>NC_142657.1:1887500-2512500 GCF_026168435.1 Sesamum indicum | reverse complement strand
TGTGGCTGTGGGAAAGAAATGGCCTATCCATCACCTTGATGTTAATAATGCCTTCTTGCATGGCACTCTTGATGAGGATATATATATGGAGCCTCCTCAAGGCTATAAAATTCCACACGGCAAGGTCTGTAAATTGGGAAAGTCCCTATATGGCTTAAAACAAGCATCTAGAAAGTGGAATGAAGAATTCACTAACAAGATAAGAGAATTTGGTTTTGAACAATGTAGTCATGATCATTGCTTGTTTATAAAAGGAACTGACACTAGCCTCATTGCATTACTGATTTATGTTGATGATATACTAATCACTGCTGCCTCTGAAAGCTCCATAATCACTGTTAAAGATTACTTAGATGACCTTTTTACAGTTAAGCACTTGGGAAATGCTAAATATTTCCTAGGACTTGAGTTAGCACGATCCACTGAAGGTTTAGTGGTAACTCAACGCAAGTATACTCAAGATATTCTAAAGGATGTTGGGCTCAACAATGGCAGGCATGTTGCCACTCCATTGCCTCCTGGACTGAAGCTCACAGTTGACACAGGGGCTGCTCTCACTGACCCTTCCAGGTATAGAAGACTGGTTGGCAGATTGTTGTACTTGAGTTTCACCAGGCCAGACCTGTGCTACGCTGTACAACAATTAAGCCAGCACCTTCAACATCCTTGTGAGAAGCATTGGGAGGCAGCAATTCATGTTGTCAGATATTTGAAAGGCACCATCTCAACAGGTTTGTATTTTCCCTCAACTACTGATTTTTCACTCAAAGTTTTTTGTGATGCAGATTGGGCTGCATGCCAAGAGACAAGAAGGTCCTTATCAGGGTTCTGTATTTTTGTGGGAGAGACTCCCATATCCTGGAAAACCAAGAAACAGACCACGGTGGCCAGATCGTCCGCTGAAGCCGAGTATCGAAGTATGGCTACTACCACCTGTGAAGTCACATGGCTGGTGTACCTTCTGAAGAACTTCGGTGTTAATGTCAAGACTCCCATTCCATTCTACTGCGACAATAAAGCCGCACTTCACATAACTGCAAATCCAGTCTTCCATGAGAGGACGAAACACCTGGAAATAGACTGCCATGTGGTGCGTAACAAGTTCAAGGAAGGGTTGATCCAACCAACTTATGTGGTGTCTAGACAACAAATTGCAGACGCCTTTACAAAATCATTGTCTTGCAACTCTTTCCTCCATTTGCGGTCCAAGCTATCCTTGGTCACCCTCAACCCAAGTCTATCTTGCGGGGGGGGTGATGAAACCCATCCATACTCCCCACAAGAACAGCAGCCACAAGCAGAGGAATAAAAGGCAGAATACTTCAGACTCTGTTTTATTTTTTTTCTTTCTTTTCCTTCAGTTAGCTAAGTCGTGTTTTACAGCAGCACTTTCATCTATCCGTTAAGTATATTGACAACTAAGTGGTTGTTATTGTTAGTTGGGTCTTCTTGTATATAAGAGGCTTTTTTTTCTTCCTTGAATATACATATACAGAACTTCTCTTCTGTAAAACCAGCTGCAAGATCATTTTTCATTTTGATT
Organism: Sesamum indicum; assembly: GCF_026168435.1. NCBI lineage: Eukaryota > Viridiplantae > Streptophyta > Magnoliopsida > Lamiales > Pedaliaceae > Sesamum > Sesamum indicum. Next base: position 2,510,957 of record NC_142657.1, on the reverse strand, counting down.
TTACTTCTTGATTCCTTTCTCAACATTGTTACTGCACTTTGTTCCTTGGAGCAGAGCTTGGCTAGGCCAAAATCACAGATCTTGGGAATGAAGTTGTGGTCCAATAATATGTTGTGGGGCTTGATGTCGAAATGGAGGATTTGTTGATCACATCCTTGGTGAAGATATTCGATGCCTTTGGCGATGCCTAGTGCAATATCTTGGAGCTTTGGCCAACTAAGGGAATTTCTCTTGAGATCTGCTTGGAAAATGAACTTTTCCAGTGAATCATTTGGCAGGAATTCGTATACGAGAACTCTTCTGAATCCTTCGGCACAAAAGCCCACCAACCGGACTACGTTGATGTGGTGTATTCTCCCAATTGTACCTACTTCAGTGACAAACTCCTCTCCGTTTCCCGTGGAATTGTTGAGTACCTTCACTGCAACATTTATTTCGTTCGACAGCTTTCCTTTGTACACAATTCCATAGCCTCCTTCACCCAGTTTTTCACTAAATTGATTAGTGATCCTTCGTACATCAGAATAAGAGAATCTAGTGGGCTTAAGGGCTCTGTAATCTTCCAAAAACTTCTCGATTTTCAGTTCATTCTCTTTGTTCACTCTAATTGATCTGTAAAGCAGCAAGAGAGCTGCGAATATTGTCACAACAAGAACAGAAGCCAACGTTGCACCTGTATAACAGAATGATAAAAATCAAAGATTTTCAGCACATCCCCTTATAAGGAAAATATAAAATATCAGGAAAATTTAAAGCTTCGAGTGGAAAAGGAAATCGTCACCTGGAAACAGTGGCTTGTTTGATCCTCCTGTGACCCACAGAAGCAAAACACAAAGTTTGCTTCAGAACTATGTTCCTGGAAAGAAAGATAGCATCCAACTTAGCTTTGGGATGAATGACATACCTGGATCGGTATTCACTTTGTCTATGCACTGGATTGGACGTCCGCTACTGTAATTTTTTAAGTTGCATCTTTGTCCGCGACGTTCACAGATGTCACATGCTGGTTCAGACCAGGCCAAGTGCAGATCGGTAGCATCAAATACATACCATGGAACAGATGAAATTTTGTGAATGCTGGTGCAAGAAGTCAAATCCCATTGATCATAGCCATCCAAATCGATTGCGTAGAAATAATGGCTGGAATCACTAAGGCAAGAAATGACGTTACCTAAATATATTTTTTGAACTGAACAGTTGAATAGATTGACATCAAATATGTTATCAGTGTCTAAAAAATGGAACGGGGAGACGGATAAGTTTAGATATGGTAGCTTCTGGGGAAGACATTTTCCAGGATCGTAAAGCTGAACCAATCGATCCACATAGTTGATTTTCTTCACTACAAATTTTAAAGAGAGAGGCAGTACAAGCACAGTATCATTTTTCTCATCACAATATACAGCAAAACCTGGATAGCCACAATATTCTGGGTGTTGATCTTTAAGCCTGAAAGGAGACTGAATTAACGGGCCACCTTTCCTGCATCTCGTCGGCATACAATCATCTGTTCGTACTCCAAGCAGTGGGAAGAACAAAATGAAAAACGCAAAGATAAGTAATACAGACATTTCGAATTTTGCAAAACTTCTCTGTATCTCCTTAGGATGACGAATGGATAAGGCTACTTCTTCTTGCGATTATATCAAACTGGTGGATGAGAGTTTGCCTCTGTGGAAATTGTTCTTAAATTGTCTGCATTTATTAGAAGGAAGCAACCAAGAAATACTTTACTGAACTTTAATTACTCCAGGGCCCTGCTTTCATTGTCTCTTTGAATGATTCAGTATCACGAACTTGACAACATTGCTCAATTATTGGGACGAGAGGACGACCAAGACTAGTCTTCCTTTCGCATCTTCTCTTCATATTCCACAAGTCCAGTCTTCCCTCTTATCTTCTCTTCATAATTCACCTCTCAAACCCCCCCTGCAAAATCATGTTTCTTACTTGCTTGATTATGGCCTATTTCCTTCATACATCCTATGGAGAGCATAATCACCAATGCCCACCTTCTTCCTGTGGCAGTATTCGCAATATTAGCAACCCTTTCAGACTGAAAGATGATCCAAAACACTGCGGCAGTCCCATTTATGAACTAGAATGTGAAAACAATACCGCCTCTGTATATCTTAAATCTCACAGACACCTTGTGAAAGCGATCAATTATTCCAACTACACCATTCGCCTTGTTGATGCTGGCATAACGAACGACAGTTGCTCTTTCCCTCAGTACTCTCTTGGTTTCTACGGTTTTTATTCTGGTTATCCTTATCATACAAGGACTCCCAACAACATAACTGATCCCTTTGGAAGCTCTTACAAGATAACAAGGTCTATTACTTTTATGAGCTGCCCTTATCCTGTGAATAGTTCTGGTTTGCTGGAAATTGATCATTGTTCCAGCAGAAACAATAGTTTCATCGACTCTACCAATAGAAGGCGAACATACATAAAGTTCGGTCCCTTGAATAGTTCATATGTAATGGATATGTGTACAATAGAACGCATAGTGATGACTTCAATGCCAGTTAAGGACGAAGAGAGTTTATCTCTTTCAGAAATCCATAGCTCTCTGCTATATGGCTTTGAACTTTCATGGATCATGTGTGCAGGGACCATAGCCGAGTCATCCACTATACGAGCTCTATGTTATTATGCTGAAGTGCAGTGCATCGCTTTTGCTTCCCCATGGCCTACACTATATCTTTATCCTCTATATTGCGGTAAGATGATAGTTGTTTTTTTCATGCATAGAAAGATAAACAACCATTACATCTATTTCTGCTGTTGCGGACACAGTTTTACTGATGTGAAGTTCGTTTATGATAATTTTTTTACACCAATTTTAATTATATGCTAAAATACAAATAAAATGTCCTTTCTATGAACACACAGGTCGCATGCCACTTTGGTTCGCCATTGCAGCTTCTTGTAAGTATTCTTTAACTATCTTTTATATATACTAAGAAGTGTGGCACATTCTATATGTGTACATAATTGTTTATATTTTCAATGTGGGTGCATCTAATATCCACAGTAAATCAAACTCCGCATTAATAGAAATATGACTAACTACAAATTCATAGAGTAAGAAAAATAGCCATTTAAACATATGTCGTAGTTATAATTAGAATATTGCAAAATTCATCAGTAGATTTTGAGTATCTATTGCAGCTAAATCTTTTACAAATTCAACAGTAGATTTTACACTAATATTTTTATCTTATACTAGTAAGTGTGGCACATTTTATTCTATTTACGTGCATAATTTTTTTTGTTTGTTATAAAATAAGATGAAATATTTTTCAATTGATTCCAATTTAAAGAAACAAAAGTGTAATTTTTTATTTTTTTGGAGGGAGATATGAACTGTAGTTTGAGTTTGATGACAGTTCTTTTAAATTCAGATATTACATAATTCTTTCTTCTACTCTAATAATTACAATGTATATTTGGCATGCAGGCACTCTTTGGATTCTTCAGTTCGTCTTTGGTGAGTTCTTAATTTGTCTATTTTCATTTCTTTTATGTTATTTCTTTTTATGTATCCATACTATAAAGAATAATACAAAATTAAAATCTATATAGCATATAAAAGTGTGAAGAAAATTAGCATTTTTTCATATTTGTACCCTTACAAAGTATTTTTAATTTTTAATAATAAACTAGTCGTTGTTGCACGCGGTCTCCGTGAGCATATAAAAAAGAATTGTGATAAGAAAAAGAAAATTCTAAATGAACTACATATGAAAAATGCTAAGCTATAACTTCAATAAATAAGAAAACATAATAAGTATATTTTTTTAATTATATTATATTATTGTTCGAGAACTTTTTAATGATAATTAAGAATCGGTTATAAATAGACAATCCTTATTGAAAATTGAAAAAACTATTCTGTAGTTCTAATTTCTTCAAACTATCTTCATATAATTTTAGGATAAACAATATCTTCAATTAAAATACAATAAAGAGGCAAATACAATTCTAAAGAAGGGATTCATATTCTTTACAAAAATATTTTATTAGGAATATATATATATATATATATATATATATGTTTATATTCTTCTCTAGCTTGTACGTTCAAATCTCTTCATAAATCTCTCATCTTCACTTCTCATCCTATTTTAGTCCCTCAATTTCCAGATGTACCATATTAGCCCCTCATCTTTTATATAGATCTCACAACTAGTGGTCATTTTGTCATTTCAAGCAAAAATCAATTAGTCCATCTCTATGCTATCAATTTGACCCAACATGCTTTCAAAATAAAATTAAACCTAGTTTTATAAATTCATACCTTGTTTTGACTATCTTGTTCATGAAAATTTCAAATTATCGATTTTACGGGCTTCCTCCAATCACACTACTGCAGTAGATAGTTTGTAAGTACTTGGCTCCTTCAGCAATAATCAGCATAACTCTATTTCGTTTCCTATCTTAGGACATAAGAGCACTCCAATATAGTGACTTAATAAAATTTTGAATAATGTAAAAAAAATGAATGATTGAGGATCAAATTGTAACGGGCCTATGTTGGAAGACCAGAATCGAATAAGTTGTAATGTTTGAGTACTAAAAGTGTAATTATCCCGTTCAATAATTAGTGGCAACACAACATAATTTATTAGTCAGAGTGACTGATTATATTGTGGGAAACACACAATCTAATTTAAATAAAATTTTTGTAAGAATTTATTGGTTATAAATATTGAACCTTTCTAGTTCTTAATTAATGCTGCTGGTAAATTAAATCTTGAGGCGTTCCTAAGGTCGTTTACTGATTAGAGAATTAGTCAATGGACCTTCGAGGTGAGGCTGTTAGATTGAAAAGAAGCCTTTAATTTGTTGAAGGAATATGTGAAATATTACATAGATATATATTCCTCTATTGGAGGAGACAACTATTTAACCTCTTATAGAAATGATTACTTTACTCTTTGGGGACATCACCATACACTTAAAAATCTTAACAACTGAAATTCTAAAGACTCGACTTATTTTCTGAAGAATTAGAGAAGCTGATATCATCTACTTCCTATCTCTTTATTTATAATAGCCTGTAGACTTCTATCACGAACTTCAAACTTATTTTAGATGATGTCATTGCCTTTATCACCTAATTTGGTTCTTCAAGCTGCGATCATCATGGCTTGTTGGTCATTTGCTAGCCAGCTAGTGTCCTTCTCATATTTTACAGTTGACGTCTTTGTCTTCTTCTATAGATAGTCTTCCTTTTGATTTTTTATATCTTGAGGTTTTTCCTTCACGTTATAAAAATCCTTTCTCTTACCCTTTTCTGGTTTTGATTTGGGTTTTTGTTGGGTTACCCAAATCTTCGTGCCGAACAAAAGCTTTTTCTATTTTTCACAATAAGGGCATATGTGATTATGCCATTGTCCAACATGCATCATGCTGCATGCCTTATTCCTTGTGGCTTCTATTGGAAGCATTTATTCTCCAAAACGAGCATCCTTTTCTTTTCGAACAAGCTTTCTGTGAACTTCGCGCTTTTTCCTGTCATAGAGTTTAACAGGAAGGATTTGTTTTCTTTATTTAAAAATATTTAAAACGAATATTTCACTTTGTCCATCTAAGGGAGACAAACCCAATATTGCCAAACTCTTCAAGTGGATATATATCATCATATGATATCAGGGGAGCTTCTCGTATGATAGCCTTAACATTATTTAATGCTACCATGTCACGTCAATTTGATGTAATGAAATGCCGAATGAGACCCTTTTCCTTCAAATTTTCAAGTCTCTTAAGCTCTAAGATTTCTCATCATTTGGGGTGGGGATTATTCTACCATGCGTCCATGGTAATCCATTCTGGAACTTTTGAGATTTTTGAAAATCCTGGGAAGATAATCTGAACTGAAGTAAGAGCTCCAAAATTATACCATTCTTGAACTTCTTTTGATTTCGATCCCTCGGGCATCAATTCGCTTATATTTTTTGGATCCTTCTACTACGGTCTTGCTTGGGTTGACTCCTTTGCGGGAACCAAGTTTTTTCACATTCTCAAGTACACCTGCCAAGCAAAAACAGAAGATACTAAACTATTACTACTAACCTTAGATGTGTCTGTCATCGACTTTAGGTTAATCTCTACTTTTTTTATCCTAAAGGTGCTGGGTTTGACTTGAATTATCAGGAATTTTCACCCGGTCCGATGATGGCCTCATGCAAGCAGTACTTGAATCTGCCACAAGAAATTTAGAGCCTTGTTCTCTAACTTCAAGTTTTGAGCCATGCTCTCGGGCCATCATTGAAGGTGATTCCTTTCGATTTTGTTCTAGTAAGTTGTTACATTACAAGCTAGAAGCAAGTTTGGCTTCAGATGGTGATCAGGACAATGTCAAGATTAGCTTGTTGGACTTACTTAGCTATTTGGGCTTTAACCATCAACTGTCCAAATTTCCTATCAAACTCTTCAGGATTCTCCCTAAGATGTCTGAGCCTTATGATAATAGAGTTTGTTTCAGATGCCTCTATCCTTTGTTAAGAAATCTACAAGAATATTTTCATGAGATTTAATAATAATATTATAACAATAATATTTATGTTCAGATTGCCATCTAAAAATATGAGCTTTCTAGATTTTTTATTCAAATTTATTTTTAAGAGTTTTAACATTCATATTTTCAGCTTTTAAAGTAAATTCTTTGGCTAGTAAGAACATAGCTCATTTCTTAAACGATTTCCAAATAGAAAAGAACTCCTTCTCATTGATATGCCGAACTTTGGTTTATTGTTCAGTGAGCAACCCTCCTGTATATCTTCATGGTTCTTCACTAGTAGTCATTTTCTTCATGAGCATTGCTACTCATCTATAGTCATTGGCGTCAGTATAGACTACCAATTCATCTTCGTCATGTGGCACGGCAAGCTTTGGTAGGTTATCGAAAACCTGTTTCAGCTCACGGATCTTTTGGGTGTGAATTTCCTCCCATTTTCACTTTGAACTTTCTATTTTTTCAAGAGTGGTTTGAAATCCTTTATGTATTTTGCAAGATTCTTATTAAAGATTTCTACAAGATCAACAACTTCCAAGAAGCTTTGAAATTGCTACTTATCTTTAAGACTAGGATGGATTTTATTTTTCCATCCAAACTATGCCCGTTTTTACACTTTGCCGTTGAAACTTTTTTTTTTATCTCAACTTTGTGAAATTTGCAATTCCATGTATGACTATTTTTTATTTTTAATTTTTCTACCACAAAAATATCACAAGGTGTGCATACGTAAAAAAATATCGCATCACATAACCTTTAAATATTACATGTGCACTGCATGTGCTGGTTTTTTTATAGAAAATTTAGTTGAAAAATAGTTATAAATGACAAAATTCAAAACTTCTAAAGTTGAGATGGTGAGTAGACACAAAAAAAAAAAAAAAAAAAATTGATGACAAAGTGCAAAATGATCATAGTTCAGATAGCAAAATATAATTAAACCTTAAAAATATAAGAAAGATTCCGAATTTTCTCCACAATGTGTTCCTGCAACTTATTACCTATTTTGTCAATAAGAAGTTTTAGAAATTCAATTTTATTGACAACTATAATGTTTTTCTTTTTAGCAACCACTAAGCTCTTTCTATGACATACATTAGAAAATATTTAAAGATGTTTATGATGATCCTGTATAATTTTAGATGCAATAAAAATATCGTCTATATACAAACATAAACTCAAGACAATCTTTTAAAAGAATATCCATTTTCCTTTGACATATCTGGGGTGCGTTAGCAAGTCCTATAGGATGTATGTTTCAAATATATTGTCCTTGTGGTGTGAAAAATGCAATATATTTCTTTCAATCATCTTGCATCTTAATATAATAAAACCAATATCTGCAATCAAACTTGAAAAACACTTTAGCACCTTTACTCCAGTCAGTTAACTCTTCTCTACCTGGGATTAGGCTTGTCAATGGGCGGGTATCGCTCTACCTGGACCCAAACTCAACAAATACCCATAACAATTTCTTCATACCCTACCCTATAATATACTCATAGGGTCTTATCAAATTATACCCAAAAGAATTGGGTAGAATTTGGGTTATAACTATTTGAGGTCCACTTAATTTTGTCTCTTTTACAATATATTTAAATTTACATTCAAGTCAAACAATTATGTTACTAAATTGACTTATTAGCAGATTTTCCTAACCCATTGGAGATAAATTAAAATTAATTACTTAAATTTCAATAGGTGCAAATTGATTATCTTTGAAATTTAAATAATGAACTTGATTTTTTTCAAATGATAGACCAATATTTATTTTAGATAAGAATCTTAAACTTGCTCAAATAAAGGACCGATATTATTAACTGATCATGAAATTGAGACAAGTTCAAAATAAGAATGAAGACACAAGAGTTGGTAAAATAAAATTAAAATTAAGTATAATATGTCTAACTTTCATTTAAATATCTAAAGTATAATTTGAATTTGCATTTCCAGTCAACTTTGATTTGATGAATTTTTAATAATTTGACTTAAACAAATTTTACTTATTCCGTATATTACTCAAATTTAACTAAATTACATTTCGTCCGTATTCTTTTTATTTATTACATGTCAAGTTAAATTTTGCGTAATTTCATCATAAAATTAATTTTGAGTGATTACGAAATCAATATGAAAAGCTCTAAGATATTTGGTCAAAATTTCAATAAGTAATTAACATAAATAAAATCTCTAATTAAATAATTATATACTATTTATTTTTTAAAATATTAAATAAATTTAGTTGATTGATTTACTAAAAAATTACAAATTGAATTTTTAAGTAATGGATAAATGAACATCTTTGGGCATTAGACTATATCAATACCCATGGGTATTTTAGGGTATGAAACCATCACCATACCTTTGGATATTTTAGGGTATTAGACCTTAATACCCAGTCATTTAATTTCATGGGTTTAGGGTAGGGTAGGGTCTCTTACCCATTGCGTAGGGTAATGCCCTACTCATTGACAAGCCTACGTGTGATGTAATAGCCATAAAATTCTAGTATTTTATTAATACCTAGATAGTTTATTAGTAACCTGGGTTTACCTCTTTTTATCTCACCATAGTTTCTTACCAAAAAATCAAGATTACTGTGAACAGAGACTCTAGGCTTAATGAGTTTAAGATTAATATGCCCCTTGATGATCTTTTGCATATCCTTCTTATTCTTCAAGTTCATCTAGACAGGTTTGTATCGAACACACTCGTAATTAGATTAGAAGAGAGTGTTAAATCTAGATCAAGGAAAACCCAATTGGATTCTGTCAACACTTGGGGATGCATCGTTTACCTGATTTTGTTTGATTAAATAGTTCCCATGAACTCCTCTCTTCAACAACTATTATTCCCTATATATGCACTTTAAGTGTAAGTATGCTGATCATGCCAATATTATTCTTTTTAGTGTGCACAGTTGCACTAAGGATCGTAATTGGAATGCCTTGCATGTTGGTGCTTCTAATCCATAAACTTTGGAAAACACAACGTTTGTCAAAGTTTGAGATAATAGAAGGCTTCCTACAAAGTAACAACAACCTCCTGCCAATCCGGTACTCCTACTCAAACATAAAGAAAACGACGAGAGGTTTTCGAGAAAAACTAGGTGAAGGAGGCTATGGTTCTGTTTACAAAGGAAAGCTCCGCAGCGGCCGTGATGTTGCAGTTAAGGTACTCAACAAACCCAAAGAAAATGGGCAAGATTTCATCAATGAAGTTGCAACCATTGGAAGGATCCACCACGTAAATGTTGTTAACCTCGTAGGATACTGTGCTGAAAGATCCAAACGTGCCCTTGTATATGATTACATGACTAATGGTTCACTTGACAAGTATATCATGAGTCGAGAAAGAACTAATTCGCTAAGCTGGGTGAAGAAGTATGAGATTGCGGTTGGAGTGGCTCGTGGGATTGAGTATTTGCATCGAGGTTGTGACATCCAAATCTTGCATTTTGACATCAAGCCTCATAACATACTTCTTGATGATAACTTCAACCCTAAAATCTCTGATTTCGGGCTTGCTAAATTTTACTCCACCGAGAAAGCTACAGTGACTTTAACTGCTGCTCGAGGAACGATAGGATATGTGGCTCCTGAACTGATCAACAGAAACATTGGTGAAGTATCGTATAAGGCAGATGTTTACAGCTTTGGAATGTTGCTAATGGAAATGCTAGGCCTAAAGAGGGATATCGTGGCGGATAAAGATGAATCTAGTCGATATTTCCCATATTGGATCTACGACCACTTCAATAAAGGCAATGACATTGAGACTGGAAATGCTGACGAAATTGACGATGATGATGATGTTGATGAAGATGAGGATGCAAGGAGAATCACCAAAAATATGACGATTGTTGGACTATGGTGCATACAGATGAGTCCAGTTGATCGCCCGTCTATGAGTGAAGTAGTGAAGATGCTTGAAAATGGGAACGAGAATTTGTAAATTCCTCGTCGGCCTTCTCAATCACCTCAGGTTTCATGGAACGATGATCAAATTTGGGAAACAATGTCGACCGATTCAATAGCGTTACTGGGTGATGATGCTTCCAATGATGAATAAAGGTAATTATGGTGGTGGAAAATTAGTCTATCATATCATTTGTGGAGTTGAAATAATGTCCATTAAAAGGACAAAAAGATTGGGCTACAGTACATTCGAATAGTATTATGTGATTGTTATATTTGCTACAGTTATGGGCCACTGATGTTGTATTTTGTAGAACGATGTAGCTTCGTATCATATTGATTAGAATATTACAATATACATATGCAAAAAAATACAAGCAACTCTCTGTGATATTGTAAATGAACAAATTAATTTCTATCACACAAAAAAAAAATAGCAATTTATCCTCTTGTGCTTTTCAAAATGTAGCAAGGGGGTAAATTGCTTCAACTTAACTATAATTAACACAGGAGGGTAAATTGCTTCTTTTTCTTTATAGATAAATAATCAGCTCATTTACAATATCACATGGAATAAATTGCATTAAGCCATATAGGTGTGTCCGTGCTGAATAGAAATCTTGGTCCCTGAATTGGCCATACAAGATTTGCTTCGTTTTTAAGCAATACAATGATATCCTTGACAAAGTTATTAGATTTTTGGTAAGTCACTTTATATTTTATAAAAGCAGAATAGGCATTGTATTGGACAAGACACGAAGTATAACTCATATCCATAGAAAATTTGATGATATGTAGATAAATCAAACAAAGGGGTTTAATGTAATTTAGTTCCTTGTCATATTGCAAACCAATAAATTACCTAGCCCTTTTTGTTTTTTGAAATAAAATATTTACCTCCCTGTTTAGAAAGGCAAATTACTCAATTAAAATTATTAAATATAATATTTAAATAAGAAAGAAATCCACTTGTTTATATATGAATTCCATATGTTTTTAAACATTAAAAATGAAAATATAGCATTAGGACCAAACTTGTTATAAACATTTCAAATTGACTTTCATAGTTCCAAAAGTAGTTTAAGAAAATTGAAAGTGTCTTATGATATGAATGCAAGATTTTCAAAGTTAATGTTTATGATTGAATAAGGTTTCAATTAATAATTTATTAAAAAATCTTTGTTGAAATAATATAGGTTGTACTAATATATATATATATATATCTCTTAACAAATTTTAATTTAATTCTAAACAAAATTTGGCTTTTCCCAATGAAAAATGAAAACTAACATCATTGAGAAAAGTATATAATTTCTTGTAATATTTTTTCCACATTAATTATAGATCTCTCACTTAGAATGATTTTAGTTATAACTTATAAAATCACAATCATTTAAGTTTAGAATTATAGTACTTAGCTGATGACATATTTGTTCTGGTTTTTTCTTGGAAAAATAGATTGTGGTGGTTTAGATTATTTCATATATGATAGGATAGTACACAATGCACCAACTAAGTAGCAGGATGCTAAGTAGATTGTACTTTTCAATACCCCGTTGCAAACTATCTTTCTAGAATTCGTATTAATAAAACGATATTTTCTTCTAATGTTTACAGCACAAACATGCCTGAAAGATACCATGTTTGTGGAGACAAGAAGCTAAATCAAAGTGGGACGTAAAAGAAAATCGAATCCTTTCCATAAACAGCAACAAGTGATCAATGCATACAATTTAAGTTATTTTGTTATTGTCACATTGATCTTGTCGTTGAATTGTATCCGCAAATTAGTGGTAGGTAAGCGGGTAGAATTGATTTTACACCCCCTAGTATTAATTGCTAGAGTAGCATAAATATCTCCAAATTTCATTGTAAAAAGGACTTTGAAAGGAAAATAGAAATTTTAGGGAAAAAGACTAATTTCTAGCGTGTGAAAGAGGTTGGCGTGTTTCAATTTCAAGTTTTATTTTTCCTCCATCAAGTTTGGCGCCGTCTATGGGAAACTTGATCTAAACATTGGAGATGAATACTCGATCACGAGCTAGGAGTGGGAATGTGGGACACGCAAAGCTCAAACGAGGAGGAGAGAACCATGTGTACATAGGCTACATCCAAGAGAACCTACATGCTCACAACCTTCAGGATGCACAAATGAACGGCCGGGAATAGCAAGATCGTGGAAGTTTTGGTGTTCCACCTCCACCACTGCTAATCTAGATAACTCCCAAAGCACTTCGCCAACTAGCGAAAGACGCTTCCACTCAAGCTGTCAATAGGGTTGTGGATTAGTATGTCGCAGAGTATGCTTGCCCCCCCCCCCACCTGATCTTGGTGTTTCTACCTCTCTACCCATTGAACTATTTTGTGATAACAAGGCGGCTCTGCACATCCTGGCCTGACACATAGAACTGGACTGCCACTTGATTCCTTATGCGTATAAAGAAGATTTTATCGCTCCCTCTTTCTTACGGAGTTCGCTGCAGCTAGCCGACCTGTTCACCAAGGTGTTGCCTTTATCTTCCTTTAACACTTTACTCTCCAAGTTGGGTTTGTTCTCGATCGAACCACGTCCAACTTGTGGAGGGGCTGTTGAGAGTTCGACCTCTCGACCAAATCGCCCGAAGATCGCATCTGATGAGATCGCTACCTCACCTGCCAGTCTCAATGAGATCGCATCTAATGAGGTCGCTACCTCATCCACCGGTCGAAATGAAGTCCAAATCCAGGTCGCTAATTTTGAGGTCCAAGAACCTTCCACTCATTCCCAGGTCGCATGTCATGAGGTCGCCGAAAATTCTTTTGCAGTTTTATTAGATTCGGGGTAGATTTGTTTTAACCATTTTTGTCCTTTTCTGCAACAATATTTTGTTAGTTTGTTAGAGGAGGTTATACCAATGTATATTTATATCGTTTGCATAGCTGCATAAATTTTTGATTGGCAACATATACAAAATTTGGAGTGATTTTCCCTACAATGGCTGCCTTCTTGCTTCCTTCACACTCAATCACACATATTTTATCACACACGAGTAGTTAGAGATGGAAGAGAGTTTGTGTTATCATAAACTATTTTTTTCAAAAATCTAGTTATCATCCAGATAACTAACTAATGCAAAGTTGTGCGTAAGTGATGTTGTGGCCAAGTGAGAGAGAGCCCTCGACCACTCCTCCCTGAACTCCTCCTTCACTTGGTCTTAAGGTGTAGCCGGCTAGGACTACTAATTTATTTGACCGAGCTTGATTAAATTTAATCATTAAATTAAATCAAGTCGAATATAACTCTAATGAATATTTAAATACATCTAATTAATTTTAAAGCCCAACATAAGTCCGCAAGTTTACTTAATTCAATTACATAAATATAAGCCTAAATCTACTAATTTAAGAGATCTAATTTATTAATTAACAAAACTCAGTTAAATTAATCCCATTAATTTAAATATGTATGCCCAAATTTAATTAGCCTAATTAATTAAACGTTGGGTCATTCAATAAATGGACTTTCTCGATAAATGATTCAGTTGTTTATATTCTTCATTAATTAAATTTAATCTAATTAAACTAATTCATCTCTTCTAGAATTAATTTTAAATTAATTCTACCACTTTTATAGTGATTTGTGCGCGACTTTTTAAGTTAATCTTAAGCTAGACTTGGGTTTATGTTCAACATAATTAATTAATTAGATCTAATTCAATTGCTTATTTTTTATTAACCCATAATTTAGCAACGCCTGTCACCATAGGTAACTGTCTAACAACAGTTCATGACACTAGATACATGGTGAATATTAGCGTGAACATTTAGGCTTTCGAGTACCATATAAATAAGGTCCTTCCATCAATTGTCTCTTGGTCTAAATCTATGACATAGAATTGGGCGTGGTTCCATCCTGGACTAAACAGTTATACTCAATACTAGAGACACATTTACTCTATTGATCAACATATAAAATTATTTTCTATTCGATCAATCAGTATTGTCACACACTCAAACAGTTTAGATGCATAGGAGACTCAATTGTCATAGACTGACATGTGACGAATTCTATTTTGGAACCCACCATCCTAACTATATGCTCTGACTGTACTGGACAAGGTTTATAGAAACCATATAAAGAACACAATCATCTATTGCCAAACCCAAGATAAAGCTATCACATGTATACAACTGTCATGATTTACTATCGGAGTCGGCGAATATCAATCATACCAACCAATCTTCAAAAAGGCTTTCATGTGATGATTCCTCCCGAGTTAGTTTAGACCACTTAACAACCTTTTCAACCACCCATTAAAGTTGAACAGACATCCAATGTCTGTGGCCAACAAAATGCAATACTCATCCAATGGTCGCAACTCTTAGTGCAAGTCTCAATAGGACTCTTAACGCCTTATCTGAAAGTCCTTAATTTGGAGTATTTCAGATCTAATCGTCAAAATTTGGTTGCATAGCTGTCATCCAATGCGCAACCCAACTACATAGGTTGTTTGATTAGTTTGCTAGCATTTGTTGTAATGTTAAAACAATTTAACAACGAATAGTGAGTATAACAAACATACATATTGCCAAAATGAATACGTACTTTATTATCAAATACAATATTACATTTAAGAATTGCTAAATAGATTATAAGGGACAAAAAAAATAGTCCATTAACTTTTTTCTTGTTCAATTTTAATTCACTAATACTATATTGCAAAAGTACGTCAATTGCATCTGATTTTTAGGGGATTTTCGAAGGCAATTTGTCGATAAATATAAATATATACATAATTATAAAATACACATGTGTTACGTGGCATTTTCATACACCAAGATTCCAACATGACCTTATTGTATATAAATATATACGTAATTATAAAATAAAATCATTACATAATTAATATAAACCTTTTAAGAAAATAATCCCCTACACCCCCTCCCCCCACCTCCCTGACCACTTTCGCTTCCCCCAGTAGAGGGGCGTTGTCGCCCCCCTCTACTAGGGGCAAGAAGAGGGTGTTTATTTAACTTTATATTATATAAAATAATAATTTTTTTATAATTTATAATTATTTATAAAATAAAAAATTTACTTTTTATAATCTATAAGTATTTATAATTACCTATATTTTTATGTATTTTTTATCTTTTATATGTAATTAAATTAAATAATTATTTATGACAAAATAAAATAAAATTATTTATATTTATCTATAACTTTTATGTATTTTTTATCTATATAATCTATAATTATTTACAAATTAATAAATAATTTTTATAATCTATAATTATTTTTATAATTTATAAGTATTTATAAAATAATTATTTATAAATATCTATAATTTTATGTTTTTATATTTTTTTTATGTCGATAATATGTTTTTTTTTCAAAGCTAATATATTGAATTATATATTTTATTTTCTTAAATGCAAAGCTTGTTTTTTTACGCAATTTAATTACTCAGAAAATACGTCCAGCTCCTCTACCACGTCAGTCCTTAGTGCCATGTGGGATAAAAAAAATTCCAAATTTACTTGCATGTGCCATGCACATGTTATTTTCCGGCAAAAATTGAAAAAATCAGCCACAGAATACCTAGTTGAAGTATTTTTCCAATAAAATGTGGTAATTATCATAGTTAGTGGACTAAAATTAGAGGAGGACAAAGTCAATGGACTATTTTTTTCTTTTCAAATTCTAAACTAACAATCAAATTGACTTTTTAGTCAGACAAAATGCATAAAACCCCTCTGTGTTTTAGACGGTATGCAAAAAACACCCACCTGTTTTCAGAATAGGCTAAAAAACCACTCCTGTTTTGTTTTAATCAGCAAAAAACCCCCATTCTGTTAGCAACTAACGGGAAGCGGAGGAGACGCGCGTCTGCTGCGTTTGGTATTCATTTTCTATGATTTTGGTTCATATTTAATGACACTTTGGACTAAAGTACCCCTCTATTGGTCTATATAACATACAAATGGCTTTTTGACTTGTTTTGTATTTTTCTTTTGCCATTTCTAATCTTAAAAAACAAATTAAATTTTTCCATATTAAATTTAAATTAAAATATTAAATTATATTATATTTAAATTCAAATAATTTTATAATTATTAATTATTAAATCTAAAATTATTTTTAATTAATTAAAATATATTTTTTTAATTACAATAATTATTATTAATTAGTCAAAATATTTAATTGTTATTATTATTTAAAATATTCTTAATTGGAAAACATATGTAAATTAATATAATTAAAATTAATTAAAAAATTAAAAATGAAAAAGAAAAATGGCGATTTTTGCCCTTTTATCGCTTTCCGGCGCCGTCTGGATGAATTTTCGACGGTCAATGGCACCATTTGAATCCTCTCTTCAAGGCGAATATTTTCATACCTTCAATTTGAGTTTTCGTCAATCATAGAGAGTGAGCTCAAGTCACGACTGCCGAACATGCTTACCGTCGATTCATCTCCGTCCGGTCGAATCTCGATATCAGACCACCACCATCAAACTCGTCTCTTCAAGACGATTCTAACGAGATCAACCTCACTCAATTTGATGAAAAATTTACAGAGATACTTTGATTTTGATAAATATTCGCCGCCGCCGACGAGAATGAGGGGGAGCCGGGGGTGTGGGGGTGGGGGGGTTGGGGGGGGCACAGCATCGACTATTTATCATCAAGGTAAACTTTGATGGTTCTCTACTTGTTGGAGGCACTACAGAGTGGGTGTCAAAAAATTTGGCATCGTGATTGGACTAGTCAGGTGGCCATAGAGGGAAAAATTCAAAGACCCCCCTATAATAATAGGAATGTTAAAAAAATCCCTATAAAAATTAAAGTATCAAATACCCACACTGTGATATAAAATAAAGTTTAAAAAAATCCCTCCGTACAAAATTTGGATAACACGCGCTTTGACTGCGATTTTTCTATGAAAATACCCGTCTCTTTGACATTTTTGCCTTTCTCTCACAGATAATATATAATATTATATATATTTATTAATAATAAAATATTATCTTATAATGATTATTTAAAATATTTTTTATAATAATTATTTAATTAAATATTATATATTTTTATTTATAATAAAATATTATCTTATAATGATTATTTAAAATATTTTTTTATAATAATTATTTAATTAATATTATATATTTTTATTTATAATAAAATATTATTTATATAATAATTATTTTGATTATTTATATAATATTATTTAATTTAAATTATATAAAAAAAAATGAACGGCGACCCTCCTCACCGTTGGGCTACGACCATCGCCCAACGTCGCCCATATTTTCGACGGCGACTGCGTCGCCCTCCATTTCTGGGCGACCGGGGGGGGAAGGGGAGGGGGAGGGGGTTGCAGGCGATGGGGTACGGGTGGGGGAGGGGGGTCCCAGGCGAGGGGGAGGGGGTTGCAGGCGGGGGGAAGAAGACGGGGTTGGGGGGGGGGTTTGGGGGGGGGTTATAATTTTTATTTTATAGTTTTTATAAATTATAATTATATATATTATAAATGTATTTTAATATTATTAAATTATAGTTACTATTAATTAAAATAATTATATATTAATAAGCATAGTTTCACCAGTTGACTAGAAGGGGTATTTTACTCATTGTTTCTAAAAAAATAGGCTCAAATTGACCAGGAGGCGGTGTGATTATTTATTCGAAACATGAGGGTAATTTTTTATATTAAAATTTTCGTAAGGGGGTTGTTGATATTTTTATATATCACAGGGGGTCAAAATGGATTTAACCCCTATCACAGAGGTTTCCTAAACAAGAGGATGTAAAGTGGCTGAAGCGATTGTTGCTTGTGAATGAATTGACTTAGCGGAGGAAAAAGGATGACCCAGCATAATGTTTGTTGGGGGTCGACTATCTCGACCTCATCCAGTACCTGAGGGATAGAAGAGAAGATCGTTCAACTATTGGCCCATTGACCCAAGTATTCAAACCATAGTGTCTTATTTTGAGTCTGTGCGGTTTCATTTTATTCATAGGCATGAGAATAAGCACACCGATCACTTAGCCAAATCCCATTCAATCAAATGCTCGTAGGTTCATTTCCTCACCTGAAGAATATGTTGATAGATAGGCCTGTCAATGGGTAGATTTTTACTCTATCTAGGCCCATTGCCAAGGAAAAAGACCCAAACCCAGGCCTATAAAAAATGATTAAACCTACGTCCAAACCTAGACCTAATAAAAAGTATAAATTGGTTTTGGATATGGTCTATACCTAGTGAAACCAGAAAATTACAATAGACCCAATACTTACCGAGCCCAATGAAATGTACCCAGCATAATGTAATTTACCCAGCATATATATGTAATTTTAGTCTATAATTTAAGGGGTTTAGAATTTTTGGCTTTGTACAAATTAAATTTTGTAATTCAGTCCTATAACATTAAAATTTTGACAATTTTAGTTATTTTTTGGCCACTTAGGACTAGGGGTGGCAGATTTTGAGCTCGACTTGAGCTCAATTGTTTATGTTCATAGCTCACGAGCTTTTTCTATTTTTTTTATTATTTTATATATTTTTTTATTTTTGAATTCTTTATATATTTAATTTTATATTTAATACTTGATCAATTTTATAATCAAAATTGACCATATATTATAATTATTAATCAATATAATACATTTTATTTTGGATAATAATATATGATACTTTTATTTATACATTTAATCTTTATACAAAAATATATTTAATCAACAACTCAGTAGATTATAATATTTTTTGTAATTAAAATTATTATTTAATATGACATATATAAACTTTATGTTATATTTTAATATATATTTGTATTACGTTATACTTTTTTAAAATTGACAAGTAATTCACTTATAATTTTTTATCTATTTTTGAGTTTTATATTTATATGAGGATATATACTATGCATTATGCAATATATTTTATTATTCATAAATTTATGTCAAAATTTAGTGATTTCTATGAATTAATCTAAAAATAATGATAATGATAATAATAGTGATGGTTGAAAAATTTTAATTATTTTAATTATTATTTTATTATATATATAATGAGATCAAAAAATTTAATAAACAATTACAATATCTTAAAATTTGGGCACCCGATTCACACCAAATTTAAATATATATAAACCGTATCCATTAGATCATATCGGACGGTTTGATTTAAATCACATGGACTGATTCTATGATACACCGACTTGAATGATTATTCTTACGTTCCAAGTACGATATCTTGACATCCGTATATCCAATAAGTCCAAAACTTTATCAAGTGTACTTTTTTGTAAGTTTGATCATATCTAACGGTCTTATCTGAATTTTTATGGTCCGATTAACTCATGTTGTTCAATAATGTAAGATGATAGTTACATCAAAGTAATACTTACATTAATATATAAATTTACTGCAGATTGTGAACATATATTAATCTCAACTATAAAATATTTTTATGTATTTCAATTGCATTATTTAAGATAATTGATACTTTTCTATAACTTTAAACTGTTCAGTATGATTTTTTTTTTGTGTATATTTTACTAATTATATTACTACTAAACTAATCAATAATTTATATTTATAACAAGAAATTAGAATTCATACTATATTTTGGTATATTTCACTACAAGAAAACAGCGCATAATTTCCGTCTCTAAAACAAATTAGAGACGGCAAAATCCGACGCCGAAGTCCGTCGCAGAAGGCCGCGTCTCTAATAATTTAGCGATGGAAATATTCCGTCGCTAAATCTGAGACCGAACATTCGGTCGCTAATTCTGTCGCCAAAAGAGAACAAAATTTAACTGTAATCCGTCTCTGATTCCGTAGGTAATCCGTCTCTAATTCCCTCGACAAAGGTAAAATAATTTCCGTCTCTAATTCCGTCTCTGAAATGAAGAAAATATTCCATCTCTAATCCGTCTCTAAAATCTTACAAATTTCCGTCTCTAATCTGTCGCTGATTCTGTCTCTAAATTTTCAAAATTTTCCGTCTCTAATCCGTCTCTAATTTGGTATCTAAGTTTTCAAAATTTTCCATCTCTAATCCGTCTCTGATTCAGTATCTAAGTTTTCAAAATTTTCTGTGTCTAATCCGTCTCTAATTTTTTTTGGTTTTTTTTGGGCAGATTTTTAATTTCTGTACCCAAATTAATATCCTGCTCATTATACCATCAAATATACATTCCATCAACACCAAAATCTGAATTTCCCAAACAAAAACAACAAAAATTAACAAAAAAGATACTCAAAATACAACAACACTAATATAATTGATGTCATCATCCAAATACTACCAAATAATATCAATGTCTACTCCCAAGTCAACAAACATATGTCAAAGTACAACCCAAATCAACATACACTAAGTGATAAACAACCAACAGAAAAAATAAACTAATTATTTTTCCAGAAATGTTGTTGCTCCTGTTGTCCCGACCCACCAGCAAATTGATGGTTTGTGTATCCCACATCTTGAAGTAATTTTCGAACAAGTTCTTGTAGGTCTGCCTCCCTCTTCCGAGCCTCTTCGTCCCTCTTTCGATCCTCTTCATCCCTCTTTCGAGCCTCTTCCTCCCTCTTTCGAGACTCTTCCTCTCTCTTTCGAACTTCTTCAAGAGCAATTTCAAGCAATTTTCTATTTTCTTCTTCTCGTTTTAAAAATTCCTCCACAACCTTTGTTAACTAATTAATCTGCTGGTCAGATGCTTTAAGAGTAGAATTGATTGAACTTGAACTTGTAGATAAGGAGCTACAACCAAATTCATGAGAACTAGCCTGCTATGTTTAAGGGTCCAAACCCAACAAATTACCATTACTCCTAGACTGTACAACCGCCTCACCACCATGTACACCTCTTGCTTCATACACATAGAATCACACACACATACTGCTCTCCCACAACCCATCACGCCTTCAACTATTGTATTTTTGACTAACACAAAGCACACACACTCCCACCCACTTATTTTCACTGTCACAACACGAAACATCAGCTCCACTTCACTCAAACCCCATTTCTCATCATTAACCTCAAGAACAACAATTACACAACGACTAGAATTGCAGAAATTGCAGAAATTTTCCAGAAATTTCAGAAATTACAACATTAGATACAAAATTTTTCAGAAATTTTGCTAAAAACAAGATGCTAAAAACACACCCAAACCTAAAAAAAAGAAGAATAAGTAAAATGCAACAAAGAAATAAGGATTACCTGGAGAATCCTCGCTCTTCACCTTCCTCGTTGCCGATTTACCGTCCTTGTTGCCGTGAGTTTAGGGCTAGGGTTCTAAGAGATGGGTTTGTAGAAAAAATGAGAGGAGAAAGATGGAAGCCGTCCTCGTCCCCGTCCTCGTTGCCGACCTGCCTCCTTGTTGCCGTGAGTTTGGAGTTAGGGTTCTAAGACATGGGTTTGGGGAAGAAATGGAGATGGGTTTGGGGAAGAAATGAGAGAGGAGAAGGAATGGAAAAGAAAGACAAGTGAGAAAGAACAAGGAAGAAAAACGATAAGAAGAGAAAGAAATAGATGAGTTTTTGATTTTTGACTTTTTGTATAATTATTATTATTGTTAATATATTATTAATATATTATTATTATTATTATTATCATTATTATCATTGTTATTATTATTATTGTTACTTTTATTATTATTATTATTATTATTATTGTTAGTATTACTATAATAATAATAATAATAATAATAATAATAGTTATAATTATTATTATTATTATTATTATTATTATTATTATTATTATTATTTTAAATCATGAGATCGAATCATAAAATTTTTAGATAGATATAGTTGAAATTAATATATGTTCACAATCTGCAAAATTTATATAGTTATAAATGTTAGTATAACATTGATATAACTATCATCATATATTGTTGAACAACATGGGTTAATCTGGCCATCAAAATTCAGATCAGACCGTTAGATATGATAAAACTTACAAAAAAATACATTTGGTAAAGTTATAGACTTATTGGATATACGGATGTCGCGATATCGTACTCGAAACATAAGAGTAATCATTCAAGAAGGTGTATCGTTGAATCAGACCATGTGATTTTAAATCATACCATCCGATATGATCTAACGGACATAGTCTTGTATATATTTAAATTTCGTATGAATCAGGTGCCCGGATTTTAAAATATCGTAATTATTGATTAAATTTTTTAATCTCATTATATATAAAATAAAATAATAATTAGAATTATTCAACTATCATCATCATCATTATTATTATTGTTGTTGTTATTATTATTATTATTATTATTTTTAGATTAATTCATAGGAATTACTAAATTTTGACATAAATTTATAAATAATAAACAATTATAAATGAATTAGTTGTCCATTTAAGAAAAATATAACGTAATACAAATATATATTAAAATATAACATAAAGTTTATATATGTCATATTAAATAATAATTTTAATTATAAAAAAATATAATTTACTAAGTTGTTGATTAAATTTATTTTTATATAAAGATTAAATTTTGACATAAAAGTACCATAATTTGTTATTATCCAAAAATGATATTGATTAATAATTATAATATATGGTCAATTTTGATTATAAAATTTATCAAATATTAAATATAAAATAATATATATAAAAAATTCAAAAATAAAAATATATATAAAAAAATAAAAAAAATTAATAAAAAGTTTACTTTTAGTTTTATTGTAATTAATTAAAATTAAAAATACATTATAATTATAAAAATATATATATTATCATGTCATATAATTACAACTTAATTATTATTACATAAATAAAAAAATTCTTATTTTTGTGTTTTAATCCTATTTAGACCATCAGAGACGGAAATTTCCGTGGCTAAATTAAAGAAAAAATTAGCTACGGAAACAGAGACGGAAATAACCAATTCTCAGCCATCTCGATTTTTAAGCAATAATTTAACAGTATCAGAGATGGAAATAGAGACGGAATTTCGCGAAATTATAAATCCGTCTCTAAAATAAAAGTTATTAATAATTTATCATAAATAAGAATTCCGTCTCTAAATCCGTCTCTGATAAAGACGGATTTTGTTCCGTCTCTAAATTTTGGTCTCTGATACCCTGTTTTCTTGTAGTGTTTATAATATAGTATACATTATACAATCTATTTTATTACTTATAAATTTATGTAAAAAATTGGTTATTTCCCTTTTAATCTAATACTAATATAGTATGCATTATACAATCTATTTTATTACTTATAAATTACGTAAAAAATTGGTCATTTCCATAATTTAATATAATTATAATTATAATAATAATATTAATAATTATAATAATAATAATAATAAACAAAAAATAAAAATAAAAAATCAACTTGAACTCGAGCTCAGCATATAGGAGTCGAGCTCGAGCTCGACTTGTTGCCACCCCTACTTAGGATGGAAAATTGCATGTAACATCACTACTAAAAATGCGGGATTTGTAACGACTTTTTGGCTGTTCCAATACACACCGCCTTTCTTACAAGTTTGTAAAGGATAAGTTTGATGACGTCGTGTTGCAATAACAATTTCAATTTTTTGTGACGGTCAAAACCATTACAAAAGTCGTTACAAATAAATGACCGTCACAATTCGTAACAGCTTTTGAAATTGTTATAGAAGTCGTTCCAATACATGTATGTAAATCCGGAACAAATGTTTAAATATAATGGACCGTTACAAATACCATTAAAAATTGTCGACCGTTACTAGTTTTCTATAATTTTTGGGACGGTCGGTTAACTTTATAATGGTATGTGAAAAAAAAAAAAAGAAAAGGAGAGCCATTACAATTACTATATAAAAAATCGGGTCAAAATCTATGTAAAACAAATGTTACAAATTTTGTAACAATATGGACGACTTTTTTTTCCATATGTATTACCAAGGCTGTTCTAAAAGTCGGTACACCTTAGCTTATATATATGTATTTTGCAAGTTGTTTCTTCTACAATTGATTATGAACCACACAAAATCTCAATATCTCTCTAATTTTCGTGCATATACACTTGATCAGGTAGAATTGCTTATATTCTGGGCCGGCAACTATTGATCTCTTGAGTTGGTTGACCAGGTTAGTTTAACCCTTTTTGTTAATTAAATTGTAGTTTAATTATTTTAGCTTTCAGATTTTTTGATCTTATATGTTATGTATTATTAGTCTAAAATAATATATATAAATTTATAGGTCGAAAAATAATAATATATACGTGTGAATTTGTAGTAATATATCATCATGTTACAACAATTGAGGAGATGAGTGTATGATAAGAACCTCCCGGGGAGGGCATGTCTTATACTAGCGTTTGAGGATAGAGTTAAGACTTTCATAGAATGGGCCCAATGTCAGTGTAGACATATGGATGGAGACAAAATTAGGTGTTTGTGCCGGAAGTGCAAAAACAAAAAGTTCAGAATACCCAACATGTGAGTTAGCACTTATGTATGTGATGATTTGTGCCAGAATATTATAATTGGACTCCCCATCGCGAGGAGAGGGTGCAATAATACTTTGATGCTGTGACTACCCCTCCAGTGCAGGAAGAGCAAACCCCAACTGCTTAGGATGAGGGTAATTCCACGGAAGTGATGGACAACAAATGGATTGGGTGCAAAGAATGGTCTTTTATGCAGCCAAGCTGGATTATTTTTCTTCTTACCACAATGGTGTGTCTGATGGTAGTAAGAGGTCCCGCTCTACTGATACCTATCCTAGTTCATATTACGGCGGTGGCCCCTATGATTATTTGTCAGGGTTGTCAGATCATTTTTACGATGTAGTGTACGTTGCTGACCAGCCATTGTAGAGCAGTTGTACCCAATCTCAATTGGTGGCAGTTGCTGGTTTGTTGGTTATCAAGGCCGAGGGCATATTTATGAGCGAACATATAATCAAATATCGTAGTGGCTAATAATATATACTCCTTGATCACACCCTACCAAGCGATTACTACAATATAAACAAGTTGATAAAGATTTGGGTTCACCCATTGAAAAGATTGGTGCGTGTAAAAATGGTTGCATGCTATACTAGAAGGACGACGTCAATTTGAAATATTGTAAGTTTTGAATAGATACAATTTCCACATGAAACATCATAACTACAGCAAGTGAACCATGAAATGTGGAGTGTGTGTGAAAAGGTCATCGTATACAGACGAGGACAATAACTTCTATGGGATCGAAGAGATAATTCAATTGACATACGCACTTATTTCAAACTTGCACGTAGTTCTGTGTAAGTGTCTTTTGGTTGATCCAGTAAGAGACATTAAGGTACACCCTCGTTATTACCTTATGGATGTAAACTTCAAAAAGGCGTACCAAAAGGATGAATTATTCATACTCATACAACAAGCAGTACAAGTTTACTACACAGAGTACCCAAGTATGAACAGAGACAAAGCGGAATGGATGGTTGTTCGTAAAACCAAAGATCGGATAGTAGTTGATGGGTCTCGTTGGACTGATATCGCATATCAGTTGGAGGAAGTCATACCAGTCCCTAAAGTAGCTACGGACAATCAGACGTATTACCTCCATGATCCTGATGTAAACAAATCTTTGTTGATCTTTTGATTGCACAACAACAGGCTGCAGGTGCATCCTCGACACAACATTTTCAAACTGCTATTGAAGAAGACGAGGATGATGAAGATAGCTTCAAAGACTACTAGACTAATGAATATGAGGCTTGATTATCTGGTGTTTTGTAATGAATATTTAAGATTTGCAATATCTTATTAAAAAAATTAATTTTTTTAATCAAAAAAATTAATTTGGAACGACAAAAAATAAGCGCAATAGTTACAATAGTCGTTCCAAAATAGAGCGCTAAAATTTTGGCGCCATCTGAAAATACTGAATAATTAAAACGACGGTAATTTATTGGCCGTTCCAAAAGCTGGTCCACCTTTTGGATGCAAAACCATAAAATTTCAGGAGATTCCTTCTATTTAATAGGGCGTTACAATAGTTGTACCAATGTTAGTCCATGTACATAAAACACAAAATCGTGTCAAAAGCCATTATAAAATATGTCCTAATTCAAAAACTTATGTTTGCAAGTATGATTTTAAAATTCGGGCACCCAATTCATACAAAATTTAAATATATTTAAGACTATATCTGTTAGATCATATCAGACAGTATGATTTAAAACCACATGGCCTAATTCAATAATGCACCGTTTTAAATGATCATTTTTATGTTTCGAATATGATATCACGACATTCATATACCCAATAAGTTTAAAACTTTAAAAAATATATTTTTTCTAAATTTGATCATATCTAACGGTTTAATCTGAATTTTGACGGCCCGGTTAACCTATACAGTTCAACAATGTAAAATGATAGTTACATCAATATAGTACTAACATTTATAAATATACAAATTTATTACACATTGTGAATATATATCAATGTCAACTATAAAATATTTTTATGTATTTCAATTGCATTATTCCACATAGTGGATACTTTTCGACAACATTAAATTGTCCAGTACGGATTTTTTTATTTTTGTACATTTTTATAAAAAATAATTAGTTATTTGGAATACTTTTAGGGATAGCTTTATGAACAAGGGTAGAGCAATGATGTCGTTTTGTTTATTTGGAATACCATTTGTAACGGATTTATATACGATCTGCCAATACGATGTCATTTATGTTAGGGATAACTACACTCCCCTCCCTTTAATTTAATTACACATAGACCCCCTGTGGTTGGAAAAATTACATCTATCACCCATGAGATTTGTTTTTATCTAACAAATAAATCCCTTGTTACTCAAAATTCACTGAATTTACTGATATTAGCATAAAGATCGATAAAAAATCTATCTTTATCTTCAACTGATTTATTGCAGGTCAAATAAATTTTTTTATGACCAAATTACTCCTATCTATCTTCACGCGTTAATACATGTAAGAAGGTATATCTTCACTGTTATAAGGTTAATTTAGTCAATAAAAATTTATTTGACCTGCAATTAGTCAATGATATATCACTTGAGGGTAAACACCAATTTTCATTTAGTTTTTTTCTTAATATATAAAAATTAAGTGAATTTTAACTAATAAAAGGACTTATTTATTAGAAGGAAGCAAACCTCATGGGTGCTAAGTATAATTTTTCAAATCATAGAGGATTTACATGTAATTACACCAAATCACAGGGGAGGAGAGTGTAATTATCCCTTTATGTTAACTACAAATATCACATGTTTCGACTCGTTAGATAACGGCTTTATATACAACTTTTTTTTCTTAAATTCCTTAAGGAATGGTTTCTCACGTTTTGTAATACCTTCTTCACCGGTTTTTGAAAAGGCCAAAAAGTTAGATATAAGGAGTACTTAACAGGCTTTTCCCCCACTTTCTCCTTAGCCGTTTCTCTCGCACTCTCTCTCTCTCTATCTCTTTCTTCCTAGTTGTCTGCCACCGCCCACCTCCACGGCTGCCACCGCCCATTGGCCCATTTCCCTGTTGTCTGCCACCACCCATCGGCCCATTTCCCCGACGTCTGCCACAGCCCACCTCCCCTCACCACCCACCGGCCTATTTCCCTCCCCATTTTAACGGGTACGTTTCATTTTCTTTTTTGTTGTTTTTTGCTCATTTTGTTGCATTTCCTATTTTTTCTCATTTTAACGGGACTGGGATTGTTGAATATATTTCATGTAATAATTTCTCAATTTTTCATTTCCCAAAATAATTTCTTAATATTATTTCTATGATTTTTTAAAAAAATATTTTATAAAAAAATTTGAAATTTTTTGAAAAAATTATATATGTAAATAATATTGTGTAAAAATATGAAATTTTTAATAATTTATGTCATTTTTTGAAATTTTTAATAATTTCTGTAGTTCTCTTTAATTTTCTGTAATATTGGATGATTTTTCTGTAATTTTCTATCATTTTCAGCATTATTAGGTAATTTTCTGTAATTTTATGTAGTACCCCTACTCACTATATTTAATTATCACTAATTCATCATTTCCTTAATTACAATTCATTCTATAAGTAATTTATTTTCAACCCGTCAAATAAATTCTATTTTATCAATATAATATATATATTGAACATAAAAGATAATAGATATCACTAAAAATTTATATTTATCCCACCAGATGTCCTCATTTAGATAACCTCAAAGGAAAATGGTCCAAAGCTTTACAACAAACCCGGTAAAAGAGTAGAATATTTAACAATGAAACAACCAAAAATTCCGGCTCTAAATGTCACGGCTGACCCACCTAATAAGAATTCATTTAATCAAACTAACTCAACTAACTCATAAGAATTCATTTAATCAAACCCATTTATATATTTATTACTATCGTTTTTAACATCTCTAAATTATATTACCATTAAAAAACTTCATTCCCTTTTTAATAACATAATATTTCTTAAATATAATTTTTAAAATATTTTTATGAATTTTCTATCAATTTATCATTACCATATAATTTAATTAAACAACAATACATAAAATTACGTATTTAGTTAATCATTCCGATGGAATTATGTAAATTAAATATAATAATAGTTAAGTCTAACAAATTTAATAATTTAATTAACCAACTATATTATTTTTATATGAAATGTGATATTTAATTCGATACTAACTTAAATAGCAAAACTTGTAAAATATTTCGATTTGAATAATAGATCGCTCAATATAAATAATATTTAATAAATAAATTAATTAAAATAATATAATTATATAAATTATTATAAATTAAAATATAAATTCTAACCCCTGTTCTTCTTCTTCGCCAGAGAATTGCAAATTTTCCAAAATGTGAATGTTGTGTAATGTGTATGTGTGTTGTGTATGTGTGTGTGTGTTGAAATGAAAGAGAGGAAAGAGAGAGGTGAGGCGGTGGACACTCTCACCCTCTCTCTTCTCTCTTCACTTTATATATATATATATATATATATATATATTATTTTATTTATTTAATTAAACTCTTTTCAAAATACCTATTACATCCTTTCTAATTTCTTAATTGATATAATTTGTCCCCAAATATTATAACGAACTCCAATTTAATCGGTTTAAGTTTTATTATATCTTATTTTCAATGTATAATTAATATAATTAAATTTGAATTTCTAAATAATTACTAATTAGTCTCTCAATTATGTGAAAAATTTTACAGACATCACAATGTAGGTAATTGTCTCTAATATTAGGTAATTTTCTGTAACATTCTGTAATTTTGGGTAATTGTTTGTAATACAAATTTAATTTTCTGTAATTTTGGATAATTATTACAATTTTATGAATAATTTTATTTGGTATTAATCTGTAGTTAATTATATTTTTCTGTTTGTAACTTAGGAGAATAATGGACTTTAATGAAATTTTTAGGAATTTTTTGGACTTTAATTCAATTTTCATTAAAATAAAAACTTTAATCCCAAATTTAAGAAAATAAGCGAGTTTAGGATAATCATGAAATTTATGAAATTTTTACGAAATTTTGGTCTTTAATGCAATTTTTAGGAACATTGTGGACTTTAATGCACTTTTTAAGAATATTTTGACTTTAATTCTAATTTCATTAAAATAAAGACTTTAATCCCGAATTTAGGTAAATAATAGAGTTTAGGATAATCACAAAATTCAATGAAACTTTTAGGAAATTTTGAACGTTAATGCAAATTTTAGTAACATTATGGACTTTAATGCAAATTTTAAAAAATTTAAATTTTATAGAAAAAATATAATTTTATAAATGATATGATACAATTAATAGTTTTTAATATTAATAATTCTTTTAACTTGTAGATCCATGACTATCGGTGCTCCGCCTCCTCCAAGACGAAGTCGTGGTCGTGCCCGTGTGTCATAGGCGTGCTCTTCTTTCTCTCTTCTCTCTCGCAGTGGAATATAATTCTCAGATATTTTTCGCCTGTGCGACGTCTAAGGTTACCCTTAACCTTCGACCAGCCTTCACACATATTAGAGTATAGCGACAGTCCGTTGCGTGTCCTCGACACTGAAACTCGCTAGCGCGACATCTAAACGCCTCCCTGCGCTGCACCGCGTGCCCTTGCGCTTGCTTATCCAGAATGCCTATACTCATTGAGGTTCTCGGCACTCGTGCCTTAGTGTCTCGCACACAATCTCGGAACCTGCCGGAGCATTGCTCAATGGCAAGGAGCATCCTCGCTCCGCCTCAGCATTACGGCGCTACGCATGCGCCCGCAATGCCCATCTCATGCCCAACACTCACTCGGTACATTCTAGGCGCTAGCCCTCGTCATGGCCGCCTTCTATGCCTCGCCCGAGTAGGACCGAATCATAAGTTCGAGACCCAATCGATATGTTGATATCTTGCGTTATCTCACACGGCATGCCTTCTTGCCCTTCGGCTTTGGCTTCATAATATGCCCACAGTGCGGTGTCGTCCCACGATCACTCATCTTTAGCCAACGGATCCCCATTTCATGAGTCAGATAATGAGGTCTTGAAATGCTTACCTCGATCACCCATTCGCACAAGAGGCGTTGCGCCCTGATATCTTGCAGCCCGCGGGGCAACCTTGCGAGTCACACGGAGCCTCTCGGCAGTATCGGCGCCCAATGTAGGCCATCCTGGTCCTACGCTGCCCGTTAGGTTTCCAAGCCCTTCGGGGACTCTAGCGCTCCTCTTTAAGCTGCCTAGAGCTGGCTCTTGAAGGCCCCCATCATGCCTCCAAGAGAATGCTCATTTAATGCAAATGTCTTCTCATGCTACTGCCGTAGTGCACGGAGATGGCTGGCTGGAGCTCACCACTGCAGGTCCCCCTTATAATAAGCTTAAAAAGATTTTCTCTTGCTCGAAGAGTAGAACACTCAAAGGGCCGAGGAGTGCACTTTTCAGCATCTTCTTCGACCGACGTCCAAATCACGTCCCGCTTGAATCGTAGTGTAGCCTACGACTTGCACATCATCACGATAGAGTTTCAGTCTCATCCACACATCCATGGCTAAGGAATTGTCTCCACAATGCTCTAAAACTACAGTCTCGCCTCTGCACTTGCAGACTCTAAACATCGTTGTCGTTTTCTACCGGAACCGAACCGTCTACATTTGAAACATCTTGGAGGTGCTCCCAGCACTCCAAGGATCTTGCCAATGAAACAGTATTGCAAATCTCAAGGATAAAACACTTTGCTTTGCACAATTCTCTCCTGTTCGCGCACAGGGTGGCGCTCAATCATCGCCCTTATATCTCCGTGGCCAAATGTCCTCGGAATGACTTCATACTTGGCGGACAGCATTCCCACACATCAAGAAAGTTCCCATACGAACAGTATTGCGATCCGCAATCGGTAAGAGTCTCTGCTCGAAGAGCGTATGCGCCCTTGCGTGCTAGCCGGCATTCCCTAACACCCCGCACGTCTTCCACAAGTCACTACCAACCGTCTAGCCTAAAGTGCGGCCAATGACACCGTGGCCCTCCCAAACCTTCTCCCGTTGTTGGTGCGGATGCACCCACACCACCCCTACCACCAAAGCTTTCATTCGTGTCGCCGACCATGACTGTAGATCCCGACACAACGGGGTCACCTGCACCAGGGGCGAGCTGTTCACAACCGCCCCCCCCCCAGGCTATGGGATGCACCACAACCAGCACCACCAGCATCTCAACGACATTATATCAGCCTCCGGGATGTCCCGAGGTAATGCAAAAAAAAATTATTAAATTATTTTATAAAAAATTCATTAATTTCATTATTTTTTTAATATTTTTAATATTTAATTAATTTTTTAAATCGTACCGAGATTTTCACTTCCTACGATCTATGCTACGATCCGCGGACATTATACGCATCCCAGGAGATCTATATCGCAAATCCCACAAGAACACCAATTATTCTAGTTTAATAATTTAAAGATAAGAATAATATTTATTTTTATGCAATACTTATATTTTTATCTAATATTTACATTTTTTTGAATATGTGAAAATTGCAAGGTCAATGTTCAAGGTCGTCAACTCGCAGGCGGGTAAGTTCCTACGGAAGTGGTTCGCAAACGCCAGAAATTAGTTGGCCCGACCACTGTGGTTGGCCGAAGATATCTTGCGCCAGCTATTGGAGTATTGTGAGACCCCAGATTTTCAATCACAGTCGGCGAAAAATAAGGCGAAAGGGGCAGCCAATCGAGACGCAACTACTTCCATCTACCGTGGGAGGTCGTCCTCCTTTAGGGCGCACAATCGTAAAATGGTAAATAATTTAGACAATGCTATTAATTTAATTTAAGTTTTTAATTTACTAATCATTTGTTTAAATAATTTTTTACTAGGAGGCAACCGTCAAACAGATGGAGGTGCTCGAGAAGTGTTATAAAAAGAAGAAAGACGGCCTATGGAGTGGTCCGAGGGCAACGGATGTCGCGGTAAGTGTAGGTTATAATTTAATTTTTAAATTTAAAATTATTTTTTAAATTTTACTAATCAACTAATTTGTTTACAAAAGTTGTTCTTGAGAATGAAGGAAGAACGCCAGAACCAACCAAATAGTAAACAAGATCCTCAATTATCCTCTTAAGGCTTGGTGGCCCTAAATGACCAACATGTGTGATTGTCAGCAGTGTGGGAGCGAAAGAGGGGCCGAGTATTCGGTCTCGGCTCTGAGGCCCACCATACGATTGCTGGACCATCACAGCCCAGCATGTCCACTGCTCCATCGCCCTCGCCACCACAACTGCCACGATCCGACCTTGATGATCGGGTCACGAGGGTCGAGGAGTGGATGCAGCAGATGGCGATCACCTGGCCCAATCCTCCACCACCCCAAGTCCCAGCCTCCATTTGAATTCCCAACACCCAATGATGAGGACGGCGACGAGGAAACGCTACCGATGGGGAGGCTGATTTAGATTAATATTCTTTTTAATTTGTAAAAATACAATGTTTAAACAATATTTTTATTTTATAACTAAATTATTTTTATTTTCTTACTATATTATGTATTTTTTATATAATATTTCACATTTAAGAAATTACACTTCATATGTATAACAAAAAATTCAATAATTTTTTTTATAAAAGAATATTAAAACAAATTAAATATAAATAATATTTTTAAGTTTGTAATGGCTTTTATACATTTTCTAAAATATGATTTACTATCATATAACTACAATGTCGTTTGAAAGACAGTACAAACACTAAAAAAATACGGGATTTGGGGCAAGTTTAGGAACAATATTTTTGCCATTTGGAACGGTTTGAATTTGAAAAAATAATTTGGACTAAAATTTAGAACGATTTACGTTCCGTTGTTATAGATGACATTCCTAAAATTTAGGAAAGAGTGGTGCAGGATCATTCGAAATGTGGAACGGGTATTGTACCACAATATAAAAATTTATTTTGTTTAATTGAAACATATTGAATAAATTTTGGAACGGTTATATAAATAAAATCGGGATAATTTTGGAACTGTTTCTAGAAACGCTTGAATGAAATTTGGAACTATTGTTATTTTATGATGGTGATATATTTAGAAACAGTCATTAGAATTGCATGATGCGCAATTTTTGGAATACTATTAGGCACGGTTTATTATTTATTCAGAACGCTTTCTTGTAACTGTTTTAGGATTATTTGTTCGAACACATTGTGGTTTATGAATTAGTTTGAGTTGGAATATATTTGGGAACGATTATTTCTTTTTAGGAATACTTTTTTTAAAATATTTTTGCAATGGTGTTTAGAACGATATTGTTTTTGAAATTTATAACATTTCATTTATAATTACTAAAATTATTCCTAATTTTTTTAATTATATAATTTTAATTGATAATTTAATATTTATATTTAATTATACGTATAACTTACATAATTAAATAAATATTAAATAATAGAATGCAATAAACATTATGAAACATAAATAATTAACAAAAAAAATATTATATTAAAATAAATATTGATTTATGAAATGCAATTAACATATATATATATAAGACCTAATCTACACTCCAGTATAACTATAGTTGGCGTAGCACCTTATTGGCTAACCACATTGGTCAGATCAGTGAGCCCTGGCGATGGTGAACCAGTTCAGGATGAACTTGCTCGTCCACATATAAAAGATCTGGAATGTGGATTCATAGTCGCAATCCCACTAATATGTCATCTGCAATATCACAGAAAAAGATCAAAAAATGTTAAAATGTTAAAAAAAAATTAACACTATACATTAATACAAATTTTCTTTAAATAAATTTTACCTTCAAGCTCTCGAACCACATCCTAGAGGACGCGAACTATACTACATCTATAAAATTATAATATATATTAATTTTTTAATGATTGTTATAGTAAATATTACATGAACAAAAGTTTATTATAAACTACAATTAAGTGGTTTAATCCCAAAATTACATAAAATTTCAAAAATATCCAAAAAATTTGCACAAAATTATAGAAGACACACATAATTACGGAAAAATACATTTTTTTTCATTATAATTAATATATATTTAGAGATTTGTTAAAATCTGTAATAGATCAAATATTTCATTAAATTTCTCTATTTTCTGAACTTTGCCAAAATAACATAAAAATACATAAAGATAATAATACATGCCAAAAGTTTTTAAAATACTCCAAACGTTATAAAATAATTATAGAAAATTACATAATATTAGAGAAAATTGTAGGGAAAAAATAAGAAAATTTTCAAAAAAAATTACAGCAAAATAAAAAAATTTGAATATTTTCAGAAAATTTTCCAATTCTTTTTAATCACAAAATATCAGAAAATTTTAATCAAAACCAGAAAATACTCTGAATATTTTACAGAAAAATGAATAGTCAAAAAATCACAAAAATCAGAATTTGAAATCCAGAAATTTTACATAAAATTTTCAAAAAAATCAAAAAACACTCGAACAGCTTTTAATAATTTTTTGATTTTTATTAATTATAGAAAAATGAATAAACAAAGAAAAATATTAAAAATAGCTTTTAATCACAAATGAAAACCAAAAAATGAAAGAAAAATTCTGAAAAATTGAAAACAGATTTTCAACATCATCAATAACTTCACCAAATACTAATGAATTCCAAAAACATCATCATTGATAATTTCATCAAATACTAACTAAACATCATCATCATCATCGTTGCGGCAAAAAAAAAAATAAAAAGAAAAGTAAAAAACTAAACTAGAGCAAAAACTTCACACGGCCAAAAACGGAGGAGGAGGGGACTGTTTTTTTAGCCTTTCGTCACGCACAAAAAATGAAAAGGATGTGGTTTCAATTGATTTTGTGTAGAGAGGGTACCAGTCGGTAGGGAGTGGGGAAGGATTGGGGAAGGAGAAGAGGAATGGGGAAAAATCTGCGAAGCGGCAGATTTATATTAAATTTTTGGAAAGATCTTTAATTAGTAAAATCGTTTCTATGATCATTCCAAAGCTAAAAAGACGACCATGTTTTACTTTAATTGGAACTGTCATTGGAATGGTTTTAATAAATGCAATGTATTCCTAAGCCCCTTTTGAAGGAATTGTTGCTCAGAACTTGCTCAGAGCTTCTTCCAGCTGGTTTTGCAAATGCCTCAGGAAGAAGACGTGCACTCTCAGCAAGCACGACTTCATATCTACGTTTTTGTTCTTTTAAGTGAAATGACAATTTCTTCACTTGTACTTAGTTGCTGTTTTGTTTTAGCACTTCTTTAAGTAGAGTAGCACTTTTGTTTGTTAGCTTAGTTAGAGAACAATTACTCAATCTGTTAACAATAGTTAGTAAGTTTTCCTTCTTCACTGTAACTTAAAAAGGGGACTAGTTTTACAGCAGCTGGTTGTCGTTCAGTGAAATAAACAAGATTCAATTTTCAGCCATGGGTTCTTCCTTTTCATCTTCTGCTTCTGTGTTGATTTTGCAACATGGTATCAAATCCTTCGTGTGAAGGTCTCTGTATGTTTTCTTAATATCCTTCTTGAAGTTACCACGATCTTGAACAATGGCGACAGATCAACCCAACACAAATTCAGCTGGAAGAAGGGAATAAGATTTTCTGCAACTCCATGGAGGAGATCATCCATGAACTATTTTGGTGATTGCGCCTTTTGATGGAATAGATGTTCTAGCCTGGAAAAGGTCAAGCGAAAATGAAGCTGGGCTTCATTGATGGCAGGTGCAGTATGCCAAACACTTCTACAGATAACTACGACACCTAGATCAGGGTAGACTCAATGGTAACTTCCTGGGTCCTCAATGCTATCACCAAGGAAATTTCAAAGGCTTTTCTGTATGCTAAAACGTCCAAACAAATATGGTTAGATTTTGAAGAAAGATACAGTAAGAACAATGGACCTATGTTCTATCAGTTACAGTAAGCCATTGCTTCCATTACACAGGGGACAATGAGTGTGGTTGACTACTTTAATAGCCTATCTACACTCTGGGATGAGCCAAAGCGTCTGATGCCTACAAAAACTTGCACATGTGGACTATGTATCTGTGGTTTTACCAGAATCACAACTGAGGAAGATAACTTGACAAAATTGGTGCAGTTCTTAATGGGACTGGATGATAGTTATCACAACATACGTAATCAGATCCTTGTTATGGATCCGTTTCTAAGTGTCAATAAGGCTTATTCTATGGTACAGAGGGTAGAAAGGCAAAGACTAGTTAATACACAAACTAATGATAATTCGGATGGAGTGGCACTATACTCAAGATGGAACAACCAGAGAGGAAATGCAGGTCCTAAAGGCAATACACCTATTATGGAGAAATCTGGCTATAAGGGAAAAGGCTACATTGACAAGAAACTTCAAGTATGTCTTCATTGTGGGAGACAGGGACACACAAAAGACACATGCTTCAAACTACATAGATTTTCAGATTGGTACAGAAACCTCAATGATCAAAGAGGAATGGAAGAAGGGCTACCAAGGGGGATTAGTGTGGCTGTTGCTGAAAATAAAAAAAAGAATTGGAGAGCATACAAGAACTTCGGTGAAGCTTTGAAACAAGTTTCAGAACTGTTGGAAATAATGAAGGGACACATCCCTGCTACTGCAGCTCAGGACCCCTAACAAGTCAACTTTGCACAAGGAGATGACTTTGCAAGTAATGGGACCTTTGTCGATATGTCTAATAATAGTTCTAGTTCTTGGATGATTACAGCCGTGCTGTATGGATATTCCTCCTACAAAACAAAGCACAAGCACCTCCACTCTTGCCTCTTTCTTTGCCTTTATCTCAAACCAGTTCAATACCTCTGTCAAGGTTGCTAGGTCTGACAATGTGTCCGAATTTGTGAACACTGGATGTCAAACCCTTTTTTTCTTCTTTAGGAATACTTCATCAACGCTCTTGTACCCACATACCTAAGCAAAAAGGTGTGGTTGAGCGTAAACACAGACATTTTCTCAATGTTGCTAGATCACTCTTGCACCAAGCCTCTCTCGCTAATAGGTTTCGGGGGGAATCCATTCTTACTGCAGCATACCTCATCAATCGCCTACCTTCTTCCCTTTTACTGTGAAAATCTCCTTATGAGATTCTCTACAATAAACCCCCTACACTCACTCATATCAAAGTATTCGGAATGTTTATGCTTTGTTTACTGACACTTCTCCCCATAAAGATAAATTAGCCCCAAGCGCATCCAAATGTCCATTCTTGGCTACAGTCAATCACACAAAGGGTATAAAGTATATCATCTTGATACTTAAATGGTGTTTATCTTAAGAGATGTGCTATGAAAATTGTCTTCCTTTTTCTGCTACTTCTTCAGACAACACTTCTTATCTCCCTACTCCTTTACCTGAGGTAGCAGTTCCAGCTTGCATCACTATTTCCCCTACTATACCAATTTCTGTAGATAGTACTTCATTTGTTCCCTCACCTCCTGCCATTCGCAGGTCTCAAAGAACCATCACTCCTCCTAGCTGACTTCAAGATTACATATGCAATCATTCATCTTCCTCTCCTCATCTCTGTGATCCTCTTCATTTTAGCCCTGCACACATGTCATTTTTGTCATAGATTGATGCTACTCAAAAGCCACAATCATTCTTAGAAGCCAATCAACATGAATGTTGGAGGACAGCCATGAAGGAAGAGCTTGAGGCATTAGATAGAAACCACACCTGAGACCTTACTCCTCTACAACAAGGGAAGAAAGCCATTGGTTTCCATTGGGTCTACAAGGTAAAATTGAAGCTTGATGGCTCTGTTGACAGGTACAAAGCAAGACTTGTTGCCAAAGGATACAACCAGATCGAGGGAGTGATTATTTTGACAGTTTCTCTCTGGTAGCCAAGACTGTTACAGTACGCATTTTTATTGCCATTTCCTCTACTTGTTCGTGGCCTCTCTTGCAGCTTGACGTTAATAATGCCTTCCTCCACAAGCATCTTAACATAGAGGTGTACATGGTGCCCCCTACTGGTTACTCTAAGGCTCATGATGGTCTTGTTTGCAAGTTACAACGATCCCTCTATGGATTGAAGCAAGCTTCTCGCTAATGGAACATTGAGTTCTCCACTCAGCTACAGAAATATGGCTTTGTTCAATCTTCCCATGATCATTGCCTCTTCATTCTTTATATTGATGTTGTCTTTATCGCATTACTTGTTTGTGTTGATGACGTCCTTCTAACAGGAAATTCTTTGACTGCTATGACTGATGTTAAGCTCTACCTTGATAAGTTTTTCACCATTATGGACTTGGGCCATGCTAAGTACTTCCTCGGCTTGGAGCTCGCTCGTTCTGCGCATGGCATATACATCTATCAACGCAAGTACCTCCTGGACATTGTTTGTGACCGTCTCTTGACGGATGCCACACCTCTTCCACCTTGGATCAAATTTGATGCTTCTTCTGGTGCTCTTCTAGTTGTTCCTCATCGATACAGAAGGTTGATTGGGCGCTTACTTTACGTGGGCTTTTCTCGTCCTGACATTTTTTTGTAGTGCAACAATTGAGTCATTTCCTCCAACATCCTCGTGATCCGCATTGGGCAGCTACTTTTCACCTCGTATGATACCTCAAAGGGACCTCCACTCTAGGACTGTTCTTTCCCTTGTTCTCTCTACTTCTTTAGATTTAGATTGGGCCTCCTGCGTTGATTCTCGTCTCTCTATCACAGGCTACTACATCTTCCTCGATGGTTCCTTGATCTCCTGGAAAGCAAAAAAGCAAGTCATTCTCTCTCGTTCTTCGGCCTAAGCTCAGTATTGTGGCATGGGGTCTGCCATTTGCAAACTTCTCTAGATCAGCTACATTCTTCGTGATTTCTCACTTTTTTGCCTCTGGTCCCATTCCTTTCCATTGTGATAACAAGGCTGCCATCTATATTACTAAAAATCCTATATTCCATGAACACACGAAACACCGCGATATCGATTGTCATCTTGTCCGTGATAAGTTTAAGGGCGGTTTTATCCGTCCTATACACATTCGCAGCCATGACCAGGTGGCTGACCTTTTCACCAAAGCCTTGCCTCCTGTTCTCTTTACTCGTTTTTTCTCTGAGTTGGGCATGCTCTCCCATGCGCCAACTTAATGGGGGATGAAGGAATTCTTGCTCAGAGCTTCCTCTAGTTGGTTCTGCAAATGCCTCATGAAGAAGACGCGCACTCTCAGCAAGCACGACTTTATATCTATGTTTCTGTTCTTTTAAGTGAAATGACAATTTCTTCACTTGTACTTAGTTGTTGTTTTATTTTAGCACTTCTTTAAGTAGAGTAGCACTTTTGTTTGTTAGCTTAGTTAGAGAACACTTACTCAATCTGTTATCAGTAGTTAATCAGTTTTCCTTCTTCTTCACTGTAACTTAAAAAGGGAACTGGGTTTACAGCAGCTGGTTGTCGTTCAGTGAAATAAACAAGATTCAATTTTCAGCCATAGGTTATTCCTTTTCATCTTCTGCTTCTGTGTTGATTTTGCAATACGTTCCAAATATAATAAAGCATTAATACCTAGATGACATCATTTTTGACATCGTATGCCAAAACCGTTCCTATTTGTTAATTATTTATTTTCTTAGAAAATAAATAAACATTAAAAAAAATCCATACCGACACGTTAATGAGCAAACAAAAGTTTATAATGCAAGGATTTAGACTATTAAAAACATAAAATATTTATCATGAGATTGACATATGTTCACAATATGAAGTATATTAGTATATTCAAATTTGTTAGTACTACACAGATATAACTAACATCTTATATTGTTGTACTGCATGCCTAATCAGACAGTTAAAATTTTGATCAGACTGTTAGATATAATTAAATAGACAAAAAAAAATACATTCGACGAGGTTTTGGACTATTTCAGTATACAAATATTGAGATATCGAATCTAGTCAGTAATAAAGGAGATTCAAAATAGTGCAACCTTCAATCAGGCCATGTAATTTTAATTCAGATCGTTAGATAAATTCAAATAGAAAAAAATCTTAGAAGTGTTTAAGTTTGGAATTAGTCCAGCTTATTGATGTTGAGATATCGTAATCGAAATGTATACTAGACATTTTTTATACACCTTTTGGAACGGTTGGTGGATACAATTTGGAACAGTTTAGGATAATTTAACTGCTCCAAGTTTCAAATTTTCACCTATTCTTTATAAGTTGCCATACTAAATTTTGGAACTGGATTTGGAACGGCCAAATTGAAAATTAGCCGTTCTAAATTTTAAAATTTCTCACCTATTTTTTAAAAGGCATCATAGTAAATGTTGGAACTGGGTTTGCAACAAGCAAATTAAAACTTAGCCGTTCCAAATTCAAATATAAGGATGTAAAAATACCATTCAGTTTGGAACGGTTTGTCTAAAAATATTGTTCAACAAAATACTCTTTTAGTTTGTGTAACGTATTTGGAACATGTATTGTAATACAAAATTTTCTATTTATTAAAGTCGTGACAAATTGTAACTCATGTTGGCAAGGTACTTGGAAAACAAACAATACCGTATTTAGGAACAAACATTGTAATACAAGTTTTTCCAAGTACATAAACGTATCAAATTGTACCTCATTTTAGAATGGTTATTTCAACTGTCTAGTTTTCAATTGACTTTGGAGCTCATTTTAGAATGATAATTATGTGCTATTCGTAGATCATTCCAATGTTTACCAAACCGTTGCAAACTGCATTAAATTAATTCATACATGATTAAAATATCAACCCCTTAAAGTATAGGACTAAAAATACTAATTCCTTCCAAGTTACAGGACTAAAATTATAATTTAATTTGATCAAGTACAAATTACATGTAATTTTTTTGTCAAACTGATAAAAAAAAATGACTAAAATTACCGAAACTTTAAAGTTATAAAACTAAATTAAGAAAATTAATTCATGTACAATAAAAAATGTCATTCCACATGAACTAAAGGACTAAAATGATGTTTTTCCCTTTATAAAAACCCTATGAATAAACAATCTATAATGATTAGAGTAGACATGCATGTGATGCGACCATCAAATGTTTTGTAACAAAAGAAAAGCCCAATATTCATAGAAACGGTAAGCAAAAGGCCTTCATTTCCTTTATTGACATAAATACATAAAACGTACATTATGTTTTAATATTCACAAGTACATTAATCTTTCATATATATATGTTGCTTCCTTATCTACACTGTGTCCCCATCCCGTAGGACTACAACAAACTTGTCCAAATTATTGCAACCTTTTCAACTTTGGTATAGTTTCCCTCTCTAATTTGCTTGGCGATGAGCCTCTTCACAAGAAAGGCCTCACCTTCCTAACCCACCAAGAACATTAAATTCTACTAATCACATCACCAAAAATCAACTGCCAATGAATCTACTAACATAACTACATCGAGTCGAGCCAGACATGATACTTTTTAACATGTTGAGTCTCCCCCGTCAAACTATAGCTAATCACTGTTTTCCATTCGATCGATCTCTACACATAACGTCTCGATCGAGATTATTTTCTTTTCTTTTTTTTTTTACACTTTAATCTTCACTGGTTGCTCCCGTCTCTAGTGAATTCAACGCGTTATTAATTTCCACGTCGTTGAAACAGTCAAAACCAAAGTCGTGAACGCCGAAATCTTGACAATCCAATAGCCATGAGCAGCTCTCGTCCCAAGACGTCGGGCAAAAGCTGCCCAAATTTTCCGACTGAAACTCCCATGGAACCTGGAGCTGATCAGGATCGT
Organism: Sesamum indicum; assembly: GCF_026168435.1. NCBI lineage: Eukaryota > Viridiplantae > Streptophyta > Magnoliopsida > Lamiales > Pedaliaceae > Sesamum > Sesamum indicum. Next base: position 2,468,307 of record NC_142657.1, on the reverse strand, counting down.
TGTCCTGATCATGATCGTCATCCCTGAACAGGCAGCTGATCAAAGGATCGTTTTCGTACAAATTCCTGTCGGGTAAATTTGATTCGTCCGAGGAGCTATTCTGATCTTCCGGGCTGCCAGAGCCAAGATCGTTATTTGTTTCTTGCAGCTGATTCATTTTTTCCGATTCTGGGAAATTATCAGCTGCATGGGACTCTGATTTTTCATGTTCCTTGTGAAGGGGCTCGTGCGTGACGGGGTCGATTCCCATTTTCAGAAGCTTTTTCTTTATATGGGTGTTCCAATGATTCTTGATCTCATTGTCTGTTCTCCCAGGCAATCTTGCAGCAATTTTGGACCACCTAATTTATGTATGCACAAAGAAATTAAAGTTATTGTGACATCATCATATACAACTGGAAATTTATGGCATGCAATAATATAAATATTTGCATAATCATATTATAAAATAAAATATTTATATTAATATTAATAAAGCAAGAGTGATTTTTTATATCAGTTAATACTACTGTTCTAATGTTTCTTAACTTACATATAAACTAATTAACTACCCGCATTAGAAAAAAAATACTATTGCCTGCAATATTAATCTATGAGGAAAAATCAACGTAATTAACTATTATTAACCACGGTTAAATTAAATAGATGGAAAAAAACTAAATTTTTTCATCTAAAAAATATTATTTGCCGCAACTAAGAACCACAAAAAATATTTGTCATGCATGCTTTTAACCATGGCAAATATATTACCCATCCTCCAAAAAATCAGGATTAACAATCGTTGTGTTGCTTGATCAATCACTATTTGTTAAGACTATTTCACTACAAGAAAATTGCCCAGTAGCAACGAAAAAGAATTAGCGTCGAGATAATTAGCAAGTAAAACTCTCGTTGCTAATCTATATTATCTACTACAAGAAATTGACTTGCTAATGAATTTAGCAAGGGAAATTAACTTGTGACGAATTTAGCAACGAACTATTTAAATAATATATTAAATAGATTAGCAACGAAAGTTTTTACTTGTTAATCAGTTCGACGTTGATTTTAGCACTAAGTTTCTCGTAGCTATTGATCGTTTTTCTTGTAGTGTTAATTATTATTAATTAATCATAGAAATTAATAATGATTAAATATTATATTTGTAGTGGTATCGTGTAATATTACTCAATAAATAAAAGCTATCAATCTGTTTTTATTTGGTAACTGCAATTTAATATCTTACCATCATTTAACATTTTTGTCATTTAATGTTTTAAAAAATATACAGATTTCAATTAATATTTTCTCTACATAAATGTATAACTATAGTTAAATTTATATAATACCATTTATTTTATATTTCGAGCATGCATGAGCGTGCCCGGTTGCTAAGTATATTATTGACTATCTATATATAACTGAGTTGAAATATTATGCAGGTCAGGAACTCATTGTAACATAATGTTGGAAAAATAAATGAACTTTTTATAAATCTCTACAACAAAATCTTCTGGGACATAATTTAAATAGTATAATTTAATCATGCATGAGTCTTGTCTGAATATGAATTTGGTGGATTCTTGAACTTGAAGCCGAGTTTGGTAGATTACTACGTATTACTAATTGCATTCGACAACAATGTGTGTTTTAATGAAAAGGGATAATTACACGTTCCTCTCTCAAGTTTTAACATAATTAATATAATTTTTTTTTATTTGATAAATTATATCTAGAATTTTTTAATTTGATTTTCGTCTAACAAATAAGTTTATTCGTTGCTGATAATAAAAATAAATAAAACTAAATGGGAATTGGTATTTACAATCGATTGACTTATTACTGATTTATTGCATGTCCAATCAATATTTTTATAATCAAATTACTCTTATACACTTTCACTCGTTAATGCATGTGAAGATGTATGTTTTTATCGCTACAAGGGTAGTTTAGTTAGGAAAATTTATTTAACCTGCAATAAGTTAGTAATAACGGGCAAATATTAATTTTCATTTAGTTTTTTCAATAAATTAAATTCCATGAATTTTGACTGACGAATTGACTTATTACGTCTAATTACACCCAACCTCTGAGGAGGCCAGTGTAGTAATCACCCCTATTAAAAATAGTGAAAAATTAAGGAGATCATTCATGGATAGGTTTTTCATTTTAAAATTATATTATACTTTCTATTTTATTTAGTTAATGTATTCGTACGACATGTATAATTTTTTTTGAAAAATAAAATAAATAGCATGATTTTGTATCTATAGTATGTACATATTGCATAAAATAAAAAATATATATTATAATTTAAAATAAAAAATTCAATTCAAAATACGATAAACTTCAGAGAAAAGCTAACCTCTTCTGTTCATAAAGAAGTTGTTCTTTGCACAGACACTTAATATGGAAGATCAAAAGTTGAAAAATACGGTCTTTATTTTCTTGAAAGGCTTCTTTGACTTCGTTGCCAAATTTTCAGTTCTCTCAAACTTTCGCTCACTTTGCCAAATCAAATGAAATGATTACCCTTTGGACTAATTTAGATCAGTTTTCTTTTTTAATATTTTCAGCATATAGTAATACATTTTAAATGGTAACATATTTTAATATTTTAACATGATTGTGTCTTTAAGTTTATTTAAAAATATTTTATCCTTAATGTATATATAAAAAAAATAGAAAATACAATAAGAATTGCAATAGAAAATTAAATCCGCCCTTCGGCAGGAAACAAGAGCGGCAGATGTGTACGACTAACAAAAATTTCGTGCATGAATGATAAAAAATAAAAATATGATATGATATAAAAATAATATATTTTTAATTATGATATAATTAAAGTACGTCGTATATTGATTAATAATAATATGATCAACGTAAGATAGAAAAATCAAAAGAATATTAATTTCATACATAATAAATTAATATTGTTGGTATATTAAGGGTTAGTATAAGAATTTATGTATAGACGTACCTATTGCCAAGATGGGCATGTAGATCAATGACCAACTGTTCCTCAGCCTCAGTCAGAAGGCCGCGCTTCAAGTCGGGGCGGAGATAGTTGGTCCATCGGAGGCGGCAGCTCTTGCCACAGCGGCGGAGGCCGGCCAGCTTGGGGACGGCCCGCCAGCAGCATTGGCCGTTGGTGAGAATAAAATTGATGAGCTTCTTGTCTTCCTCCGCCGTCCACGGCCCCTTCTTCACCCCGAGTTTGTCACAGCAGGGTTGTCTTCCCATGTTCACCAAATGCAAAGAGTATGTGTTTGTGTGTGTGTTTTTCTCCAATGATAATTAAAACTTTGGTAGAACTAAAAAGTCCCCTTTACCCACCTATATATACTGCCATTGAAACCCAGTGCAAAAAACTCATCAACTTTTCTTTTCTATTTTTTTTATTTATTTATCTATTTTTTGGTGTTATTGGGATCAAAGATAGAATAATAATAGTAGTATGTTTTGTGTGTGTGTGTGTGTGTGATTTTATGGCCCACCATTGGTTTTCTGAAAGGAACTGATGAACTACAAGCTTGTTTTGGTGGTATCAACTCCACATGGTGGAGATGGTGAATGATGGGGTAACCCAAAAACAAAGCTACGTTTCCCCGTGGAAGGGGTAAATTACGGTTGTTTTTATTAAAATTTAACATAATTATAAATATCTTTTATTATTTAAAAAATTATAAATATTTCTCTTAAATAAAATAAGATTATATAGTTTTTAAAAGATGAGTTAACAATTATTATTTTACCCATGTTGAAATTTAAACAAACTATATTTGAAGAAGTAAAAGAATTTGAGAATAGATAAAGTAAATAGTCCATAAAACATATTAGTTTATAAAAAAAATTTAAAAAATATATAAAATTATAATTCACAATTCAAAATGACATTTTTTATCAGCTCAATACAGAAATTAGATTGAAATCTATCGGAGACTAACAGAATATTGGGCTCGTCCATTGAACAGATGTTAAAATAAAAGGGTATTTGTAATTCTAAAAACCTTAAAAAAAATAGTTGTTTTCTCTAAGAAATATGACGTTTCTCGTAGTTAATTATTATAGTTCAGAGTAAAAAATTATGTTAAATTATAATTCATCACGGCTTTATGTGCAGCAGTTATTAACTGTTATAATTTCGGCAAGCAAAATTAAAATATTAGTGGTAATTTAAAAATTATAATTTATTTATAACTAAGAACCGTAATAAGTATTTCAATAATAGTTAAGATTATAATAAATATAAATTAATCATGGTTAAATTTAATTTTTTTCATATATAATTAATTTATTTGCTAGCAATAATATTTTGTAATCCTAAAATCCTCATAGTTGGTAAAAACTCACAAAAAGACTAAGGGAAGGACAAGAAAGAAGAAAGGAAGAAGAGGAAAGAAAAGTGGGGAAAAGATTTCTTCCCTGTTTGGCTACACAAACGTACCCTGTGATTGCAATCTTACTCAAACATTACATCACCTATTTCGTCATTGCCACGTTTACTTGCCCCTGTCATCAGTTATGGCCAATTTTTTTTTATATAAATAAAAAATGGACTATTTGACTATTTATGGCATATTTAATCTTTTTATGAATAAATTATATTAAGATCCATTGAGTTTAAATTAAATACACGCACACCTCCTGTAATTTATAAAATTATAAATCTCATGAATTAATTAGATCTAGTTACATAAATATTCGTTGTCTTTCATAAAATTATTGATATGCTCGTTACGGGGTGTTAGTGCAATATATCCAGAAGACGATATACTTGTAATTACAATTACACTTCAATTGATATTTTATAAAAGATAGAGAATGATTGTGTAATTAGACCAAATTTTAAGGATATTAATGTAATTTCATAAATTATATGTACACCCCCCTAAATATGTGTAAATTTTATGTATTTTAAGGAGTAAACTTTATTCTGAATAATGGCGTAATTAATTATAATTTTAATATAAAAGGATGTAGTTATAATTTTGTAAATGATTGGAAATATTTGTAATTGTACCTAAATTCAAGAAACTATCACTGTAATTTACCCTTAGTTTTAAGATTGAAGGAGATTAAGTCATGTAAATTGAAATTGTTAGATTGGTGTTATTGTAGTAATTGATTACAAGAAAAGTTACATTAATTAATGCAAATATAAATTTATTAGTCTCATCGATTGCGGTCATTAATTAATACAAATATAAATTTACTGATGGCCGAACCATTTGCTATGATTTTTAACTATAGCTAACGTTTTGACCTCATTTGTAGAAATAACATTTATACAACCATTGCACCAACCTGCAAGTTAATTAATATTTATTATAATTTTTTATATTTAATCATGTAATTAATTATAAAGAAAAGTTATGTTCAAATGGCTTTCGATTTGAACCGTAAAATCTAGAAATGATCAAAAGTATTTGTGAAATGGTATAAATTTATGGGTTTTTATTTTTATTTTTTAATTTAATTAACCTAGTCTTATACATGAACACCAGTTGATTATCGATGAACATTTGCAAGAAAAATAGTGGCAAGTTGGAAGAAACTAAGATTAATGAACTCAAGATATTTCACATACAATATATATAAAAGGAGAGGGGCATACTACGTACGTACTATAGCAAGAAATAATCATTAAATTCAAAGTATTTTGAGTTGGACAGAAAACTCAGTTATATTAAAGAAACTACTAAGAATCGTGTGTTGTTAATTTCAAATATCATGGCCTAACTGCTTTTCTAATTTTGACATTATTTTGATTATTTTTTATGAGATATATATAGTTCCGTATTCTTTACAACAACCTCCTCTGACGTTTTAGCATAATCCAATACATTTATAATTACACTTTGTAAAATATATTTAATTTAAAAACCACACAGATTCCTTGGCAAAATTATTTAAAAAATGTTGAATTTTTTTTTTTTGCAAAAATAGGTGTATTTGAAAAGGGTTAGAATTCTAGGCGGCACCGCCTTCTGAAAATGTTGATGATTCGAATCTCGATAAAATGTTGATGAAAATGAGCAATCGTGGTCTCGTTGGAATCATCTGGATGATAGGATTCAAGCAGTGATGGTCTCATGCTGTGATTTGTCCTTACGACGGAGAAAAGGACCACAAACAATTTAAGCGCAAATGTTGACGGCGGAAATATTTTAAATTTTTAAATCGCAACAAATACTTGATGAAATTGACCAAGATTGGTTTCGTTGGAATTTTCTGGACGAGAGGATTCGAACGGTAGTGGTCTCAATCCGTGATGCGGAGAAACAGTGGCAAACAGCTTCAACGCAAATTTCCAGCCGAAAAATTTTCAAATCTCAATAAATACTTGATGACTAATCTTGTTGGAATCATCTAGACGAGAGGATTCGAACGACAGTAGTCTCAATCCGTGATTTGTCCTGACTGCAAAGAAACGGAGGCAAACAATGCAAATTTCCGATCGAAAAATCTTCAAATTCACGTCGAAGTTGTTTGCCGTCGTTTCTCCTCCGTTAGGACGAATCATGGATTGAGACCACTCCCGTTCAAATCCTATCATTTATACGATTTCAACGAGACCAGTCTTGCTCAATTTCATCAAGTATTTGTTGAGATTTGAAAATTTGAAGATTTTTTGGCCGAAAATTCGCGTTGAAGCTGTTTGCCGCCGTCAGGACGAATCACGGATTGAGACCATTTCCGTTCAAATCCTCTCATTCAGACAATTCCAACGAGGCCAGTCTTGCTCAATTTCATCAAGTATTTATTGAGATTTGAAAATTTGAAGATTTTTCGGCCGAAAGTTCGCGTTGAAGCTGTTTGCCGCTGTTTGTCCTCATCACGGATTGAGACCACTGCCGTTCGAATCCTCTCATCCAGACAATTCCAACGAGACCAATCTTGCTCAATTTCATCAAGTATTTGTTGCGATTTGAAAATTTGAAATATTTTGCCGCCGTTAACATTTGTGCTGAAATTGTTTGTGGTCCTTTACTCCACCGTAAGGACGAATCACGGCATGAGACCATTGCTGCTTGAATCCTCCCATCCAGACGATTCCAACGAGACCACGATTGCTCATTTTCATCAATATTTTACCGAGATTCGAATTTTTAAATTTTTCATAATATTTTTGTATTTCAACTAAAATTCTTCTTATTATTTTTTTTAATTAAAAAAATGGCACCGCGATCTAAGACCGCGGTGCCATGAAAAAAAAATTTTTTTTAGGAAAATTCTGAGGCACCGCGTTGTCAGAATGCGGTGCCGCCTAGAATTCTAAACCTGTTCAAATACACCTATTTCTGCAAAAAAAATTTCAACATTTTTTAAATAATTTTGCCCAGATTCCTTCTTAGTGTTGAGCTGCATATTTAATTTCTTAAAAAACAAATATATCTTATGCAATATGCGACGTAATTGATGTCCTAAAGTACGAGATATCATTACTTTTTTACCAATTCAACAGGAAAGGTAAAGAAAAATTTGAACAGATAGACCAGCCAATGAAAATAAATGAAAAGCAAAAAGTTGCCAGCTCTAATCCATGAGCCATGGCCGAACGCCTGTATTAGCAAAAAAACTTGAGATAGTAAGGACGGGCATCCATCCCGCCCACCTCAAACAGACATCTATTGCGATTATGCCACAAGGACCAGCACAAGGTGAGAAACGAGGTGAACTTCGAGTGCGTCAAGCCCCCATGAGCATGCCACACCCAATATGAGATATTGTCACTAACTTTATAAATTTTATGATTTTTGTCGAAAAAGACATCCTATTCAATCGAAGAGATCGAGACAAACTCCTCATCTATTAATGATGTAAAATGATATTGATAGGGGTACTACTCATTTATCCATAAAAAGAACAAAAATACCCTTTTTGGGGTAAAAATATAGAAAATGCCACAGGATCCGCGCACTTAGCCTCAGGTCGGGTCATTGGACTTGACCGACTCCAACAACCCAATGCCAAGACCCGGATGATGTGTCTGTTATATCACAACACAATCTATGACAACACTCCCTTCAAGATGATGCCACATGGCTCACTTATAACAGTATATTTAGGCCTATAAATACTCCAATTTCAGAACATTAATGGTATGTGATATTTACTGCTTTCGGCATTATTAATTGCTTGAGATCGTTTTCTTGCCTCTCAAATTCAAACTCGGACTAACTTGAGCGTCAGAAGATATTAATCAGAAACGTACCCGACGAACCTCACGTTATTGTTTCTTTTCAAGGTCCATTTTAATATTTGGGAAAAGAACAACGAGCTCGAGACTTATTTAGAGGATAACATATTACAATTCAAATCAGTTACGTTAGTGTCGAGATTAAAAAAAAAAAGAAGAAGAACAAAGTTAATTTTTTAACGTAAAATACTTAAACAACTTCCCAATTTTATATACATGCGTGCATGTGTGGAACAAGAATACAAAGCATGAGCAATGAATCGATGTATTCGATGAAACAGACCACATATACATATCATTAATGTTTATCATATATGTGTTTATGCCTTGTCTCCCTCTTGACCATATTTCTAGAGAGTTCGGAGACAATTATTTATTTAATATGTGATGTTTGGATGTCAAGTTTGTTTAAGAAAGATGCCAAAAAATATAATTTTCCTGTCTCAAACTATATAACTTTGCCCTTTTTCCACTAAAATCTAAGGTTCAATAATTATTTAAGATAACCCAATTTAATTTCAATACAAGAAATAATGCTAATAGCAACGACATAAATTTATTTAAAAATAGTAGATTGCTGATGTAGATTATCAACGAATTTTAGTAAGAATTTTACGTATTAATTAGCTCGATGTTGATTTTTGTATCAATTTTTTTTATAGTTATTGAGTCATTTTCTTGTAGTAAACTGTCAGACAATCGATCATATTGAATTATATAATTTTGAGAAAATCAACCTAAAAATTTTATTATGTATTAAAGTAAAAGAGCCTACTCTTCACAAATAGACCTAGCAGACCAATGAGGCTTAGCTCAATAGGTGAAATTGAAGCTCCATGATTTCAGAGGTCATGGGTTTAAATCCTGTCATGTGCATGGAATGTTCTTTACTGTATAGTAGGAGTTGTTGAGTAGGATATGAGTACTATTATTAGACTTTGTTAGATATTGATGTCGGCAGAATATAATAAACTTAGCAGGGCCATTAGGTCACAATGATTAATGGACCAATGTTACCATCTTTACCCATTAGTTTCGCTAGCTAGCTTAATAAGTTCTGTAAAACACCTGAAATAATCACTTTTACACTTTGACATATAATTTTTTTTTTGTGGTCAATTTACCATATCAATTTTATAAAAATTTTTCTTTTCCAGTTATAACTGTTTTTCAATTAAATATTTTGTCAAAAAAAATCACATACAATGCGCATGTGATATTTTTTCGATAAAAAAATTAACAAAAAAACGATCACATACGACAAATTGCAAATTTTATAAATTTAAAATAATAAATTAACACATAAAAAAAATTAATATCAAAATATAAAAACAAACATAATTCAAATAATAAAATATAATTTACACCAAATATTTCATAGTAGCTTGGATCATGTTATACAATACAAATTGTACACCTTATGATTAAAAATTCGTTGGAAACATTTGTTTTTGTTCAAAAAATTGGTACAAGTTTTGTGGGTGGTCTTGATTCAAGATATTTTTTGAGGGTTTTCCTGACTTGAAGATCCACGTGTCTTGTGGACAGGATTTCTTGACCAGAAAGTCGTAGGATTTTGTTTGTGATGTCAAGTTATTTGTCATTTGAGCACAAATTGCCATACCTTAAAATGAGATACTGGCCACCAATTGGGGGTAGGTAGTAATCCCAGCACTTGGTTTTCTGACTTAGGATCCAGCTTCTACAGCAAATATCTTTCACTGTGGACCCTTTTCTCTTGAACCACTCATTCTCTCATGTTTAGATTAGGTGATTAATAAATATTACGGATAATTACACTCTTCTTTTTTTAGATTTGATGTAACTGTATGTAATTTTTTTTTGTAGTTTGGAAAATTATATTTAGTACTCTTGAGGTTTGCTTTCATATAATAAATAAGTCTTGTCGTTAATCAAAATTCACTCAATTTGCTTATATTAATAAAAAAAAAATTGTATTTACCCCGATTGATTTATTACAGATCAACTAGATATTTTTATAACCAAATTACCGTCATACATCTTCATATATTAATACATGTGATGAGGTATATTTGTACCGTTGCAAGGGTAGTTTAGTTGGAATATCAGTCGAGGGTGAATATCAATTTTCGTTCAGTGTTTTTTATTAATATTTGTAAATTCAACAAATTTTGACTAATGAAGGAACATATTTGTTAGACTGAAGCAAATCTTAGAAATACTACCACAATAACTTTAACACCAAACCTCAAGCAAAGGGAACATAATTATCCCTAATAATTAAACATAATCTTCGTTCTTCAAACATTTTTAGGTATTAGTTTCTCTCTTTTTTCCTCTTTTTCTCAAAAAAGAGAAAAGAAAAAGAAAAAAGCTGAAGCAAATTGAGCTATAGTTGAGGCTCAATTTAGCCCGACAATTGGATAATTAGTAAGATAATTAATTTTAGAAAAAAAAGTGTTATAAGAATAAAATTTATAATTTTATAATTAATTACGTGAATGTAGATTATAACTAAATTTCAAAGCTAATCTTATATTTAAAATTACTGAATGATTTAAAAAATTATTTAATGGGCATAATATGTAATTATAAAATGAAAAAGAATTACGATCTCATCAAAATTTACAAGTTGTAGTTTTTTATCATAAGGTAGTTTGATATAATTTAATTTAAAAATTATGTATTAAAAAAAGGATCAAATGATAATAAAAAAATAATAATTGTACTCAAATGCAAATTTAATCTATTCAATCACATCAAACAGACCAAGTTACAGGATATGTACCTCCTCTATATGAACCTAGCTAGCATAGACAACTCTTATCTGGTGCTTGTGAACATATCAAACGTTGTGATTCACAACCATCATAACAATATAATTCACAATTTTATAATTAGGAATATGACCTAATTCTTATTATTTAATATTTTCATGTCCCGTAAACATAAAATTCTCCACCAATCGGCGAAGGTTGAAAACAATAAACGTGACTTTAAACATTTAGACCCGTCTCAAAGTAAACGAGTTAAACTCCTCCCAACAAGTGTAACTAGGAGGTTTCAAACCGAACCAATTCTGTCCGGGTTGAAAGCATAACAGTTAAACCTTTTCAAACATGTCCGACTTTAAGGTTTTGAACCCGATTCGAATCAAAAGAGTTAAACTCCTCCCAACAACTGTGACTTTAAGGTTTCGAGCCTTTACTCACTGGTAAGACATTATAGGAAACAACACTACAAGAAATAATGTCATTAGCAACAATATAAGTTCCTGCAAAATAGTGAAATTCGGCTAATTTACGTCAGCGACTAATTTAGCAAAAAAAAAAATATTTACTTGGTAATTAGCTCGTCACTTATATTAGCATCAATTCATTTTGTAGCTTATTTTGCTAGATATTATACTAACAAAAGTGTTTCTCTTTTTATTTTCGCCTAAGCTAGCTACGAAGTTTTACAACATTAAAAATTCCTTTCTAAATTTTTATTCCTTGCTAAATTCATTGCTAATTCCGAATAAATTTACTCCCATTTCTAATTTTTCTAGCCATCGTCATAATTTCTTGTAATGTAACGCCATCAGCAAAACACAAGTTTCTTGCAAAATAGGAGAATTCATTGCTAATTTACTTTATCATCGAATTTAGTTGGTAATCAGTTCGTAGTATCAGTTACTGATTTTACCAACATAAATATTTCTCAGTAAAATTTTGAGAGGAACTTCTCAAATTTTTGGCATGGCCAACTACGAGATTTTACAACATTAAAAATTCTTTCTGAATTTTGTAAGAAAAATATTTTGTTTTTAATGTTAATTCTAAAACAATAAAAGTTTAATATTCTTATCTATGACTAAATTCATCGCTATTTTTTTTTACCTATTCACATAATTTCTTTCTTTTTCTTTTTTTTTTTTTTTTTTGATAGAGAATTCACTTAAGAATCCAACTTGATTACCACATACCAACATCTTGTTCGTCCCATGATTTTTATATTATTAATTATATTTCTACTTTCCCCATAAGGTAAGGTAAGTAATAATTTTATTTTCACTAGATATTGTTGTTAACCACGTGTGTTTTATGTCTGAACTCCCAACGATTGGGCATAATTTATAATTAATATGAGACACGTATTAGGAACTGTTTAAGGAGATTAGTGTTAGGAGTTTTGTAATTTAAATAAATTATAATATTTTGAAGTAAATATTTTATTATAATAAGATTGAGATGTGGAGTAGTTTGAAAAGAAATTATAATTTTATCATTGACATTTCATTAGGTAAAATCTGTTGACTGTAAACTTATATGATTTAATCCATTTGATATTATAAATGAATAAATTATCCCTTTAAATAAAAAAATATTAATATGTCTTTTTTTATTTTTTAAAATAGAGCGATATATATATATATCCGACAGAGAAAATAAATTATTTTATTTTAAAAAATATAAAAAGAATAAAACTTAAAACAGCTGAATTTCAACTAGAAGTAACCTTCATGACAAGGCAAGCCATAAAAGTCAAAAGAGATTTGTACAAGTACATATATATATACATAAATATGCTGCATTGGATTAACTTTTCCCGGAGGAAAAAGGTTTTGAATTGTCAATAGTTCTAGAAATATACAAATTGCATCTAATTGGAATCGCCATCAAAAAAATAAATTATTAAATAAATAAAGAAATTGCAATAAGAATAAAGTAAAAAAATATTAAAATCGACATGCACTATTTATACCAATTAAGTGAGAATAACTTTTATTTTGTCACGTCAATAATGTTTATAAATTTTAATAGTGATTAAGTAAATGTTGTTGATTAATAACAAAAAAATTGTTCATCTGATTGTTGCTATAAATAATTAGTGACAGATGAACAATTGATGCAGTATAATAATTCAAAGAATCTTCTGCGTATAATAAAAGTATCGAAAAATTAATTTGTAAGAAATGATTTAGCGTTCCAATACAGAAATCAATAATGTATTTCAAAAAAAGAATAAGATATATGAATACTAAGTAGAAACATAAGGAATAGCATGTTTCATGATAAATGTGTAGAAATTATGTAGAATACAACAAGGGTTATGTGTAAGGTTGTTGAAATCCGGTGTGGGAGTTGAGACTATGTGAAAGTTAATTGAAAACTCGATACCTTCTTTAAATCTATAGAAACTCTTATTTATAGGAGTCGGGTAAGAAAAATAGAAAGACGGTTAATGATAGGTAAAATATCCCATATTCCTTGGGATATCTTTGTTATTGTGATAAGCTTTATTTAGCAATTTGCCGTCTCATATGTGCCCTAGTACGCCAACACGAATGGGAACTGCCCAATTAGTATGGAATTTGGCAAAACTCAAAAAAGTGATTACCTGGTGGTGATGCGTCATCCAACATGTAGAATGTGGCTGGCGTGTCCAGTGACATGGATGGGTCTCGACTGGCTGTTATCAGGCCTGGACTAGTTGTTGTCTCACCAACAAGTTGACGACAACCGGGTTGATTAGGCTGGTGGCCTCTTGGCCTGCTAGTGTTGGTCAGATTGGGCCCGACTCTTTAACTTAACATTAGGCTGGACTTTTCCATTAAGCTTGAAAAAAAAATGGATACGTTGAGCATCAATAGTAATAGCGTAGTGATAACAAGTATAATTATTATTATATTTGTGTTTTCACTAAATTATCGTTAATTATCTATAATGACAACCTACTGCATATTTATTGTCAGTAACAATTATATTTTGAAATATTAAAATTATTGTCTATTAAGATATATCTTCAGTGACAATTTTAAAATAATCACTTAATATTTTATCATTAACATTATTTTTGTTGTATATTCCAATAAGCCGGATAAATCCAATGTATGAAAAATCAATTTAAGCATTGTATCATATTTTTTAGGGATAATTGCAGTTCAACATCTGCAATTTAGTCTAATTACACTGAGATCCTTTCAAATTTTAAAAATTAAACCCACTTCCACAGATACTAACAACCATTAAAAAGTCTTAATGTTCTTGATAAAATGACTTTTTTACCTCCATCGTAAACTGCACAAATCTTTCTTGAGGTTTATTTAAAGTTAATATAAGCTAATATTCAATTGGATTATTAAATTCAAAATAATTTTGATTGAAGTAATTAGAATATGCTTATTAATTTTATGAGACGCGATTTAAATTATTTAGGGATAATTACGTTTACACTCTTGACCTATTACATAAACTATTCCTGTCTTTTGTATAATTATAGAAATTACTCCTAACAGCAAAAAAATATGATCCTAGTCAGTCGATTATTCCTTAATCGATTCAAGTCAAATGAAGAAACTAGACTAGACAAATAATGGAGTGATGCCAACTGACAATCTTGTTCTATGAATTTTGTAAAAATATATACTTAGTATATGGCTATGAAAATCTTATAGAAACTATTAAAGGTGTTGAATGATATATACAAAAACATATTAGATAAAATTTAGTTAAATAAATAGGTGTAAGAATTCCAAAATCGAGTTGAAAAATAACTACGACACAGATTGACAATTTACTTGGATGAGTTTTTAAAATTCAATGATAGAAGGAAAAATCATAAAAATTTTATAAGTTACTTAAAACTCATATTACCTAATGCTTAAAATTATTAATCTTCAAAAAGACTATTCAAAATCATCATAACATTTCAAAAATATAAGGTTGAACAGAAAAGACACTGCATCTTGTCCAGGATCTTGGTATGTCATCACTTAAGAATTTTTAGGAATTTATCTAAACTTTAAAAACTTCTTAAAATTAACATGCATTCTCTATATGATTTCATTAGTATTTAAAAAAAGAATTATAACTAAAAGACGGGGGATTTTATTTAAAAAAGGCCAAAAAAAAGAAAAATCAGTAAAGTAATGCCATTTTAAATTTGTTAGTAAAGTAAGCGGCACCGCGGTCTCTGACCATGGTGCCTGATTTTTTTTTTAAAAAAAAAAATAAACTTTCTGTGTCACCGCGGTGCCTAACCGCGGTGACACAGAAAAATTATATTTTAATTGCCACCGCGGTCAGTGACCGCGGTGGCAATGATACGAACACAGGATTTTTAGCCACCGCGGTCACTGACCGCGGTGGCAATGTTTTTATAAAAAAAAAAAATTTTTTATAGCCACCGCGGTTAGTAACCGCGGTGGCACTGACGTTGCCCGGATTGTACATTGCCCGGGCTGACACCGCGCTAACAAAGCGCGGTGTCAGTTAATTTTTTCTTTTTTTCAGTATCTGGCACCGCGCTGTGTTACCGCGGTGTCAATCAATTCTTCTGCATTATCGTTTGTGGCACCGCGGTTACTTACCGCAGTTTTATTGCCTATATAAGTCGGATGCTATTCTCACATTCATACACTCTGAAAAATCAGCCTGCACTCTCAAATCAGCCGCTTGCAAAAATTATCCTTCAGTTTCTTATTCCTTACACTCTCAAATCAGCCTTCGGAAATTCATACACCACCATCTCGCAATTCTTGTAAAATTTCTGCACTTGTTATTTGAAGATTTACAATTGAAAAAACGTAAGTTATTTATTAAATTTTCGTGTTATTTGTTCTTTTTTTAAATATCTTATTATAGTATGAAAAAAATATATATTGATGTGTATTTTATTTTGTTCTGAAGATATGGCGGATCAAAACACTGTTGATATTGTTATATATTTTGGAGGTCAACAAATCAATTCGAATGGTTCTGTAAGTTATGATCGACCTCCACTCGGATTCATGCAAATTTCTCGTAGTACTACATTTGCTGAGTTAGAGTTAATTTTGTATGAAGAGATTGGTATGGATAGGAATAATTTTAAATTGCATATATTCTTTAAATACATAACTTTTAATTTTGGCCAAAGGAATGAGATGTTGTTGGCAATTAAGAAGGATCGTGATATGCAATTCTTTTTAAATCCGATGAATGGATATGTATCGATTGATATTTTTGTCGAAGCGGAGAAAGTTCTGTAAAATGCTGTACCAGATGACTCAGCTGTTGGTGATTGAGGAACGTATATGTCTATGATAACCCAAGATTTGCCGAGTTTACCAGTAGTAACTCAAGAAATGGGGCGGTTTGGTCTTAATGAAGATTATGCAGGTCCATCATCATATGCAGGCCCCTCATCATATGCAGGTCCATCATCGTATGCAGGCCCCTCATCATGGTCAGGTCCATCGTCGTATGCAGGCCCATCATCATATGCAGGGACAAATGCATATTCTAGCTCATCGGATTATGCTGGTTCATCTGAATACAATGATGAAGATGACGAGCTTGAAGCTGATAGCTTGTTGAACACTGAGCAAGCTGACTCAGAACCAGATGAGGTCGAATTAGAAGACCAGATTGAACAAAATAATGACGATGATGGTGATGTAAGTATACCTGTTATGATGGAAGTTCTTGGTGAGAATGCACAAGAGCATTTTGATTTGAACGTGCCTGCCGTGCCCGACAGAATGAACCTATATCCAGAAGTTCCATTTTTCAGCACAACACACCCAGAAGTCCCTGCAGACTCGATTGATATCCCTACTAGCAGGTGGGGCAATTTTTACGACTCAAACACCAGAGAGCTTGCCCTCGGAATGCTGTTTAAAAGTAAGGACCATTTGAAAGGAAGTGTACAAGATTACTCGGTTCGATTTGCACGACGAGAATACCGAGTGGTGTGGAGCAACAAAAAATTATGGAAAGTCGCCTGCAGATACGAAGCACAGACTGGGTGCTGTTGGATGCTGAGGGCCATATTCAAATCCAACATGGGATTATTTAAAGTTACCAGGTATGTCGGACCACATACATGTCTGATGAATGAGATTTCTATTGATCACGGTAACTTAGGAAAGAGCATGATCGCAACACATCTGTTGGGTATGGTTCGTCAAGACCCATCTTGTGATATAAAACATGTCCAGCAGATTGTGAAAGATAAATTTAGTTTTGAAGTCCCATATCATAAGGCCTGGTTTGCTTTGAAAGCCGCTAGAGAACAAGTGTACGGCACTTGGGAGAGTTCTGTTCAGAAACTACCCAAATATATGGCGGCATTGCAAAAATGGAATCCTGGAGCCGTTGTGGAGTGGATGCATTTGGAAACAGACAGCCCGGGCAGGTACATGTTGAAATATATTTTCTGGGCATTTAGACCATGCATTGAGGGATATCGTTATTGTCGTGATGTTATAAGCGTGGATGGAACACATTTGTACACGAAGTACAAACATAAAATGCTGGTAGCAGTAACTTTAGATGCAAATCAGCAGGTGCTGCCGTTAGCGTTTGCACTCGTAGACGAAGAATCACTTGAGTCATGGCGTTGGTTCCTCCAAATGCTTTCCAAATATTTGTTGCCGTCAGAGGATGATCGAGTCTGTTTGATATCAGACAGGCATGCTGGCTTGATCAATGCTATAAATTATGTACCGGCATTCAAATTTCCTCGTGGAGTACATCGGTTTTGTTTACGGCATGTGTGCTCGAATTTTAACACCAAATTCAAGAACATCCAATTGAAGGATTTGTGCTGGAGAGCAGGGGCTGAAAACAACCCTCGAAAATTTGATAGAATAATGGAAGAGATGAAATCATTGAACGAAGAAGCATACAACTGGTTGGGGAGAATTGACAAGGATCAATGGACGTTGGCGCATGATGGTGGTTGGAGAACGGGTATCCTAACTACAAACATGTCTGAGTGCATAAATGGAGTATTAAAAGGTGCGAGACGCTTACCAATTGTGGCTATTGTGCAAATAACGTTATCCCGCTCTGTGCAGTATTTTTGGCAGCGCTCTACACGGTGTAATCGTATGATCAATGCAAATCAACAATGGGCTGATTTTGCGTTCAAGTTGTTCGAAGCGCGACAGGCAGAGGCAGTACGTCACATTGTTCAGAAATTTGACTATACCCAAAAAAAATCATAACAATATACCTCATTTAATTGCATACGATCCAAAACATTCCTTATTATACGAAGAGCGTTGTGTGCCGTATGAGTACGGGATATATGATAAGACCACCTAAAATCAAAATTAAGAAAAATAAGTGAAATCAAAATTATTTATAACTGTATAAATAAATAAAAATATTCATACCGTGCAGCATATGGAGGATTAGGCAGAACATTATCAGGGTCTATAATGGTCGGCATCAGTGTTGAAGATTCACTCGAGGGAATGGGGGCAAGTGTTATGATGCGAGACCATGCCCATATCTGTAATAATTACATGGCACCGCCAATATTATTTTTCCCTCGTTGTGATGCTGTACATAGCTCCCGGTAGAGATATGCCAACACTGCAGAACCCCAATTTGATACATACTGCTCGTGTATGTTTTCCATATGCCGCAGATATAATAATGACACGGTGTTCCCCGTAGCATCAGGACACAACACTCCACCAAGAATGCACATGGCACATATACGTGCCTCCTGTAACACAACCTCAAACGGGCTATCATCATCACTTGTATTTTCTAATAAACGTTCATATAACACTGACAATTTTATTTTGGACCATCTAAATGCATCTTCATTGGGCATGAAACCCAACCATTGATGACAATAATTTTGCCACTGTTGGGTACTACACCTTGTATCTATCCCGGTAATAAGATTACCTTCCACCGGGAGTGCCCACAGGATGGCGATATCTTGCAGTGTTATAGTAGCTTCACCCACCGAAAAATGGAAAGTATGTGTCTCCGGGCGCCATCTCTCTACCAAAGCAGTGATCAAGTGGGTGGCAATTTCAACATGCCCACATTGCAAAACACCAAGAAACCCCATATTTTGGAGTACTTGTAAAACACGAATATGACGTGGTGCTAGTTGTAGGACGCGAAAAAAAGCAATATCACCACGTCGTACTGATAAAGTTGTATCCGGATTTTCGGACACATCTTCTGTTCGATGATTTAATTGCCCGTATAAAACACTGGTATCAATAGGGCCAAAATTCGACATTTTCGCTCTAAATTTTTTTAAAGACAAAGATGTAATAATTGTGCAAAAACAAGAACAAGATGAAGCAGGAGGAATTGTTGAAGGAGGAGGAATTGTTGAAGAAGGAGGAATTGCCGAGGATATGCTGGAAGATGAGCAAATGTTGAAGGAAATGTTGAAGGAGCAAATGTGAGAATGCACAAGAGTGATGGTGAAGGAGGATTGCAGCTCACACTTAAATAGCGTGAGCTGCAATCAAATGTTCATATTCACGGGCACACTGTAGAAGTGTGCCCGTGAATATGTAACTGAGGCACCGCGCTTACCAAGCGCGGTGCCTCAGCCTGCAGCCTGCAGGTTTGACTACTTTTTTTTTTATATATTTTAGTGAAGAACCGCTATCTGGGATAGCGGTTCTTCACTGTTTTCGTTTTTTTTTTAATAAAATATCATGCCACCGCGGTCACTGACCGCGGTGGCAATTAAAATATCATTTTTCTGTGGCACCGCGGTGTGTGACCGCGGTGCCACAGGAATTTTTATTTTTTTTTTTTAAAAAAATGAGGCACCACCGCTTACTTTATTAAAGCTTTTAAAATGGCATTACTTTACTAATTTTTCTTTTTTTTGGCATTTTTTAAATAAAATCCCCTAAAAGACGTCTAGAAGTAGATTAAATATTTCTTGAAAAGGGAGTTGCAAGATTCACACATAAACTCTGGCAATGCACGTGTAACAATTTTATAAACTTTAAAATATAGCTCAAAAGTTCTCGATATTTTATGAATAGTTCAGAAACATAATAAAGTTTCATAAAAGAAGTCTTTTTAGTAAAATAAATGTTTCCTTTTCTTATGCCCTAAAATTGTTCCATAAAAAATACCAACATGGTATATTTCCAGTTAATCTAAAGATATAGTCCAACACCAACAAAGAGACACCAGAATGGTCTGAAATACATTCTATGTTATTTACGTGGAAGAAGTAATATGGGATTATATTTTGAACATCATGAGCCATGATGATACCAAAGCAAGTAATTTAATTGCTATTCAGATGTGGAATATTTGTCTGATCTACATAAAATTATATCTCAATCTATTTATTCATATATGATCGAACTGCTATATCATAATGTTCAACCAAATAGCCTTTAGCAACAATCTCATCAAATCATCCCGAGTTAACTGCATTATACAAGACTAAACTTGAATGTGTATGGTTTATATCATTGATACATTATGTTTGTGAATCATGTGGATTAGAATCAATTGTGAAAGTCCCACAATAATATATAAAGATAATGCGGCGTGCATCATTCAAATCAAGGAAGAATATTGATGGGGAAAAATAAAACTCGAAATCTAAATACGCCAAACTCTTGGACAAGCTAGAAATTAACCTTTTGCTCTTCAATTCCTTTGTTTTTCCCAAAATTCCCTTTTACATTGAAATTTGGGGATATTTATACTATTCCAGCAATAAATGCAAGGGGGTGCAAAACCAATTTTACCCCCTTACCTACTACTAATTTGTGGATACAATTCAATCCCAGAGTTAATCTGATCATAACAATATAACTTAAATTGTAGGGCCTTGATCTTTTATTCTTGCTTATGGAAAGGATTTGATTTTCTTTTACGTCGCCCTTTGATTTAGCTTCGTCTTGTCTCCATCATCATCCTTTCAACTCCCAAATATGGGAGGTGGCACTTAGGAGTTTAAATAAGTATGTTTCCTTCAACATGAACGCTTCCTACTTGTTTTCTTGTTAGGATTCCTGCTGGAATGCTTATAAATTTTGAGTGGCACTTCTAAGTCGTTGCCTCAGACTTAAATACTTTGATATGATTAAGCGAGGTAGATCTGGTATATAGTGTTCTGCCCTTCTGTAACTCCTCTTTTCAGTTGTGAATTTTATACTTGAGAACATAAGTACTAAAAAAACTTGAGGAACAATTAGGTATTCAACTGGTAGGATGTCCAATAACCGAGTTAGGAGAGAGAATTCACATGAGGTTGTCAAGAGAGATGGGCCCATGGTGCCATGCCAAAATAATAGCGCTAGCGGAGCTATGGTAGCCTTGGGTCAAGGCGCGTTGCCCAAACCAGGATAAGGTCGAGGCACATCAATTTGGTTGAGGCGCTACAGCTTCTACTACTATTGTCATGTGTCCTCTCTCTTCTTTACATATCTTGTCGCGGAAGGTTTCCTTGATTTGTTCTGAGAAGTGGTATTTTTCAGTTCGAGGTCATTGAAGATATTAGAAATTTTCCGAAGTGTCATTCTGATTAGGTATTTTTGTGGAGTCGGGCTCTAAAGAGGTTGATAATTTCTATCCTCCTCTTGACGAGGCCTTAGATGAATCAGGTGTAGATGGTACAGAGTCATTAGTAGCCCCCCAGTCTCGATCTCGTTGTTGTGTCCATGGGAGGAAAAGTTCTTTTATTTAAAAAAAACTTTTGTTAGGGATTGGTGACTTCTTGGAGGGAGTCGCCTTTTGTGCGCAATCTTGTCTAGGATCTTCGTATGTCGTTTATTGGTTTAACCAACTTTTTAATGGCAACTCTTTATTTTTTGTTGGTATTGTGTTATTATTTTTGTCTTACCTTATTTTTTTCTTTTAGTCTTATCCCCCTCCCCCCCTTTTTTGGTCGATTCATGCTTTTTCCTTTGCCTCTTTTTTGCAGGAAAAAAGGTAACATTTCAAGACATCTAGATATACATGACGGATTGTAAGAGGAAAAGTGCTAATCCTCCTACCCCCCCCCCCCCCACCAAGGAGAGGGAAAGGTGATCGGCATCGCTTCCCTCTTCCTCATTCCAAAGAGAGTCATGGTAACTCAGATAGGGGGGAAGGGCGCACTGCTTCCCCTCTTGGAGGTAGTGGTTTCAAACATCCTCGCGATGATACTTTCTAACCCCTGGGGTATGGTGTTGGCAAAGGGCTATTTACCTATACGACTAATCGCTAGGATGGAATATCTTCATTTGAGATGCTTCTGATTTCGACTTTGCTTAAGAGAAGTTGAGGAGCATTATAAGTGCTTATGACATGACTCGCCTCGGGGCTCTTCTAACAATACCCTTACTAGGCTTCTTCATGGTGAGGCCGCTAGGGTACGCTCTCATATTTCTTTTTCGTATTTTTTCTTTAATTCCTTTGTTGTTTTCTTCTAAGATTTTCTTGTTCCTCTTTGTTAGGTAGTTAATCTCATTGAGGTTGTTGCCCAACACTTTGAGAATTATGGGAAGGAGCTTAGGCGGTTGAATGACGCTCTTGAAGATGCTAGAAAGGATTCAAGTCGCTGAAGCGAGGACCTTAAAGTTGCCTATGCTGAACAAGTCAAGTGGAAGGACAGTTTATAAGGAGAAGTGCTTTGGGGCAAACGTTTTTACGTTGGAAGTTATTATTTGGACTGTGTTTGGAGTGATTCTAAAGAAAAGTATGAAGCTCTTGATGAGTTCGACCAAGTTCTAAGTAAGGTGAACAAGATTTATGATAAGGTAACCAAGCAGTATTGATCGATCCTTAGGTGTTGCAGTCGCTTTGACGGCAAGGATTTCATGTTTCTTGATTAGAAGGTCCCAGATGATGATGGGGATGAGGATGGAATGGTTCGATGCCCAAGTCAATGGTTTTGAGTTTCCAACTCTTGAAGTTGACAAAGCTTGGGATCTTTATGCAATTTCTTTATTATGTCAAACACTTTAATTTTTCTTATATCACGATCTTAGTTGAACTCGTTTTGAGGTTTTACCATCCATGCTACGTGGTCCTTTATTCTGTTATGGTTTGCTTCATTATTTCACCTTTTATTTATCCTCCTATTTGTGTGATTATTTATCATTGAGTAGCTCTTTGTGCATTGTATTCATATCTAACTTTGGGGAGTTTTATTATGTGCCTCAAGGAAGTTTAGTTGTCTTTAGCTTCGGAGCATTATATTATTTGCCTCTTGGGAGCTTGACAACTTTTAGGCTTCGGGGCGTTCTACTATTCGCCTCAAGGACGCTCGATTATGGTTTAATTTCGGGGCATTTCTTCTATTCTCCTCAAGAAAGTTTGAATTGTCATTTATTGTCATGAGGGCTTATTTTTTGCCCAAATTTTGACTAGATGTACTGGCTAGGAAATGAAAGAAGATAATTCTAAAAAAAGATAAATTTACCCATGTTTTATTACTCCTACTCCCAATAACGAATATTTATAAATTCTTAAACAAAGTATTTTTTGAGGATAACAATGTTCTAGGTGCGTGGAACTTCTTTGTCGATCATTTACAGTTGGTAGATTCCACTGCCTACAACTTCGAGTACTAGGCACGACCCTTCCCACTTCGCATCTAGTTTTCCCAGATTTCTTGTTGTGTCCGCTCTTCTCAATACCAAGTCTCTAACATGGAACCCGTTACGTTGAACTTTTGAATTATATGTTTTTGCCATCATTGCTTTATAAACCTCTATTCTTGCATGGGCATTTGTTTCAGAATTCCTCTAGTAAGTCCAAGTCCACGTGTCTTTCAATATTTTTGTTAGTCAATTCATACTGCTGCACTCTAAGGTCATGATTGGTATGTAAGAAATAGAACTAAGCGGGAACGAAGTGGAATTAGAAATGGAATAAATAAGGGAAAAGAATCACATTTGAATAGCATTCCTATGATTGGTATACACAATAAATTAAAAGGTAATAAAATTGTTATTCCTTAGTTCCTTAGTTGATTCCATTAACATAATTGATAATTACAAAATAACGATTAGTAATAATATAAAATTATTTTTATGATAAATTTGCTCTTTTGAAATTTTTTTTGAAGAAAAATATTTTTTCATATTTTATTGGTAACAATAGTGGTTTTAAAATTTCTTACTAAAAGTTACCAGCAATACTTATTCCTATGAAAATTCTTATTCTCTTAGATAAGAGATTAGTTATTCCCTCACCCAATCATTGTATTAGCTATTCCCAACATTTGGGGAATGAAACTTTTTTTTTCTTGTATTAATTTAATATTTAGTTTTTTGCTGTTATTAAATTTCATTATTTTTGGTATCTAGTATTAAGAAATAATTATGTATGCATGGTAAGAAAAAAGTGATATTGCTTTGATATTTAATTATTTTATTAATTTTCAAAAGTTTCTTTAGCTGAGCATTGAATAAGTAATGGTAGGTGCACTGATTAAATACATTAGTCCATTTGATTGTTCAAATCATTTTATTTTATATTTTTGCAGAAAAATATAACTTATATGTTTTAACGAGTCAAATGATTATTTATTACATAAATAAATAATTTATATATATTAAGTAATATATAAGTTGCTTATAACCTTCTGCAAGTAATTTTGAAAATACTATTGCTATATAATTGAACTCAACATACTCAGCAAAATATGAATAAATATTTTTTAAAAAAAATCGAAAGAGCAAATTTGTCATAGAAACATAATTTTATTTTACTACTAATAATTATTTTCTAGTTGTGAATTATGTTAATAGAATTAACTAACGAACTAAGGAATGACAATTCTATTACCTTTTTAATTTATTGTGTATACAAAATCATGGGATTATTATTCAAATGCGATTCCTTTCCCTTTTTATTCTAGTTCTAAATTCATTTTATTCCTACTTAATTCTATTCATGCATAACAATCATGCTCTATGTATTTTCTCTCCTATTTCCACAAGGGCGATTGCTTTTATTCCATGGACCAAATTAAAGAGAGATTCCCCTGTTCTTTTTCACGGTGTTGTTCTATGTGCCCATAGGACCCCCTGTAGCTCCTCTAACCAATTGCCTTTTACCTCTTCCAGTCTAAGTTTTAAATTTTGAAGGATGGTTCTATTAGTTACTTCTGCTTGACCGTTGGACTAGGGTGTAGCGACAGACGTGTAATATTGCTTGATCTTTAACTCCTTGCACTATTCTTGGAATTTCATGCCTTGGAATTGCATCCCATTGTCCATTACGAATGCCCTCGGGATGCCGAATCGACATATTATGTTTCTCCAAATGAACCTTAGAACTTCATTTTCTGATATTTTGCTTAACGCCTCTATCTTCACCCATTTGGAAAAGTAGTCTACTACAACAGTTAAATATTCTCGTTGTCTTGGCGCCCAAGGGATTTTTCCTTGTCTTGATTGATGCGCTTGACATATGATTGTAAGAATCCTCTTTTATATAGTTCTCCTCTAATCAAGGTGAACCCGACTGCCCTTACTCGAATTGCTCTCGCTTCCTTGGAATCTTGAGGCCAAAGTTCAATTTTTCAATATGCTTTGAACTCATCCTTCCAACTTGATGAAGTGGTTCCCATTAAACTTCTTTTATGATTTCCCCCTCGAGGCGTTCTTGGCTTGACAAGGTTATGCTTCTACTTTTCAATGTAGTGAACAAGCTGGCTGACCTAGCCAGTTGATCTACTTCTTCATTTTTTGATTGCAGGATTTGTTCTATAATGAATACGTAGAACGTCATTCTCAATGCTTATATATTTGGCAAGTACTTAATCATTTTTCCTCCTTTTGCCTCACATTCTCCCCTCACTTGATTGACGACAAGTTGAGAATCACTATGCGCTCTTAGATATTTTCCTCCCGCGAAAAATGCTAGTTTTTCTCCCCAGAGCGGTGCCTCATACTCGGTCTCGTGTTTAGATGTTACAAATCAAATTTGATGACATATTGCAATCTGTCCCAAACCTATGCAGCTACCTTAGGATGTGAATGATCCATCCACAAACATTTCTACCACTTATTTATTTTTAGAATCTTCATCTCCTGTTGATTCTTAAATGAAATCTGCTAGAGATTGCACTTTGATTGTCGGCTTTGGGCAGTACTTAATGGCGTGTTTGCTTAGTTCTATGGACTACTTTCAACATTCTTCTTTATATGTTCGGGTCAGCTAGCACCTTCTTAAGTGGATGGTTTGTCAGGAAGACCACAGGATGTGATTGAAAATATACTCTCAAACATCTGGCTGCTATCACTAGAACTATTGCCAACTTTTCTATCGGGAGATATATTTTTTTCAGCCCCTAAAGAGTCTTCCTGGCCTAATATATAGGTTGGTGCTTGCGACCTATTCTCTTACGAGAACTGCGCTAATTGCCCCTTTTGGGTATAAAAGTGGGGTTTCTCTCAATTTTGGCTTCATTAAGAGTGGTGGTGAAGCAAGGTATTTTTTCAAGTCTTCAAAAGCGGCCTGACATTGCTTAGTCCAGGAGAACCCCTCAGTTTTCTTCGAAACATTAAGGAAAGGAAGACTCTGTCCTAAGATCTGGAGATGAAATGATTAAGGGTTGCGATCCTCCCTATTAGTTTTTGGACTTTCTTGACTGACTTAGGAGATTGCATTTTTTTTATAGCTTCGATTTTTTCTGAATTGGCCTCTAACCCCCTTTGAGAAACCATGAAATCCAGGAACTTTTTTCCATGGACTCCAACGTGCCCTTTGAAGGATTCAATTTCATACTAAATTTCCTTAGAATATTGAAGCACTTTGCAAGGTCTTCCACGGTGTTCCTTTCACTGACTTTCAACCAACATATCATCTTTATATACTTCCATGCTCTTGTCGATTTGTTCTTGAAACATGTTATTAACCAATCTCTAATAAGTTGCCCCTGCATTCTTCAGTCCAAAAAGTATTACCATGTAGCAGTGTGTTTGCATGTTTCCTGACAAAACTAGTTTTTTCTTGATCTTTAGGGGCTAATTGAATCTGGTTATACCCTTGAAAAGCATCAAGAAAGCTCATCAGTTCACATCCTAAGGTTTAATCGATCAACGGATCAATCCTTGGTACAGGAAAGAGTCTTTGGGACAAGCTCGATTAAGGTCCATGAAGTCGATACACATTCTCCACTTGCCATTGCTTTTTGGGACCAGTACGATGTTTTCCAACCATGTCGGATATTTTGATGGTCGTATGTAATCTGAAGTAGTTTTCCACCTCTTCCTTTATTACCTTATTTATTTCCACACCGAAAGCTCTCTTTTTCTGCTTTACAGGTCATGCTTTAGAATTAACATTAAGCCCATACTTTGGGGCTTATTCCTTGCATGTTTGATACTTCCCAAGCAAATACTTTTGAGTGATTTTATAGGAAATTAATTAGGATGCATTCGAGTTGTAGGTCTAGTAAAGTTCCGATCTTCACTGTCTTTGATAGGTTTTCGAAGAACTCGACCATCTTTACTTCTTCAATGCCATCCATGCGTTCTTCAAGTTTTATTCTTCTATTTTCCTCTTAGGGTGCTTTCCCAGTTTCCTCCTAGGGAGCTTGTTTTTGTGATTTGTCCAATGGTATTTTATATGACCTCTTCTGGCCAAAGAACTTATCATCTTCTTCTACCTTCTACTTTAGTGTTAGAAATAGCGTTGGGTTTCTCAGTGTGCTGGAATAGCATTCTCTTGCTTCTTTCTTATCTTCGATCTCTTCTCCGACCCCGTTAGGCATCAAGAATTTTATCTTCATGTGGTAAGTGGATGCTACGGCTTTGAAAAGGTTTAAACTAGGTATGTGATGGATCACGTTATATGCTGAGGGTAAATCTACCACCAAGAACTTCATGAACTTTATTATTTGCTTTGGGTATGACACCAATGATAACATGACTTCTCCTAATGGCTCCACTATATCCCCATTGAAACTGGTCAATGGTGTGTTAACTGACATTAATAGCACGTTGTCTATCCTCATTTCAGAGAAAGCTTTGTAGAAGAGAATGTCTGTTAAACTTTTGCTACAATTAGGATCTTTTTCACGTAAAAATTTGATATCATAGTTATCACTATTGCATCGTTTGCAAGGTTTCCTTCCAAATCTTGATTCTTGAAAAATATCTCGCTCTCAGAATCTTCATGCTACGTTGCCGCGACTTCACTAAAAGTGACATGATTCGTCATGCTGTCAGCTTCTCTTATTCAAGCCTTTCTTGATCACAGTGTGTCTCCCTTAGCAGGGTTTCCTGGGATGACTTCAATTATTCCAGCGTTGGAGAGGTTATCCTTCTTCGACTGTTCTTCTCCTAATCTACTTCCCATCTCAACGCAAGGTGCAGGGCGTCTTGCTTCTATCGTGGGTTCTCAGGCTTTTAACTACCCTTTGTCTACAAACTCTTATATTTATCCTCTCTGGATGAGTTTTTCAATCTCATCTTTCAGAAGATGGCATTCTTATGTTTCATGATCTCGATCTCTATGGAAATGAAAATACTTGTCAAATTTCATTCTCTTAGGATTGTCCTTCATAAGGAACAACCATCGAACCAAACCTTGTTGTTTTTTCACCGAAAGAATATCTGCTCGCGGCACATTCAAAGGGGTGTGCCGTCGTAAGTCTCCTGGAGGCATATGTTTGCATTCCCACTTACTTTCGTCCGCCTTGGGGGTTTCACTCCCTTTTCTTTGCTCATCCTTCTTTCTGACCTTGATTCCATGGTTTCCTTTGTTATGTATTTTTGGATTAAATCGATATATATTTCTCAATTTTTTAAAATATTAATGTACATTATATAATTATCATTTAAAAAAAGAAAAGAAAAAATTGGTCATTTCTTCATAAAAATTAATTCAAAATTTAATGCAAAAGCACTGGTTCCTAACATTAATATATAAGTGGACCTCTCTGCAAACATATATAATTAATAATACTGGTTACAAAAACTTGAGATGATATTAAAGTTGTTATTAATTATATATACTAAAATTTTAATATATATTACAATTTGAATAGCCTAATGCTTTAGAAAAAAGGTGATCAGAATGAGGAATTTAAATTGGCACTAACTAATAAAACTAAACCTGTGGACTTTGTTAAATGGTTTTCTTATCAGTAACTCCTCCTGGGTTACTGGAGGTTTCTTGGGGATCGATTTTTGAACCTTCTTGTCTTTAGATTTTGTTGCATAATACTTGCTAAAAGGTCCGGACTCACATGAGGAACCTTGAGCACAGCTTCGGAGAAGCATTGAACGTATTCTGTAAGGCTTTCATTTTCTCTTTGGACTATAGTAAGAGGTACGACGAGGTTTTAGGGTATCGCTTGTTGATCGCAAAATGGTGTAGAAAGCACTGTGACAGTTGCTCAAAATCCTCGGTCATCCCTGGTGGCAAACGGTTGAACCATGCCATCACCTTTCCGAAAAGAGTGGTTCGAAATACTTTATAGTAAATCATATCACTGATTGTCTTACAAATGGGCTCTAGCTAGGAATTTATCCAAGTGGTATTGGGGATCGCCCACCCTATTGTATTCACTTAAGCTCGGGATTTTAATCCCTGGTTGGATGGCTTCGGCCAGTATATGGG
This sequence comes from Sesamum indicum, assembly GCF_026168435.1. Classification (NCBI taxonomy): domain Eukaryota; kingdom Viridiplantae; phylum Streptophyta; class Magnoliopsida; order Lamiales; family Pedaliaceae; genus Sesamum; species Sesamum indicum. The sequence continues at coordinate 2,438,814 of NC_142657.1, read as the reverse complement.
GTGAAAATGGACTACGCCTTGGTGGTGCGACTGCTAACGGGCGAATTAGGATCCCCCCTGCTCTCATGGTGCTAGTCTGAGTGGAGGGGGCATTTGGTCTCCCATTTCTCTCTGAGCTTCTTCATCTCTTGGTGGCATTCCTCCTAGAGAATATGGAGGAAATTAGTTATCTCCATGTATGGGTCTTCCGGAGGTGACAGGGGGAAGTTATCCACATCATATACATCTCCTCGAAGAGGCGGCGGAGGAAAATAGTTGTCCTCAGGCTGTGTGGCCCTGTTTCCCACTCTTTCCTCCTAATTCATTCCTTTCTAGGCATCCCCGGGCCTCTACTTGCGATCCTTGTGAACCAAGGGAACATTTTGGACTCTGCGAGGATGGCAATGGGGTAGGGGGCTCAACGTATGTTTTGTGACATACTAAGACACAACCCTATCAACAGTTTGAGTGGAAACGTCTTCCACCAATTGAAAAAGTGCTTCGAGAGTTATCTTGAGCAGTCGTGGTGGAGGTGAAGTGTCAAGGCTCCCACGATCTTACTCTTCCTGGACGTTCATTTGTTCATCCTGAAGATTGTGAGCAGGTGGGTTCTCTTGGGTGTTGCCCATTTACACATGGTTCTTTCCTTCTCCTTCGAGCTCTTCGTGTCCCACATTCCTATTCTTAACTCATGATTTAGTATTCAGTTCAAATACTTAGATCAAGTTTTCCACAGGCAACTCCAAACTTGATGGGGAAAAATGAAACTCGAGATCTAAACACTCTAAACTCTTGCACAAGTTAGAAATTAGTGTTTTTGCTTTTCCAAAGACCCCTTTTACAATGAAATTTGGGGATATTTATATTACTCTAGCAATAAATGCAAGGGGGTGTATAACTAATTCTACCCACTTACCTACTACTAATTTGTGGATACAATTCACTGTCAGGGTTAATCTGGTAATAACAAAAGAACTTAAATTGTATGGCCTTGATCTCTTGTTGTCTCTTGTGAAAAGGATTTAATTTCCTTTTATGTCTCCCTTTGATTTAGCTTCTTCTTGTCTCCATTAGTTATATTAAAAGGCGATAAAATCAAGCACATATCGATAAATTTTTTCTCAATTCACGAGCGAAAATGTTGATATTAAACAGATTCATCAAGTCAGAACTTAGCATATTTATTTACTAAGTCATTACCAGCAAAAATGTTCGAGCAACTCGTACAGAATATTGGTATGCGATATCTGAAAGATATCTGCCTAAATTGAGGGGAGATTATATAATTATACTATTTTCCTTAGCCTTAATTTTTGTCTCATTAGATTTAATTTATAGGCAAGACTTTTTTAACCGGACATGATGTATATGATGAGAGGTGTGCATGGGGGAGGGGGGTAAATACATGTAATTATCATGTATAAAGGCAAACACCTCTTGGTGTTCCCTCATAATACTTATAACTTTTTGGATCCCCCATAGTGTTTGTAATTATAGTCTTTAATAGTATAGTTTGTAACAACAAATTTGGTATAAATACCATTATGTAACTTATTTGTGAGCATTTGGAGAATAAGAAAAAAAAACTTGGAGAGCTTATTTCTATTTTTCTCATACACAATAAAAGTAATAGAGCAATAAACTTAAAACTTTCTAAATTTATAATATATTTACTTTTTATGTTGATGTCAGGAAAATACTTTGAATACCATTACTCATTGGCTCCGTTTGTTAGATAATAACAATTTATAGTAGTTCAAGATATAATTTCTCAAATTTAAAGAGATCTATGTGAAATTAAGTTAAATTTTGTGGAAAGTGAAGAAATTATCCCTATTTTGTATTCTTGCAAAATCTAAATTATTTTCTGGCTAATATTGATTAATCTTAAATAAAAATTTAAGTTTTCGTAAATAATTATTTTACCATGGTGAATGACATAATTTTTAAGTTATAGTCTTTTATAACGTAGAAAAATACTGTATTTATTTTTGGATATAAAATACAAAGAACTAAAAGTGATTAGAGGATGAAATATACTATTTCTTGCACTATTGACAAGGTTATACCTATCTTGCACAAAGTTCAGTTGTTACTGGAGCATAGGGAAAATTGTAATTTTAGCCAGGTAACATAGTGGGATGGCAGGTCCCCTATGAATTGGTTTTCATAATTTAAGTTTATATTTTATAGTTTTGGTAATTTTAGTTATTTTTTTTTGTGGTAGTTTTTGTCCTACACGAATTAAATTTTATAATTTAATCCTGTAATTCTAAAATTTTAGCATTTTTCCTTCAATTTGATCCGATCTTGCACATCACCTAATTGAATTATAATTTTTAATCCTATAATTAGGGGGTTGACATTTTCAATCGTGTATTTAGGAAAGTTGACATTTTTTATTCTACATGAATTGATTAATAAGACCAAAATTGTTATTTAATTGGTTTATACGTAAATCACATATAATTTTTTAAATAAAATTATATTACAGGACTAAAAAATAATATTTTTTTTTCCGTAGAACATGTCAGTTCATAGTGTCAATAGTGACCATGTCCGACACTCAAAGTTGCTCTAATTGTAAAAACTGTAATTAATTATGACTGAAAAATTGTTGATCACTTTTCTTCAGCCAAACTTGTTCCTCTGTTATATGTGCAAGAGGCCAAATACACCAGATTTTAAATTATTTTAGTTACTTGAAAGAGTTATGACGACTTAGGTCACCAAATTACTTCTTCACAAGTCTGTTGGCTTCACAAGTCTGTCACCAAACATATGATTAATTTGGCTTATCATGCACTCCTGATTGCTTGCATTTATCACATTTGGAGAGAACGAAATTTGAGACGCTTTGAACATACAGACGACCACAGAATATAATAGCCACCATTATTGTGGAAGATATTAGACACAGGATTATCAATGTTAATTTATCTCGTTCTGTTAGTTCATGTACGTTATATAGATTATGGCGTATCCCTTGGCCTATCGAGGAAGAAACCACCAGTTGAGCACTGTTGTACTGTACGATCATGTTTTATTAATGAAACTTACATTTATCCAAAAAAAAAGTCTATTAATTGTTGACTAAAAATAAGATTTTATTAGTAACAAAATATTAAATAATAATCTTAAAATTATCGCTAAATATATCTACATATTAATTAATCATTGTTTTTATTTATCGCAATAGAATTATTAATAACAAAAATTATCTTATATACAATTAGTGGCATATTTATATTCAGATAGCATAAATACAATGACAATTATTTTTCTTGTCATTGCAAAGTTACTTTTCACTATATCTGTCTTAGGCAACTTCATGAATAAATTTTTTTGTAATTAATTATTGCTAGCGACAATTTTTATGCAAATATTATCATTACTAGAATTATAAAAATCATTATAATGATAACAAAGAAAAAAATCTTATAACTTAGTATAAATAATTAGTTATAAGTTTAATTAATACTCTCTTAGATTTTTAAGCTAATGTTTTTTTGGCTTACGACTATTCTGGGTCCCATAATTATAGTATTTTGGTATCGTGGTCCTGTAACTAATTAGAATAGCAATTTATGCCGATATATTTTAAGCTCCCACAATTTCAAGACAAAGTTTTCAAAATTGGCTGGAAAGTGACATCATTTTTCAACCATTTTTTCATTATTTTTCTGCCAACTTTAACAATTCTAGTCAGTTTTGTCCTAAAATCACAAAAATTACATTAAAACGTACAGCCCAAAAATTGCTATTATGATAAGTTACAAAATCAAAACGTTAACCGATTATAATTACAAAACTAAAAATACAATTCAACCTTTTTCTACAGTGTTTGTTCACTTGCCTTTTATTTTTTAGGGTTACATTTTTTTGCAAGCACACACACTAACACACAAAAAAAAAAAGAAAAAAAAAACTCAAACGAAAAAGAGCAATTAATTAGCATTATTATTACATCTAGTACATTACGTTTTCAATCTCGAAGTCATCACACTAATCCTCAATTGCAAGAAAACTCTAATTCTCCCACTTCTTCCTCATTATCATTGAAGCAGGATCACTCATCACTACCTAAAGAGACATGTTAGCTAACAGAGAAGAACACTGTAATATTTTTTCCTTTTTTCTTTTAATGGGAGTATAAATAAATAAATAAAGTTGGGGAGTGAGTGTTGGATCTCCATGAACTCCGGGTATTGCTTTTGTGGAGCATGATTAATTAAGAAGAATATTAACAACCACTAATGATGGGATTTACACGTAAGCCCCTCGTCATTAATTAAATCGTCGTAATTACAAAAGTGTACTGGTCTAAAAAATTAAATCCACGTTTTTTTAAGATTGAGGTCTCACAGTCAAGAAGTTGTGAGTTCGGGATCTATAAATATGGGTCTATGCCTATTTCTATAATCGTTTGTTTGTTTGTTTTTTTTTTTTTTTTGACATATTCATTAATTTGAATTATTCATGTATTGAAAGTAATTTTTAGGGTTTAATGTATTGAATACATAATAAATAATTAAATAGTATTTTTAAGAAAAATGTGAAAATTAAATTGATGCTCTTTGGAAGGTAATAATATATATATATATATATATATGTTTATGAAGAGGGTAATTGTGTAATTACATCATTATGTTAAGATATGAATCAATATTTCAATATACATTATAATAGCATCGAAATATAAATAATGAAATAATAACAAATACAGCAATTTCACATAAGATGTGACAAATAACTTCAAGTCTGATAAGGCTCAAACTCATTATTTTAATTATATCTGTTATTTCATGAAATTTCAATTTTAACCCGCTAAGAAAATTGAAATTTTCCTACTATATATCAATTGAAAATTTTGATAAATGAATATTATCAACTACAAATCAAACAAAACGAATGGACAAAATTAATTTTGTCGTAGTTTTACTATGATCCAAATATTTATTATTATTTTTATTCATGGTCAAAACATTTATTGTGATTTTTAATTATGACTAATATTTTGTTCTCGTCTGCAAAAATAATGATCGGTAATCATATTATTCACGATTTTTTTATTGTGACAATAGTAATTACAAAAAGTCTTGTAATCACTAAGTAAGATGTGATTAGTGGAGGGTAATAACAATTAATTAATGAGTAGTTGTGTGAAAAATCAACTCTATCATCCCTACCGACCTCTAAATTTCAATGGAGCAATTCCCTTCACCAACATGATTAGCATTAATCCCATGTGGTCGACCCCACTTAGGACATAATTAACCTACGGTTGGAAGTACTTAAGAAAGTCCCTTTTTAGAATTATCAACCTTTAATCAATGGATTAGTGACGAGAACATGTGATTTCGTACATCACACGACATCGGAAATTAGGGTTTGGTGAAGAAACAAGAACTTACTCGAAAGTACTAGGTATGATTTCACCGTTGGAAACTGTCAAATTGGTGTTTTCTACTTGTGTTCGTTAGGAAATCAGATAAATTATTCTTTATATTATAGTTACTGCACTTAAAAAATATGAATAACTACCCTGTATTTCTCATGAAATTGAATGTAATTATATATAAATTCTCTGGCGCTTCTGATGTTTGTTTCTACTTACAAATAATAAGTCCCGTCGTTAATTAAAATTCACCGAATTTGTTTATATGAACAAGCAAATTGGAAAAAAAATCTCTATTTAATCAATTGACTTATTACTAATATATTGAAAATCAAATTACCCTCATACGTCTTCATGAGTTAATACATATGAGGATTCATATCTTCACCGTTATAAGGGTAGTTTAGTCGGAAAAAAAAATGATTGGTTTGCGAAAAGTCATTAATAAATCTATTGAAGGTAAATATCAGTTTTCATTCAATTTTTATGCTAATATCAGCAAATTCAGTATGTTTTGATCAATAAAGATTTTATTTGTTAGATAGAAGCAAATATCATAGGTGCTAGGTGTAATTTTTCAAGTTCACAAGGGTTTACGTATAATTACACCAAACCTTAGGAGGAGAGAGTGTAACTAAACCTAAAAAAATATGACAAATTATATCGAATAAAATCAATATAAAAACTCAAATATTGACTATAATTAGTTGATATTTACCATAATTAATATTTTTATCATAGTTTTTTATATTTTATCATAATAATTAATTATAATAAAAAATCATGTTTCTCCATATATATATATATGGGGGAATTTATTAAAAAAATACCAAAAAAAAAATTAGTAAAGTAAGGTAAAATCAAAAGTTTTAGAAAAGTAAGTGGCACCGTGGTGCCACAATTTTTTATTTAAAAAAAAACAAATTCTTTGTGTCACCGCGGTTGGCAACCGCGGTGACATTGTTTTTAAAAAAAAAAAATTTAATGTGTTTGACCGCGGTGACAATTTTTTTTTTTAAAAAAAAAAATTATTTCACGACGAATTGCTATCAACTTCTTGTTAAAATTTCAGCACCATTATGGCGAGTTATCAACCATCAAATATACCGTTCGACTTCCCTTGATGAGACAAACATTTCCCCACAAACAATTTCAAGTTTTATCAATCGTAAATAATGAATTTTTAGCACGAACACTGCACCTTTCGGCCGTCGATTCGCCGCCACCGGAGCGACCCACGATCACGAAGCACCGCCACTGGACTCGCCTCGACCTAACAGTTCTAACGAGACCAACCTAGTTCAATTTTATTAAATATTTGTTAAGATATGAAAATTTGAAGTTTTTCCGCCGAAAATTCGCGCTGAACCTGTTTGCTGTCATTTCTCCACCGTCAAGACGAATCACAGATTAAGACCATAGTCGTTCGAATCGTGTCGTCCAGACGATTCCAACAAGATCAATCTTGCTCAATTTCATCAAGTATTTGTTTGTTCAATTTTTAAAATAGTTATAATTTTATTAAATTCTATTTATTAATTAATAATACTATTTATAATAAATAAATAATTAATAATACTATTTATAACTTGGAATTATTTGTGGGGGCGTGTCGAGGCTAGTCCAGTGACAGTGGTTCGTGATCGTGCGTCGCTCCGGTGGCGGCGAATCAACGGCCGAAAGGTGCGGTGTTCGTGCTAAAAATTCATTATTTACGATTGATAAAACTTGGAATTATTTGCGGGGAAATGTTCGTCTCATCAAGGGGAGTCGAACGGTATATTTGATGGTTGACAACTCGCCATAATGGTGTCGAAATTTTAACGAGAAGTTGACAGCAATTCGTCGTGAAATAAAATTTTTTTTTTAAAAAAAAAATTGTCACCGCAGTTTTGAACTACCGTGACACATTAAAAAAATTTTTTTTTTTTTAAAAACAATGTCACCGCGGTTGGCAACCGCGGTGATACAAAGAATTTGTTTTTTTTTAATAAAAAATTGTGGCACCGCGGTGCCACTTACTTTTCTAACACCTCCAATTTCACCCTACTTTACTAATTTTTTTTTTTGCCATTTTTTTAATAAATTCCCCATATATATATATATATGTATATATGCTTCTTGTTACTTCACAGAAAAGTAGATAAGCTAACACTGGGATTGTCAAATTGTCTTTTCACCTTAGTTTCTTACTCTGTGGAAGACAGTTAGTTGAATTTGAGTTGGTGGTGTCGGCAGCGGCCCCTCTTATCAATGACGTCGTATCGAACCTCCTTGGGAGAGATAAACATCGCATCTGACGACGACGTTCCGCAACTGAGATTTGGAGGGTTCCCCGTGCTAATTATTCCAACTTTTGAGTATGGCCTACAACAAACTAATTACGGTCGTGGATTTTTCACGAGACAAAAAGCAAAGAATGAATCCTCTGCAACCCTATATTTTAATATATAATGTGTCTTTTAATAATTGGATATTCCTATTTTAGCAAATATTTTATTAAGATTAAATGTAATTTATCCTTACGTAGTAAAAGAAAAAAATACTCTATAAAAAAATTAGCAGTTGACCACCTATGTTTTTTTTAAATGAAGCGGAAACACCCATGATGTGTTTGATAAATTACATACATTATTTTTTTATGTTTTTAATTTAAAATTTAAATTATATTTATGCTCTTATTTAAAAATCATCGGATCTTGATTTCAATTTAAGATTTAAATTTAATTGATAGATCAACTGTTTAAAATTTAAATAAACATATAATAATTTTATTATATTATATACAATTAAATTTGAATATATATTTAGAGAAAAAGAGAGAGATTGTCGGCCAGTAGCGACATAAAAGGGGAAGGGGAGGGGTTGCAGGAGGGAGGGGTAGGGGGAGCGGACGCTTATGGAGAAGGGAAGGGGGCAGTGGATCTAGGGAGGGGCAGGAGGGAGATCAAAGAGGATGCGAGAAGGAAGGGAAAGGGGAGGGGGCCGCCAACAATACCTAGGGGAGTGAGTGGGGGCAGTGGTCCAATGAGAGTGGAGGAGAAGATGTAAAAAATATATATATATATTATCTTTTATAAATAACATATTTATATATATAATCAACAGATACTATTATACATATTTGTTATTGGTTATAATCAATCCTAGATGCAAGGGGGCAAGTGCAATGCACCGTTTGCCATAAGAGGGTATTTTGCTTTATTTTTAAAAATACAAGAAGATATTTTGCTTTTTTTTTTCACAGGATGAATTTGTTGATGAGTGTCGAGATCACAAAAAATAATTTCTACTAACATTTTGTAGAAGTGGGAGCAGGATCGAATACACAGGAATTGATGTTAAGTTGATTTCTTAAAAAAGAAATAATTGGGGGGTTTTGATTGTGAAGAGAAACAAAAATAAAAGCTAAATTAAACTAGAAGGCTATTAAAATTAGAAGATGAAGATAAGAGAGGGGACTTTTCCGGTTAAGGTCAGGTTCATGCTTGATTTTGTGGGTTGGTCATTGATGCAAATATAACACTTGTTCAAATAAATAAATCAGTTATAGTCATTGGTACGACCTAACGACCTCACTTTTTCTTACCTTTTTGTCAGTCAAGGTACAACCGTTTGTTAGATCCCTAATCAATAGAAAACTTTGGGAACTTCCACAAAATTTAATCCATTAACAACATTAAAAATTAGACAGGCCTGATTCTAATTAACAAATTCCTACGAGGATAATCCATTTAAATTATATCATGCATTCCTCATAACATAACTAACTACTTTGACAGAATTAATTATGCTACATTGCTACTAAGTATTGAACTAAACAAACAATTACACGAATTTGTAAAGTTCAATTAGCTAAGCAGACCTTCTTGATAATGAACAATTGGTCACATTATTAATAAATCAGATGTTTGTCTTAAGAGCATAGAGAATAACATGAATACTTATTTAACAAGCGTAAAAAGGCATTTTAGATCTCACAATAATTTACGAATCAAGCAATCATCTTAACCTTAACCAGAAAATAATGAAATTAGCCTGACATGTTAATGGAAGAACACACTAGGAAGTGGAATTCCATTAACTTTAGCCAATGAATTAAAACTAAAGAGAGAATTTGAAAATAAAGTTGTCAATTGAATTCAAGATGTGTTCACAAATTGAGAGATCCCCCTATTTATAATAAGAACCTCCTACAAATCTAGAAATAGGGGGGTTAAGTACATGATTGGTTCCTAAAATGTCAACAAATTATCTCTTATATCAATAACTTATTTAAAGGGATCATTTCCAAAATTCAGCAAATCATTCATTTTTCTCTTGTGAAAATCGCATTTTTTCTTTCTTCATCAGTGTTGACTGAAGCACTGAGTGTGGACACGTTTAGTCAGTCCTGCGAAACTATTTTGAAATCTTTTCTTCCCTTTTTGGTGCCTTCAATTTCCGTTTCTAGCTTGATTTTGCCATCTTTATCTCATATCAAACCTTTTTAGCCGAAAATGCAATAAATCCACATGATTAGAAATATTTTAGCTTAAAAAGGAGGGTGAAATCACCATAAAATGATGAAAATTTGTGTAGTTATCATTTGCACAGTTTCCATATCCGGGAGGCAGGGGATAATTGTAATTTTTTCCTACTTTATTGATATTCGTCTTTTGTCATCAAATTGTTTGTGAACACGTTCTTAACAATAGTAAGGGATAATTAAGTGGCGATTTTAGAATTGTTATCAAGGGAGTTTCATGGGCACTTTAACTAGGTTCCTTGTGCTACCTTTAAGGCACTAACAAGTACTTTTTTTGTTGGGTTTTTAGAATTCTTCAGGTCTCTAGCAGAGAAGTCCACTCTCGATTTCAACGATCTCTTAGCTCAAGCGAGAAATATATTAACATTGAGGAACATCAAACGTACAAGGAGAAAAGCCTTGGCGAAAAAATGCAAGGAACGGGAAGATGAGGGGTCAACCAAGAAATTCCACATACATCCTATTCCATGCAAACCTCGAGCAATAAGCTCTGCTTTGAGCATGCTCCTTCTAATAAGCCTTTGTCCTCCACAGGTATTAAGTAAGCCTTGCTCTGATCAACACCCTAAAAATAGTCTTGTCTTCCGCAATAGCACTAAAATTGTCTTGTGTTTTATACATGCACAAAAAGGCCATGTCTTCCATACATGCTCTAAACCCGAAATACACACATTGAATTTCATACTCAATAACACTCCTTTGCACGCTGTTAATATTTATCGCTTTTTCTCGTTATGTAATATTTTAACACTTGATGGGAAGAAATATTCAATGGACTGCAAATTTGCAATACTATAAATACTTTAAAAATTATAAGTTCTTAACAAACATTTTACATGAGCTCATCTATCTGAACTCCGAAAGTTAGAGCTCTGAAAATAAATACGAGCTAAAACTATATGACCTGAAACTATACGAGCTAAAACTGCATGACCTAAAACTATACAAGCTAAAACTATACGAGCTGGATAAATTCATATACCTACCACACCTGAAGAGATTCTTCTGCAGATCTGCCACTCATATGCACCAATAAAAAGAAAGCATAAAACCATCCATACTCCGTTAAATATGCTCAATAAAGAACTAAAAGGAAGCCATCGATTCTCTCTTGCTCTCTGTATTTCATTTATCAATATAATCAGACATACAACTACTACCAGTCATTAAAATTGTTAAAGTGTAAAAAATAGGATTTCGTAGTCTTATTTTATTGGGAATTTCTATATTTACCCTCATCAAATTGGCTTCATCTTTGACAAATTCCATTAACAATAAGATGATAAGAAGAAGGATTTTGTCGAGACTGCAAAGAATAAGATAGAAGCCTCTGACAGAAATGACTCAATGACAAAATGTATGTTACTCAATTTGAATTGGCATATGCTTGGGGCATTCAGGAGGTGTAGACGTCCACGCTGCTATTCATGAGAATGATGGAATAACCAATTCTTGACATTGTTTCTCGGAGCTCTTCTTTTCATGCGTTCCTGTGCATGTTTGTGGTAGAATTGGAAAATCCGATGAGAAAATCAAAGTTGAGAACCAACCCAATATAGCTAGGCCTCATTGAGAAAATTGGATTGTCCACGTGAAATGCTTCAAACATGTGGTTGTCGGTGAGATAAAATATAATTATTGGCTTATGTAATAAAGACTACCATACCCAAGAAATCCTATCTCTGAAATATTTGAGCTCGGGATTCGAACTCTTTAAAAGCATTAGAGCTCTAACGATGAGCCCCCAAAATTACAAGACACCACCGCCATCACATAACAAAATTTATTTTTGTTTGATGTATATATTCTTATTATTTAATTGCCACAATTTAGCCGTGATAATTAATACTATTCACTCTGATTAAATAAATTGATGTTAAAATTTAAATCTTTAACCATGGTGGATATAGCCGTGGTCCTTGCATGTCTTTTTTTTTTTAGTTTTTATTTTATAAATCCTTTGTAGAAAAATATAAATTGCATTTTTAAAATTTCATAAAGAATTTTGGTAAAAATATATATAAAAAATATAAAAAGCCCAACACTCAACAACCCAAAGAAATGCATATAGAAAATATCCATTAATTATTTTAATCTTTATAATTTTGCCTTAACACCAAAGCGCTTTTTCCCCCTTTTTTTACTTTGTCTACTTTTTCCTTTTAGTTTCCCCCTTTTTCAGTCACCCAACGGTTCGACTACTCCACATAGCTCTAATTCCCCCTTTCTCGTTGTTCTGTGAATTTGTGAAAATCTTCAACGTATTTTCATCATTGGGTGATTTGTGAGGGATATTTTGGAGCCATGGACCAAAGACATCGATTTTGATTAAGGTATACCCTTAATGCATTTCCTGTTGAGAAAAAAGGTATAACATACGAATCAGGTGCCAAACTTATCTGAGATGTACTTATTTTTGTTAATTCTTTTTTGATAGTTTGTTTATTGTGAAATTGGTTATTCAGTGTTGGAATTCGTTGTTTTTGTTCTACAATAATTGACTTTTTGTTCTGTAAGTATTTTTTCTTTTTTCTTTTTGTGTGAATGTTCATCATTGAGGGTATAAGACAATATCCTTGATTCTTGTTTATTCAAACACATGATGTTGAAATCAAAGTGATTAATGTCCCCTTTCAGTTACCTAGATATTCTTGTAATTCTGATGTTGAAGAAGTGCTTTAACCCTTATATCCAAACTGAAAGACATGGTGAACTACTGTTGAGAGTGGTTATCTGTGAAGCAAAACTGTCCTAATCTCGTTTTCATTTGTGTGTAGACAAGTGGGATTCTATCAATCTATAATTTGTGGATAGGAACAGGAAGACGAATTGTCATCAGGTTTGTTTGTGAGTGTGATGTAAGCTTTGTAACCTCATGTCCAATTTGCTGCCACCTTGACATGTCTAGCTGCTTGTGGATATAGACATTGCATTTGCCAGCAACTTCGTGAAGTGTTGTCACATGTATGTAGATTCCCAACCTTCATTCTTCATGCATCACAACTTGTCATAAACTTCAGCATAACAATTCCAGAAACTGTTTCAGCAGTTCCTTGATTCTTTACTACAGCTTCAGAAATTATATTCAGTCACAACAGCACTAACACCCTTGTATTACCTGACTGCATCGGCATTTAAACATTAATAATTTCCACATGCTTGGCTGCTCTGTTGACTGATAATCAATCCTCGTTCAAACCTCTTTCCCGCTGTTGCATTATCAAACAGAGCAATTCCCATATTCCAAGCGAAATCTGAACCTGAGGCTGTTGCAGCCCCCTTAAAATTCATCTAAGCTGTTGTCCAGTGGCTTATGAAACCCCCTCTTATATGCACCACACTCGTCTTATCTTGGCATAAGTAAAGTCAGAACCTGAATTCATAGTGCCCATTGCTACATGAGCATTGGCGCAGCTGTATACAAGATCCCTGCACATGTCAAATGTGAACAGATAAAAGCAATAACAGTTCATAGAGAAAGATAATATCAGTTAGCTGAGAGTTATATGCGCTTCCCTGCTTGAATATAACCTGTGACTGCACACTATTACCCACCAATTCCACTGATGATCGGATTCGTTGCTGCCTACTATTCTGCTCCCTTGTTTGATGCTGCATCTTCTAAGAACAATTACTACCGGTAACTGCTGCTAATTAACGCGGCAAAAAAAATAAATGCTGCTGCTATCCACATTCATAATAACAGTATCTGTGCTCAGTACTTCACAATGCATGCAAATCTGGATAGCAAATGTATATATGAGGTATACTTATTGCCACATGTATATATTCAGGAGTCATAGAGTAATTATGAACAATGGCATAGTGATGCTATACTTACATAATAACCATAGCAGATTGAATCATAAACAATGCACTCATCAACCTTCACATACTATCAGTGTGACAAAGCACCAGATGAATGTTAATACTTGTCACAACTCAAAGTGTTGTTATATTAAGAGAGGAAGAATCGAGTGGCTAAGTCATTATTATTTACAAAATAGAATAGGGCAATCACATTTAAATGATCCTAACCTTTAATTACTATACAGAGGCAAAAAAAACTTCTCTGTTATGCCTCTTGTTGGAGGCAAAAACGCCTTCTTTACAAATGCACAAACGCCTCTGTTGCAGATGGCTTTCAGCCTCTGTACAATGGTTGAAATGCTTCTGTTACAGAGGCAAAAAAACCTGGGTTAATTATTTTTAATTATTAAAAAATAAATAAATTATATAATATATAATATAATTATAACGAGTCGCAAATGTAATATAAAAATATTTTTTTAAAAAGAATTCCACAAGTCGTGGATTGGGTTCACGACTCTTATTTATTTATTTTTAATTTTTGCTTTATTAGATTTTATATAAAATTAATTTTTAACAATACATTGAAGTCATAATATAAAATTGCATTAATTTAAAAAAATACAATTAAGTATAAAATGTAATAGTGTATATTGTTTTAGATAATTGTAAGAAATACAATGAATTATATAATTGCAAATGTAAAAAGTGTCCACTCGTTCCACAATTGCGCCTTTGGCGTTGATGCCGATGTCTTCTTATTTCCTCACCCACATTTTGTATTGGCTCATTTTGCGTCTCATTATCATCACCTCGAGATTAATGTCCAACTGACTTAATGTTACTGCAGAATTAGACTCCATATTATCACGATATGTACTAAACAATGGAAATGAAATTGGTGAAATATTGTATTTTGGTGCATATAATTGATTAATGTCAAGATCAAGGTCAAGATGTACTTCTGACAAATTCACATACTTAATGTTATAACAAATGTCGAGCACCCTTTCGCTTCCTAAATATGAGTCCCAATGAAACATTTATAGACATAAAAATCGTCTTAAAATTGCAATTCTATTGAAATCACCCAAATTTTATTTGAGAATTTTATATATATGCACGTACATCAATGTTAGTTGAATGATGATGATGTGTTTTATTTAATTACTAGTGTAATTCCCGTGCTATGCACGAACTAAGATATTAAGTAAATGCTGAATGAAAAATAAAAACTAAATGCACATACATTTATATGTTTTATTTGTATGAACATAAATATTTAGTTCATTTAAGGAATAATTAAATATATATTCTTAAAATAATTGAATATGTGTTAATCGATTAGATATTTAAGATGCAAAATAAGTTTCTTAATAACAAATTACCAAGCAATAAATTATCTTAACATTACAACAATTGAGAACAATCAAAATCTATGACATATAAGAAATAACATTTAGTTTTACTAAAATTCAGAAAACAATAATAAGAACAAATACATAAATTATAAAACGATAAAGCTCCAAAGAAGTGTGATTCTTTTATTTTATTATAAAAAAATAAAATAAAATTTTGAAGTAACTCAATTTAAAGAAAAAATTAATATAATTTTTGAAAATAATTGATTTGAACTAAATACAAAATATGTTTCAAGATACAATCGAAAATCTTCTTCTTTTCTAGAAAAAGATCATCTAAACAAAAAATAAAAATGAAAAATCATACATTCATATATCAAGTATGGAAATCTTTTTGTATTGTAATATAAACAAAACTTATAAAGCTCAGAATATATTTTATTTTAAAACTTTTGACGGAGCAATATTCATAAAATTATTCCATCAAGGAAAAGAAATATTTCCATGAAAGAAAATGGCAAAATTACTTTTGGATTCTGACAGAAATCAAATTAATTTTTTTTTTAAAGATTGCAGCTCAATTTTAAACAAAGCAGTGTCATTCGATTTTACAACTCGGATAATAATGAAAGATTAATTAAAAAGAAATTTTAATTAGATAAACTAATTAAGAAAAAAAGAACCCATCAATTTGCATGATATAAAAAACTTAATGTATCAATATTAGTGAATCAATAAAAAGAATGGAAAAAATATGTTAATGAAATATATAAAAAGTAAAAAAGAATGATTAAAATTAAAAAATTATTACAAGAAATATTCCAAGAGAAAAATATAAATATATGCATATATGTAGCTTTTATAAAAAAAAAAAAATAACGGATATCGCTGTGAAGAGAAAACGTACCAGTTGTGAAACACACTTCTATTAGTTGTTTTAGTTAAAGTTGCTTGCATTTAAAAGAAGGCGCCCGCTTCTATGAGTAAAAGTGACGTCTTTGTAATTAGCAGAAAGCGTGTCAGTTTTGTTAGTTAGGAAATGAAGTCGTTGATATATATTTGGACGTTTTCTTCCTCCTGATGAACATAGAAGATCAGTGAAGCACTGATTGTTCTTCACCCCAACAAATTCCTTCTATTATCAATGAAATATCATTCTTCTACATTTATCGCTTTCGTTGCAAATTTTACATCTGAGTACACCAATAAGAATTTTAAATAAATAAAATAAAGATATTATATAAAAATCAAATGTGAATTGAAAAAATACACGATAAATTTCAACATGTCATCGTTCGCTAGCTGCATATATAAGTAAATAACAAATACGTACATTTCTATTACAAAGGAATAACAAATTAAACAAAAATAAATAACAGCTTGAAAAAAGAATCGATAAATCGCAACATACGACGACTGATAAAAAAAGGAGAAAAATGCAAACAACTCCCTTGTGAAAAAAAAAAATAGCGATTTACCTCCCTATATTTTTTAAAATACAACAATTTACTCCCCTATGATTTTTAAAATGAAGCAATTTACCCTCCTGTATAAGGAGGTAAATTGCTTCAATTTAAAAAGTATAGGGAGTAAATTGCTATATTTTTTTATAGGGGAGTAATGTGTTCATTTTCAATATCACAGCGGGATGAATTGTTATTCACCCGATTAAAAAATTAATCCATCTTAATTGAAAGAAAAATGAATAATACAAATATTTAAATCTTTTGATTTGATAAATGAAGTCCGTGTAAAATCACATGTTACCTTTCTATTGTGTGATTTTATGTACGAAACGGGTGATTTGTTGAAAATATTTTACTAAGATTGTTGGACGGTTCATTATTAACATTTGCTAATGTGTAGCGATATTTTGATTTCAAGATATGGATTCAGAGATTTGATTTGATTTGTTGAAATTAAAATTCATAATAAATATTCCACTAAATAGAATTTTTATTTTATTAAAATATTCAAAAGTACCAAAGCTGGAAACAAAAAAAAAAAAGGGAAAAATCGAATGATATATAGCAAGAGAGTGATGTAAGTTTGCAATAATGAAAGAGAAATTAAAAAATAAATGGTTAAAATTAAAAATAAATAGCAGCGATAAAATAAATAATATTCTGAATGATAATACATATTCCTCAGATAAATACAAATTGAATCAACTCTGGTCTTGCAGATAGAATTTTGTGGATAATTTAAAATAATTGAGATTTTCTAATCAATGGAATTTTTTCTTAGTAATTAAAAGATTCAAAAACATCAAAAAAAAATTCGGTCAAAATTAAATCAAATTGGTCAAATCTCATTCCGCTACATATACAGATACAAAATAAAATGACCAATAAAATCTAAAATAGAATTTATTGGAGATGCGATTTTAGATAAATACAAAGTAGATATTTTTTTAACAATAAGACTTTTCTTATAATTAAAGTAATAACTATAATCTTGGAAATAAAATGTGGATTAATACATTATAAATATCTAAAATAAATGATGTTTCTAAGTAATTAAATTTTTTCTTAGTAATTAAAAATTTTAAAAACACCAAAAAATAGCATTTAATCAAAATTGAATTGAATTGGTCAAATTTCTTTCTGCTATATATATATAGATGCGGCACACTAAAAAAAATGTGCATAATAGATTCAAAATAAAATAGGGGTATTTTTGGATTCTCTTGATTTTTTATGAGGGAGAGAATATCCATATAATAATGTTAATATTTCTGACTAATCCATATGCAATTTGTACAATTAAGCAATAGGTCAGTGGACAATAATGTAAACAAAAAGACAAGCAAAAACTAAAAGAATTGTATAATTAACCCACACATGAATACGCCCCACCTCACCACTCTTTACCTCCTATCAGATGAAGTGTTGGCATGTCCTGAAGGATCAATCTGAACCATCCAAATTTTTAAGGTCATCCGCCAGACCTGAGTATTTCTTTGGGAATTCAAGCATGTTAGGGTCATCCGCTGTTATGGCAGAAAGGCAAATCCGGGCTTACACGAAAGGAATTCTTGTGAAATAACAGCGAATCTTAAGGGGTATTAGGTGAAAAATAGATGTGGGCCAAGTACGAAAAGGTTAAGGTTCTGAAAATTGCACTCACGACGTTAGACAATGGACGGATCACAAAAGCCATATCAAGAGAAAAACTGAAGCCATTACAGCAGTCTGAAACAATATCACAAAACTGGGAACACAATAAAGATGGAAACAATCTGTACATGTCAACATGCATTGGAGTAATCTGCTTACTGTTTAGTCTATAGATTCATGACACAATGAAATAAGCATTATACCACAGATTCTAAGCATGGGGTGATCACATTTGACTCTTAAAGTTGTCCATCTCAGCTTACACTGTCACTTTGGTCCGGCAAATTTACTCATCATTTTTGCAATAATAGGAGCCACCTTTGGATTCGATTGATGCTTGGCCAGGTTAGCAGGGTTCTTCATAACTGCAAAACAAAACCAGCAAATCAGAGATAGGAGCCAGCCAATGTAGCACCTAGTCTCGCACCGCACAATATACTTCAAGTGAGAAAAGTAGCATCATTCTCCTCAAAGCCATCGGCAGGTTGATCTTAAAAGGCAAGGCACAATCTTTCATCCGATGCACTATGCAAGTAAATGATTCATTAACAACATCCAATAATTGAAATGTTGTATAACAAAAATAGGATTCATTTCAACAATGAGCTCAAAGCAAGTGCTAATTTCACTTGCGCATGGTACATCAACTTCGTCAAGGGAGTTAGAAGAGGAAGACAAACAAGCATCAGTACAAGACAAGTCCTCTAGGCCTGAAGAAGAAACTAGAAAACCTTTGCACACAGTTAATTTATCTTGTCTGTTAAACTGTACATTGGTAGGACAAAAACTGCAAGAAGGGACACAATTCTTCAGCTATGAATCATTTCTAATCTGACAAGCTTATTGGTATTACGGGCTAGTAGGCTCGATTAACATTTTTCACATCCTATTTGCAAAAATATATGCGCTTCCACAATAGTATCATGTATTCAGCAGCATTTTGGTTATTAAGAGGGCCATCTACGTTACTTCTATGTGAAAGCTACTGGAATTGACAACAAACCCACACTGCTTTTAATCTAGAAACATTAGGTCAGATTGAAAAGAATGAAGACAATCAGACCATTATCGCAGGAGATAGAGGTTTATTTATTAATCTTCCGACTTCACTTTCCCCCTAACTTTCTGTAATTCTAATAGGGGTCAGTAATTTCATATACTTCAACCACAAACCTAGAAAGAAAAAATACATTAGTATGAGTAAACTCACCCAACACAGATGAGTACAAGGACAACTAAATAACTACATCATTAAATCTTTGTCGACATGCCACATCATTCTCGAAATTTTACTTTATTTATTGTTTTGAAAAATGTAGAACCGGCAAAAGCAAAAAAACAGGTACAACATAATCAAAGCAGGAAACATGTAAACCAAAACTTCCTGGCTCTGTAGCAAACCAAAAGTAATCTCTACCAGTAACAAAGAGAATTCATATAAATGCACATTCTTGAACAAAATGCAACATATGTTAGCGAACAAGAAGACACATACCATCTTGGAGTGCAGCCATGACTTCAGGGTCCTTGAATGCTGCCATCAGCTCAGGATCCTGCATCAATCATATTAAGCAAATAGTCGAGTGTGATTTTGGAAAAACAAGATAATTATGACCTGCTCTACTGAATAAAGCACACAAGACATTAAGGTTTTTTAAACAGCCACAACAACTCCGCCGCAAAATGGAAATTCTGTACTTTATCAGAATTAGAAATAGAAGAAGTTCTCACATTGAGTATTTTGCTGTAGTCAACATTCCCGGGCATACCACCAGGCATGCTCCCAGGAAATCCTCCAGGCATACCTCCAGGAAAGCCTCCAGGCATACCACCGGGGAATCCGCCAGGCATACCACCGGGGAATCCGCCAGGCATACCACCGGGGAATCCGCCAGGCATGCCTCCTGGTCTTCTACTTGAAGATGACTCCTCTTGCTTCTTGGCCTTTTCATACGCAGCCTTAGAAAATCAAAGGAAAAATTAGAACATGTGTAGACAACCAAAAACCAATTGGATGATACAGAAAGATGGTTTACCTGAGCTTCAGCTTTACGACGTTGTCGCTCACGCTCAATCTTCCTGTCTTCTCTCTCTTTCCGCAGCCTGTCATATTTCCTGCGATGTTCCTCGATCTTATGCGCATTGGGTTCGACCTATAAACAAGAATGAAAAAGGAAAGGATCATGATCATATTTCCAAAATTTCACCTTTCCAAACTAATTATGAGCAATATTCTGTAGCAGCACCTCTCGATCTAATTGTGTTGCCACACATACTGACACACTAAAATTTATGAGAAAATGCAGCAATATGAGCATGATGACATAGATAATTAAAGACCAACCTTCTTAAGTACAGCATTGATTTCCTCATCATAGTCCAGCTTTGAGGCCACGTGGAGATCCTTAGCAGCCTCTTCCCATTGCCCAAGCATTGCTCGTGCTATACCACGTGATTTGTATCCTTTGGCAGAATCTGGATTGATCTGGATAAAAATTTATTATATATGTCAATTCAGTCGTCCAAAAATGTCATGTATCACAGAACCGTACACAACACCAGGACTTGTCACAAGAAGAATCTGAAATTTGAAAAGATTTATGCTGATCATACCAATGCCAACACTACATGCAGCAGCACGAAAAGCCTAACTAACTACATGCTAGATTCTCTTTATTATTATGTCATATAGAAACTGTGCCGCGCATGGCCGCAGCACAACACGAGATTCATTTTTTCCAAAGAAAATAAGATATTACCATGCATGAGCCTGGAGTATTTATTAACATAAAAAGACAATAGACAATGACTCAAGAACAAGCCAATTACAAAAAAGGGTACAACCTCCAGAGCTGCGGTGGCATCCCGAATAGCGGCATTTGGTTTCTTCATTTTGATGTAAACACTAGCTGTAAGTCAACAACCAAATTCACATACAAAATAGTCAGATAAGAAAGCATTAATATAATCACATAAGACGCTTAAGAAGAAATAGGTAATCTACCTCGGGTTGCATACATAATTGCTGATGTAGGGTTCAGGGTAATAGCTTCGGTGAGATGTTCAATCGCTTCTTCTAGCTTACCTGATAAACAGATGCGGAGTTTAATGCATGTCACGAAAAATTAACTTCAGCTGAAATATCTTGCTTTCCCAGATGCAAGTGTGTAAGGTACCTTCAGAAAGTGCTTCCATGGCCTGTATCTTAGCCTCCTGAGACGCATCTCGGTTTTCTTCACTAACCTCGACTGAGGGGTCTCCCATCTATAAATTCAATCGCCAAAATCTTACTAAACCACAGAAAAATCAAAGACACTAATCAAACCAATAGGGGAAATGTGGCCTGTTATACCTTCTGTGGAGGATCATTATCAGGCTCCACGACATCACTCTCGTCAAGTTCAACATCAGACTCCACTATCTCGGGCTCTTCTTCTTCATGAGGTGGGTGAGGCTCCTCCTCTATGTCATCCATATCCTCGTCACTCTCTTCCACCACATGGGACTTCTGTAATCCATTATAGACAAAAGAAACTTATGAAATATTTCTCCTAAACCAGAAAAGGAAAAATATGCAATATAAGGGGAATGTATCATTTTTACATGATAGACCTTAAACCCTAATTACCAAACCTGAGGGCTAAGAACCTTACAAGAATTCTACTTCTGCCCAACAAATCCACGTAATTGAAATAACAGAAAAAATCAATGCCTCCTTTGAGGAACCAAATTTTGTTCAAATTTGAGAGCAGAAAAGCATATCAGAACCTTCACAGTCTCACTGAAACCTCCCACCCATCAGCCACCCGCACACGCACACATACACGTAGAAGAAACACGAAAGCAATCATCACTACGTTTTCTCCCCATTAATGATTATCAAAACAGATCGAACAGATTGAAACCAGAAGGAGAAAAAAAAAGGACGAAAAGAATTTAGTCTAAACCTAAGGAAAACAGAACATACCGCTTTGTAATCTCCCCCAGATGACGGAATCTTGCCTCCAAGGCTGAAAATTGATATTAAATAGAAAAACCAAAGACAAAAATACAAATTAAACTCGAGGAATCGTCAAAGAAACACTCAAACACACTACTCAAAGTGGATGCCTACAGACATTATATACGCAGAAACAATGCAATTCAAGAAGTAACACATACAAAGAGTTGCATTCATTTATACCTCTCAATGTAATCACGAAAGAAAGAGAGGGAGGGATCGGAGAGGATGGAAGGGTCGGACTTGCACAGGTCTATAAATTGCTTCAGTTGCTTCACCTTGGCTGCGTCCATTGCAACGAGTAGTCTCTCTTTGCAATTTCTGTAACACTTCTGCTGGGTAGAAATGCGAGAAAATGGTGGGGTTCGAAAAAGCTTATTCGATCCTTGAAAATGAAGAACAGAAGGGAGAAGCAGCGTTGAAGTACTGGACTTGCGATTGACGGGCCTTCTAGTAGCTTCTTCTGTTTGGGTTTTCTGATAACAATCATTTTGGAGGCCTTCGGCCAACTCATTTTCTCCTTCTCGTAGCTTCTCCTATTTGAAAATTGTGGGCTGTGTAATACCATATTAATATTAATTAAAACAAAAGGTAAAAATACACTTTTGCCCTCGTCAATTATTTCTGATGTAATATTTATTCTCTAAATTAATAAATATAACACTTATCCTATTAATTGGACAAAAATATTTCTTACTCTTTGAATAATTATATTATTTTTAATATATATATATTAGTTTTTTGCATATTAAATTATTTTTTTAATAAGGGAAGGATTTGAATTGCAAGTGGAGTATAAATTAATATATATAGTAGAAACACAATAAATATAACACAACCAATAATTAATGTACGGTTTTAAAAGAAATTAACAAATATATATATATATAATTAACCAAAAGTTAAATATTATTTTAAAAAATGAATAAATATAAATATTTTATCATATTTTTTTAAAGAAAATAAAACTATTTAGTTACTCATTTATATCTAAAAAAAATTAATAACTTAATTTTATTACCAAGTTAATAAAATCTTTTTTTAAAATTATTTTGTGTGTTTTTTATAATCATTCATTACTTAATTTTGAGTCTGTAAAATATAATAACATTTCAAACTATTTAATTTATTACTCTATTACTTCATTATAATTGAAAGATACTTTTTTTCAATTGAGAAAATTTTAATTAAACTTAAAATACAAATTTGTTAGAAAAGGAAATTCTTAGAACTATACATATAATATAAGGGTAAGATTGTCCAAAAATTTAATTATAGGGGATATGTGTTACATTTGTTAATTTAGAGGGGTAAATATTACCTCAAGTATAATTTAGGGGGCAAAGTGTATTTTACCCTAAAAAAGATTTCATATGCAGTCAAACAACCATTACCAATACCATCGTGTTAATTTTTAAATATTAGCCGTTTTGTTATGTCATTTCTGTGTGTATATAATAAATAATATTTTACATTTGAAAAGGTATTATAAATAAGAGTAACATATTTAAACCAGTACAAAAAATAATTTATCAACCAATGTAAAATTTAAAAAATTGAATAAGTTAGTTATTTTATCATGAAAAGCATTTTTTACTTCACAAAAATTTGGTGCAGCAGTGTCATTAACTGCCATTTTGAGTATAGAGGGGTTTTTCTTTTTATTTTTAAGTATAACAATTATATTACTAGTGAGATAATTTTAAAAATCAATTATAATTACTTTTTTTTATAGAAAAAGTGATTCTACATCATTTTAATACTACTATGTCTACGTCAATTTTTTTATTGTGTCGAACATCGATAATAATTTAATATGGTTTTCTTTTGATTTTTGTTTTTTGAAACATAATTTTTTGATTTATATATTTTATTTTTATTTATAATATGTTTTAAAATATGAAAGATTATTCACTATGTGCATGTAGGGATGACGTACCATGACGGTTAGTTTTATTATAAACTATAAAAAAGTATATCATCCTCAACTAAAGTTTAGTGTAATTACAAGTACACCCCCTGTGGATTGAAAAATTACATCAAGTACTCTGGACATTCATTTTCGTCTAACAAATATATATATTCATTAGCCAAAATTCATCGAATTTGTTGATATTAGCAAAACAATTGAATAAAAATCATATTTATCCTTAATTACTAACTTATTGCAGGTGAAATATTTCTTTTTCTATCTAAACTACCCTTCTATATTTTCATACCCTAATGCATTTAAGGAGGTATATTGTTACCCTTATAACGGTAATTTCGTTAAAGAAGATTTGTTTAACTTGCAATAAGTTAGATAACTCAATAAAAAATAAACATTAGTTTTCATTTATTTGTTTGCTAATATCAACAAATTTGATAAATTTTAACTAATGGAGATCTATTTATTAGATGGAAACAAATATCAGATGTACTAGATATCGTTTTTCAAACTAAGTGAATTTATTTTTAATTACACCAAATTATGGTGTAACTATCTCTAAAATATATATATATATATATATAGTATTTATTAAGGCCTCATATGATTTTGATATTATGTAGGAAAAATCTGTTATAATGCATAATATTTGTTTAATTCGTGTGTAGCCTTTTATTTATTTATTTATTTTTTCTCTATGAAAGAAATGGTTGGTATGGCCCTGTTCGATAAAATGCAAAATCCTTTTGTTGAGTGTTTACTCAATTGATAAATGATCATACTATCACACCCCGAATGCAGGATAAGTTATCAAGCCTTATCCAATGCCCGTACTAGCTTTAATGAATTATTAGCGAGCCGTCATTTCTTGTAATAACCTACGGATATCAAAGTATTGGATGCACAATCCATCCTTATAGAGTCTTTATAAACAATCCAGTATGTGTAAGACCTTTGAATAAATAAATTCCATTATTAATATGTGTTTTAACTATAATTCCTCAAGTAGTTTTTTTTAACATAAGATAACCATCCCAAAAGTCACTTGACTTTATCAATAGCTCTATTGATGCACATTTTGAAGTTGAAAATTTTGGTAGGGGTAAATGGTATATTTGGTCCCTTTAAGTTTTTATTTAAAATTACTTTAATCCGTTAAGTTCATCTTTTGACTTTAACATTACTAAACTTTAGTTTTTGCTCAATTTGATTCCTCTGGCCATTTTTCGATAAAAATATAACTGAATTTTGACCCCTTTGGAGGGTAAAATTATCAATTTAAGTTTGATTTTCTCATTTCAATCCAAGGGCACCTTTTGCTTAGGCATATTAACCAGGATATCATTCTCAGTCATACTTAATATTGTGTTTATTTCAAATTAGGGCGGCCCTTATTAACCTCAAAGGCTCAACCATTCTCTAATTATTGTGTGATTGCAATCTTGGCCATAAGAGTGTATTATTTAGTCAACATGGCCCAATGTTTGATGATAAAATTTGGCTTCCTAAATGTGTCCTCAACTTTGCCCACAAAAAGTCAATATTATCCCTATCTTGTAATTAATTTTCAGTAACAACCCCCTACAATTTTTTTTACGATGTCATATGTTTTTTTAAAAATTTGTATTAGTAAACTCAAAATTCTATCTCTTTCTGCTTGTTCAACATAAAACTTGTGTATTCCAGTGGCCCAACTCTCTCATGTCTCTTCTAATTCTACGTTCTTAAAATCGTTGTCACTATAGCATTTTAATTTTTGGTATAATTTTCTCATTTGGTTGCTATATTGATATTATTTTTCCAAATAAATCTTAGGTGACGTAGGAACCCTTTTGCAGATTATTTTTCGGCTCTGTGATTGGTGTTATTTTTACTTATCTATTTAACTTAAGAGAAGTTGAAGCCGCCTCCATTGGGATTGTGAAAGGTTGGATTTCAAACTTTGCACTATTTATCTGATAAATTTTGAATTGTTGGTATCTTTTTCAATTTATCTGTGATGTGCAGATGTGGGTATTGACATAGACAGTATGACTCAGTAGAATAACACCAGCATATAAATGATCGATATGAATTCTTTCTTATTTTACTTGAAATTTTGGTGAATACAGTGCCCTAATACTATTTGGTATTGGAAATACGTATTTCCCTCAACACAGATGGGGGATACGTATTTAATATTTTGTGGGCTTGTAGTTTTGATTTCCTGTTGCAGTTGTAGCCCGCATCTTGGAAACCATATTAATACCATTGTAATTAGACACCACAACTATCACTTGTACGCAGACTAGGTTTGAAGCCAAATAATACATTTTCATTAACAATGCTAATTTTTGTAATTATGTAGATTTGTTTGTTATAGAAAGTGTTGATCTTGATATTAACCCATACAAAAATTTACCTTAGTGTATGAAATTGTAATCCAGTTTGCTTGTACTCATTTTTAATTTAGATGGCATTCAGTATTTATAATTGACGCTGTTTTTATTTATAAGATGAATAGAACCCAATGTTTAAAGATATTTGTGATTGTCCAACTTATAATCCTTGAGATTACGTTTGCATTGTACTTGTTTTGCTATGTTTACTGACACTGGCAACATCAATCTCAAACTATGAATTCAATTAGTACACGTCGATACAATATGAAGTTTAGGATACCCGATCAAGTCAAGCATATGAAACAAATAGTTGAAATTAATGATATTAAATGTGTGGATAACATAAGCATGCGTCATAATGCATTTAGCCTTCTGTGTCAAATCTTAGAATCCTCGAGTAGGTTTAGTGCAACTAGATATATTATAGTTATGGAAAAGTTCCAATATTCCTTAGTGTGCTTGCCCACCACAAGAAAAATTGTGTCGTCAAGCATGACTTCATATGTAGCAGTCCCATAGAATTTTCACTTAGTCTTGAAGGTTGTTCTCCAGTTACAACCAATGTTATTGCCTTGTCCATCTCCAATTGGGGAAGGATGCCAAAATTCTTGATAATGGCGATAGTTTGTGGTAATGCTTCTTATGGTAATCAGATATACAAATCTATCTAACATACTGTGATTAATTTTTTACGTCGATTTCAAATTTAAAAGATTAATTTTTAGTTATTTTTCAGGAACGTTTTGGGGCACTAGACTGGACAAATATTGAAGTACCGGTACCTAATTTATAAAATAGTAGAGATGATGCCTTAATGTGCAAAGAAAAAAACAAATCATAAGTCACATATGTTGCAACAGTTTTTCCAAAATACAACGGATAGCCATCAAAGAAAATGCACACTGAAAATATTTTTATAATGTGGACATAATTTGGTAGAAGTAAGGAAAAGGGGATCTTTGTATTTACCTAGGGGTGTGCAGAAAACTAAAAAACCGGCCAAATCGAACCGAACCGAAATTTCGGTTTTTTAAAAAAAAAATCAGTTTTCGGTTCGGATTTTTGGTCACCAATTCGGTGACCAAACCGAACCGAATAACCGAATTTTGTAAATAATAAAAGAATATATATTTTTTTACATATAAAAATTATATAATTATATATATTATAATATTAATATTATATTAGTAGAGAAAAGAGAGTCTGCGTGTGCGTGACAGCGTGAGACTGAGAGAGAAGAGAACACTGAACAGATAAGACTGAAGATGACAGGGAGAGAAAATTCGAGAAAAAAAAGAAAGAAAGAAAAGAGAGCATTGCACACGATTGCACCGGCGACTAAAAAAGAAAGAAAACTAAGAAACTGACTCAACTGAGAAACTCTAAAGAGTTTGAAAGTCTGAAACAGAGAAAACTGAAATTCACCTTGGCACCGGCGGCAACGATCGACGGATTGAGTCAAAAAATTGCAAAAACAATCTCACACGAGTCACGACAGGTAAGATTTCTGGTTTGGTATCTTAGACTCTTACAAGAAAATGGAAAAATTTTAACTTACAATATTGCTTTTAAGGTGTTTGATGAAATACCTAAGTTAATTTGTGCTTAGTAATTGCATTGGTTAATTGCATTGGTGCTTCTAATTGGTTAATTTGCATTACTAATTGGTTAATTTGCATTTGGTGCTTCTAATTGCATTGGTTAATTTGCATTACTAATTGGTTAATTTGCATTTGGTGCTTCTAATTATATTTGTTAATTTGCATTACTAATTGGTTAATTTGCATTTTGTGCTTCCAATTGCATTGGTTAATTTGCATTACTAATTGCAGCATTAGTATGTGTTTGGTTAACATTGTTTTGGCATTATTTTAATGACATTGTTGCTCACATTAATTGGTTAATCACATTGTTTTGGCATTGTGTTTGGTTAGCATTAGTATGTGTTTGGTTAACATTGTTGCATTTTATTTGTTATTTGTAGTGTATTCAAATTTAAAATGGAAAGAGAAATATTGGAGAACAAAATGAGGTTGGATGATGCCGATGAAATGAGATTAGAGGATGAAGGGATTTCAGACACAACTCCACCACATGAATCACAATAAAAAAGGCCAAAGAGAATAAACGTGTAAAAGATCAAGAGTTTAGGACCACTTCATTGCATACACTGGTAGCGAGGGGAAGTGAAAAGCTAAATGTAAGTATTGTGATCTTTAAATTATGCTGCTGATCCCGCTAAGAATGGCACTTCTACGATGAATAATCACTTGAAAGCATGCAAAAAGAACCCACATAACACTGTTGTTACATCAAATCACACAATAACTAGTTTCTGTCAAAGTGTAACCGGAGATGCTAATATTAGATCTTCGAAGAAAAAAGAAGTTTGATGAATTATTTTAAGTCTTCTGGACAAATAGTTTCATTGATAACAGACACATAGACTTCTAATCAGCAACTGACCTATATGTGTTTGACTGCGCATTACATTGATTCTGATTGGAAATTGCATAAGGTCATTCTTAATTTCATTCCATGTCCAACTCATAGAGGCAATGATGTGGATTTTTTGATTGAAAAATATCTGTTGGATTAAGGTATTGATAAAGTTTTTGCTATACCTGTGGACAATGCTTCAGCTAACGATACCACTGTTAGTTATTTGAGAAGAAGGTTTGTTAATTGGGGGACGGCCATACTTGATGGAAAATATTTGCATATGAGATGTGTGGCTCATATTATTAATCTTATTTTCAAGGATGGTCTGAAAGAATTGAATGACTCTATTGAGCGTGTAGTGGACAGTTGTTAGGTATATTCGTCAATCACCAGTTAGGACAAAAAAATTTAATAATTATGCTGTTGAGGAGAAGATTCAAAGCAAAAAAACATTGTGCTTAGATGTACCTACAAGATGGAATTCAGTTTATATGATTCTAGATACTGTTTTAATTTTTAAAGATGTGTTTGATAGATATGAAACATATGATACTGAATTTCGTAATGATTTCATGCCTGGTGGGCCTTATGGTAAGATTGGGTTGCCTATGAAAGAAGATTGGGATATGGTTGCGAAATTTGTCAATATGTTGCAATACTTTTATGACCTAACGAATCAAGTGTCTGGGTCTTTGTACGTGACATGCAATACTTTTTTGGATGAAATAAGTGATGTTGATGATTTGTTGAATGAGTGGCTTATGAGTAAGGATGGTTATTTATGGCACGACAAATGAAGTACAAATTTGATAAGTATTGGGGGAAGGCTGAAAAGATGAACATGATGTTATATGTTGTTGTTATGCTTGATCCTCGTTATAAGTATAACTATCTCCAATATGTGTTTAAGAATATGTATGGATCAGAATCAGCAGAGAAAATGAGAAATTTGGCCAGATCTGCTCTATATGATGTATTTGAAGAATACAAGAAAATGTATTCTTCTACAACATCACAACCTTCTTCTATCACTTCATCCAATGAATTAGATCACACTCAGGATCAAGATGATGATAGTCAACGAAAATTTGATAGAGACAAGAGAAAGAAATGGAAATAAATGGTATCTGAGATTGGAGGTCAGCATAAGTCAGAATTGGATAGTTATCTTAAGGAGGAAATTGTGACAGATGGTTCTCCGAACTTTAGCATCATTGAATGGTGGAAAGTGCATACGCCAAGATTTCCTATCTTAGCAAGATTGGCACGAGATGTGTTAGCTATGCCTATATCTACCGTTGTATCAGAGTCCGCTTTCAGTACTGGAGGTCGCATAATCGATGAATTTAGACTTTCATTGACTCCAAAGATGGCACAAGCTCTAATTTGTTGTCAAGATTGGCTACATCACACTCCATCCAAACCAGTTGAAGAAGAGTATGACGCCATTGATAAAATTGTAAAAGGTAAGTATAGTTTAATTTAATACTTATTGCAAATATTAGTTTAATCTTATAATTCTTGTAGATGTTGGATCAAATATTGGGGTGGAGTCAACCATAATTGGGTTATGATGTTGTCATGTTGTGTATCATGATTCTTGTAAGTCATAAGTTGTGTTTTTTTTTTTTTTTTGCACTTTTATAGTTTTACTTTTATTGTTGTTGTTTTATATCTATATATTTTTTTGTTTCTTAAATCTTAGGTGCAAGTTGAATAGTTGATGGAAGATGGATGATGACTCGATGTCGATTGTCGATGTTCAATGGCGAAATTTTAATTCAATTCGGCAACTCGCTTTGTACTATTTTTAGATATTGAATATTAACATATTGAAGTTGTTCTACACTTGTGACTTGTACTATTAAATTAGAATTTAATTTTGGTATTTTGGTATTTGTATTTTTGGATAAAATTGCAACACTATCACAATTTCGACTTAAAATATCAAAATATATTATTTAAAAAATGATGCCAACCGATGCCAACCAGTTCGATTTTCGGTTTTCCAAACCGCCGAACTGAATTTTCGGTTAACCGAAAATTCGGTTCGGTTAACCGAAATGGATACCCCTATATTTACCTGTTACAAGGTATGTACTCCAAAAAAAAAAAGCGCCAATGAGTCCTCCCTCAGAAGATCTCCCCAACTGTAAAATCAGAGGAAAAAAAAAGCAAGTTAGGATCTTTTACACATATTGCTTCTTGTATCAAGTTCAACCTGGTAAATATTGAGTAGAACTGAGTTATTCTTCAGAATTCCATCAAGTAGGGCATAGTTTACCTTTGTTCAAAACAAGGAGTAATAGTGCAAGAAAAGATAGGTGAGTAGAATTAAAGTGATGGAGATGGGGACAAAGATGCCAGTGCATTTAATGAAAGATTGCAAATTTGAATGTAAATTTTCAGAAAAGTGGGGGATAAATGGTAATTTGGCCCAACGAAATAGGGTTAAAGCAGTCAATTCATAATTATTGGCTCTTTCAAGTGGAAAATCATATATAAATCCCGCCGCCCCATCGGGATTCAAATCAAGCAAATAGAGCGGAATAGTAACAGGCAACTAACTGGGATAAGCCCATCAATCCAACTTTATACACAATAGTATACACGGCATTATTGTATTGTTTAACTTAAAATAAGCAATCACTTTTTTTTCCCCTTTTTCGGTAGTTAAAAGAAATCAAAATAATGAATAAATTTTATAAAACTTAAATAATTTAAAAAAAAATAAGAAAAACATAACTTATTGACCATTTTACCCTCCAAAGAGTTAAGAATATTAAAGTCAAGAAATGGTAAAGGGGCCAAATTAAAATAAAAACTAAAGTTTAAGATGTTAACATCAAAAAATGAACTCGACTAATTAAAGTGATTTTAAACAAAAACTTAAAAAGAACCAAATATAGCATCTACCCTTTAAAATGTTATTTAGTTTAAATATGCTTTAATAAATCATATTTATTTGTGGATATATTAGTTAAGTATCAAAATAACTAAAAAAATATAAATTTTGTTTAAAAGTTCAAATGTTAAATTGAAAAATCACAATACAAAAATAATTATACTAAAATTTACTTTTAAAATTTAAACATTTATACAAATATAAATAAAATCAATTATAATTATATTTATCAATTAGACTAAATCATTATTTAATTTAAAATTATTTCAATAAATTATGTTTATTTATAGAAAATATTAATTAAATACAAAATACATAAAAATTATATCAAATTTTTTTAAGTTATATTATGTATTATGAACAATATTCAAGTAAAATATTAAAACTTTTTATATTATTTCTATTCTTTTAGATAAAATGAATTAGTTTTACTTAATTTTTTTAAATAATTAATTTATTTTTTATTCTCCCAATTGGTCGTTTTGCCACCGGCCATCAAACTTCGTTGCCCAGTCTAGGCAACGAATTTCTTCTCTAGCAGCGATTGAAGGGGTGATGACGAGGTCGCACCCTTACATGGTGCTTTGTTTATGTGCAACAACAACGTAATCAAGTCCGAGGCAGCCACCTGCATAAAATATACATATATATATATATATATATATTCTATTATGTATGTATAATGTATATAATATATATAGTCTATATATATAAATAAAAATATATTTTAAATTATTTGAAATCGGAACTGTTTATTAGTAAGGGTTTTTCTACCGTTGACAGGCCCAGCAGCAATTAGATGATGTTTATAAAGTTGGATGAGATAAAAATAAAAAGAGGATATAAATTTGGCAAAACTAATGGTTAGTTATTGATAAATTGGGGAGTGTTTATGGGAGCTTTAAAAAGCGAGTTTCAGCTTTTGTATTTCGAAGAATACTTTTAAAGTGTTTGGAATGTTAGCTTTTGTTTTTGAAACTATCAAAAAGGACTTTTAAGTCAAAAGCTAGCAGCACTATGGAGGGTACTTCTAGCTGCTTTGACTTTTTTTATAAGTAAATCCAACTTTATTTTTTACTATTTTATCTTCATTACAATAATTTTAATTCAACTTTATTATTTTTATTTATTTTCAAAATTACGTATTTAGAGTTTATATTGAAATTTTTTAAATAATTTAACAATAATCAAATTTACACTTTCACAAATTTAATATTTAAATTTTTTATATTTTATTTGCTATATTATCTAATTATACTATTCCTATAACATTAAATAATATAAGTTAAGTTATGATTAACTATAAAAATATTTTTTTTTGGCAATCACGCAAGTTAATTATTATGTATAAATCAATAGCTATATTACTCAGTGTGAGCATCATCAAAATAAATATTTATTTTTTATTAATATTTTTAAAAACTTAAATATGGAATATACTGACTGAAATAAAATTATTATTGACAAACAACTAGCGCAAATATATGCAAAAAAAAAAAAAAAATATCTTTTTATGACATGAGGATAAAATGGTCTTTAATAAATTAAATTTGTTTAGAAGTGATTATTTCCCAAACACTATCCAAAATATATTAATTGTGGGGATAGCAAGTGGAGATATTTGGACCATTTTCGAACAATTTTTGCGTCTTGCACATATATGACCAATTAAACAACCCATATAATCTTCTTGGAATTTCAACAGGGATTTTTATAATTACAAGTGTGTGTGGCACGTTTAAATGTGTGTATAATTAATTTAAAATATAAATAATATAATTCTTATTTTTTTCAAATATATATTTTAATTAATTAAATAAAAAATATTAAAAGATAGAAGTTGTGAGTTTTTATCTAGAGAAAGTGAGAAACTAAAAGAAACATAAAAAGTTGAAGGAGAGAGATAATTGAAAGTTGAGAAAAAGAAAAAATATTGAATTTTCTTAAAAAAATAATAAAAAAAATGACACATCATGAGAGGTGCTCTCCGATAATAATAAAATATAGATAATGTATAGATATCAACCATCCATGAAATAATCATACATACAAAAAGACCTACATAATGTAATCATGTCATACAAGGAGAAATACCGTATAATAGGATACATATGAAGTCTCAACATCGCCAAATTCATCTCAAATACAGAAAACAGAGGAAATAATCAATGAGCAAGGAAATAATCGTCGAAACAGCCGTATAAGCTCTCAACCACTGGTGATCCTACTCAAAGTATGTGCGAGGTGAGGATCGATCGGTCATTCCTTCAACTATACGTGAAGCTATCACTTAATAGAAAAAGGAGAGAGCCGACACCAAGAGAAGGGCTGGCATCCCCATCCATGAAATCCTGCCTGCAGCATTGCCGCCGCCGCCGCCGCCACCGGGTACGGCTGTGAAAACATTCATGTCAAATAGTTAGATGCATAGGTGTAATATGGTTAAAAATTAAATGATATATTTTTGTCCCTACTCGAGCCTTTTAGGACATGTTCATCCTATCCCGTCTAATTCAATGTTTATTTTTTCTGGACCACGACCCAGTATAATTTGACAATAAAAAACTCTAGTTTGGACCCGACTCGATCAGACTCGAGTTAATCATATGATAAGTGTAATACACTTTTGATGTGATTGGTGTATAATTCAAGAAAATGACAAATCACATAGTAAATGCAATACGCTTACTCTGTGATTAATTTGGTTTGATCAAATCTGATTCGAGCAAGAATTTTCGTTTGAGACGTGGATTTGGATTATTGTTGGGCCTGTCAATCCCATCTCTTGAGGTGGTATTGGGCATTACACAAACCACTAAATCCTATTATCTAATTATCCCATCCCAAAAATTAAATGAGCCTTTAGGCCTTGATTTTAAACTAGGATGGAGTAAAAGGTTGACAGATAAATGTGGGGTATTGTAATTTTATCATTGATTTAATTAAGATAATAAAAACTAAGAACAGAAAACCAGATAAATGTGGGATATTGTAATCGTGTTTTATCTCGATTGCACAAGAAAACCAGAAAAAGGGAGATCTTTGTCATGTATTAAAATCTCAAACGGAAGTGAATGTCAAAATCCAAAATCTCAAGAGAAGTGAATGCATCGAATAACGGCTGTGATAAGCAACGTAAAACCGCACACATGTTATACACACACATACAAGGACATGTTGGTAATTTTGTAAGAAAAAAGGACATGTTGGATATTTTCTATTAAAGTTAAAAGTCCCATTTTGCCCTTTGTGATGTATAAGCCTATTTGTTTGTATTTTCATTTTCAACTATTTTGAAACAGCAAATAAAATGAAAATATATTTGTCTATACATATTCTCATTATAAATATACTAATTCACACTACAGTTCAATATAAAACACAATCTTATTAATTAATCAAAATAAAATCTCACTTCACACAAAAACTTAAATAAAATTAAAAGCACATATTCATCACTGAAAACTGAGAACGGAAACACAAACAACCACTGTTTGATATTATGTCGTGGATCATATCATGTCAGCAGTAAAATTATATTATATTGATAGTGTATGATCAACATTGTTCGATATTTTTAATCTCGATTCGTATATACCGAAACATAAATAAATCAATCTTAAAATTTTCATTTTGCCTCTTAAACTAGATTCAAATGAACTCTGTCTTTAACTTGATTATCATATTAACTATCAACTTGCCGCAATATTTTGCAAAAATTGTCGCATGGCTTCCGTCTGGCTACAAAGATTAAATATTGTTAAGATATTACATATTAAATTATTTTTTTTTTAAAGTTTAGAATTTTAGATGAGTCAGTTATTTAATATAGTATTAGAATTAGATCAAACAAAAGTTTTTGTGTTTTAATTTTATCATCAACTATATATGAAAGAAAGTTTTTCATGTGCAGAGAGTTTTGGACGTGAAGTGGTGTATTAAGATATTGAATAGAGAAAATTATGACTAAGATCCGGCATAATTTTGAGTACTTTCTCATTGTTTGAAAATTACAAATACCCCTATGAAGTTTGATGAAATTATGTAATTCTTGAATGAAATTATTGTCAAATATGCTCTCATTATAAAAATAAAAATTTATAAAAAAATTCGAACAGGGTAGATGGAAAAATTATAAAAATAAAATTATGATTCTTAATCCATAATGACGTTCAGCAGAAAAAATTGATGAAAACCTTACGGAAACCAACGAATTAGACTAATTGTTATACGATCGCTAAATCTAGAGGGTTATTGGTAATTTTGCAACAACGAGGGGTATTCGTAATTATAACAAATTTTAAAAAAGATCGTTATAATTTATCCTATTAAATATTAAATACTTTTTTTTGCAAAATAATATAAATATTTAGATGAGGTGTGATTTTAACAAATATAATATTCAATTTTAACCGAATTAAAATTATTGGTTTAATACAAATAATCATTGCACCATGCATTAATCAATCATATATATATATATATATATATATGTGTAGTTTCATAAAAGTTCCATGTGAAAGAGTGGTGGGAAATAATGAGGTAGTAGGTGGACTTCATTAAATTAAATGTGAAAGAGATGACCATCACTTGGACAAATTCACGCGGTTTGGGTGCCCCCACAGTTGACCATAACTGTTCAATCGAATGTTCGGACAAAGAAATTTAAACCCTGGTATAAAAGTTAACACTATGTTTGATTTCATGTTTCGACAAAATAAACCACATTCAATATTTTTTTTTTATTTTTTTTATATCTTATCTATGTGTTTTTCTATTTTTTAATTTTCTATCCACATACATTGAACGTGACACGTCCAATTAGTTATATAATTACTGGGGAGAGTTCAAACACAAAATGAGATATCTGTAAGTAATAAAGATGGAAGAGGTAAAAAGATACCTGGAGGAGGAACAGATGAGGGATGCGGCGCCAAAGCTGTTGTCATGAACAACATAAAAATCAAGATTTGTATACAATTATAGTAAAAAAGGGTAATTATAAAATTGATTTGAAACGGTAGGAATATTCATTTTTTGGGATAAAAATAACAATTAATGTCTAAAAATTTGAAACTTTACGGTTTAATTGAAAAGTAACTTGAAAATAATTAATTGGTCTCAACTGGCAATAATATACCATAAAAATAATATTCCAAGACTTTGAATTACTAAAAAGTAAACCCACATTTTTCACTAATTCTTTTATTTGATATTTTAAAACAAACCAAATAATTAAATTTGAATCTACAAAAACAATAATTTTCTATGGGAAAAATGCAATTGTATCCGATGTGATATGTGAAATGTGAAAAAAATTCTAGGGTTAATTTGCTTTATATTTTAAAATACAAAATGATAATTTATGATTTTTTTTTAAGAGGCGTATTTGCTCATTTCTCGTGCAAATTGCATTTAAACCAATTTTCCCTCAATCACCACTCGAAGCAGCACCCTTTTTTTCCTTTTAAATGGGGAAAATGAAAGAAAAGCGAAGTCGGACTGAGTCCCCAATCTTCATCAACACAATAGCATTTGCATTTGAAGGACTTCAAATCCAAACTCTCTTAGCCAAATTTCTCATCATAAAACCCCCAAATGAAATAAACATTGGCAAAATTGAGCTCAAAATCGGCGCTCTAAAACCACTCAACCACCAGAAAAACAAACCAAAACGGAAAAAACAGTTCGATTTACAACCGATCAACGCAAAATTCATTTACATACCGTTGCAGGCGCTGACGTCGCCAGGAAGATTACAGTATTTGGGGAGCAAAAGCGCTTGAGTAATATTAATCCCGCCGAGAAGATCCGGATTGTTGTACAGGCGGCAGAGACAGTCAAGCTGAGTTGACACCACTTCTTTGATGGCGTTGCAGCAGGTCGCCGATGGATTTGTTGAGTTCAAGTACTCTGCGCAGGGCACCAGCTTGGCGACGCAGTCAGACTGCGCCTCCGCCAGTCCGGTGGCAGCTACCAACAGCGCCACCGTTAAGACCGCCGCGATCGTGGAGGGGAATGCCATTTCGGGTGAGGGGCAGGTTGGTTTTATGAGTGTTGGTGAGAGGGGGTGAGATGGTGGTGGTTTTGGGGATTGGAGCTGTATTTATATTTGCGTTTCCAGGTGGCGTGTGTTTGTGGGAACGGAAAAAGGACAGAAACAGAAAAGAGGAAACAAACCTGACATAGGTTGTATGTAATAATTTCCACTTTATGGTCAAAAAAATAATTTACAAAAATATTAAAACAAATAATAAAAATTAAATAAAATTGAAGTTCGTGTATTTAGAAAAATAACTTAATATTTATAATTTTGTTAATAAATTATAAAAATTGCTAGGGAGCTAATTATTTATACTTTTTTTAGATTAAATTTATATTATTTAAATAATTTAAAAGTAGAAAATATAATCCCAAAAAATACTCTTTTTAATTTATTTGCACCAATGGGATAAACGTTTTATTTTTAACGGCTGCAGAAGGAGTTTGTCGAGCTTATAAATTTTTAGAAATATCTTATGATATCTTAAATTTTTTAAGATGCTAAATTAAATTTGATAAAAAAGAAAAAAGAATTTATAAGGTTTAAAAATAATATTAGGAGCTTATAAGCTCTTTTAAAAAACTAAAAACATTCTAATTTATTTTTTAAATTTTAACGAATTCCTTCAAATTAATATATATCCGCAATTATTTATATCTTATGAGTTTCATCATCTTAATTTATTTTTAAAATAAAATTTGACATCTTATAAATTCTTAAATATTTATATAAATTTAGCCATACACCACTTATAGGTTTATTTAATTATACTATATTTCTTTCTTGTTAAATTTGTAATTTTATTTTTTA
The DNA here is from genome assembly GCF_026168435.1 of Sesamum indicum. NCBI lineage: Eukaryota > Viridiplantae > Streptophyta > Magnoliopsida > Lamiales > Pedaliaceae > Sesamum > Sesamum indicum. The sequence goes on along the minus strand of NC_142657.1, from coordinate 2,400,111 downwards.
AGACCTCTGATATTTTTCTAAAAAATATTATTTTATAAAATTTAATAATTTGATATTAAATATAAAAATAAAGAAAAAAATTGTTTTTTCTTTTTTTGTTAACTTTAGTTTATAATTCGGCTCAAGTCAAATTAGATGCTTAAATTCAAAATGAAAAAATTATATATTTTTAATTATTTGATGTCAGACAGCTGAGATTGGAAAATTAGGAAAGTTGAGGGACCCAAGACTTAAATTTATATTTTGCAGTAGCTATGAATGTCGGAGTAATTTAAAATGTGCATTATAAACTATATATAAAAATTAAATTTGTAATATTATTTAACAAATAAATTTTTAAGCTAAAATTATTTAATTCAATTAAGCTAATAAATACATATTAAAATAATAAAATATTTTTCATATTGAAAATAGTTGGATAAGATTATTTTTGAATAGATTATATTATGAAGTTTGCTTCTCATTAATTGCAAATCCTTAGCTCCCTAATATTATTAGTAACTAATTTATGGAGCTTAAAAATTTAAAAATATCTTACCATATATTTTAAAACTATAAGATGTGTTAAATTATTTTTGTATCTTTTTTAGATATATTTATACTTCTCCTCATTTTTTTCAGCGGAAGCCGTCGTTCACGTATAATTTAATATGTAATTATATTTTTTATATTATATTTTAAAAATACATATAATTTAATAAATGTATAAATTTATGTTTAAATATAAAAATATATTATAATTAAAATTTTGGAATTATTTGAAAAAATAAGGGTAGTTTGGTACTTGTAGTAGTAAAAATGTTTACCCATTCGTATTTTTTACGTGTGCGATGTACTTATAGAGGGAAGGGGTAATTTGCACCTTTTTAGAAAAGGTAAAACGCAAACATCGCATGGGGTTATTTGCATTTTATCCCCAAACTTTTTTTTTTAACGCTTTCACACCTAATCTTTTGCTTTTGTTGCACTTCGCACTTTGTCGAAAAATAATGGTGGAATATTTTGTCCACATGTGTATACGCGCCTAAGGGCGATCTAATTGTAAATGTTAAATGCAGATAGTCCTCCAAAGGGATCATTTATATTTTGCCCCCCAACCTTTTTATAGAACAAAAAAATTTAAAAAAATATGGAGAAAATTCTTATAAAATTTAATGCTTGATCTGCAGATAAACGACTTCACATTATAAATCAAATATAATGTTGGCATGGATTGAAATACCCACATATGCTTGATGGTGGTGCCAATAGATATACACGATTTTTTTTTCTTTATTTCTTTTAGTTTGATTTTTTCTCTTTTTATACAGCAGTAGTGTATTTGATTTTATTGTGAAGTTACACTCTTTCGTGATTTTTTTATTTGGATTGTTGAAGTTCAATATCTTCATTTGGGTCAGTCAATTTTTCTTATTTTCTCATCTAGATTTTTATTCAATCTTTGTAATGTTCTGCTGATTTTATGTTTGTGAATTGAAGTTTAAAATTTTCTTGCTCAGTTTAAGGGTTTCACGCACCTGATATTGCAGAAAGTTCATACATGGTTTTTCTGTTTGATTTTATCTTGTAATGTGAAGTTATTTATCTGCAAATTATGTACTGAACTTTTTCTCCATTTTTTAGATTTTTTTTTCTTTTTTTCTATTTTTTATTTATTTTATTTTTATTAAAAGGTTGGGAGACAAAGTGCAAATGATTCCATAAGTTGGGGCCTGTTTGACCTATACAATTTTACTGAACCCAATATCACCCTTAAGCGCATGCATGTACACACGCGGATGGAATATTTCATCATTATTCCTCCAAAAATGCAAAGTGCAACAAAATCAAAAGACTGGGGAAAAAGTGTAAAAAAATAGGTTTAATTCCTTCATTAACTTCAAAATAATTTAATTTTAGATTCTAACTACAATATATATTTATTAAATAATTATGAAATTATGAATTCAAACGACATGATCACTCACATTTTTAAGATTAATAATTCCAAAATCAATATCTGACAACTATTATGATATGATTCATTACGCAACGGTCGAATCAAACTATACCTCAATTTAAAAAAAAATTAACATGACTACATTAATTATTTATAAACTCCAAAAATGCCATTTTATACTAACACTTCAATATTTATTTAAATAAAATATAAAATTTTAAAAAATCTAGAAAAAGAATGGAAATAATCTGGCAAGCAGTCAAACTACACTCTCAGTTTTAGATAAACAATTCGTCTACGCAAATGTGCAGACACGGCATTCACATCCCGATTGGAAGGTCGGAAAGTGCATGGAAACGTTTGTACTTTGCGCAAGACTTAGTGAGGCTGTTGACCAAGACGCATCTATTTTATTGAATTTTTATTTTATTTAATATATACACATTATGTGCACATTTTTTTAAATAAAACAAATAACATAATTCTTGTATAATTAACCTGTATATATTTGACGTGCGTAAATTTTAAATTATGTTTACACTGCTCAATGGTACGACTAAGTTTCTCCTAAGAGAAGATATCTACAAGACGAAAAATCACCGAGAAGGTCCCGAGTATAATTTTTTTATGTCTAAATTGAACAGACCGTAAAGAAAAAATACTTACAAGTACTAAGAAATACTATGTGAGCAAATATTGCACCTAGGCATAGAAGACGGATATTTATAGATTTGTCTTGTTGTACGAAGTTCACATGAACCACAAATTTAAGAATAATCGATTGATGCCCGTGAGTCCATACACACTATGATTTGGATCCGAACAATCCAAATAAAAAATACGGATCTTGGTATGTCTGTTATTTAAAATAGAGCGGGAGGTATTAAGTTTGCGTCCAGCTTTCAATATTCAATAAAATAGAAAATATATTAATGTATTAGGGAACCATCCAACCAAATTGGGTCATTACAAAGATGTAATAGTCTCCAAGGTCTTTTCTGGACTTAGTTTTATATATAGACTGTTAGTTAGATGTAAACATCTTGACTTGTTTTCTTGGGTTTGAACGTTGAAATATAATTGTTTTTTTCGTAAATGAAGATGAAAATTCGTTCGAGGAAAACCATTTACGCGTGGGGTTGAATTATACAACAATTTTTATCCATGAGTCCACTTAATTAATACCCCATATATAATATCATGCCACCAGATATAATTCAAAATAAATTAAAATTAAAGTTGGTTTGATTCAAAAAGAAGTGAAAGAACATTAGTCTTCCTTGTTTGGTACGAGAAAAATATATTAAGAAGAAAATACTAATTTTTGTAATTTTATTGAATATCTCTTCTTTTTGTTTTGTATTAGAAAATAAATAAATTAATATTATAGTAATATAATTTTAGTATATCAAAATTTTAAAACTTTATTAATAAAAATATTTATCGAATAAGAATTAGAATATTTTTTATTAATTAGAATATTCAACAAACATCAGTGCCTTTGTTGATACCAAAAATAAAACTGTACTTTTGAGGAAAATTATATATATATAGATATATATGGGTAATAGAGTAAATAAAAATAAAACTGTACTTTTTTGTCTTTTTGGCCTTATACTTTTACTTTTTCGCTCATTTTGAACGAAAACAAAATTGGACTTTGGAGGAGTTTCATATACATCGAGTTTTACTTCACCTTAATTTCTTCTCTCTAACCAAACACCAAATTATCTCTTATACATTTATTTTTACTTCTATTTTTCTTATACGCCCACTTTTACCCCAACCAAACACACTCTAAGAGTAATGCTTTAGAAATTTCCTAACTTTTTAGGCCTCAAATGTCGCCAAAATTCTCGCGTGATTAATAAAAATAAAAGGGATTATTTTATTTTATTTATTTTAGAGTTAATTAGATCCCCTCTAGAAGTGTGAAATTATTTTATAAAAGAATTTTAAAATTACACTTATATCCCCTTAAAAAATTCTCTGATTGCACATGAGCCGCTTCTGTTAAGATTTGGATGAAAAATACTGACATTAACAAAATAAAAATACATAATTTTTTATTTTTTTTCCTCATTTAATATACCCATGTATATTTTTTCAATTACAATTAGGGATAAATGTAACTTATATATATGAAGTGAAGTTAATATTATTATATTTTTTTCTTATAAATACAAAATTATTACATAGGAATATTAAATGAGGGGTGAAATTAAAATTTTAAGCAATTATTTTGCTAACAAAACCATATTTCATCCAAACTATAACGAAGGGGGTTAGATGTAAAAGAAAATTTTTGGAGGGGGTGCAAATATAATTTTGAATTTTTTTGGGAAAAACTGTAATTTAATATATATTTTTAGATGGATTTAAGTATAATACACCCTTTACTTCATTGTTTGGTCTAATTGCTGATGAACTCTCCGACGTTTTTAAAATTATATTCATTACTAATTTACATATGTTCTTAAAAAGACATGAAAATTTCATTAAATATTACTTTTCTTGTTAAGAATTACGCAAATAAAGTTTGTCTCAATCACAAATGACATTTTTTTTTAGAAAAAAGAAAATCATTACATTGCAATTCTATTGTTTGATGAAATATTTACACTATGGAGTTAGATGCCATGTGTTTTATTTTAATAAAATAATAAAGCATTAAACATTTAAAAAAATAAATTCCAATCATGGACCAACTCAAATGTCCAAAATAACAAAAAATTAGGCCTCAATTCACTATTCAAACGTACGTTTGGACTATTTGTTAATTTAACAAATTAAAGTTGAACTTTATTTTTTGTTTGACAAAATTTTGCTCGAGCTTGATAAAAAAATCACACACATATATATATATTTAAAAATATTAAATTATTTAAACTCGATTTGCTTCAAGTTTAACTAAATATCATTGAGTTTGATTTTATTACTAATTAAATTAAACTTCAACCCAATTCAAATTTAATAGTAATTAATTCAAATAAATTTGAAAAATAATGCTTACAACTCAATTTAATTTGTTTACGGCCTAAAAGTAACTTCTCATAGGGGATTCTTGCAAAATAATACATCGGTTTTTTTTTTTTTTTTTTTGTGCTCATAAGCTTTATATAAAATATAATATGATAAAATTAAATATAAAAATCAATTTATAATAAATTTTCTAGATACTATTAATTTTAATTAACATAAGTTCAAATTCATTTATTAATATCATGGAATGTATTTCAAAATTTTATCAAATGAGTGGGAGAGAGTAATATAATTTCATATAAGTAAATCCCATAAATGTTTGATTTTTTTCCATTTTGAGATTATATATAATTGATCTTTGATTATAATTGCGTTAATTTGGCTGAACTATCAAAATAATTGATCCATTTGCTTTTTAAAATTAAGCAAATAAAGTTTGTCTCAATGACAAATGACATTTTTTTTAAAAAGAATATTACATTGGAATTATATTATTTGATGAAATAATTACATGTCTTTGGAGTTAATTAGATCCCACGTGATTTATTTTAATAAAATTAGAAAATAAAAAACTTGTAAACATTTCAAAAAAATTCAGATCCATGACCAAGTCAAATGCCCAAAATAACAAAAAATTAGGCCTAATCACTATTCAAACCTTAGGTTTAGACTATTCGTTAATTTACCAAATCAAAGTTGAATTTCATTATTTTCATTTAATAAAAATTCATGCTCCCCTGGCTCGAGCTCGATTCACACACACACATATATATATATATTAAAAATATTTGATTATTTGAGCCCGACTCCCATCTAATTTAATTAAAGTTGGTTCGGACACGATTTGATTATAATTAACTAAATTAAAATTAAATGCATTTTTTTATGTTCGTTAGTAATTTAAATAAATTTAAATAATAATGCATTCGACCTATTTACAATACTAAAGGTAACTTCTGAAAGGGGATTCTTGCACAAAAATAGTTGATTATTTTTTTTGTGCTCATTAGCTTTATACAATTTAATATGATAAGATTAAATATAAAATAGCACCATTTATAATAAATTTTGTAGATACTATTTATTTTAATTAAAATAAGATCAAATCCATTTATTATTATCATTGAATGTATTTCAAAATTTTATCAAAGAGGGAGAGGACAATGTAATTTCATAGACGTAAGGTGGTCTACTTGCATGTAAACCAAAAGTCAATGGAGATTTAAATAGATATAGTTTGATTTTGATGAAATTGTCCAGCCCTTGAATGAGTCAATACATAAAAATAAGAAAAATACAAGCAATCCTCGTTTGATATTGTAAATAAGTAAATTATTCTTATATGAAAAAAAAAAATTATCTCTCCGTATTTTTAAAAATATAGCAATTTACCCCTCTCCCCCCATATTTTTTCAAAAATTTAGCTCCTTAGATAGGGAAGTAAATTGCTTCATTTTAAAAAATACAAGAGGGTAAACTGTTATTATTTTTTCATAGGAGGATAATTTGCTCATTTTACAATATCAAAAGAAGGTAAATTACATTAAATTCATTTAAAATATAGTTTTCTATTAATTAGTTTTTATTGATATCATTATTTTTTTTTTAAAATCAAATAATAGGGTCGATTTGTAAAATGTAACAAATGTTTGGGGGTGTTGCGTATAATTATTTAGATTGAAGGAAGACCTCTATAATTATCGCAAAATAAAATAATAGGAAACTAAAAAAATAAAGATTTTTCAATTAAAAATTAATAAATTTTATTCTTTATGAAAAATCAAGGCATTTATGATTATTTATTCATGAGTTCCTTTGTTGCATTAGGAATAATTTCTAATAATCCAATCAATTAAGAACTTGCTTGGTGCATGCCAATTTGCCAAAGAATCATAGTTTAGATGGTGAAAGTCAAGTCCTCAAGATCACTTTATGAAACATTGTGTTTAATTTTAATTTTCATATAAGCAAATCCCATAAATGTTTAATGCTTTTCTTTTTAAGATTATGTATAATTGATCCTTAGATTATAATTGCGTTTGGTTCAACTATCAAAATCATCTAAATATTACGAGTTTATATAGTTTGTTAAGATACTATAAAATAGATTCAAAATTTAAAGAGTAAATTATATTTTATCATTCAAAATGTAGTAGGTTTTACACTTTGCATTGAAAATTTTTTTAGTGTCAATTTACCATTTTAGCATTATGAAATTTGTACTTTGCCACATATCACTGTCTTTTTGTTGATTTTTCTGTCGAAAAAAACATCACAAGTTGTGCATGTGTGAAAAATATCACATCACATGTTGTGCATATCACATGTGCACTGCATGTGATTTTTTTAGACAAAAAAACTTGGTTGAAAAATAGTTATAAGTGGCAAAATATAAAATTTTGTAATGTTGAGATGGTAAGTTGACACAAAAAAAGATTTAGATGCTAAAGTGTAAAAATGATCATAGTTCGAATGGCAAAATATTATGAATCCAAATTTAAATATATTTGAAGGAAATTTATAAAATCCTAATATATTACTTATAAAAATTTAATAATAATTTACAGATTTAATCCTTAGATTCGCAATTGCGTCAGACTCGTAAGTAAATGTCCAATATCGTCTAGGTAAACTTTGATTCCTTCGTGCATATAAGTGAACATTCAAGGCAAGAAATGATAAAAACCATGTCGTGTGGAAGGATCCCGATTATAATCTTTTATGTGTAAGACAATAAAATTTCATAGGAGAAATATATAAGGCGACAAAAAATGAATAGGTGGCAAAAATTGTATTAGGGTATAAAAGATTAATATTTATAGATTTATGTAAATATACGATTTATGTGAACTATAAATCAAACAACAACCTAAAAAATGTTGTGGACTATATGTGATTCACAGGAAAGTCGCACGTCCACGGGTTCATATTGCTCCAGTGTCGGTTTCGATCAAGAAGTTAGAAAGAGTTTGGAATAATGAAAGTCGCATGTCTACTTTAGTATAATTAGAGAATCATTGGAATTCAGACGCGACAAACTAAAATTCAAGTTCCCACTTTGAATTCCCACAGATATCCTCTATATTTTCACATTGAAAACGGCCACGAGGAATAGCTAGGCTGGATTAGGGGGTGCTTTTTTGATCTATTTTGATGTTGTGTAATAACGTTGTGTGGGTAAACGATTTTAGTTTTCTAAAATTACACATCATCGTATATAAATATTCCTTTGTTATTTGAAAATTATCAATATTTTCCTGGTTTTAACAATCGTCTAATAACTAGTCCAATTTTTTAGGTTTTCATATATTTCTTTTGATAAACTGAACAAAATGTACTTATAAAATATATGGATTATAATTTTACTTATTTTTTTTAAAAATTATTTCGAAATATTTTTTGTACTTTTACAAATTTTTAAATTTTTTTATTCACCTCATCTGATTTTTTTATTAATTTTTATTGTTTTAGAAAAAAGAAAAAGAAGCATGACAAAGTTGACTATTCCAAACTCCATTCAAGAATTACATATAACAACTTCAATGTCATACTTGTTGCATGACATTAAATTGCCAAATATATCAACATTGAATATGAAAAATGTCTTTTATTTTTGAAGAACTTTCATAAAAAGTACGCGATAAGTTGATAATGAATATTTATTCCTGCTACATCTGACATATATTCTGCAACAACTATTAAACCTTAACAAAAAAATAAAGTATTGGAGCCGTAATAGAAAAATATCGAGAATAGGCTGCAATGGAATAAATAAATACGTTATACTTGATAAAGCTATTACTCAAATGCAAACGACTTGTACAAAAATTGAGAAGAACTACTTACCTCCACACTCAATGGACGTGGTTTGTGGATCACAATCCTAGTAGAGGGATAATTACCCAAGTTTATATATGGCACATGATTAACACACTACATATGAAAAGAAACAACAGAGAAAAAGGAAAGAATGTCTTAAAAAATAGATATTTGCAGTTTAATTATTCACATATCTGCTTACAAGTGTTTTTCTTTAAAATGAATGACTAACTAATAAGGAAGAGGCAAAATTTTCGTTTATATTGTGATGTTCAAACTACAATCATACTCTATATGAATATTTTAAACCAGTGTAATACTTAATATAACAACTTTGATGTCATGCATGGCATTAAATTGCCGAATATATCAATGTTGTAAATGGAATATGTCTTTCCTCGTGTGGAGAACTTTCGTAGAAAGTAGGCTATGAGTTGATAATGAATGTTTATCCCGGCTACATCTGACATACATTTTGCAACAATTTTCAAACTTTTAATAGAAAATTAAAGTATTGGAGTCTTAATAAAAAATATATCGAGAATTGGCCGCAATGGGATAGCGAAACACTTTATCGATCGTATGCAAAGCAATGACCGAGATTGATGAATCCACTCTACCCTGATCAATGGTCTTGAGAGGTTCCACTGAGCAAGACTTTCAAGGTGTGGTCTCTACAAGCAACTCATCACCATCATTACAACGAACCAAGTTTTCTACCGACGCTAGGCCGCCGCATCATCGAAGGGATAGCCAAGTGGGAAGACGCTCTTCAATTTTCCAGCAAGTTCTGCTACATCAAATGATTTGGGGAGTCGACCAAAGACGTCTTCAATCCTATGCGAGCACAAGCTAGTTGCGGCTCAAGTATATGACTCCGTGTACGCTTTATTGTTCACTTTAACTGCAATTCTGATGTCATCAAGGCATTTTGTCAAGCATGGACTCATCTAATGTCCTTGGGGAGTTATCCATCTCATTATGGGACTTGCACACCCTTGCTGGACTCGCTATGACTGGTCTCATGTATGACAAGGTCGTTCCAAGGAGCTTGATGGTGTTGGCGAGACAGCACGAAGACTTGTGCCTCACCCTTGGAAATTCTTGCCTCACCTAAAACCTTTGACAAAGTGTTTATTGGATATGCCCAAAATAGTACCGCATATAGATTCATGTATTTAAACAATAAATCTCTTTGTGAAACAAGAGTTGTTGAATTTATTGAACTAGTTTTTCCATTAATTAAAACTTCTAGAACGGACATAGCCTCTTCAAGCAATAAATCTTTGCTAACTTCCTGTAATTCTATTTTGAATGAACCTAGAAGAAGTAAAAGACAAAGATCTAAACAGTTTTGGACCAGACTTTTAACTGTTTTCTTAACGGAAGACCAAGGAAAGATAAATGAAAACTTTATTTCAATGTTTCTAGTTGAAGATGGTCCTAAGACATATATGAAAGTAATAACCTCCATAGACTCTAGTTTCTAGACGGAAGCCATTAGAAATGAACTAGATTTTATAATGTTAAATCATACTTGATTTAGTGGATTTGCCTATAGAAAGTAAGCATATAAAATAAAAATGGGTCTATAGAAGAAAATAAAACCAGATGGGTCTATAGACAAATTTAAGGCACGATTAGTGGTTGTGGGTTATATACAAAAGAAAGACATAGACTATTTTGACACATACTCACCTATGACAAAGATTACAACCATTAGAACTCTAGTTGAACTATCAGCTATTCTTGGCTTAATATTCCATCAAATGGATACAAAAACGACCTTTCTAAATGGTGACTTGGAAGCAGAAATATATATGAAACAACACGAGGGGTTTATGGTATCTAGCCAAAAAAATAAAATTTGTAAACTCAGAATATCACTATATGAACTAAAACAAGTACCCAAACAATGGTATGAAAAGTTTGATGAAACTTCAGAAACTAATGGATACAAAATAAATGTATCAGATACATGTGTATACTCAAAATTATTTGGGACAGAATGTGTTATTATATGCCTATATGTCGATGATAAGTTGATTTTTTAAAGCAACATAGAAATATTTGAGGACACCAAAAGATTCTTATCAGTACAATTTGATATACAAGATTTAAAAGCCGATGTAATCTTAGGCATTAAAATTAGAAAAATTGAAAATGATTTCTCTATTTGTCAGTCACACTACATGAAGAAAATTTGGACAAGTTCGACGGTCAAAATGAGATACCAATCAGAACACCTTATGATCCGAGTGTATGTCTAAAAAAGAATAAAGGTCATAGTATGTCACAAGCGGAGTATGCAAAAATTATAGGGAGCGTCATGTTCCTCATGAACTACACTAGACCTGACATAGCTTACGCTGTGAGTAGAGTAAATCGGTATACTCATAATCCCAATAATGAACACTGGAATGCACTACATCGCTTGTTGAGATATTTAAAGGGGACTATAAACTTGAGTTTGCACTTTAATAAATTTCCCAAGTGTTAGAAGAATCTTTGTGATGCAAATTGGGTCACCAACAATGATGAAGTAAGCTCAACTAGTGGATTTGTTTTTACTTTGTGTGGGGGAGATATTTCCTGTAAATTTGCAAAACAAACTTGTATAGCTCGCTCTACTATGAAATCTAAATTTATAGCTCTTGAATTAGCAGGTCAAGAAGCAGAGTGGTTGAGAAACTTATTGGGAGTTGTGCCCTTGTGGGGGTTAACTGTGCCAGTATCTCTGCACTGTTACTCCCAAGCTGTTATTGAAATTGTCAAGAACGATGCTTACAATGGTAAAAGGAGACATATTCGTATAAGACATGAAACAGTAAAAGAACTCCTAATCCTTGGATTATATGAGGTTCGAGAGGAACTTGACAGATCCTCTCACGAAAGGACTTACCAAGAGAATTATCTTTGAATCTTCAAGAACAATGGGGCTAAAATCCCTTGATTGATGGAATATGGTATTGAACATATAAATCTATAGCCGTATGTTTGAGTGGTCCTAATAAGGACTTGATGGATAATCCTGACTTTGTTCAGGCAGATAGCCTCATAGCTCAGTTGTTGAGTGGTCTATAAATTTGATAAGCTATCTGGATGATTGTGGAGGTGGGCCGCCTTCTATGAAAGGAAAATGAAAGTTCTTTCTAAAACACTCACTAGAATTAGGGGTGGGCATCCGGGTCGAGTTTTTTGGGTCCCCACCTGACCCGTTTGGATCTGGCGTGTACGGGTTGGGTTGTACGGATAAAAAATTGGGTTTGGATTTACCCGAAAACCAATAAAAACAAAACAGATTGGGATTTTGGTAGGATAGTGGTACCCGAAAAATCCGATCGGGTACCTGAAACCCGATTTGGTTGTAAAATACAAGAAACACTGTCGTCTCTAGTCTCTCTACTGTGTCTGTCTTTACTCGACTGCTTACTGCTGCTATGTTTCCTCTTCCCAAATACCAAACCTTAAGAAGAAGGCCCAAACTTGCCGTCCGTCGCCGGAGCGTTGCTCCCCCTATTAGAGACTTGTCATTGTTGTCGACTTGTCGTAAGTATTTCATCCCTAACCATGCCCATTATTCTCTATTTGCAAAAGTTTCCTTGCTTCCCTTGTCAAAGAGGAATGACGATTTGATTAAGCTTTCAAATATTTGTCTTGTTGTCTTGTTGTTTCTAAAATTTCTCTTATTGTTTCTAAGCTGTATAGTTCTTGGGCTACCACTGGCAAAAACTTTCAAAAACTGTCCTGATTTGGATGGTTTCTGATCAAAATCAATCATTAGTTAAAATGCTTATACTGATGTATAAAAAGTATATACGAATTCAGCATGTTGTCTATGTTGATTTTCCTACATTTTGCTGGTTGCTTTTGTGATTTTTAGCACCCTCCAAATTCTTGCGGCAGAAAGAATTTTCAACTATGCAGATTTTGATTTCTGCATTTTGTGTCTACAACTACTCCACCTTTTTTTAAATGATAGAATAAGCAAGTTGATCTTTGTTGTCTTTATAGGAATTTTTTTTTTTTGATTTCTACATTTTGTCTCTACAACTACTCCACCTTTTTTTAATTGATAGAGTAAGCAAGTTGTTCTTTGTTGTTTTTATAGGAAATTTTTACTAATGAAGTGCTACGTCTGTTATACCTTGCTGTTAAGAATTGCTGTTGTGATTATATTTAATATCAAACTTGTACGTACCAGTTACCACTATTAAGTTTTAGATATGCAAGTACATATAAAATAATTGTCAATGCCGTGGACTTTTATACTTGTTTAAATTTCTTATTATTTTGTCACTTAACTACATCCATTTAATTATGCTTTAATATTGTGGGTTTTCTTGTTGTTCTCTAATTAGAATATATCTTTCATTTCAGTTTCAAATGTCAAACTATGATGGAATTAGAAGTCACTCTCATCTCAGTCTAACTCATCACCGAATGCCCAAACTATAAATATGGATGGATTGAAAAATCAGGTTAGTGGTGATCATCTTGAGAATGTTGAGCATTATGTTGATGATAATATTGATAAGGAGTTGGAGAGAGAGGATAAGGAGGAAGATCTTTTAGGTGATTCTAAACAAAGAAAAAAGAGAGTAGTGACTTCTAGATCATCGTGGTGGGAGCATTTCATTAAATTTCATTGTGAAAAGGATAATGTCCAAAAGTTTAGGTGCAAATATTGTAGTAGAGAGATCAAAGCTGTCCCAAAAGCACATGGAACTAGACTTTTGAAGAATCATTGTGAATCTTGCAAGAAAAACCCCCAAGAAATCACCAGAAATCAAAATAGATTGTCTTTCCAACCAACTCGCATGGATGATAGAGACGCTCCTCTTGTTAATTGGAAATTTGAGCAAGACAAAACTAGAAAAGTTTTGTGTCACATGCTGGTTGTGGATAAACTTCCATTTAAGTTAGTCGAACATTTTGGATTTAGGCATTTCTTGTCTGTTGCATGCCCGATGTTTGTTATTCCATCAAGAAGAACAATAACGAAAGATATTTTCAATATATATGTGCATGAAAGAGCAAGATTGAAGTCGTTTATTAAAAATCATGCTGAACGGGTTTGCATCACTACAGGCACTTGGATATCTATTCAATAAGTCAATTATATGTGTCTCACTGCTCACTTTATTGATGATGATTGGAATTGCACAAAAGAATTTTGAACTTTTGTCCAATTATTGGGCATAAAAGTGAAGAAATATGTAAAGGTATAGAAAAATGCTTGCTTGATTGGGGTGTTGACAGGGTTTTCTCTATCACTGTTGATAATGCGTCTTCTAATGATGGGGCTATAGTTTACTTGAAAAAGAAGTCCGAAAATTAGGGGCAAAACATCTTAGGTGGGAGATATGTGCACATGAGGTGTATGACACATATAGTTAATTATGTTGTGCAGGATGATTTAAAGGGTGAGCATGAAACCATCTCTCGTATTAGAGGGGCCATCAGGTATATTAGGAATTCTCCAACTAGGTATAAGAAATTTCAAGAGTGTGTTGAATTTGAAAAATTGGAAACGAAAAAATTGTTATCTCTTGATGTACCTACTAGATGGAACTCTACCTACTTGATGTTGAAGACGGCTATAAGCGTTAAGATCGCATTTGATGCTTATGAAGATGTAGATCTTGCTTATAAGACTGATCTTTCGAGACAACCATTTGATGGGATACCGACTGATTATGATTGGGGGCAAAGGTATTGGTGAAATTTTTAAGACATTTTTACAGTCGTACTTTGCGCATTTCTAGTGCCTTGTATGTCACATCTAATCTAGTTTTTCGTGAAATATGTGAAGTTAACTTGCTTCTCAGATATTGGTTAAGTAGTAATGACGTTGAATTAAATGAGATGGCAAGAAAGATGAAAGAAAAGTATGACAAATATTGGGGATCAATTGAAAAGATGAATATGATTCTATATTATGTCGTGATCCTTGATCCCCATCATAAGTTGGAGTTCATTGAATTTAGCTTTGATAAAACCGAAAAAAGCAATGTGATGAAAGAACAAGTGAGAGATGGACTTTATGAGTTGTTTAATGATTATAAGTTGAGATACGGTCATACTCTTCAAAGAACGTCAGGAAGCCTGGGATCATCATTTAGTTGTGTTTCTTCATCATCTTCCTCTTCAGTAGGGACATTTATGCAATATACTGATTATGAGGCGACTCGTACATTCACCATAGAACAAGAGTTCAGTATGTACAAATCAGGTGGAAAAGGGGATTGCGTGAAGTCAGAATTAGAGAAATATCTTGATGAGAATGTTGAAATGCATAGAGACAAATTTGACATACTAAATTGGTGGAGAGTAAACACCCAAAGGTTTTCAATTATTTTTAAAATGGCTCGGGATGTATTGGCAGTTCTAGTCTCAACTATTGCCTCAGAATCCGCATTTAGTACTGGTGGTCTTGTTCTTGACACTTTTAGGAGCTCTTTGTCTCCTAAAATAGTACAAACACTTATTTGTACTCAAGATTGGATACGGAAAGACTCCAAACCAATTAGCATTGAGGAGGATTTGAGTGAACTTGAAGTAGTTGAGAAATGTACTTATTTATTTTTTTCTTGTATTTTGATTATTGTTCAATTCTATGTATTCTACTTTATATATTTTACTTGTCTAATTGTTTTCTATTTTATTGTAGAGTTGACTAAGTTAGGAGTTGATTCAACAATTATTGACATTTAATGATGCTAACTGCTACTTGTAAATTTTTGACAAGGTAATAGAACGCTAGAACCTCATAGTGTCATGTTACATTTTTAATTTGTTTGACTTTCTCTAATAGTTCTTCTACTTTGTATGTTTAATGCTTGACAGATCGGGGACTCGAGGGTTAAAATGTGATATGAGCTGATTGCTTTTTCAGTCTGTAGGCATTAGGATTTAGGAGTCCTTAGCTTTTTTTTTGTTACTGAAATGATTTACAAAGACCTCTGATAATTTATGGATGTGATTGAACTCTTTTTTTTTGGTAATTATAAAGCTTTAAGTATTTGTGTCCATAAGTTACAGTTTAGACTTACATGAATTTACTTTAGTGAATTACGTTCACTTTGAAAAATTGACCCCTCTACATTTTTTGAAGCTGACAAAATCCAAACCCGACTATCGGGTACCCAATTAGTCGGGTATCCGACTCAGTCGGGTTCAGATTCGGGTTCTGGTTCGTTTTTTCCCAGCCCGACAAGTCGGGTACCCGACCCGAATTACTCGACCCAGCGTCCACTCCTAATTAGAACCCATGGTATAAGCGCATGACCATTAATAGCGTTCGGAACTTTATCTCGAAACAACAAGCACTAAGGAATTCATACGTGATTGTGGGGGTCTCAATTTGAGCTATCAAAAATTTAAGAGTCATATCATTCTCATGAGACAAATTGATTGCCTCACTTCACTACGCATTAATTCAATCCAAAGATATTAATGCTTAAGTATATTTCTTCCTTCACTCTGAAATCATATTCTTCATCTACATTAGTCATTTGTGGCGGATTGTTGGGAATGACTAATGCACCTTTCCTTGTCCCACATAGAAAATATAAACAACTTTTCTCCTATATATATTTAACCATCTTGCTACCTTTGAAATGAGAAATGTGGGTAGGTGAATTTTGGAAGAATCACCACACGCACACGCATGCCCGAACCGAGATGGTTATATATATTTTTTGGGAAGATTACATTTAAATCCTTTATTTCTGACGTTTTTGGACTCCTAAATGACCAAGACTTCTCATTAGCTGAGCTTTTTGCATCTATTGAAGAATAAATCTGTTGGTGACTTTTGTGGCTGGTATAGAGTCCCTGTTTCTGCAGCAACCAATCCGTGCATCTATAAATAGGCTCAGCTCCATGCATTAAAAACACACAAAAAATTCGAGAGCCTCTTCTCTCCTTCTTTCTCTGCTTTCTCACCTTATCTTCTGAGTGTTGTTTGTTCGTTATTCCAAACTTTCTTCCATGAGTGCGCGTGTAAGAGAGTTATAGCTGTGCTAACCTTGTGGAGCGATCGATTTACACTGTCAGCACCACGATAGTACCGAAATTTCGCTTTCAAAATAGTTGTTTTCAACGACACAGTTTTTCATTTTATAACAATTAATACTAATTTAATTTAGTTATTGCAGTTGGCCATTAAAAAATGTTAAAATGTTGCTTTCATTAATTACAAACTTGAATTCAATATTGAAGAACAGTATAGAATCATCACCGAAGATCCAAGCTCAGCTTCACGGTATTGGAGTTTTCGTCCTATCCTCCAACATGGGTTTATATTATCTATAAATTTGAAAAACACAACAACAGCTTTTGCTTCGCAGTAAAAAATTCTTGCTAGGTTCAAATCTTAGTCGTATACTTTAATTATTTCTAGAAATCACTAGAATTGACTAACATCACATTGCCTCTATATATGTATTAAGGGCTAAACATAACTTACTCTATGTAATATGTGAAATAAATAAAATAATCTATATAAAAAAGAATTTTTAAATTACCTTTTTTGTATTTTGAAAAATAAAGTAAATTATCCCACATCAATTATTTAGATTTGAGGGTAATTTGTTTTATTTTTAAAAATACAGGGGCTAATTTGTTATTTTTTATAAAAGGGTATTTTTGCTCATTTCTCATATCACGGGGAGGTAAATTGCATTTTTTCTATGTATTAATATTTAGATCAAATTATATAAATATTTTTTATTCTTGTTCGTAAGTGTACATTTTTTAAAGTAATAATTGTAGTTATAAGTACACAAACGCCTTATACTTTTTTTGTAAATTTACAAGCAAATTCTTTGAAAATACCGTAATTACAACTTACACTTAATAACGAAATTTTATACAAATACACCATAGGTAAAGAATATATATATAATTTTATAAAGAGCAAAAACATTTGTGTGTAAATTAAATTTTAAATAATATCGATATAATTAATTGCCTAAACGCGTTCACATTTATCGATATAAATTGACTACCCGTTTCATACTTATCATCATTTACTTGCATTAATGGTGTGCCAATAGTTGACTTCTGAAGGGCCAAATAATGTAACATTCGAGTTGTGGAAGTGTGTGATTTGACTTAGCCTTGTTGTACTTTTTTTTTGTTTTATTGAATATACATACATATTATGTTAATAAATAGGGTAAATTACAACGATTTCTCTTAAAATTTAATATAATTATGGATACTTTTTTATTATTTAAAAAATTATAAATATCCTTTGATGTTTGATGTAATTATGTAATCCGTGAATGAGGGTATGAGATTATCAACTTTGCCCAAACTGTATTTCTTTAGTTTTTTAAAAAAAAATAAAAATTTATAAAAAGATCAAATGTGATGGATGAAATTTTTTTAAAAATTATTAAAAAAAATTATCCATTTAGTCCATAAAAAATAAAGTTTTTTAAAAAATAAATAATTTAATCGACAAGAGCATTTTGATCAGTTCACTAAAAAAATGGATGAAAACCTAACAGATTGGGTTAATGTTAAACGGTCGTTAAAATCAGAGGGGTATGAATAATTTTTCAAATAACAAGGGGATATTCGTAATTATGCCAAATCTCAGGAGAGACATCGTAATTTATTCTTATAAATATTATTTATTTTATTTTTTAAAATTATTAATAATGTATATTAAATAAAATATTAGATGTAATAAAAATTACACTTGAAAATTCAATCTGTTCAGATTTGGCTGCACAGAAAGTAGTATTGAAATTTATTGAGGAAAAGCAAAGGGATGGTAATGATTGTGGGTTGAATTTTATAAACGACTCACAATTGGGTTCAATTTAATTAAAATATTATGTATTAATTTATGTTGTCTGTATTTGTGAAATATAATATCATATTATTATTAATTAACATAAAAACATAAAAGTATTGAATAATATTATACTTTCGGTGTGTAAAAGTCGAGACTAGAAAATGCGTAAATGTGTTAATCACTATTTTTTAATCGATAATATTATTTTCTCCTACTCGAAAAACTATGATCATAATTTTTAAATATTCTTAAAATTGCAAAATGGATAGGGTGGGGGTCCAACACTCCAATCCATCAAAATTCAGTCAGTAATTAATTTCTACTAAAACTTTGGCAAGGTCGAATTTCGAATTATGACAAACTCTTTCCAACCTAAGATTATATAGCTTATAAGATATTAAAAATTAAAAATTATAATTAATTTACAGAATCTTGTTAAGATTTTAAAAATAAATTAATAATTCCTTATTTTTTTTTTATAAAAAAAATAAGTTTATAAATTGATAATATCTTATATTTCGAGCTTACATTCTCTTTCTTAAAAAAATTATCAAACACTTTGTAACTTCTTATAATACTTCAAACATCTTATAAAATATTTAAAAAAGCCTAATAACCCACCCAAGCACCGTATTAATTTATCATTCCCTCAGGCATTCAAAACCGCAAGCATGTCTAATCAGTTGGCCATCTTAGAGCAGATTTTTGTTGTTTAGAATGTAGGACTTTGAAATTTACAGACAAATTATGTAATTACTTCATGTGCAAGTGATGTTCTGGCTTTTAATTTCTTCACATAAATATATGTATTTGTTAGCCACATCTCTATCCAATTGCTGATGATGAGGATAATCCCAACGAGAGGTAACTAGGAAGATCTACTCAACTTGCAACATTCTATAAATAGAGCAGATGGGCAAAGGTATATATGAAAAATATTCGAGTGTTACTTAAGGTTTATATTAAATAAGACTGATACGGGTGAAGAATCTTCTGTCATATATGTATGCGACGTGCCGATGTTAAGTCCACGCTTATTATAAAAAATAATATCATTAGTAACAACACAAAATAATGAAATTCGTTATTAATTTACGTCAGCAGTGCGAGTTTAGTAAAAATAATATTTACTTGATAGTTAACTCGTCCTTGATTTTAGAATCGAACTCTTTTGTTGCTGACTTTGGCTAGAAATTTTACAAATAAAAATATTTATCAGGTGTTTCGCCAAGGCAGCTACGGAATTTTGTAACATAAAGTTCGTTTCTCATTATAGCAAGCAAATATTTCGTTTCTAATGTTAATTTTAAAATTACAAGAATGTAAAATTCTTTTTTCTTGCTAAATTAGTTGGAAATTCCAAAAAACGTACTCTGCTTTTTAATTTCTTGTATGTATTATATGCGGTCTCATTTTTAAACTATACTTTAATTTATCTTTCTTTAAATTAAAAAAAAAAAAAATGAGTGTCCAACGTTCATTAATATGACACTAATACATCAGACCAAAGTATAATAAAAGATCTATGCCAAGTTTGTAAAGAGACGTATCCACTGCTCTATATAAAGCTCCTTATAAGTAACATATATTCACTTCACTCCAAACCTAACACACCGTTTCCAGTCTATTACAGCACTTCAAAAACCACAATGGCAAAATTCGACGTCGTCTTGCTTCTTCTCTTATCTTTCCATTATATGCTCTACCCCACAGCAAAATCTTCCCCTGATGCCACTGATTTCATCACAGCCGAATGCCGAGCCACTCGTTACCCGGATTTATGCGTCCAGTGTCTCTCCACTTACTCCAGCACAATCCAGCAGAGCCAGAAGCGGCTGGCCCAAGCTGCCCTGTCAGTCAGCTTGTCCCGGGCACAGTCCGTGGCGAGCTTCGTATCCAAGATGGGCAGGATGAGGAGCTTGAGGCCGACAGAATACCGCGCCGTCAAGGACTGCATAGACAACATGGCTAACGCAGTCGATCAACTCAACCAGTCCGTGCAGGAGCTCGGCCGGGCGGACCAGGACTTCGACTGGCACGTAGGCAACGTGGAGTCGTGGGTCGGCGCTGCTCTAACCTTCGAAAACACATGTCTTGATGGTTTTAGGAATCCGATGATGGATGGAAATGTTAAGGTTGCTATAACAAAGAGGGTCACTGATTGCGCACAGGTCGCGAGCAATGCGCTTGTGTTGGTTCATCGCTTTGCTTCAAGGCATAAAGCTAACTTCCCTTAAGCGCACACACACACACACATGTTGTGTACGCAATAAAATAAAGAGTAGTGTGTATCAGCGCCTGTTTCCTGTAAATGTTTGTAATAGTTATAACATCCTTAGCCTGTCCATATCTATGTATACGAATTGTCCGTTTTAATTTCTGCTTATATATATATATATATATATATGTCATGTGTACATATTGATCAAATTGCAATTTCAGTCCACAATATATGACCATCAGTATTTTTGACTAAAATGCATTTTACCCCGTGTGTTTTGTTGAAATAGCTAAAAATTCCCTGTATTTTTTAAATAGGCTAAAAGTCCCGCTGTGTTTTGTAAAACTCAACAAAAAATACTCCTTCATTTAATAATTAAATAAATGTGCTTTACATAGATTTCTAATTTCATAATTATATTTTTGCAATTCAAAATTTGTTTGAGGAGTAACCATGTGTCATCTTAGTCTCAATGAAAATTATTTTCTTTTTTTTTTTAATCTTAAAAAGTAAAAAGTTATTGTTAATTAGAGAAAAATGTTCACAAGACATGGCCAACCCCGAACTAAGAAACAAAAGATATAATACAACACATCAATAATTCATTACAGAAAATATTTGAGTACTATGAAAAGAATGTAAATCAAATTCATCAAATGAGGAATATGGAACTGTATGTTATGTGTGTGTGAAGTTTGGCATTACGACAATTAATTTCTTCAAGTATAATGTTTTATTTATTTATTTTATCACTCATTTCTTTGCATTCAAGAGTTGTTCAGACTTGTTAATTATGCAGAAAGGAAAAGAAAAATCTTTTCAACCCAATTAATTATGTAACAAGTGCAACATTATTTTCATAATTATTTATTTTTTTAATACTCTACATATCAATTATAAAATAATTATAAGAAATTATTATATAATTAATTTATTAATTGGGCTCAATGAAATCTAATTATTATAGCTTGAAAATATTTCTGTCAATGTCAATAAAGTGTTATTGTATTGTTCCATCTTAGGATCGGAGATAGGAACAGTTACATGTCAATTATGAACTCTTTTGATTAAATTAAATATTTAATCTAAAGCCATAATATAATACAAAGATGCCTTTGACTTTAGGTCAATTATGGGGACTTGGGGAGAACACAGGTCGATGTCTCCGCCGCAGTTTGTGGGTAATTGCAACATATAATTTCAACTTCTTGTTTTCGATATATTATTTTATTCAAGACAATTTGGCTTCTTGTTATTGAACACATCTTGACTTTACAACATGTAATTGGATGTTTCGTGAATGAAAACTAACTCAATTTTTTAAGTTCAGATACTAAGGGTGATGCAGGTCGCACAATTGGAGTTGGGTCGTTGAATTTGGGTACTCTGAGATCAGGTCGCTGAACCCTTCTTCAAGCTCTGTATTAGTGGATTCTGAGAAAAGAACACACGTTAGGCTTGTTGGGTGGCTCCCAACTAAGGACCTCTGATGCTTAGGTTAGAATAAATGAGGTCGAATTCAATCTAAGGAGAGCTAGTAAAATTGAAATATAATAAATACACTTAGTGTAAATGTTCATAAATGTTGGTATTTATAGTATATGGTACCACATAGAAGAGTGCCATGTGGCATTATCTGGGTGTCCGGGTGTCAGAAGATCTAACGGCTGCCAAAGCGGGTTTACTTATTCAGGTCCTTACGACCCAACCCGCACATTCATATGCCGATCCTGTCCATTTCTGTTAATATCTTTAGGTTTGGAGGGCAATTTTTTCCTTTTTTCCTTGCAAGGGTAATTACCCTCATCAAAGGGGTCGAATATCGTTATATGTATGGGATGCTATTTTATTATATATTAGGTGTTGTCTACTATAATAATAGGTATTGTCTAAATTTTATTATTGAACAGGATATGATTATTGTAACTGTAAAATTTCTTGCGGAAGCTATATCATAATGCGAATTCATTGAACGCAACAACCAAGAAGAATGAAGAACAAGAAAACGATCTTATTTCTCTGAGTTTCAGTTTTCAGGTACAATCAGTTTTTTTCTTCTTTTCCAAATCTGAAGAAGAAGTGTATGTGTATATATACACGCTTACACTTAACTGCCAAAGGAAAGGAAGAATTGCTAATTCACTAATAGAAGCGTGTGAGCGCTTCCTTACACTGAAGCAACTTAATAAAACCCGTGCGAAGGGGAGCCGCTCTTTAAACAACTGTAAACGAAACGTGCTTCTTGGTAACCCATTTCTTCCCAACGGCTATCTTCTTCCTCTTGTAGTCTGCCTTCATCTGCTGCTGTGTAACTTGTAAATTTGGGTAAGGATCTCTATTTCTTTACACGCCCCCTTCAAGTGGAGGTTGTCAATAAATTGACAAGGCTCAACTTAGACACGAGATACATGAATTTAGGCCCTGGCAGGATCTTTGTGAAAATGTCTGCAGGTTGATCTTTTGTAGATATGTGTCTTGGATCAATGAACCCCTGTTTGTATTTGTCCCTCACCAAATGGCAGTCTATTTCAATGTGCTTGGTTCTTTCGTGGAACACTGGGTTTGCTGTAATTTATAGAGCAGCTTGGTTGTCGCAATAAAACTCAATTGGTGTGGGTACATTAATCTGAAAATCCTTCAACAAACTATGTATCCAAGTAAGTTCAGAAACAGTTGTTCCCATACTTCTGTATTCTACCTCTGCTGAGGATCTTGAAACCGTATTTTGCTTCTTAATTTTCCATGACACTAGGCAATCTCCAAGAAAAATACAGTAACCTGCTAGGGATCTATGGGTGTTTTTGCATGTTGCCCAATCAGTATCACAAAAAGCCTTTAGCTCAAAGTTATCTTGTGTGTTGAAGAATAGACCTTTGTTGATGCTTCCTTTCAAATACCTGACCAAATGTAATGTTGCATTCCAATGTTCTCTACAGGGAAATTGCATATAGTGGCTCAGCTGTTGAGTTCCATAACACACATCTGGTCTGGAAAATCCTAAATACAGTAGCCTTCCAAGCAGCCTTCTGTAAGGTCCTGGATCTTCTAATTGTTCTCCTGCATTTGCATTTAGCTTAATGCCCACAGGTAATGGTGTATTTGTTGGTTTTGCTTGAGTTAGCCCCACATCTGCAATGATATCTTTGATGTACTTGCCTTGGGATAACACAATTCCTGCTTCAGACCTGCAAATTTCTAAGCCAAGAAAAATCCTAGCCTTTTTCCATATCCTTAATGGTGAATAGGCTATGTAAGTGAGACTTTATTTCTAATATAGTTTTCTCACAAGGGCCTGTGAAAAGAACATTATCAACATAAACCAACAAATAAAATAATCCCTTCTCAGTAACTTTTGTAAAGAGACAGTAATCAAACTTAGATTGCATGAAACCATAATTTTCCAATTGAAAGGAAGTTCTTGGTTCCATTGTCTAGAGGCTTGCTTAAGGCCATATAAAGATCTCTTTAACTTGCATATATGATTTTCAAGGATAGGGTAACCTTTAGGAGGTTACATATAAATTTCTTCATCTAAGAAACCATGTAAAAAGGCATTATTAATGTCCAATTGATGTAAATGTCAGCGTTGTTTAGCAGCTAAGGATAGAAATTCTAATTGTCACTGCTTTAGCAATAGGAGAAAAACTATCTACATAGTCTATTCCCTCTATTTGATTGTAACCTTTGGCTACAAGTCTAGCCTTAAATCTATCTATAGTGCCATTAGGTTTTAGTTTCAGTTTATAAACCCATTTACACCCTATGGCCCTCTTGTTTTTAGGGAGTTGTGTGACTTCTCATGTCTCATTGTTTTCTAATGCCTTTATCTCATCATTCATGGCTTTTATCCAATTCTCAGATTTTATAGCTTCTTCAAAGTTCTTAGGCTATTGAGGATTTTCAGCTGCTGTAGCAAGACATTTGTGACTGAGAGAAGAGTAAGTGATGTTAGGAATATCAGAATTAAAGGAACATAGATAATCATTCAGTCTTATTGGCCTATTGGTTTGTCTTATAGACCTTCTAGGAACTGTGTTTTCATCTATTTCAGGTATAGGAGACTCATTTATGGTTTCTATAGGAGTTTCTACATTTTCAGGTTCCTCATAGTCTATGTCCTCTATAGGTTTAGGAATAGAACAGTTTATAGAGTCTGTTAATTACCCTGCATAAGGAAAAACATCTTCCTTAAAGGTAACATCTCTAGATACAATGAGATGTTTTCTATCCATGTCAAAAACTTTATAACCCTTTTGATTAGGGGCATATCCCAAGAATATACATTTGGAGGCTTTGGCCTCAAATTTAGATTTATGGGGCATATTGTTAGTAGCAAAGCATAAGCAACCAAAAGTTTTAAAAAAAGAGTAATCCACAGGTTTCTTAAACAATGTTTCATATGGAGTTTTCCAGTTTAAAACACTAGAGGGAATTCTGTTTATAATGTAAGTGGAGGTTAAAATGGCTTCACTCCAAAACATTTTAGGTAGATTACTTTGGAACATAAGAGATCTAGCCATTTGAAGCAAGTGTTTATGCTTTCTCTCTACAATGTCATTTTGTTGGGGGGTATATGTGCATGTAGTTTGATGTATGATCCCTTCATCCTTGAACAATTTTTAAGTTTGCTCTCCTAGAAATTCTGTGCCATTGTCACTTCTTATTGTTTTGATTCTCTTATTAAATTGAGTTAGAACCATTTTATGAAAACTTTTCAAAAGATATGCTGTCTGTGTTTTATGTTGCATTAGGTAAGTCCATGTGCACCTACTTTTGTCATCAACAATAGTCAACATAAAACTACATCTTGATATGGAATATTCATTATATGGCCCTCATAAATCCACATGAAGAAGATCAAAACATTCATTAGAAACTGAAGTGCTTAAAGGAAAGGGTAATCTTTGTTGTTTTGCCCGAGGGCAAATTTCACATTGTACAGTTTGATTTTTATCATCCTTGACCAATCTAGTATGCATCATTACATTTTGATCCTAGTCTCCTATGCCATAGTTCTGAAGAAATATGTGAAGTAGCAAGGCTAAAATCTCTGCAATCATGCAGTGTTTGTTGAATATGTTCGTTGTCAAAGCTCTACTTATTCAAGATATACAGTTTCTCTATTAAACAAGCTACAACAATGACTTTTCTAATCCTGAGGTCCTGCATAATACAACAAGATTTTAAGAACTTAAAGTTTATATTAGATGAATTAGATAGCTTGCTCATAGATAAGAGATTGAACTGTAGATTAGGAACATATAAGACATCATTTAAAATGATCTTGTCAAAAAGTATGATGGTTCCTGAACTTCTAACATGATGTTTAGTGCCATCAGACAGGTGAATGCAATTATTAGATGATTCAATCTTCTTATCAGTAAACAATAATTCATTGTTGCACATATGAGAAGTGGAACCACTGTCTATAATCCAGTTTTTCAGTAAGATACAGACTTAGATATACAGTTATCATAAGTGTTATCTGAAAAATCATGGTATGTAGTGTCTGTTAATGCCAAGGTCTGGGGTCTGAAACCACCAAGAAGTTTGTTTATCTCTCTCTTTAAGACCTCAACAATCACTTTGTTGTCAACTGCATTATTTGCTCTTTCATTCTGATCACAAGCTATTGCCACCTTGGGGTTGACAGACATGGCTTTCTTCTTTTGTTCCATAAGATTTTTGTGCCACTCTGGATACCTGTGAATTTCGAAACACACTTCCTTCAGGTGCCCTGATTTGCCACATTCTTTACAGACTTGAGATTTCTTGTCAACAAAATTTCTTTTCTTTTGAAAGTTTCTTGAAAAATTTACATTGTGTTTGGATTTGTAATTTGGGTGTTTTGGTTTTGTGTTTTGGAGATAGAGAGAGAAAAATAGAGATAAATAAGTATGTGTTTGAGATAGATGGTATGTTTGGATTTGTGTTTTGATATAATATAAAATAGTTTAAAATAAGTGGTGTATGTTTGATGTTGGGATATAGGAGACAAATTACTGTTGGATGTCAAATTATGTTTTTTTGTATATATTTATTAATATAATTGTGTATGTATATAATAGTTTGTTTGTTAGTGAAATATAGTATATATATTTAAATTAAGTAATTATCTTTGTTAAATATTTTTTTGTAACATTTTAAATAATAATTACAAATTTAATGAATAATTTACTGCACTGTAATATTATCTCGAAAATGATCTTGTTACACCTACAATTTGGACTGGAAAAATATAATATATAAACATTTGAATAATAGATATTTTTAATTAACTATGTATTATTGGTATATTTTTCTCAATTTTCAAATTTCTCAAATATTTCACATAAGTATTAAAAATTTTGAGTTCGAAATATTAAAATAGTGTAAGTTAAAAAAATTTGTAATTAATATTTAGTAAATTGAAGTATAGTAATGTGATGAAAATACATTCGTTTGTTTTGTATTCGGATTGATTAATTATAATATATAATTAAAGTAATAAAAAATATGAATTTCGTATATAGTACTGGTGTATTATCCGCAATATACAAAACTAAGTAATTTATTGAGGTAGAAAATTTTAAAATATTTTTAGTCAGTATCACTGATAGTAAATATTTTTAATATCAATATTTTTGTAAGTTAAAAATTATTTTTATGTATAATTGTTGCTTAGATTTAACATATAGCATATATATTAAATAATATATAATATACATTATATAGATAATTTAGAAAAATTCACTATATGTCATCTGCTTTGGTGTGGAGTTTATTACTTTATATTAAATAATAATTAAAAATTAAATAAATAATTACATGCACTACAGTATTATGTTGAAAATGATTTCATCCGTCTTTATATTCGCGGTGAAAATATTTAATTGATAAATCAAATAATAAGTACTTGCATTACGCATGCAGTAATTATACAGTGTCCACACGGTTCAAATTTTGAAAAAAATTTCGTTCAAATAGAAAACTATATTAATTCCAAAATATGTAAATAATCAAAGTTTAATCAATTAGCATTGATTAGTCAAAAGCAGAACAATTAAAATTATTTTTAATCATGACATACAAGGCTGTCAATTTTTAGGGAATGATGAAAATGTAATTATACAACTGCACGATATATAAGAAACGAATGCATTTGACACTCACAAACTACTCGATTAGTTGTTTTCTTTTTAATGATTAAATCAATATTCGACTTGAAAGTTTTCCTGTCGGCAGTGTATGCCTAAGGACCGTCACGACGGTGTGGTAGTAGTCCTCGTGGTCGCGGCGAGCGCGCTGTGCTGTCTCCCTCACTGTACGTCTGGGCACCCCGATCAGACTGCACACCAATCGGACGAATGTAGTCAGTCCACGATCCAATCCCCCCCACTTCTGAGCCCATGTCGATACTGCGTCGTGCAGCTACTGAGGTATTACGTGCTAGAATCGGGCCACTATCTCCACGAGCTACATGGTCCACTGCATCCCAACTGGCGATGTGCGTATGTGACTGTAACGATGGGGCAGTAGAATCCGATATAACAATAGGTGCATCCATGCTACCTCTCATCGAATTACGCACGCTGTTACCACTTTCGTTATTTCCTGCTTCGTTTTGTGCCTCAATAGGAACACCTGGCAACCTGATGGGCCCCCACACCTCTAACATGCTGGGATAATGTGGCTCTGGGTACTCATAGTACCGTCTAGCCAATAAAAAACGCTGTGAAAATGGTCCAATTATAAATTTGTTAGCGTTGGAAATTACAATAGTATTTTCAAATGATGATTGTTAAGTAGCTGTAATAAGATGACGTACCTGTAATGCACGTGGTCATAGCTCTACTGGAAACACCATAATAAATGTTTCAATATCATAATAAATCCCTGGTATCTGAGTGATGCCATGGAACTGTTGAAATTGATTTTTACACTCGTAGAATTTATCACGGACTTGGTCTCGGGTGTAAGGATATTCAAAATGTCTACATAATCCACGTGCCCAATGACTCATCTGCGCCTCCACAAGTGCATCGTCTCTCATAGGCGCCCGAGTGTTGTCGTCAAGTATCATCCACATGAAGCGCTGCTCAATATTTAAACTCCAATGGTCCTCCTGTGGAAATCCAGCACTCTCCAGATATCTGCGGTATGCCATGGCTGCAAAGAATTACGGTCAGCAAAATAATTATTCTGCAAAATCGCAGCACGTGTACAGTTGCTAAATGTACGAAAATGTCAATTTGTTTAAAACTACTATCTAAACAGTTTTACAAATATGAACAATCAAGCACAGTCTATAATTTTTCATGCAAATAGTACTAAACGATATTATAGCATAACATTCCAAGACAAAGTTACATTAGGAAAGTAGTTTTAATAGTTTACATATGAATCAACACTGTCCACTACGTTCAGTGCTAGTTTCGATGGTTGGTTGCCCACATTTGCATCGCTATGCTATCTCGAAGGTTGCGCTGGTCTTCTATCTCGTAAGTGGTTGGATGTCCCCTATGGTAGAATGAATCCATATCTGTCTGAATATCTTCATCGAGTTTGTTGAATATGATGTCATTGTTGATGAACTTACGGATGAAGTTATGAAGGGCGCAACAGGCAATTACTATATCGACCTAGTGGTTTTGAAGGTAGCTCGGCATCCCCCACTGTAGTATTGAAAAACGTTTTTTCAGTACAGCGAAGCATCGTTCAATTACATTTTTCAACCTTGAATGTGCATGGTTAAACATGTCCTGTGGGGTATGATAGCGACGACCTTGTCCCCTCCACTCAGGTAGGTGATACCTTGTTCCTTGATAAGGAGCCAGGAAACATTGGTAGTTTGCGAAACCCGCGTCTACCAAATAATACTTACCTGCATTGTCACAAGGTATCATTATAAAGAGAACCGCTAGTGCCACGTAATTGGTCCTTAAACTAGAGGTTGGTTGAATCTAATTTATATATTGCAATGCTCACCGATTGGAGGGAAAGGAAAATTTCGATCTTGTGAAACTGCATGGTCCAGGACACGGGCATCGGCCGCACTTCCTTCCCACCCAGCATACACATAAGTGAAATTCATATCGAAATCATATATTGCTCGTACATTCTGTGCTAGGCGGCCTTTCCGCGACCTGTATCGATTTTGGTTAACTTGGGGGACCCATGCAAGTACCAACATTTCGTCCATCGCTCCAATGCAACCCTACATCGATGTCAACAATTATGTATAGCTAGATGCATGAAATATTATGCCGAACAAGCTTGTATTAATTACGCGGTTGTGAAGACTATGAGATGGTGTTACGACAATGATAGATGTGGTACGTACCTTGAAGTATGGGTAGAATTCTGGGTTATTTGCCACTCTCGGATGTGTGTTTGTAAAATTCGGATGTGTTATTAGTTCTGACGCTATAGCGCACAAGGCAGAAAGCACTCGGTGGAATCTATGATTAATAGTCTCCAATGAGTGTTGAAATTGCTCCATATTGTCGCGGTGCCTTTTATGCATGCCGACCGTTTGCACGAAAAGTGCAACCTCCTCAATTGAGGTAACTCTGGACGTCTGACCATGAGGCAATAAACCTCTACTAGTCAATGGATCAACCAAAGCATAAAAGCATGGCTTGGTCATGCGAATGTTGTCAAAAAAACCTTCCCTGGTGTGGGGTCGTCATAATCTCCACAACCCATCCTGCTCCTTGTACTGAAGATGTGTTACGTGGCACATTTTTCCTAAATAACTCTAGGCATATTAAATCTCTGAATGCGTAAAATTCCTGGAACATCAGATTCGTTACTTCCTGGAGTCCCTAGGGTCCCCGGACTCTCGCTTGCGGGGTTCGATTCTAGACCTCCACCAACTCCCGAGTTTGCCATATATGCGATCGTTGATGTATTGCTAAACATAAACAAGACAAATTAGTGTGTAAGTTACATGCAGTAGATGTCTGTTGGCTGGGGACATGAAAATACTTAACGAGCATGGGTACTTGGATTGAGTGCAATATAAGTAAATCGGTATGACATACATGCACGAATACGCACAATGAAATCAGTAACATTCCAATTTTCTAACAATCAAGCAATACAGTCACTTGCCCAAAGAGTACAACCATCGGAGTTTATTCTCGTCATTAAGACGTAAGAAGATCGTGCGCGTGCTGTGACTGTGAAAACGCTCCAATGCGGTGGTGAAGATGATATCTGGCAAATCATTAAACTTTGTCAACTCGTCTACGCACCGCTCAATTGATTCAGTAGCTTTGGGCCCGATTCGGTCAATCTTCCCTTGAAGTGATTCATTCAACCTATCGATCGTCTCACATTTCTTAGCTTGCAACTCACTAGCTACTCGTCGGAATCGACGCCCGCTTCCAGATGGACCAGCGGAAGCCTGCGATGGTCCCGAGGAAGAAAAGTATTCGTCTGGGGACGTCATGGGAATAGATTGAGAGAATGCTGTATCTTTGTACTCATCTCGTGAACGACGGCTGCCCGAATGAGTGCCATCCATCTGTTCATCGTCTATGTGGTTGGTGTTGTGGATTGTCCGACGTTGTTGTGATGACGAACGCGCGAGCCCACCAGTTGCGGTGTTCCGTGAGAACATTTCAGTGCATAGGTCAAAGCGTTGAAGCCCATGCTCAACTATTTTTTTATATTCCGGATTTTCCTGCATTTATTTACATTGTCAAGATATGTAATTAGTTTGCAACTCTGTAAGGACACTGCAATCAAGAAGGCAGCACGAGTATATTTTTACCCGATACAGCTCCTCCAAGCGTCCTGCATCATCTGTTATGGTATTCCTTTCTGAATCTCATCCCCACCCAATCCCCCTATTCAATATTTCATTTAACAAACGCCAAGCACGACGCAGCCTATTAAGTTTGCCCTTAAGCTGTACCATAGTAAGAAGACAACCCTGACTCATAACCGAGTTCATTCGCTCGGTTACACGAGCCCAGAATGACGGTGGAAATGTGGATGATTGGAGTCGGTGTGTGATGAACTCCTCGTGCATTAACTCAATGAACACGTGTT
The DNA here is from genome assembly GCF_026168435.1 of Sesamum indicum. Taxonomy (NCBI): domain Eukaryota; kingdom Viridiplantae; phylum Streptophyta; class Magnoliopsida; order Lamiales; family Pedaliaceae; genus Sesamum; species Sesamum indicum. Next base: position 2,368,296 of record NC_142657.1, on the reverse strand, counting down.
CCATTTCCGTGGTCCATAATACTTTATCGTATCGAGATGAGTGGGAGGAACCAGCGTCATTTGGGTGTTGCATCTTTGTGGGTTGTCTTATATATCAAAGTTTCGTGATAATTAATTACAATCGTTTACATATCCATAAGGAAAAAAACTGCCGCACATCACAAAGGGTTGGAATTATAAACAAACAATAATCATCTCGCTAATGAGTTACTAGAACATAAAACCATGTGTTATTATTTCTGTTAAAGTATAATATTTATAGTTTTTTATTATTTAATAAATTATATATAAAATAATAAGTTAATTCTTAAAAGTATAAAAAATATAGTGAGAAAAATAAATGAAAATTAAAATAAAAAAGAAATAACTATTGAAAAATAGTAAATGAGTTCAAATTTGAAGCACATATTTGGTTGCAGATCATGCCGTGTTTCGAATAAAATAAGGCACTGTTTATTTATTTAGGTTATTAATCCTATTATTTAAAATATTTGTTTACATTAGATTTCGTATAGAATTATATATATATATATTTATTATATTAAATTAATTATATTTTGGCCTCATCAGTCACATAAATAAACGAATCATTCCTTTGTTTATGGAAAGAGTCAATCAAAGAATTTCATTATATCTCTTCTAAGCATTCTATTTCATCTGATAGTTCGTAAGGATAAAATAAGGGATAGAGTATAAAAAATACTTCTTTCTTTTTTTTATTCAAAATTTCTTAAAATAAATTTGAATAAAAATAATATAAAGAAACCTAAATTTAATAAATAAATAAATTTCGTTCAAATTAAATTCTATTTCATTATATCAACTAAACTGAAGTCAAATTATTCTTACTTACAGATAAGAAATTAAGAAAGAAATTGACTAAAACCCTAAAATGCTGAAGTGAATCCTATTCACTGCACGTTTGAACAACAAATATCAACCTTATATTAAATTCTATGGAGGATTGTTCATTCAGCACAAGAACAAGAATATTCTCCTAACCTCAATTGAAACAAATTGATGGCCATGAAGATATATATTCTCTTTAATAGAAATAACCTTGGATTCCTGCAGTATAAGAATGTCTTTATTCTTGACAATTTGCAGTTTCTTATGGGATTAAGCATTCACTATTCCGAGGACACCATCAGAATAATATGATTATTAAACCATCTTCTCATGTCAAAATTCAATCTATGTACGTGAAGCATTTCTTTTATAATTAGGTGACACTAACGAGATTTTGAACTTAAAATCACTTGATTTGGTTTAGCTCTAATGATACCATATTCACTTGATTTGGTTTAGCTCTAGTTTCTTATCTATTCCATTAATTTCTTTCCAAAAAAAATTATAATTACTTACAACAACAGCACTATGTTCACCACATTGTTTCCCAAAATGCACGCTAAATTGCATAAAAGCACGCACCATCATTTTTTACCCTTTTCCAGAGTATGGATCCAATTAAAGCCGAACCAAACTGATGAGCATTTCCAAGAAAATTCCAATTTTCACCGAAACCGCTGAATTAAAGTAGTGTCTAGACAACATTGCTCAAACCTCACTGCAACACCACCATCAAACCAAAGGAAAAAGCTATAGAAGTTTGCTGTTTTAAGCACTAAAAGAAAATTTGACAAAAATATAATTTATCAAGAATTCCCTTTTTAAACAAGGCGTCCAGTAACTAAGACCACAAAACACCATCATCCATACAAATCTACAACAAATTCAGAAGCAACAAACACTACAGTCAACACACACCATTGTTAAAATCCACTTCCCTACAGTTAAATCTCCTTATAAAACCGTTTCAATCAAGTAAAAGAAACTTCTCCAGAACAAGCGGAAACTATCATAAATTCTACTATTTATGTAGTTAGACAAATACAAGAAGTATGAGCAAAAACCTCAAAGTGGCACATTTGCTGGAGTTATCATATATATCTCTATAAGGTATGAGTTACATGGATATGAAGAAAGGTAGGCACTGACTTGCCACAATGAGTGGAACTGCATGATAGTTACATAAACAATCCAGTACTCAACTAAGATATATTGACAGGGAAATGCCGGACGCACTCCACAACCAATTCCCCGATTGATCACACAGACAAAATGAAGAATATATACTACCATAAACATTAAATATGTTCAACAACTACAAAATTGAAAGTAACATAACATAGAAAGTAACTTAACCAAGTGATAACTGCATTAACAAACATAAATCATCACTACAGATCTCAAACATCAGATTGTTATGAAGGCAATAACAACACATTATTGAATACAAATATAGGCATTCAGTTTTACTCACCGGAAAAAGCTAGCGAGGTTTCGCTTTTACTGGCAGCTTAAAAAACTTATAAAATGAGATCTAAATTAACTATGAAAGCTTCAATGTGGTGTTTTTATCGCACTATATATTGTATATATAGACATACACCTCGCTGTGCAGATTATTGTAGATGCATTATTGAATCACTATTCAATGTGTGAATCAACAGGAACAGCAGGAAAAGGAAAAAATCTGACAATAATTTAAAGAAAGAAAGCGCTGTGCACATGTGAAAGATCAGATCATCGCAGACAATAATTTAAGGCAAATACTATTGAACCGAAAAACTTTTCAGTATAATACATCCACACCCAACTCTGAAGACAACAGAAAATTCAGAAATCAGAAATTGAATGGAAGAAATCGTGCAATTAAAGTAAAAGAACAAGAAACTGTCGGCAAACTTAATAGAGGGAAATCCGCCATTCGCTTATTGACGCACGGTGTCGAACGAGGACTAGGTGGCGCTTGAAAATCGATTCCAACAGCCCGCGGCACACCTTTGACGTGAACGGCCAATGGCGGCGGACTCCAACGGAGTTTGTGGCTTGGTCATCGTAACACCGGCGTGGTGGGAGGACGCGAGTGATAGCGGCGCTGGGGCTGTGCTGTCGATGAATTTCTTCTCACTACGCCGTGGTGGGTCTGACGCCGGTGATGACGGTGCTAGGCTGTGGTCGGTTCGGTCGGAGTTTGTGGGGAGAAAAGGTTGAAGACGATGACAAGGAGGAGTTTGTGGGGAGAAAAAAGGTTGAAGACGATGACTGCAATTTTACAGATTAAAAAACACTATGGGCTAGGCCTATAAAATAAAAAAAAAATAGGCTAGTAGCCCAATTTCTATTTTACACCTAGTGAAGGTGTAAAAACTAAAACCAAACATTGCTGTGTTTTTGGCCCATCTCGGGAATGGGCCAAAATTGGAATCCAAACACAGCCCTAGTTTCTTGTAAACTTGCATTACCACATTTTGAGATGTATACTGAGGTTCTGTGTTGGCTTCTTTCTGCTTCTCAACTCTAAGAACCATGGAAAATGCCTTACTAACATCAGGATAGGGTTCCATCATGAGGATTTGACTTCTCACATGGTCGTAGGTATCATTCAATCCCATTAGGAATTGCATAAGCTGGTCTGAGTTCTTAATCTCTGCACTCTCTTTTGCTGCAGTACATGTGCATTTTGGAATGGGTGTAATGCATGCTAACTCATCCCATTGCCCTTTTAATTCTGGAAAATATGTAGAAAGATCTAAAGAACCTTGTCATAGTGATGCAAGTTCCCTTTTTTAGCCGATATTCCATTGGACCGTTGCTTTGTCCATACCTGCTTTCAAGTTCAGTCCATAGCTCTCTTGATGTATTTATGTACATGAAACTCTCCACTATGTTCCTTGAAATGGAATTCAAGATCCACGAGGTAACCATGCTGTCTACCTTGATCCATTGCTTGAATTCTTTTGTATCCTTTTCTGGTATTTCTGCATCTTTACTGATAAAACTCAGTTTTGTTTTGGCTATCAAAGCCAATTTCATTGATCTGCTCCATGACAAGAAATTTGAGCCATCCAGGGGAGTAGTGACAAGACTTATTCCCGAATTATCATTGGGTCGCAGCTTTAGGATATTAGGATCTTCTTCCATTCTTGAGCTTCTTGTGAATCTTGTAATCAAGATAAAAGTTGCAGCAGATTTTCTTGTTTAATCAGAGATCATCAATGGCTCTTGGTACCATGTAAAATTTCTTGCGGAAGCTATATCATAATGCGAATTCATTGAACGCAACAACCAAGAAGAATGAAGAACAAGAAAACAATCTTATTTCTCTGAGTTTCGATTTTCTGGTACAATCAGTTTTTTTCTTCTTTTCCATATATGAAGAAGAAGAAGTGTATGTGTATATATACACGCTTACACTTAATTGCCAAAGGAAAGGAAGAATTGCTAATTCACTAATAGAAGCGTGTGAGCGCTTCCTTACACTGAAGCAACTTAATAAAACGCGTGCGAAGGGGAGCCGCACTTTAAACAACTGTAAACGAAACGTGCTTCTTGGTAACCCATTTCTTCCCAACGGCTATCTTCTTCCTCTTGTAGTCTGCCTTCATCTGCTGCTGTGTAACCTGTAAATCTGGGTAAGGATCTCTATTTCTTTACAGTAATTTTTTAGGATATGATTGTTAACTGTCTTTGTTAGGTATTGATATTTGATAAGAATGATTGTCATCGATTTACTTCGATGAATAATATTTCATTGCTTCAAATCAAATGATAATAATAAATAAATTGGGTGCTTTGGCTGAATTTATTTAACACATTTTATAATATATATTATAATTTATGGAAATTAAATTTTTTATTAAAAATAAAATTTTAAAGTATTTGGATAAAACAAGATAATTGAGCTTACAAATGTTAGTAATAATAAATTTATAATTATTTAAAAAGAATTTATTAAGATTTTATAGTCAATTAAGAATTCCTTGTATTTTTTTTGGAAAAGAAAAAGATTTATAGGTTCATAACATCTTATTTCTTTTAACTTATAAACTTTTTTTTCTTAAAATTATATTCGAATTGGAGAAAGAAAAATACGTTGTGTACTATTCAAAATGCTCAATCTCATATATATGTATATATATAGTAGTGTGCTACCCATGATATGCAAGGGTTTAATTTAATTACGACTAAAATAATATTATAATTATTTTAAGTTTCTAAAAATCAATCCAAAAAATAAAAAAATTAGATGGTTAAAGCAAAATAGATTTACATAATTAAATGAAAAATTATTAAAGAATTCTTATATTTACAATAGCATATTAATATAATATATTTAATATGTTACACAAAAATCAAAAGGGGATCCAAATTTTAAATTGACTAATGACAATAAATCAACTTCTTGAAATTAAAACCTGCAAATGCCAAAAAAAAAAAAAAAAAAAGGAAACAAACAAAAAGAGTGAATCAGATGACTTGTGAAATATATCATCAAAATATTTTATTTTGGTGAACTTAAAAAGCAAATGACAGATATAAAATTCGAGAAACTAATATAGTGTTTGGTTCTGTATCTGAGTGTTTTATTTTGTTCTGAAAAAATAGATAAAGATAAATAAGTATGTTTTGGAGACAGATGATATGTTTGAATTTGGTTTAGAGGTAATTTAAAAACGTTTAAAATAAGTTTTCAAAATCTAGGTGTTAGAACTAAAATAAAGGAGATCATATTCAAAGTAATTAAAAATAAATAATATTAATAAATATAAATAAAGTTAATTAGTAACTATATTTTTTTATTTCAACTAATGAAGTGAAGTTCTCTTGACACTAAAGAAAAAGAATTAGAATGCAGTGTGAAATTAAGATATCAATTACAAATAAAATTATTTATAGCCTAACTCAAATATTCAAGTCCAAAAAATAAATTCTCAAGTATAAATAATTTATTCTTAAAAACAATCCAAACAATTTATAGCAATTATACATTACTAAATTCTTCATTTTCGTCCTCATTAAGTATTATGGGATGATTTTTTAATTTATCAATTGTTGAACAAATACCTAATAATAAAGAAATAAAATAATATAATACTTTGTTAGTATTTATTCTATCAAAATAAAATAAAATAATATTATATATATTTTAAATAATTAAACTGGGTCGGGTTTCGAAGCAGGTCCCAAACCCAATCGGGTCCTAATACCTAGAACCCGCTACCCGCCATGGTTCTACCGGGTTCGGGTCCAATTGCTAGCCCTAGTTTATTCAATATTTGCCATATTTTAGATATGACCAAAAAATTTACCATAGTTTTAACTATGGCTAATGTTCTGGCCTTAGTAGCAAAAACAACGATTAACCGTTGTTGCAGTAAATCATTATTGGTTATCCCAACGCTATAAATCATTATGACTTAAAAACCACAATAAATCAATACTATCTAACATGGTTAAACAAAATCAATGCGAAATCTTAAGTGTTAACCATTTTGAATCGAGATTCGCCATAGTTTTTACCTATAACCAAAATATTTTTCATAATTTTTAACTATAGCAAATATTTCAGTCTCACTTGCAGAAATAAGGGCTAGTAGTCGTTATGCAGTCATATTTAATTAGTACCCATTGTAATTTTTTTATCTTTAGCCATAGCAATGACATAAACAAAGAGAGCATGTGATGGAATTAGAACCATAGCAAAGAAGGGGTTTCATAAGAGAATTGGTTTAAATTAAGAATTACGGATGTTTTTAAATCTGAATCCACATGCTACAAGATCGGGTAAGATATAATTTGGAACGCGTCTACTATTTTTTGAATGGGTATTGTAACGGGAGAACATTCATAATTGGTATGTATATGTGTTACAAAAACTTGTAACGGCTTTTGATAAGTCGTTCTAAAGATGGGTCGGTTTTTGTAACGGTTTACGATGCTCGTTATAACACAGTATGTGTAATGTTACAATATTTTTGGAATGTGATATGTATCTAATTTTGGAACGAGTTTTGGTTCACTTATTCCAAGTGCCTTTTACTTTTTAAGAACGGGGTTTATAACAATTTTCATATTATGTGCTAATATATTGTATGGCAATACCCAAAATATTTTTTTAGATTTAAATTGTTTTAATATTTTTTAATTTTAATTTATAAATTTATTTTTTGAATTTTTTAAATTTGAAATAATTAAATGAATTGAAATACATGTCAATATTAATAACATAATTGAAATATTAAATAAATTGGACTGAAATTAAATATTAAAAGTACAATTAATAACAAAATATATATTTAAAAACTAATATAAAAATGCAATTTATTTCTAAAAAAAGGCAAAACCTAAACTGACCTTCTCGTTACGCTCCTCATCATTTCCCATAAAGATTGTGAAGACTCTAAACCCACAGTAATCCGTCCAATTTCAATAGTACTTGAGTTGAAAAATAAATATAAATAATTATTAGTAGTCAAACAATCACTAAAATTACATAAAATTTCAAAATAATCCAAAAAATTACAGGAAATAATAGAAAATCACATAATTATAGGAAAATACATTTTTCACAATCGAAGAGTTACATTTGATTTCGTTATAAATAAATTTGTTTATACAGTTGTTTTCATTATAATTAATATATTATAATTATGTGGTCTATTTATATATTTTAATATTTTTCAGTTTTATTAATTAGAGAAAAATGAATAAAAAGAAAAAAATATCTTAGAAAAATCACTTTTAAAATAATAAAAATTACAAAAAGAATGCTTAAAAATGCAGAAAATTACAGGAATATTGCAGAAAAAATAAAAAAAAATCAATACAAAAAATTATAAAACACAATTACAGAAAATTCCATCAAGTTACATAAAATTATAATAATTGCAGAAAAAAATAAAAATAGTTTTTTTTTAATGAATTTCAAAAATTAAAATAAATTTAGAAAATTAGAAATTTTCTTACACACACAATAAATCAATAAAAATTGTAATTGTTCATATTAAACCATAAATAAACCCAACAATTACATAAAAATCATAAACATTGGAACAGGAAAGTACTGTAATGATGTCATTGACACACATCTGTTGCAAAATCATTAAAAAATTTGTTTCAATTTAGAACAGAAATTACTTGTTCCAAATTTTAATCATATTTATTATTTTTAATTTAAATTCTAAGAAGAGATCTTTCATTGCCTTTTAATAAAATAAAAACAAATATCTCTTTGTTCAAATTACATCATAGAAATAAATTTAAAAAGATATTATAAATGTCAACTTAAATTTAAAATGAGATATATTTTTCTCTTTTGATAGTTTTATAAAATTAATGGAACTCATTTTGGAATCAATTAATTATCATTATTTAAAATATTCTGTCACCCGTAAAAACAAAGTTAAATATCATTTAAATCACCATGAAAATCAGATTATGTTTAGATTGGTTGATAAGATTATATTTTATGTCGTTACCAGCGTCAAATTAATATATTTTATTCGATAAAAATTATTTAATTTAAATAAAATAATAATTATATTTTTCTATTAATATAGAATTGTTAATAATATGGTATCAAAATATATAATAAAATATTTATAGTGAAAATACGACATAACAAACATGTTTTCGCACACTTTCATCTGTGATTGAATAATAGAAAGGAGAAACTGAAAACACAACCTTCAAGTGCAAATTGGGTTTTCAACCGCTTCCCTTCTTCTCTTCCAAAATCGGCCCGCCCCCCTTTTTGCTCTTCTCCAAGCCCTAATCCCCCAATGCCCCACTACCCCTTGACCTGCCATCCCCCACCCCGCTCACCTTAAAGAGCCGCCACCACCTGACGCTGCCAAGGAATCCGAAGCAAAAGGGTCCTGCCACCGCTGTTTTCTGGCCACTGGTCGCTACCAAGCTCTAGCAGCGAGCTAGGTACGCCTGTGCTTTGATAAGCGTTTTCCTGTTTTCTTTTTCTTTTTAATTCTGGAAACACTGTCATTCGAATGTATTGGTTAAATGTCGGTGATTTTCGGTTGGGTTGAAATGCAATTGCTGAAACTGTGTAAAAGAAATGTGATTGTTGTTGTTGTCGTTGCTATTTTTTGTTTAGTTTCTGTTTTCTGTGAATTCTTGTTAATTTCAAAAATTCTGTAAATTTTTTGTAATATCTTGTTACATTCGTAAACTCTGTGAATCTTCTGCTGGTTCTTCGAAATTTTGGTGCTTTTTGTTTGAAATGTATGCATATTTTTTAATCTTTGATTTATTTTAAGGAAACCTCGAACATTTTTGTGAAAGTGGATCAAGCCTTGCTAGTAGTGGGGAATACAATGCGCTTGATTCATATAAGAAAAATCCCCGTTTTATCCAGTATGCTCTCTGCTGCTTCATTTCATTGTACTTGTGATTGACTGCTTGCTTTTACAGACGTGCAAACTAATCGCCCAATGCGACTGAGATATGAAATATTGTAAACGAACCAAATGAAAAGTCAGATTGTTGAGAAGAAGCTGATCATACTATGCATTTGTCACTATGTATTTCTAAAGAAACTGCCATCTTGGTGTATGTTCATTCTCCAGATGTTTTTGGAGGACAATTGGACAAATTGTAGGAAATACAAATTAATTTGTCTTACTATGTATAGTAAATAAAAATCTTTCTAGAGACAACTATTTCTCTTGATTGGGAATCAGTTTATTGATACTTATCTAAAGGGTTTACAGCATGAAGATGAATGGTATGCAAGTGATACTTAGTTTCATTATTTGGAAAACTTGCTTTGTTAATCAAATGAGTGACTAAGTAGAATTGATAGTTACGGATTTTATAATACTACTTATGTTCTGCAGAATACTATGTGATGGTATTTCAGGTTCATTCTATCACTAGGGGAAGTTCTTGCTATGCAATATGTTTATGACTGATCTTGTGTTCGTCAATTAAAACCTTAGCTGACCTGCTTTGTGGTGTGTGACCTGTGGGGAAATTCTGTATTTGCTTTTCTTTTTGATCATTAGGCATTCATGCATTAAATACAGGCCAAGGCCCACAATGGATAAATCTGGAAGTGTTCTAACGAGGACAAGAGCAAAAGTGGATCCTTTTTTATCTCCTAACTACAACATTTCCTTTGTTGCATAGGAAAAATCTATCACAAATAGATGAGTGGTGCTTCCACATCTAGTGGTGTACGAACAGCTTTCTCATATTGTGTCCAACAAGTACGAAGTTATGATTATCACCACTATCTTTGCCTTCTTGAACTTCCACCAAACATGCGGAAATCTGCTTTTGCTCTCCGAGCTTTTAATGTTGAAACGGCAAGAGCTATGGATATTGCTTCTGATCCTAGAATTGGTCTCATGCGACTGCTTTGGTGGCAAGAAGCGATTGACAAGATCTTTTCCAAAAGGTTAATCGAGCATCCAGTAGCCCAGGCACTTGCTTCTGTAATATCTGAGCATAAAGTCAGCAAGAGTTGGCTGAAACGCTCTGTCGAGGCGCGGATCAATGATGCCAAAAGAGAGGTTAGTGATATTCCAGAAACTGTGGAAGAGTTGGAGCGATATGCCGAGGACACCATGTCAACCATTTTGTATTCAACACTTCAGGCTGGTGGTATTAGGTCTACTGCAGCGGACCATGCAGCGTCCCATATTGGGAAGGCAAGCGGCCTTGTGTTGCTTCTTAAGTCTCTTCCCTACCACGCCAGCCGAAACCGGCATTTTCCTTATATACCCGTTGAAGTGGCAGAAAAACATGGGCTGCTGGTAAAAGACCGGGGTGGACAACCTGAAATTCGTATCGACTCCCGTGAGGGGCTATGCAATGCTGTTTTTGAGATGGCATCTGTTGCCAATTCACATTTGGAGAAAGCCCGTGCACTGGCTGAAACGGTGCCTGCTGAGGCTCATCCAGTCCTGCTGCCAGCTTTACCGACACAGGTTATCCTGGACACCTTGAGTCGGGTGCAATTTGATGTCTTTGATCCAAGACTCACACGCGGCATATTAGGGGTTCTTCCTTTATGGTTTCAGATGAAACTGAAGTGGTATTCATGGAGACGGAAATACTGAAAACTGTTATATGCGAGGCTAACTTCCCGGTCATGGGAACTTTCCCTTTCATAATGAAATTCCATGTTCTGGAGAAATTTGGAGAAAGATTTTCGCAATTCTGCTAACAGCATTTGCTTTTCTTGAATAAAATCCTTGAGGCAAGCATATTATGGTTATGAATTTTGTATTAACATATGAATGAAATTGTATACCACGAGCTGAAGGTTTCATTCTTTGGTGCATGGTTCACAAATTCCTTTTCCATGAAATTTAAAATCTATCAACTCAAAAGGATTAAAGATATTTTTAGTGCTCTAACTTTTTCTATTTTTCGTTTAATTTTTTAACTTTTTAGAATTTCAATATGGACCTTTAATTTTTAATTTGCTGTGATTTTAGGACATTAGTCCCCGAACTTCTTCAAAATGGTCGGAAACTGCACGAGCATCACGTGATTTTTAAATTCGAGAGAATTCATATAAGGATAAATTGCATAAAATTTTTCTGTATTAAAAAATAAGATAAAAAACTTCTGTGTTTTTAAAAATTATGCACAGTCTCCTCTTCTGTTAGTTAGGTTTAACGGTGTTAAATTTTTTTTATAAATTGCCCGTTACACTCTTGTTCTAATAGCCTTTAATCTTCAATAATTAGAGTTCTGATAGCCTTTAATCTTCAATAATTAATAAATCAACGGTCAAGATTTAAAATAATTTAAAAATATATTTTTATATATATACAATTATGCATATAATTATATATGCAATATATATAATAATATATATGTACAGATGTAGCGATGCATCGCATGCAATAATTTGGGCGACAGCGACATCGCCCTGGAGAAGGGCGTCGCCCATTTCACTAGGCCACCGTCGTTGCCCAGATCTAGGTCAAGATGGGCCATGGGTGGGGTGCGGTGACCGTCGGCAAGGGGAGGCGGGGTGGGGTTGTGTCCTTTTTTATTTTTTTAAAATAAGTAAAAATAATAATTTTTTGAAAAATAATAAATAATAATAATAATTTATTAAAATAATAGTAATGATAATTTTAATTCAAATAATTATTTATATTAAATAATATAAATTTAAAAATTAATATAATATTTTTATGTTTAATTAATATATTTTATGAATATATAATTAATTTAAATATATTTAAACTAACTTTTTTAGGTATTTTGATAACTAATTAATATATTTTATAAATAAATATAATTTATTAAAATATATCTAGATTAACTAATATTTTAAATTAATTGAGAATATATTATTTATTGAAATATATTTACATGTGAAAAAGGAGGTAAAATGGACATTATTGTACACATAGACTAACCCTAAAAAAGTTGAAAAACAAAATCCACTTGTGAAATAGGCAAGTGTAACCACTCTCCGTTAGTTTCTAATAGAGAGGGGTTAGTTTGCTTTATTTAAAATAACACAGGGAGTTTTTCGCCTATAAAATTAATACATGGGGTTTTCACGCTATTCCACTAAAATACAGGAGGGGTGTTGTGCAACTTACCCTTGATTTAATTGGCTGATTCACATTACTTGGTAATTACATGAATTTTTAAAAAAGAAAAAATGTGACACTAGTTGCCATTTTGAATTGTTGACAAGGCAGCGGAGAGAACACATGTACCTCAGGGTCATCCCCGGCACTGGCACCACAGTCTTGCCACTGCTGTCGATAGCCAAAAATTTATCGGCAGCATGTTAGGCGACGCTCCTCACCATGGGCCCGACTCACCTATGCCAAATCTCCACCCGTGTCCAACATGTATCTCTTTTCCCTGCCGATCACCTTCTACAAATTTCTTTGTTGTCTGACAACATCTTGCTAGGTCTCTTACTCCGTTGGGCTCACCCTCATCTGGTGCACCTTTCTAGCAATTTTGTCCGTTTTGGCATTAGGCCTTTGTCGCTTTTTGAGCCTTTTTGCCCATCATTTTCTTTCGATTCCTTCGCTTTTTCAACCTCTACATGATGGCGTCGGCGACGTCCCTCCACTCATTGTGATGTAGGGATATTTCCTACATCCCTTATGAGACCTTCATGATATAAGAATGAGACTTGTGAAGGGTTAGGACCATCAAAGACTCACAAAGGAATTCACAAATAAAAGAAAGACAATGAAGAACCTAGAATATGAAGGAATTTGAAGATCACCAAAGACCTCTGAACGTAAAGGACATAATGTCAGAAAAAGCACTGCCAGTACCACGCGCACTGTTCTGTCTGCAAAGTTTTGGTCCCCTGGACCACTTTCTGTCTTCATCAGCTAGATATGTACGGCCCATCGCCTTCCGCTGGATCAAAACTTAATCCAGAAGAGCCCATGAAATCATACAATCCACCAACATATAAATGTGGTTCTCCATCTCCAAAGGAAGGTTCGGTTACTCCGTCTCTCTTATATACTCACTAAATACCATTTGTGATTCTTACTGACTTAATCGTTGGAGAGCCGTCGTCATAATTTCTTCCAATTTTGACTTTAACGTCCTCTTTCTTGCAGATCCTCTCATATTCCACAGTGTATAGTTGGTCATTCATTCCAAAGACCTTTCAGAGCCCTCCGCGTGCTAACGAATACCTCAAATATTTCAAGGATACAACTCATTGCTTTCTAACACCCTGCCCACATTACCGACACTCCAATTTTATCAATTATTAGCCTTGTTGAAAGAGGTAATCAAGAAAGTGAAGATATGTGCAGAAAAATGATTTCAGGAGCCAAGTAAATTTTCTGTATTCATGAGATCAATGGAACAACCATAGCCAGTGTTTAAATACAGACAAATGGCGTAAGATAGAAAATAAACAAACTCCTGAACTAATTAACTGATTGTACACGTAAGCGCCAAATGGCGTCCACATCATGCCTGGTCAACAACTTATAAAAGTGTTACATCAAAAACGTAATCACAAAGCTCCGCTTCTACTCGTCTTCTTTAGAAGGTAGCTGGAGTTTGTTCTGTTCTGCTGCAATGTTCTGATTTTGGTGCTGCCAAGTGCTTAACCAGGGTGCCACTCACGAATGTCTTCCTCAACACCCCCCCCACACACACAAGGTGGACTTGTGAATCCCAGGAACAAGCCCAACTTGCCAAGTAAGCCAAAGAAGCTGTGATGTGAGAGTGATTTAGTGAACAAATCTGCAAGTTGTTCATGACTGCGCACGAAGACGGGAAGAAGAAAATCAACCTTGTAGCAATTACGCACTATATGGCAATCATTGTCAAGGTGCTTCGTTCGCTCGTGAAAAACAAGATTGGCCATAATGTGCAAGGCCGCCTGATTATCACAATGAAGAGGAATAGGATCAGAGAGAAATCCCAAAATCTCGAAGAAGGTACCTGAGCCACTGCAGCTCACAAGTCGTTGTAGCCATGCTGCGATACTCAGCCTCGACCGAGGAGCGGGAGACTGTACATTGCTTCTTAGTCTTCCAAGAGACGAGGACTGAGCCAAGAAAAATTGCAAATCCAATGAGAGAGCAACGTGAATAAGAGCATGCGGCCCAATCAGCGTCACAAAATGATTTAAGCCGAAGTGAATTAGAAGAAGGATAGAACATGCCTATATCTCGACAACCCTTCAGATATCGTACCAAATGCAGAGCAGTTCGCCAATGTGAACCACAGGGACGTTGAAGAAATTGGCTCAATTGTTGCACCCCATGAGAAATAACTGGCTCGACCAACAAGACGATGATAAGGCTCGGGATCATCGAGCATAGGGTCTGAATCAAAACAGAACTTGATCCCGGGGGCAGTGGAGTGGCTGCAGGCTTCCTTTGCTACAACCCACAATCACGAATAATTTTACCAATGTACTTAGACTGTGTTGTGGAAGTTTTAGCCTCTGGACGTGCAATCTGCAGACCCAAAAAATAACGAGCAAACCCAAGATCTTTTATGGTAAAGAGGGAGTGAAGATGCAACTTCACATGGGATATGAGACTGATATTAGGCGCCATAATTAGGACGTCATCCACATATACCAACAGCCCAATGAAACCAGAAGCTAGCTTCTTAAAGATCAAGCAGTGATCATGTGCGGACTGCTGAAAACCAAAGTTCTCCAAGCTATGTGTGAATTCCAAGTTCAACTAGCGTGAGGCTTGCTTCAAGCCACACAAGGATCGCTTGAGAAGAAAAGCATGACCTGCTGGAATCGAATACCCCTGAGATGCAGTCATGTAAAGCTCTTCATCAAGGTAGCCGTGAAGAAAGGCGTTGTTGATGTCGACTTGATGAAGAGGCCATTGGAAAGCAGCAACAAGTGCAAAAAATAAACGCACAGTAACAACCTTGGCCACGGGACAGAAATGATCTATGTAATCAATCCTTTCTACCTGCGTATAGCCCTCAGCCACAAGCCTCGCCTTGTAGCGTTCGACTGAACCATCCTCCCGTAACTTTGTTTTGTAAACCCATTTGCAGCCAATTGGGTGTTCTCCTGCAGGAAAAGGAACAACTGTCCAAGTCTGGTTTTTTTTCTAAGGCTTGCAACTCCAGGTTCATGGCATCAACCCACTCAGGTATGGACGAAGCCTCCTTGTAATTCTTTGGTTCTTGAAAAATAGAAAGTGAAGCAACAAATTCCATATATGCAGCATTGTAAGAGGTAATGATGGGAGCTGAAGAAGGATTACAATGATGGCACACAAAGTCATTTAACCATGAAGGCTTATGGTGCTGGCGTTGGGACCTGCGAATTAGAGGAGGAGTAGTGCTGGGTTGTGGAAAAGGGGAGGATGGAGAAATGGATGAGTTATCAGGAAGTTTGGCAGAATGTCGTTTGTGTTGTCAGCAGATAGAGGAATAAGAGGCAAAGGAGCTGCAGCAGGGGAAGGCTGTATAGAGGCAAAGGGAAAAACATGTTCATGGAATTGCACATTTCTGGAGATGAAAAAATCTTGGAGTCGAGATCAAAGACCATATAGGCCTTTTGGTTAGGAGGATAACCTATGAAGACGCATTTAGAGCAGTGTTTATCAAATTTAGAAATATGTTGTTCAGGTTTCATAGCATAATAAAGACACCCAATTGTTCGTAAATGTGAATAAGAGGGAACTATCCCATAGAACAATTCATAGGGTGTACGCCAATTGAGGATGGTTGAAGGAAATCGGTTTATTAGATAGATAGCTGATAAAATGGCTTCACCCAAAACGACGAGGGAAGGAGGCTTGAAACATTATTGATCGAGCAATTTCCAAGAGTGATCTGTGCTTGCGCTCTACAACTCCATTTTGTTGTGGAGTGTAGGCACAACTGCGTTGGTGAATTATTCCTGAGGTAAAAAGATAAGATTGAAAGGAAGAGCTAAGAAACTCGGCACCATTATCTGTTCGGATTGACTGCACTGTAGTATTGAATTGGGTGGCAACAAGATTACAGAATTGTTGGAAAAGCTCTAGAAACTCACTCTTGTATTTCATTAGAAAAGTTCACGTTGAATGGCTAAAATCATCCACTATTGTCAAGAAGAAGTGACAACCAGAGATGGTAGCCTCTCTATATGGTCCCCAGATGTCAAGGTGAACAAAAGTAAAAATATTTGTTGATTTAATTGTACTGGATTCAAAAGGAAGTTTATGCATCTTAGCCAAGGGACAAATTTCACAAGGATTTCTATTATATTCAATTGTTGGTAAATCAGTAATATGTTTCATAGCTTTTGTGGACAAATGCCCAAGCCTTTTATGCCACAAATCCCCATGGTAACCAGTATGAGTACAAGAAGAAGAATTACAAATGGAATTCAAGGACTGTACGTTGCCTTCTACAAGAGATGACTAGTATATATAGATTCTTAATCAAGTGTCCTGTTGCCACATCCTTATTAGTCTTCATGTCCTGCAGGGTGCAAATGAAATTTAGAAATCGAAATTCAAAAGCTGAAGATGCACACAATTGTCTTACAGATAGAAGATTAACAGAGAAAGCAGGAATGTGAAGTACTTGTGTGAGTATGAGTTTAGGAGAGATGCGTACTGAACCTACATGAGAGACAAAATGAGTATTTTCGTTTGGTAAGTGGATGAGTAGAGGCGCAGTGAGTTTAGTGTAGGAATCAAACAATTGAATTTCTGCACAAATGTGATTCGTAGCGCCACTATCTTATAATCCAGTTACTAGGAACTACAGAAGGAGAAATGGTACTATTACCTGCGAAATTATCCAACTGAGCGTAATTCACCTCGAGAGGATTAAGAGGTAATTCATCCTGCATAATTTTCTTAACCTCTGTCCGAATCATATCTGTAATTCGAAAAATGTCCCTCAGTTGAACCAGGTTTACAGTCAGCAGAAACCAAGGCAGTGAAACCTCTGCCTTTACTCTCTACTTTCTTCCTTTGATCTATCATCTTTTTATACCAGTCTGGTACACCGCTTAGTTTGAAACACGTATATCTGGAATTGCCTATTCTTTTGCAGTAATCACATATTATATTTCGCTTATCTATCACCGGTTTCATCCTGAATGCTTGGGCCTTTACTTGAAACGTACTCCCACTGTTAACATCTATGTCATTGTTGCTCATCTGCATTTGCTTTTCAACCTTGAGAAGCATGGAGTAGGCTTTAGTAACAGAAGATAACGGATCTAACAGAAGGATTTGACTGCGTGCTTGATCTAATACATTGCTCAAGCCTACAAGAAACTACATCAATTGATTTGAGGCTATGTTCTCTGCAATGGCTTTATTCATCTCACATGTGCAGCCAGAGCAAACACATTTAGGTGTGGGGGACAGACACACAAGTTCGTCCCATGATCGCTTCAATTTCGTGTAGTACTACATAATTGACAGATTTTCTTATGCTACTTGTGCAATTTCCTTTTGTAATTGATACGCCATTGGGCTATTACTCTCACCAAAGCGAACTTTGAGCTCCAACCACAACTCACGAGAAGATCCTACGTACATAAAGGATTTTGCTAAATATTTGAAAATACAGTTTAAGATCCAAGTCGTTACCATGGAGTCGATACGATTCCAATGCTTAAAATCATCGGTGTTGGGATGAGGTCGGATTGCAGTGCCGTCGATAAAATCCAACTTCATTTTTGCCGTTAGAGAACGTCGTATTGCTCGGCTCCAAGCAAAATAGTTGCTGCCAGTGAGTAAGGCAGAAACCATCACGATACGTGGGTGATTAGAAGACTGCAATTGCATAAATTCCTGGTCGAACAAACCACATGAGGCATCTTCATTCACCATGGAAGCATCATACTCTGTTGTCGCTATGGCAATGTGTAAGTTTCAGTATTAATTTTCATAGGGGTATGCGGAGACCTTCACAAGGAAGACTCTAATACCATGTTGAAAGAGGTAATAAAAAAAGTGAAGATTTGTGCAGAAAAATGATTTCAGGAGCCAAGTAAATTTTCTGTATTCATCAGATCAATGGAACAGCCATAGCCAGTGTTTAAATACAAACAAATGGCGTAAAACAGAAAATAAACAAACTCCTGAACTAATTAACTGATTGTACACTTGAGCGCCAAATGGCGTCCACATCATGCATAGTCAACAACTTATAAAAGTGTTACATAAAAAACGTAATCACAAAGCGCGCTTCTACTCGTCTTCTTTGGAAGGTAGCTGAAGCTTGCTCTGTTCTGCTGCAATGTTCTGATTTTGGTGCTGCCAAGTGATTAACTAGGGTGCCACTCACGAATGCCTTCCTCAACGAGCCTAGTCTCAAATGGGTTGATTTTTGCTTCTTCATTAGATTTTCTTCTTCGCCTTGCCTGCCATTTTGATGACTTCCCTCACAATTCCAATCACTCCATTCAGGCAGTTTTGTCGTTCTGCACAGTACCAACCAACAAGTCTCCTCCGAAATCCTGAGCTAACGTCTCTGCCCCTTTAGCAAATTAGACTACAATTCATCTATCATAGTAGAAATCCTTTGTTGATTGTCAATTTTCAGTTTTTTGATGCTGATAGCAAGAGTGGTAGTATCGGGTATATGTTTTCCCTTCACAACCCTATCAACAAGTAGGGGTGGGCATCCGAGTCGGGTTCTCCGGGTCCCAACCCGACCCGATCGGATTTGGTGTGTACGGGTCGGGTTATACGGGTAAAAAATCGGGTTCGGATTTACCTAAAAACCAGTAAAAATAAAACGGGTCGGATTTCAGGTAGGATCCCAAAACCCGATTTGGTAATGTAAAATACAAAAATGATGTCGTGTCTCTAGTCTCTCTAATCTGTCCGTCTGTCTCTACTCTCGACTGCTATTGTTGTTGTGTTTCTTCCTCTTCCCAAATTCCAAACCCTAGAAGAAGGCCCAAACTAAGCCGTTCGTCGCCGGAGCGCCGCTCCCCCTATCAAAGACTTGTCATCGTTGGCTCTAAGGTTAGTTACAATCTAGAATTGTGGGAGTTTTTTCTTGATTGCCTTATTTGATGGTTACTGGTTACTTGATTCTCCTTAATCAGGGATTCTTCAGGACTTTGCTTTCATATTGCCTAAATTTTAGTTGATCTCAACTTGTGCATTGATTTTAGTTTTTATCTGCATGTTGTTTGACTCAGGTTGTCGTCGTGGCTTCTTTTTTTTTTTTTCACTTGGTTAACTGTTAAGTATGTTTTCTGCTTGTTAGCCTTCCTGGTGTTTGACTGTGGGCAAGGCATGATGAACTTTGTTGGAGTTGAGAGGAACAAAAGGAAAAGAAAAGAAAATGTTAAAAATGCCAATAGAAAAATAATGTATTAATTCTCTATCACTTTTTGACTTCAGTATTCACCTGTATTTAGAGGAAATTACACATTATAGAGGCATTGATGCAAGTAACCTCTCCTGCCAGTAATTATATTTGTTGAGAGAGAATCTCTTTGCAGTGATTATATTTAAGTTAGGATAATTTGGTTAAAATTGTGGATTAGTTACTTTGATGAAATACAAATTCTAAAATAGTGTCCTCCACAATCAAAACGGGCCATCTACCTCTAAGTACACATTTTGGAAACTTTAGCATTAGGAGAATTTGGAGTTTAAAAAAATATGTGAAGAGTTAGATAATTGTGGCAAACACGGTAAGAATGTTTTAGAAGTTATAGAACTAAGTTTTTTTACTTGTCCAGAAACTCACGGTGCTTGTAGAAATTGGATCAATGTTTATCATCTGAAGCATGTTTCCCGAATTTCTCCAGTGCAAGAGAATATATTGCTTTTCTCTTCATTGATGTTCCAGTTGCCACCAACTTGACCGCCTGCATTGAATAAAACAATTGTATATTGCAAGTTATCAAGTAACAAATTATTAGCAATCCATATCCTCTTCAGGAAATAGATTTAGAATAAATTTTAAAATTAGACAAAGTATTGTTCCCCAATATCCCATCAATTTGGTGAAACTTAGAAGTCTCAAAACAAAGTGTTTATTTTAAATTTCTTATTATTTTGTCACTTAACTACATTCATTTAATTATGCTTTAATATTGTGGGTTTTTTTTTGTTCTCTAATTAGAATATATCTTTTATTTCAGTTTCAAATGTCAATTTATGATGGAATTAGAAGTCACTCTCAGTCTCAGTCTAACTCATCACCGAATGCCCAAACTATAAATATGGATGGATTGAAAAATCAGGTTAGTGGTGATCGTCTTGAGAATGTTGAGCATTATATTGCTGATAATATTGATAAGGAGTTGGATGGAGAGGACGAGGAGGAAGATCTTTTAGGTAATTCTAAAAAAAAGAAAAAAGAGGGTAGTGACTTCTAGATCACCGTGGCGGGAGCATTTCATGAAATTTCATTGTGAAAAGAATAATGTTCAAAAGGCTAGATGCAAATATTGTAGTAGAGAGATCAAAGCCGATCCAAAAGCACATGGAACTAGACCTTTGAAGAATCATTATGAATCTTACAAGAAAAAAATTCCAAGAAATCACCAGAAATCAGAATAGATTGTCTTTCCAACCAACTCGCATGGGTGATAGAGACGCCCATCTTGTTAATTGGAGATCTGAGCAAGACAAAATTAGAGAAGCTTTGTGTCACATGCTGGTTGTGGATGAACTTTCATTTAAGTTAGTCGAACATCCTGGATTTAGGTATTTCTTGTCTGTTGCATGCTCGATGTTTGCTATTCTATCAAGAAGAACAATAACGAAAGACATTTTCAATATATATGTGCATGAAAGAGCAAGATTGAAGTCGTTTATTAAAGATCATGCTCAACGGGTTTGCATCACTACAGACACTTGGACATCTATTCAAAAAGTCAATTATATGTGTCTCACCACTCATTTTATCGATGATGATTGGAACTTGCACAAAAGAATTTTGAATTTTTGTCCAATTATCGGGCATAAAAGTGAAGAAATAGGTAAAGGTGTAGAAAAATGCTTGCTTGATTGGGGTGTTGATAGGGTTTTCTCTATCACTGTTGATAATGCGTCTTATATGATGGGGCTATAGTTTACTTGAAAAAGAATTTTGAAAATTGGGGGCAAAACATCTTAGGTGGGAGATATGTGCACATGAGGTGCATGGCACATATAGTTAATCTTGTTGTGCAGGATGGTTTAAAGGGTGAGCATGAGACTATCTCTCATATTAGAGGGGCCATCAGGTATATTAGGAATTCTCCAGCTAGGTACAAGAAATTTCAAGAGTGTGTTGAATTTGAAAAATTGGAAACGAAAAAAATTGTTATCTCTTGATGTACCCACTAGATGGAACTCCACCTACTTGATGTTGGAGACGGTTATAAGCCTTAAGATCACATTCGATGCTTATGAAGATATAGATCTTGCCTATAAGACTGATCTTTCGAGGCAACCATTTGATGGGATACCGACTCATTATGATTGGGAGAAAGCAAAGGTATTGGTGAAATTTTTAAGGCATTTTTATAATCTTACGTTGCGCGTTTCTGGTGCCTTGTATGTCACATCTAATCTGGTTTTTCGTGAAATATGTGAAGTTGACTTGCTTCCCAGACATTGGTTAAGTAGTAATAACGTTGAATTAAATGAAATGGCAAGAAAGATAAAAGAAAAGTATGACAAATATTGGGGATCAATTGAAAAGATGAATATGATTTTATATTATGCCGTGATCCTTGATCCCCGTCATAAGTTGGAGTTCATTGAATTTAGTTTTGATAAATTGTATGGTGGTACCGAAAAAAGCAATTTGATGAAAGAACAAGTGAAAGATGGGCTTTATGAGTTGTTTAATGATTATAAGTTGAGATACGGTCATATACTCTTTGAGGAACGCCAGGAAGCCACGGATCATCATTTAGTTGTGTTTCTTCATCATCTTTCTCTTCAGTAGGGACATCTATGCAATATACTGATTATGAGGCGACTCGTACATTCACCATAGAACAAGAGTTCAGTATGTACAAATCAAGTGGAAAAGGGGATCGCGTGAAATTAAAATTAGAGAAATATCTAATGAGGATGTTGAAATGCATAGAGACAAATTTGACATACTGAATTGGTGGAGAGTAAACACCCAAACGTTTCCAATTTTTTCTAAAATAGCTCGGGATATATTAGCAGTTCCAGTCTCAACTGTTGCCTCAGAATCCGTATTTAGTACCGGTGGTCGTGTTCTTGACACTTTTAGGAGCTCTTTGTCTCCTAAAATAGTGCAAGCACTTATTTGTACTCAATATTGGATACGAAAAGGCTCCAAACCAATTATAGGAGGATTTAAGTGAACTTGAAGTAGTTGAGAAATGTACTTAGTTATATATTTTTCTTGTATTTTGATTATTGTTCAATTCTATGTATTCTACTTATATATTTTACTTGTCTAACTATTTTCTATTTTATTGTAGAGTTGATTAAGTTGGGGGTTGATTCAATAATTATTGAGATTTAATGGTGCTAACTGCTACTTGTAAATTTTTGACAAGGTAATAGAACGGTAGAACCTCATTGTGTAATGTTACATTTTTAATTTGTTTGACTTTCTCTAATAGTTTTTGCACTTTGTATATTTAATGCTTGACAGGTCGAGAACTCGAGGATGAAAATGTGATATGATTAGCTGATTGCTTTTTCAGTCTGTAGGCATTATGATTTAGGAGGCCTTAACTGATTGAACTCTTTTTTTTAGGTATTTATGTAAAATTTAAGTATTTGTGTGCTGGATAAAGTAAGGCAATGAAATTCTTTCACTAGTCTCATAAGCTCTTTGAGAAGCTGTTGAGAGTAAAGAAGAATGCCTTTTTACCGGATAATCTAGCCAATTATCTTATTCTTATATATAGGTGCTCCTGGCCTCTACTTGAAGGTTAGCCCCCTCTCCTAGCCTTGAGGGAAGCGAAAGAAGTCAGGCAAGTGAAAGTTCAGTTGACTATAGCTTTTTGGCAAGCAGGAGGCTTGATGTAATTAAGCAGATCAAATTGTCGGCAAGCAAGTAAATTACATTTTAGACTTACATGGGCTTACTTTAGTGAATTACGTTTATTTTGAAAAATTTATTTTTTTGAAGCTGACAAAACCCGAACCCGACTGTCGGGTACGCGATTAGTCGGGTATCCGACTCCGTCGGGTTTGGGTTCATTTTTTTCCAACCCGACATGTCGGGTATCCGACCCCAAATTACCCGAACTCGAAAAACCCGACCCGATGTCCACCCCTATCAACAAGTAGATGTGGCAACTCATGCCACATTGTTTTTCCTTTTTTCTTGTTTTAAAAAAAAATTATTGTAATTTCCAAGTCATGTAAAAAAATCCGCTAATTAAATCAATTCCCCCAAACTCAATAATTACACATGCTATTTTTCTGCCACTTTGGAGAAAATCCCGCGATTAATGTCTTAAAATGAAGCAAATTAAAAGATCACTTTAAAATCCTAAAAAGTTAATGGACTAAAACAAAAAATAGATAAAGTTAAAGGACGAGAGATGCCTGCCTTTGATCCAACTCAACTTTTCTCTCTATTTTTGTACTAAAACTCACTTGATAAACTCGAGATTTGGTCCCATAACAATGCCACAAAATCCCAACTGCTCAGCCTCTTCCTTATTATAACGCTTTTTTTGCTATTTCGCAAAAATAAAGGTTTTTTTTTTTTTTAATTTTACCTCAAAATTTTACTATGCCAAAATAATTTAGAGAATACCAATCGATTTGATTTTGATAATTATCTAATTTTTTTGGCACTTCGACATAGGCATATTTAGTAAATTGAATTTTTTTAAATATAAATTTGAAATAGTTAAAAGTTAAATTGTGAAAATAATAATTATATATTTTTATTTAGTTTTTTAAACTTTTAACAAATAAAGTGATAAAAATAGTATTAAAATAATTAACATATAAGATATATTTGAGTTAAATATAAAAATAATTAAAATAAAATAATATTTTATATGATTCGATAAACCAACAACAAAATTTGGATACTGTATTTTTAAAAAAGACCTAACTATTGGACTGAAATTTGCAATAGGGTATGCTTTGATCAACTGAAGTTAAATAAAGGGGGCATTCTGCCTTTTTCCCCAAATTTTGGGTTTACCTACCCCCTTCCTTCCATAGTGGTACCTTTTCCTTAAAAACGGAATAATTATATTCAAATTTGGGGTAATTGTACGTAAATTTTTTATAATTTGAGAAATAATATTTAATACTGTTCATTTTTGTTTTCTAGTAAATATATTCCTTATTAAGCAAAATTTATCGAAATTACTGATATTAACCAAAAAATTAAATAAAAACTCATATTTGCCCACGATTAATTTATTACTGACTTATCGAAAGACAAAAAGATCTTTTCATGACCAAACTATCTTTAGACGTTCTTACACGTTAATATACATGTGAAGAGGTACATCTTCACTACGATGAAGAAACAAAATAAGATGCTTTTTCGTCTTGTGTAATTGGTTTTGAAATGTAACGCTATTTGGTATTTGATTTCAACTTAGAAACAATTAAAATATAAAAATTATTGAAATAGTCAATTTAAAATAATAGAATAAAAATTGTATCCATATATTATTAAAGAATTAAATGCAATTCATCCCTATAATATGTGAAATGAGCAAATATCATTCTTTGAAGAAAAAAATTGGCAAATTACTCGCGTATTTTAAAAAATGAAACAAATTACCCTCCTATTAAAGGTTTAGATAGATGGGTAATTTATTTTATTTTTTAAAACATATGGGGTAATTTGCTATTTTATTTTTTACAGTTTTTTTTCCTCATTTATCATATCACAATATGGTAAATTGAATTTTTCCCTATTATTAAAACAGTAAAAAAGAAAGTAATATTTTTAACCATGACTAATTACTATAATAGAAACAAAATAACAGTAGCAAATAGTCATTGACTACAGCCATACAACAGTCGTGGGCCGTAGTATCTGTGAGAGTAGCTAAAACATTTGCCATAGCTAAAAGTCATGACAAATATTTTTACCATGATTCTTAGCTATGGCAAATAAATTTTTCTTGTTGGAAAATTTATGATTTTGTATCGATTTTATTTAGCGTATAGTTATTAAAATTGCAGGAGTTATTTTTTTTTTCTAATAAAAAAAAATTTGATTCAGCAAGCCTGATTCGGGACCAAATGATTCTGAATCATCAGATTGGGTCGATCCCAAATATCAATACGGGGCAAGAAGGATCCATTCCCGAACAAGCCTTGATCGGATCAGCCGCTTTTTTTTTTTTTTTTTACTAATTTGGTCGTGGGTCGGACTGGGCGCTCCGCATCTTGATAAGCGATCTTTTCACTAAATTAATTTTATTTAAAAAGCAAGTCAACAGATTACATGGTTTAATGATGCAAGTAATCATGAATGAAAACAGTTCGACCCGGAGACCTTTTTTCAACCTTCATGTTCAGATTTTCTCAGCTTTTTTTCACCGTAAAATTCGCCGAAAACCCGAGTTAAAAGAGAAATTCACTGCAAGGATGCTGTGACGATCGGCAAAGGAGTATTTAATACATTTGATTTCCAGCTGTTAATCATTCTCCAGCTATGGCCCCACCGCTGCTATTCTGCTCTCATAGGTGTCGCTCTCCTGTTTTGCATGGCTGCATACCGCCTGCTTTATATGTTTGTATACAAGTGAGAAATACTCGCACTGACACGCTGCATTGTGTGTATTCCAGAATGGCCTTTTCTTGTTTCGCGGGCCGGCTGATGATCTTGGTTCTCTGTGTAGTTGTGGCGCTGCCTTTTGCGGCCGCCGGAGGAGGAAGGCGGAGCGGCCCTTGGGATCCGATAATCCGGTGGCCGCTGGACCGCCGTGAAACGGAGGATAACGCCACCAGATGGGCGGTGCTGGTGGCGGGCTCAAATGGGTTTGGGAATTATCGGCATCAGGTGAGAGTTGTGAAGTGAAATCAGACTGATCAGTTGCTGATTCTTGCATGTGAAAGCGCGTTTTGGTGTTTGTTTTTTGTCAATCAATTTGGGCAGTCTTCTTTGAGATGAATTTGTGTTCTATCAAATTCTATAAATGGTTATTTACTTGATTTTCACATTAGAAATAGGTTCTTGGTTGGCTGGTAGCACCTTTTGAAATCATCAATTTAAGGTCAATGAAACTGTAGAGGACATAGTATGGGTTCACCGTAGAAAACAGGTTCTTGGACATTGTTATCATCTTGGAAACATAAGAGATTACTTACTCAGTCTAATCAAACAATTCCTTTCCTAGATTAGAGTATTGTAGTTTCAAATCTTAGATTTTAATTTTAAAAAGAATCAGAACTGAGCAAGCTCAACTCCTTGTATATAGTTAATGGAGTAGAACACCACAAGGAAACGACTCAATAGCAACGAAAAAAATTTAACATCGAGCTAATTATCAAATTAAATTTTTGTTTCTAATCTATCTTGTTCAATATAAAAAATTTACTTGCTAATGGGTTTACTTACTAATGGTTTTAGTGTATTAAATAATGTAGATTAACGTCGAAAGTTTTACTTAGTAATTATCTCGATGTTGATTTTAGCATAAAATATTTTTGTAGCTACTGAGGCATTCTCTTGTAGTGGAAGATCCAACATGATCATATGGAATAGAAAATGTAGTTTTTCTGATTTTCAGTTCCGGTTGTATACATATCAAATGGATTAGAATATTTACCAAATGGAGTAGAACATACCACAGTATATGGAATAGAAAATTCAGTCTTACAGTTTTTCGGTTCTAGTTGTAATTTCTTCACCTCCCATTGTGATACTGTGATTTAACTCGGTACCGTGGATTACGTAGGCTGATGTTTGCCATGCATACCAAATACTTAAAAAGGGAGGGCTGAGAGATGAGAACATTATAGTTTTCATGTACGATGACATTGCGATGAATGAGCTAAATCCAAGAAAAGGAGTTATAATCAACCATCCGACAGGTGGGGATGTCTATGCTGGTGTTCCGAAGGTAACATCTCGTATTCTGCATTTTGATGCACTAAAATTACTGCTGCATTCTACTTACTGGTTGCCTATGATTCATGGGATTCTTTGCAAATGTAGACTGGTATGGTCAGTCTTTACATCTGATGGCAAAGATTGATTCGTTGTAAAAAGTGTAAAAACGAGTATTTAAACTATGAAACATTTAGTTGGGGTACAAACTCGTTTCTAGGGCGATTCAGTCCAAGAAATATGAATGTTCAGCTTCTTGTTCTAAAGAAATTTGTGCTAATTTTAGTTGTATACAATATCCTGTGGTGGAAGTGGGGGTTCTGAGATGAGTCAATAACGTTAGGGATTGTAATTAAATTTGATGCTTCTTATTTTCTGGATTTTGAATGAGCGCCACATGGAATCAGGATACCACACCAAAGTGCGATCAGTAGTTAAACTACTCTATTATACAATTTCGAACGGTGGTATGAAATTTGTAGGTAATTGTAGTACATAGCCAACTTGGTAG
This sequence comes from Sesamum indicum, assembly GCF_026168435.1. NCBI lineage: Eukaryota > Viridiplantae > Streptophyta > Magnoliopsida > Lamiales > Pedaliaceae > Sesamum > Sesamum indicum. The sequence goes on along the minus strand of NC_142657.1, from coordinate 2,340,482 downwards.
AATGTGTTCTACAGAGGAGAAGAGGTTCGTGGCGTGCTCTTGAGTTACAATTCTTTCCACGAATGCAAATATCGGCAGATAGTTTTTCTTTTATGTTATGATTAAGTTAATATTACTTGTTCTTGATCTACGTTGAAAATTTCATTTTGGTTGTTCGTTATAGGACTACACTGGTGAGCAAGTGACGGCCGAGAACCTTTATGCTGTAATCCTAGGTGACAAAAGTGCCATCAAAGGTGGAAGTGGAAAAGTTGTTGACAGTAAGCCCAATGACAGGATTTTCATATACTATTCCGATCACGGTGGACCGGGAGTGCTCGGTGAGCCACTTGAACAACATCTGCACTCTTTTTCTATTTAAGAGAAGACTAATCTAGCATTCTTTTTCATATGTCCTTTTAACCTCTTCCCTGGAAAAAGGACATCTGAGATTCAATGAATGAGGTCATCAAGGATTCATTTTCTTTCAGGGATGCCAAACATGCCTTACCTTTATGCGAACGACTTTATTGAAGTTCTGAAAAAGAAGCATGCATCTGGCACCTACAAAGAGATGGTAATTAGTTACTTTTCTTTTGAGTGCTTTTAGGATGGAGTTCTCAATTTGTTGTTCCGGTGTTGTATTTGTAGGTCATATACGTTGAAGCCTGTGAAAGCGGAAGTGTATTCGAGGGTTTGATGCCTGATGATCTAGACATTTATGTGACGACGGCATCAAATGCAGAAGAGAGTAGCTGGGGAACGTACTGCCCGGGGATGGACCCTCCACCACCGCCAGAGTACATAACATGTCTTGGAGATTTGTATAGCGTAGCTTGGATGGAAGACAGGTACGCTTGTTCTACCGTGCGATAAATCTATTGAATTTCATCTAAGTATGATTATCTTACAAATTCATTATAATCTTGGACATGACACAAACAATTTTCTCACTGTAAAGCTAGCAATATTATATTTGGTGGGTATCTTTCAACAAGTCATCGAGGTCGTCATGAATATTTTTTATAGAATGTTGTTTGTCCCTTAATTCCCATTATATTTAGGGTATCATCTTATGATATCATATGGAAGTTTTCAGTGTTAGTTCCCTATATTTTGATCAATTGGGCATATTGTTTGCAAGCCCCTTTTTCTGTATTCGGCAGCAATCATCTTAGGCTTATCGACGATCTATTATATTTGTCTGCAGCGAGTCTCACAACCTCAAAAGAGAAACTGTAGAGCAACAATATCAACAGGTGCTAATCCTAAGCAAATGCTCGTATGAAAAACGCACATGATGAATGAAGCTAGCTCTTAGTAAATTTGTGGTGAATGGTATCTTTACGCAGGTCAAGGAACGTACTTCCAACTTCAATACTTACAATGCAGGATCTCATGTAATGGAATATGGGAACAAGAGCATCAAATCTGAAAAGCTCTATTTGTACCAAGGTTTCGACCCGGCAACTGAAAACATGCCTCCGAGCGAGAACCACTTGAAACCTCACATGGATGTAGTCAACCAGAGGGATGCAGATCTTCTCTTCCTATGGGAAAGGGTTAGTTAATCTCTTTACATTTTTCTATTACCGTACATAAAACATCATTTTGAGTTGGTCACATAGACCGTGTTTCCAGTTACGTGTAAACTAACTTCATTTGATTGTTTGAATCCTTGTTCTAAACTTTCATCGTTTGATTGTTTGATTCCATGTTCTAGTACAAGAGACTGGATGGTGGGGCAAAAAAGAAATCAGAACTCTTCAAGCTGATAACTGATACGATGCTGCATAGAAAACATATGGATGATAGCATAGACATTATCGGTGCATTCTTATTCGGCCCTGAAAATGGTCCTTCTATACTCAAATCTGTTAGAGACAGGGGCTTGCCCTTGGCCGACGACTGGGATTGCTTGAAATCTATGGTAAGCTCCCGTCGATATAAGAATTCGCTTATTGAATTTGTTCTTGCAAATTTTCACTAGTATCTCTAATTCGGGGTAAAAATCCTCAGGTTCGGTTATTTGAGGCACATTGTGGTTCATTGACTCAATATGGCATGAAACACACGAGGGCATTCGCAAATATATGCAACAGCCGCGTCTCATCGGCCGATATGGAGGATGCGTGTATGGCGGCCTGCCGTGGGCATGACTTTGCTGGGTGGAGTCCTTTGAATAGAGGCTACAGTGCCTAGAAATGTTGGTAATGTGTAGATATAGAAGTATGCAACTTGTTTGCATTTAAAAGTCATATATAAGTAGAAACATGTGCTTCCCCCAGCCAGCTTTACTTGGTATTGAATTCCTCCTCCTTGATAATTTTGGATATAGACTGGTAAAAGGTATGTTTTGGTGCATAGTTTTTATTTTTTTATTTTTAATATCGATTTATTTTCTATAAGTGTTAAATAAGTAAAGGTTTTAATGAAAAAGAATTTGATGAAAATATTGATAACGATTCTTAATTATTAAAAATAAATTTTATCCCAATATTATATGTTGGCTTTGAAATGGAGGGTGAAGGTTAATTATTGTGACAAGTTCTCAAAATCATTTTAAAAACAATTTTAAATATTATTAAAGCTTCTAGACCTGTATATAAATTTCTTTTCGAGCTTCATTTGTCTACAAAATTTCGTATTTTCGTAATATACTTTATTTTTTTAATATTCTTAGTTTTAGAGTAAAATACACTTTAACTCTCCTGATTTTATTCGTTATACAATATTTATTTTTTTAAATTAATAAATATAATATTTACTATTTGATTGGATAAAAATGCTTCTTATTTTGATATATTTTAGTATTTTGTACATTGAATCAGTATCAAATTATTTTTTAATTAATTTTCTAGTAAGTGAATGACTTCCGTTAAAAGTGAAGTATAACATATAAATATATAGTAGATACATAATAAATATAATATAATCAATAACTCATACATGCTTCTTAAAAGAAAGTAACAAATATATATGCTTTACTTAAAAGTAAATATTTTTAGAACCAATGAATAAATATATTTTATCATATTTTTTAGAGAAAATATGTTAAAAAAATCGATATGTAATTATTTATTTTTAGCTAATAGAATAGATAGTTAATAACTTAATTTATCACCAAATCAATAAAATTTTTTCATAAAATATTTTTGTGTATTTATTGTGCTCATTTATTAGTTAATTTTGAGCCTGTAGAAAAAATTAAATTATTTAACTCACTCACTTTATTATAAATAAAAGACATTTTTTCCAATTAAAATTTTTTTAATTAAACTTAAAATGCAAAATTATTAGAAATTTTTTTTTTGGAACGAAATATATATATATATATATATAATATGGCCAATATATCTAAAAGTTTTAGGGGTAGGTGTTATATTTGTTAGTTTAGGGGGGTAATTGTTACATGACAAATAATGCAGGGGCGCAAAGTGTATCTTACCTTTAGTTTTATGATGCGTCTTGTGTGTTTAATATTAATCTTTACTTATATAGATTTTTTAAGGAAAATTACACTTTCTTTTCTTGAGATTTGGTGTAATTATACGTAATTTTTTTGGATTTGAAAAATTACATCTTAGCACTTTTGAGATGAAAGCTAACAAATAAGTCATTTTATTAGTGAAAATTATTAAATTTGCTGATATTAACAAACTCGATTGACTTATTACTGATTTATTGCAGATCAAATAATATTTTTCGAACTAAACTGCCTTTATAACGGTTAAGATATACCTTCTCACATGCATTAAAATGTGAAGACGTATGCGGTTTATTTGGTCATAAAGAGATTTATTCAACCTGTAATAAGTCCGTAATAAGTCGATTAGGGTAAATAGAAAACTTTTTTCTATTTTTTTTGTTAATAACATCAATTTCGATGAATTTTGACTAATGGGGAGACTTATTTGTTAGACGAAAGCAAAGTTCATTTCAAAATGACAGAGGGTTTACGTATAATTACACCAAATCTTAAAGGAGGAGAGTGTAATTATCTCTCTCTCTCTCTTTTTTTTTTTTAAATAGGTTATTTTAGACGTTGTTTATATATGCGTATTTTTCTTGATTTTTTCTAGAAAAGTATAAAAAAGATTTTAAATAGTTTATTATTTTAAGAAGTTTAAAATTTAAAAAATACTAATGTACATGGTGTAATAGAGGGAGATTACATTTACATTCAGTTAAATTGGACACAAAATTAAGTATTTATGATAACGAAGTTATGAGATCAATTCTTATTTAAATTTATATTTATCTATTTTATCTTTCATTAAACTCATTTTGCTGTACAAGAATTACATTGATGTCTGACAGTTATCATAAAAAAGAGATTAATATTAAGGATTATGACAGACAAAAAGATGTTTTCTGTTTGTCCGAGGAAACAACACGGTATAATTGTTGAAATAGGTGATCAAAAACTAATTAGATTGACAATTAAAGAACTATTCAAACAATCTTAATTTAAGCGATGTCCCAACCAATATGGTAAGTATTCGTTTTCGGCACACGCATCTATTATGCTCACCAAATTACGTCAAGCACTGCTTGGACGTCACAACAGATGCCCACAGACCATTTTCATAATCGTGCAACAGTTGGACTGCGCATTGGTGGCGGTCATGAAATCAACTGTTTAGGGTTGGGTTTGAAATGTTCCAAGTCAAGGACCTCAAGTTTGGCATCGAGAGTCCTAATGAGACTTGTATTAAAAGTCGCATTCATTTGATGAATGCCATGTTTCATCGGTGACAAGCGTGGGATGTCTATGCAATTTTAATGGGTCGATTGGCTAAGTATCGAATCGACTGAACTGACTCGCGGGGATTGTCATATAGAAGTCTTGAAGGCTTGGTCAGTATGACTTTAGTCCCCGGTTTCGATAATACGGGAGTAGTCCTCATATTTGAGGAATCACGGTAGTCACGTGCATGCAATAACTGTATCTTAGATTTATACGAGAGGTGATCGTATCTCAGACATGGTCATCATAAGCCTTGTCTAGTGCAGTCAAAGTATGTAGCGAGGACAGTGGGTTCCAAGAAGAGGATCTGTCCCTTGTCAAAATGTGACAGAGGTATCTCCTATGCACTTGGAGATGTGTTAACACTTTATAAAATTGTGGCTAAAGTAATTGGTCGAATAGGAAAAAGAGGTTCTTATGTCGAGTAATTTGACGTAGCACGGTCTCAAGTATTAAGCATAGACGCCTAGTCCAGAATGGGCACCAACACCCAATTCCATGCCCTAGACTAAAGTCGGGAGACGGTAGACGGAAGGACCATACTCGTAAGGACTCGGGAGCCTAAAAGTTCACATGAAAATTCGCCTTGTCTCTAGTGCCATGGACCGTTGCTAGACAAGCACCCATGGTGATGGATTTTCTTGGTCAATTGATCAAGAATTATTAACTAAATTAAATTTGATTAATAATAGTGCTTGACACTAACCCAAGTCTACCTGAAAGGTAAATCTAAAGAGTCACATACAAATCATCGAGAAGGGACGGGAAATTAATTGGAATTAATTTCATAAGTAATTGGATTACTTAATAATGAGAGGGATTTATTGGATGGATAAACCCAATGATAAATTAATAGGATCAATTTATATTGGGCTTGCCCATGTTATTTAATAAGTTGGACTTATTAAGTAATAAAGACTTATTGGGCTCATATATTTAATTGGATTAAATATATGTTGGACTTAATTAAGTGAGTTTTACTTAAATTAAATTTAATTAAGATTGACTGGGCCTTGAATTTTAATTAATTAAAATCGGCCCAAGCCCATTAATTAAATTGGTAAAAATAATTAAAAAAAAATTATTGACTAACAAATCCACTTTTGAAAAGTACCATGGTAATCCTTCTTTATTTGGAATAAATGATTTTATTACCTTATGGATGGTTAAAATGAACCTAGACATATTTTAATGCATCCATTCAAACTATACATATGTATATTAGTTATTTGGAATAACTAATGAATGGATACATAAAAGCAAGAAAATAATTTTCTATACACCTTACTCCATTCGACCGCCCCTCTCTTGTATATACACTTGTTGTGTATTTTCTCCCTAATTTTCTTCTAACAAAGAGGATTGATGGATCCTAAACTCTGGTGTGGTGTGGACGCAACTTTAGAGGGTTTCTACGTTGAAACCTTGCGAGAACGGATCAAATGAAAGAGGTTTGACGTAAATCAAATCAAAAGGTAATTTCTGATTTATGATTTATGTACCTCTCGTATTTCATTCAACCATTAATCCCGTTAATTTTATTATCATTTATTGTTAACTACATCGAATGCATAGGAACTCCAAGGGTACACCTCCTGGGGTTATGGTTTTATTACGTTTCGTTTTTAATTTACGTATTTTATTATTACCGCTTCCGCTTGCGCATTCACATGCCGATCCACTCGCACTTCGAGGTGTCTTCAATAATGATGTAATAAGTTATTTAAGTTATTTTAAAGTTTAAATTATAGAATTAATTTGAAAAAATTCAAAATCTTTCTCATAACCATGTACATGCATCTCATGTAGAAAAGTATAAATACTATATTATAAAACATGAAAACTATGCTCTTTTAACTTGCATTCAATAATCCATTTCAATCTCGTTTTGAATTGAATTCGTGCATGAAGTAACTCTTCTCTAAAATAATAAATCATAAATTGTTAATTTATGTACATCAAACCCCAATAAAAATTTTAGAAAGATAAATACAGATGAATTTTTTGCCAAATTAAATATTGCTTGTTCCCAACTATTGAAATATTACGTAGAAAGATATAATTTTAAATAGAGTTTGCATTTTTTAATTTTTCATTCTTCTTGATCTCATTTTTATTTTCACAATTTATATAGCATAACTTATAAGTTTATATATAAGTATTTTAAAAGAATTATTAAAATAATACCCAATTAGTGGGAATCATAAAACAATTGTTTGTTCCTCCATTAAATTGTACTTATGTTATGTTTTTTATAATTTTATTTAATGCAAGTAAAATTTACAATTTTATTTAATTTTCTGCTCATGCTTTATTCTTTTTCCAATTCCAGTTTTTCGAAGTGGTAAGTGTATATATACACCCATATTAATCAGTAATCCTCTTTTGAGGATTTTTATAGACTATGTTTTTTTAGAGAATTTTAATAGTTTATATATATATATATTATTTTTAAATTTCAATCATTTAATCTTTTAGTAGTTTATTGTGTGTTTTGAACTAATAATTCTATATGCCCAGTTCTTTTAATTACACTGTTTTAAATTTTAATTTCAAAAGATTAAATAGTATATAGCATATGAACATATACTTTATATATGTGTACGAAATATTAATAAACTATTCAAAATTTTGAATTTATAAATCTGATTTTCCATTATATATTATAAGTTCATTATGGAAATAACATCTAAATTATTAATTGAGTATGAAATTATATTCAACATATAATTATTGTTGTACTCAATTAATTATACATTGTAGAATCTTAACTATCTTTTATATTCTTAGATGATGCCGTGCATTGCCCGCTCGTGACCTAAACATTTATTAGAGAATTCCGACAGCAGAAAACCCGACGGGCCACAACGAGACGACTACGAAACGAATCATCAATTAGACAGCGGCGCACCTCTCAACTTTGTTTATTTGTTTGGGGTGAAGACCACAATATATGCTGCAATAAAGCAATCAGGCCCATTGTCAACACTTTTAGTGCTCATTCTATGCTATGTTATTCCTTTTTCTTCAGACCAATGAATTTTTTTTAAACGAATAGTATAAGAAATTAGATTAATTATTTTCTTTATGATAAGAATCTTTTATATGTTATAGTTTTATTTGAATTATCAAAATATAATTTAAATAAAGATTTATGAAATTGGGAGTAGTAAAACACTGAATTCATGTCTACTTGTGAGTATGGAGAAATGTAAAGTAAGAACCACAATAGTGCAGCCATGGAAGGGTATTCTGGAGAAGAAATAGTCGTAGTTTCTCTCAAAAATAGGTTGTAATATACAGTGAATGATCGGTAGATATACAACAAGCAAAAAGGGAGAAACTAAATACTCTAACAACCTGCCTACGTGGATAACTGCGAAACAAACTAATTGACTAGCTATAAAAAGAATGTAACAGACTGAATAACTACAGAAACAAGAATGTAAAAAAAAAAACACTAAGGATAAATGGGTCGTTGGGTCGCTGGTGTGGAGGTCGCTGTGTGTGGAGGTCGTCATTGTGTGGAGGTCGCTTGCATCCAGTAGAACCTACAACTCGCTACAGGGCCCCCTCAAGATGGAGCCGAGGAAACAAGGCCCATCTTGCAAAGAAAATGGCCGAAATTAGCTGCAGGAAGAGATTTGGTGAAGAGGTCAGTGACCTGATTAGAACCACGAATGTGAGAGAGGGAGATGAATTCGAGCTTAAACTGATAGCGAACAATATGGCAATCAATGTCGAGGTGCTTGGTGCGTTCGTGAAAGACGGGATTGGAGGTGATGTGGAGGGCAGCGTTGTTGTCGCACTAGAAAGAGATAGGTAGTGGAACGAAAACATGGAGGTCGTGTAGCACATAGGAGATCCAGAGGAGCTCGCAAACAATAGAGGCAATGCTCCGATACTTGGTCTCAGCAAATGATCTGGAGACAGTGGCTTGCTTTTTGATCTTCTAGGAGATAAGGGATAACCCAAGGAAAACACAGAACCCAGTAATGGAACGGCGAGAGTCAGGGCAAAAGGCCCAAGATGCATCAGAGTAGGCACTGAGAGTTGAGGAACTAGTAGAGGAAAAGAACATACCAGTGGATGACGATCCCTTCAAATAACGAAGGACGTGAAGGGCATCATCCCAGTGAGAAGAGCGAGGTGCTTGGATGAATTGACTGGGTTGTTGGACAACAAAGGAAATGTCTGGACGAGTAAAACCGAAATAAAAAAGGGGACCAACGAGACACCGAAAGCGATCTGGATCAGGGAGTAGAGAACCATCATCCGGCACTAACTTGAGACCTGGTGGCAACGGGGTAGAGGCAGGTTTGGCATCAAGCATCGAGGTGTCAGCCAGAATATCCTGCAAGTATTTTCGTTGGGTGACTTGTAAACCATGATAGGAACGGGCGAGTTCGAGCCCAAGAAAGTACTTAACTGTGCCAAGATCTTTGATGGTGGACAAATGATCAATATAGGACTTGACAAAGTCCAGAGCAGAGAAAGACGACCTAGTGAGGAGGATGTCGTCGACATAAACCAACAAGGCAGTAAAGTCCCTGGAAGTGCGCTTAATAAAGGGACAGTGTTCATGGCTGGACTGATGGAACCCAAAAGCAAGCAGTTGGGTAGTGAGCTCCAAATTCCACTATCTAGAGGCCTGTTTGAGCCCATAGCGATCTCTGAAGTTTGCAGACTTGCCCAGCGGGAACGCCAAGAAGGCCTTCAGGGGGATCCATATAAACATCTTCCTCTAGAAAACCGTGGAGGAAGACATTGTAAATGTCAAGTTTTAATAGGGGCCAAGAGTTGGAGGCTGCCAACGCGAGAAAGATACGGACAATAGTAGCCTTAGCAACTGGAGGAAAGGAGTCAAAGTAATCGACACCCTCGATCTGATTATAGCCCTTTGCCACCAAACGAGCTTTATAGCGATCAATGGACCCTTTAGGATAGAGTTTCAACTTGTAGACCCAATGAGAGCCAATTGTACGTTTCTTTGGTGGCAGAGAGGTGAGAATCCAAGTTTTATTCTCTACAAGTGCATCTAGTTCTTTAGAGATAGCCTCTATCTAATTCCTATCCTTGTAAGCCTACAGATAGATTTTAGGCTCCTGCAAAGTAGATAAGTGGGCAATAAAACTAGAATGTGCAGTAGTGTAAGATGCAGAGATGCAAGAAGAGGATGATGGGATGCAATGGCAGTCATGATCTGACAATCAGGAAGGCCTAATGTGAGGTCGTTGTGAATGACGAAGTGGGACAGGGGTGACATAGGAGGATCAGAGGAAGGAGTGATCGTAGCAGGAGGACAGACAGGGTCGTTGATAGGGGCAAGAGGATCCAGATCATCAATAGAAAGCGGCAAGGCAAAAGGTACCAAAGGCGAGGTGAGATCGTGATAAGGAAAAGAGTACTCATAGAAGACAACGTCCCTAAAGGTAAATAGGACATGAGAGGCAAGATCATAAACCTTATAAACCTTCTTTTTCTAGCAGCAACCAAGAAAGATGCACTTGGAGGCTCTTTTGTTGAATTTTCTTTTATGAGGCAAGGGATTAGCAGCAAAGCACATCAGCCAAATGTGCTTAGCTGCATGAGGTCAGGTGGTATGTGGTAGAGAACTTCATATGGGCTTTTCCAGTCAAGGAGAGAAGTGGGTAATCTATTTATGAGAAATGTGGCTGTAAGAATGATTTTTCCCAAAAATTGAGTGGGTAAATGTGATTGAAAAATAAACCCCTGGCCATTTCTAAGATGTGTTTGTGTTTTCGTTCTGCGACCCCGTTTTGCTGAGGGGTATAAGAACATGAGGTCTGGTGGATTATCCCAAAGGAGTGGAAAAGCGAGCTATATTGCTCGTTAGTAAATTCAGATCAATTATCTGAATGAATGTATTTAACTGTGGCTTGAAAGTGAACTTTGATCATATTCAGAAAATTGGTTAATATTTGAGGAACCTGGGTTTTATATTGAATAGAAAGGTCCATGTCGCACGACTAAAATCATCTACGATTGTAAGGAAATAGTAGCGCCCAGTCAGCGAACTAAGGGAATAAGGTCCCCACAAATCTGTATGTAAAAGTTAAAAAATACTAGTGGAGAGAGTAGTGCTAGGAGCGAAAGGCAGACGATGCTGCTTTGCTATGGGACATACATCACAATATTCATCTTCTGAAAAAATGTTATTTTTGATTATTTTTGATAAACGGGATACACTTGAGTACATTAGAGGACGGATGACCTAGTCTCCTGTGCCATAGTGATGTGTTACAAGGTTGCGATGAAAGACATGAATTAATGACAAGGGAATGAAAGGATGAATCATCTACATAGTATAAAGCTCCCAATTCGATTTTCCACCACAATGGTCTCCTTAGTCCTCTGGTCCTGAAATACACAACAAAAAGCATGAAACACGACCTCAATGGGTAATGAGGAACAGATTTTAGGGACTGAGTAGATTGAACTTGAAGAAAGGCACTAGCAATACATCAGTGCGGGTGAAGTTTTTGTTTAAAGTGATGGTCTCGGTTTGGTGGATCCATCAGGGAGGTGTATTTGGGTTGGACAAGATAGAGGGGTCAGGTTTTTAAGATGATAGGAATTACCACACATATGATTCGTTGCCCCCGTATCTACGATCCAAGAAGATAAAAGGTTAGCTCCAGAGCTCGTAAGGGCAGTGTCTATACCTATAAAGTCATCGATGTGAGCTGAGCCTCCCTGCTCACCAGGTTGAATTCGAGCTCGCATAAGTTTAAGCAGCTCCTACAGTAGCTCCTCCTTCATGTCAGGTCGCGATTGAGTCTCCTTCGGGGTTGCTACCTCCACAGCGAACCCACGTGCTACACTTGAGTCCCGTTTCCTTTTATCCACCAGCTCTTTATACCACTTAAGAGTGCCATGATGTTTGAAGCAGGTATCTTTGTTGTGCCCTATTTTATCATAATGCTTACACTGTTGGATGCGTTTATCTGGGATAAATCTTTCCTTTTCATATCGCAAGCCTCCTTTTACAGATAGTGCCCCATTCTCCACGCTGTCTGCCAATTCCATCTGGGCTCGTTTATGTTTTTGCACACTCTATATCATGGAATAAGCTTTGTTGATAGACGGCATTGGATCTATGACTAGCAACTGGTGTTTCACGCCATCATATACTTCGTTGAGTCCCATAAGGAACTGCATGAACTGTGTAAAAGTTGCTGTCTCCGCTACTGCTCCCCAGGCACTATAGGTGCACCTATTGCAAGTGCACTGTGGTAACGGTTTTAACTCTCCCATTTCATCCTGCAATCGCTTCATACTCGTAAAGTATGTTGACAGTGATTAATTCCCTTGTGTCATAGAACATATATGTCTCTGTAGTTGATAAAATTGTGGCCCGTTACATTCTCCGTATCGTTGCTCCAGATCCAACCAAAGAATTCTAGAGGATTTTGTGTACATAAACTCCTCCACGATATCCTTGGAGATGGAATTGAGTATTCAAGTGGTCACCATGCTGTCCGCCCTAATCCACTGCTCGAAATGTGGATCACTGGTATCCGGTTTGACAGAGGTTCCATCAATGAACCACAACTTCATCTTTGCACGGAAAGCTAGCTTAATTCCAAAACTCCAATTCAGATAGTTCTTTTCAGTAAGTGGGGCACTTACCAACACCATCCCAGGATGGTCAGACCCATGAAGCTGCAGTCGCTCCGGTAGAGTGTTTCCTTGCATTTATGCCAATGCCGACATGTCCGCCATTATCGACAGCGTACTTGGATGCTGAAAATCGGCGATCCTAACGAAGGCTTTGATACTATGTAGAAATGTAAAGTAAGGCCACAATAGTGCAGTCATGGAAGGGTATTCTAGAGGAAGAAATAGTCGTATTTCTCTCAAAAATCGATTGTAATATACAGTGAATGATCAATATATATAGAACAAGGAAAAAGGGAGAAACTAACTACTCTAACAACCTGCCTACGTGGATAACTGTAAAACAAACTAACTAACTAACTATAACAAGAATGTAACAGACTGCCTAACTACAAAAGCAAGAACGTAAAAAAAAAAACACCAAGGATAAATAGGTCATTGGGTCGCTGGCATCCAGTAGAACCTACAGTTCGCTACAGAGTATAGTGATCAATTGAAAGATTAAGTTATAAAAAAAGATATTGACTAACAACTTTTTAACTTTTAAATATGCATAACATCTCATATGTATGTTTATTTAAAAAATATGATTATTTTTCAAAAAATAATTATAATATTTTTTATTTTAATTTTTACTGCGGAAATTGAGATATTAAATCCATAGAAATAATTGAAATAACAATGCAAAAAATAACAACAAATTGTGGCCAAGTTTGATGAAATTTGGGGAAGAGTGGAATTTTGTGGCCAAGTTCACCAACAACACTAACATCACATGCCTCACTCATCATTACATATATCTTTTCAATAGTTTTACAACCAAAATTCGATTTGATTTTGAAGAAAAATAATGAATTCATACATACATTATGGTGTGGTCTTGTCTTGATTTCACCATAGAGTTTTGGTCCGAGGATGATCATTAATTGATTGGAAGAGATTGATCCTTGCACGTGAATTTACATTCATGTGAATAACGTTAGATGAATGTATCGTGAAGCACATTTGAGGGCCCCCCCCCCCCCCCCCCAATAATGAATCCCAGTGATTTGAGTTTTGCTAATTCCAATTGACCAAACAAGAAATGCCCGCACCCCCTCCCTCCCTACCCCTAATCATTCATCAACAACTATTCCAATATTTCAAATCAATTTAGCACCGAAATTGGTTTAACTTTGACATTTTCCCCTCCTTTTCACATACCTACCTATCTGCACTACTCCACCCGGAAATCGAATTCATTCTCACTCAAATCATCCTCTGTTGCAACTTCACCTCAAAACTCTCTCATGATTCAGATAACGATATACTTCTTGTATAAAAAATTATAGGGTTGAATAGCAATTTATCCCTGTGATATTAAAAATAAATACATGAGGATATGAAAAAATATAACAATTTATTTCATTGTACTTTTTAAAATGAAGCAATTTACCTCTTTATATAGGGAGGTAAATTGCTTCATTTTAAAAATCATAGGGGGGTAAATTGATGTATTTTATAAAATACAGGGGGGTAAATCGCTATTAATTTTTTCATAAGGGAGTAATTTGCTCATTTGCGATATCACAAGGGGGTTGTTTGCATTTTTTTCAAAAATTATAATTGTTGTTATCTAATTGTGATCTAATCATCATCAGAAAAATAATAGCCAAGATAATTCTATTAAGATTTATTGATATTTGTTTACGTTAGCAGCAGTCCGCATTGCTTTTGTCCGCAAGTGACAAACATCATTTATTTGTTAAAAATTGACATAATTAATGTTCACGATCACTACATCATGCTTATATTATTTTTACTATAGAGATGTTTTTGTCTGACTCGCACTGGGTTATGTAAACAAAAGACTTGTAACAACAAAGATATTAATAAAAGATTATCTTATCTAAAAATTTAAATTGTTACGCACAAAAAATAATTTAATCTTAATATTTTAATAGTGAAGGTAAATACTGGCAAAAAAGTGATGGAAATTATGAAAATTGAACAAATGCAAGACGCAAATACTATTCTAAAAAGTTAAAAAATAAAAACGCTAAATGAATAGTTATTGAAAAAAATATATTTGATCCTAATTCTAATAATATAGTAGAGACATCTTTAACAACCTTTGATCTCAGCAGTCTTGGAGTCATTGATAACAGCAAAATTTGTAAAAAACAAAACAAAAAAAAAAAAAAACAAAAAGGTTTGGTCATTCATATGATAGCAACAATTTTTTGTGAAAATTGGTCAGTATTGCAGTTCTTTTATATAATATCATGACCTATCAAAATCTTGAGTTGACGAGGTTTTGTGAGAGTGTTTATGAAAATTTTTATATTAAGAAAAGTGATTTTTGTTAAAAAAAAAACAGAAATTAAAAGTTATAGCAGAATAAAAAATGGATAGTGTTTGTTAAAAATAGTAAAAAATATATTAAAAAGTTAATTGAGTGGTGTTTGGAAAAAAAAATACTTCTAAAACAAGTTTAATCGATTGAAGATAATTTTTGTTACCAAATATTAAAAAGATACAATTATTTGTCATCTATATTATTAGAATATGGACTATTAATTGAAAATTTGAATGTTTATTTCAATAATGTGTACACTGAGTCATGTAATTGTTCATCATACACAATAAACTAAACTTGCTTGATTGTAAGAAAAATATGTTTTTCTATTAATTACTCATAGCAATTTAATTTTTATTTTTCTATGTAATACCTCCCTAAATTATTTTTCCAAAAGTCCAAAGAGAATATTAGCCTAATTTTGTTATTGTTGACATTATTATGTAA
Source organism: Sesamum indicum (assembly GCF_026168435.1). Classification (NCBI taxonomy): domain Eukaryota; kingdom Viridiplantae; phylum Streptophyta; class Magnoliopsida; order Lamiales; family Pedaliaceae; genus Sesamum; species Sesamum indicum. Next base: position 2,325,327 of record NC_142657.1, on the reverse strand, counting down.
ATAATATTATTATTGGGAATACGGGTCTAATTTTGTGATTATTGACATTATTATGTGAATAATATTATTATTGAGAATATTGATCTAATTGTGTGATTATTGACATTAATAATAATGTCATTGAAAAAATTAGCTATTGTGTAAATAATAATGTTAATGAAAAAAAAACACAAAAATTACATGATTGTTAGTTTTACGTAAATGCCAATAGCATCTTCTATTGTTATATTGCATCGCCTAATCAGAATATTGGATATAATTAAATGGACAAAATATTATATTCGATGAAATTTTGGAACTTTTTGTTTTATGGATACTGAGTTATCACATATGATTCACAATCAACAAGGCCGAAAATGTGCAACTGTCAATAAAACCATGTGATTTTACATCAGGCCGCTATATATATTCACAAATGTATAGTATTTATATACGTTTAAGTTTGAAATTAAGTGGGTTCGCTGATGTAGAGATATCTTAAGCTGAAATTGAATTGGGAATAATTGGTGCCTTCTAGGAACGGTTTTGTTTCAATTTGAGGAATAATTTTATTAATATTCATGTAGGGAATGATTTCTTTATACTTTTAGGCAACGATTTACTTTAAATATAATTTAGGAACGGTCTAATATTCAATGGTTGTTCCTAAAATAGAATTTTCCTCCACTTTCCATATGGCGCCAATTGAAAATTGTTTGAAACTCCTCTAGGAACGGTCAATTTATTGTGGCGTTCTGATCTACTAAGCCATTTCTTCTTTGATGCAACAGTACTTTGGTCAGGATAGTTGAAGGTAGACCGTTGGATAAGAATGTTGTTCATACAGAGGTCGTCATTTCTGCATGGCCTGTTCCTTTTGCAAAAAATCTGCAGCTCAATGTAGTAAGAAGTGAATAGACCGATTTTTTCTACAAGGTAAGCCTCTCAATTGACACCTCGACGTGTGCTTTATTTTTCAGCTTCATTTTCAAGTCTCGAAGAAATCTAATAACTGAATATTTATTAGAAACCAAATGACACTAGAACTATTTCAAGAAACTAGAATAATTCGTGTACTTACCTTTCAAATGGATACATCCACCTGCATTGCACAGGCTCTCACACACGCGCTTCATATTTCAAGTGAACAATTAGGTGCTCTATTGAGTCGAACAAAGCTGGTGGAAATATTTTTTCGAGTTTACATAAGATGGTGGTGACACTAGCTTCCAATTCTTGTACCTTAGTTACATTGAGCATCGTCGAACATAGAATCTATAATAGAAGGCTGACCTCTATCAATGCACTCCACATAAGCTTAGGGAGCATTCCGCAGAAGGCAATTGGGATCAACGTCTACATGAATACATGACAATCATGACTCTTCATACCGTGTAGCCTCAACTCCTTCATGTCGACACAACGGACCAAATTAGATGCGTAATCATCAGAAAATTCAGATGACTAATCCACTCACATATCCTCCTCTTCTGCTCCTTGGTCGAGGTATATACGGCTTTGGGCATCATGTTCGGCCTCCTTTCGTCCACCTCAAGCTTCGGTCGAGTGCATATGATCTTCAGGTATCTGTGCATTCAGATTACTTTTTGTTTTTTTTCTTCATATCCATCACAGTATTAAATATATTGTCAAACACATTCTTCTCAATATGCATGATATCAAGATTGTAAGGTATCAGATGCGCTGACCAATACTCGAGCTCCTAGAAATATACTTTTTTTTCTCCACTTATGCTCGCTACTGTACCCATTTGGGATTGACAATGACACTTCAACCGCAGGACTAAACTCTTCAGCCCAATCGTGGATCTGTTCTCTTGTCAATCTTGACCATGCAACCTTCCTTTCTACTTGGTTCTTAGTGAATGCTTTTTGTTCCTATGATATGGATGGTCTGCGGGGAGGAACTGTCTGTGCCAATCATTATAGCACACCTTTCTACTGTTCTGCAAAATGCACGTGTGTCTTCTATACAAATTGGACACTCCATAACACCAGCGAAACTCAATCCAGACGCCATTTCATAAGTGGGTAGGTTGTTCATAGTCCACATCAACGCAGTGTACATTAGGAATTTCTCGTTCTTCACACTGTCGTCCGTCAGTACACTCACATGCCACAAATTCTGCAATTCTTCGATCAACAGCTCCAAATAAACATCGATGAGACGTTTCAGATTGGAAGGACCATCTTCAAGAACATATACTCTAAACTCATGCACATTTCTCGTGAAAGGTTGCATGGTGTAAGTATAACAGGTTAAGATGAGTACGAACGACCGTATTGCCCGTGCAATGCGAACCCATCTGTACACAAATCCAATCTAACATTACGAGGCCCTGCTGCAAAATATGTCCAGTCAAAATGCCTCCATGCCTCTGCATCGGACGGATGACATATGGATCCCTCCTCCATCTGATGGTTGGCATGCCACGTCATTTGCTTGGCAAGTATCTAAGAATGGCATACGGGGTCTTCTTTTGGTTAGGATTTCGCTCCCTGGTTGGTTCGTAGCTAGCTTCTCCACAAAACTTGCAGTAGTCTAGATCAATGTAGTCCTTCCAGCACAACATGCAATCATTCTTACACGCATCAATCTTCTCAATAGTTAAACCCAAGTCTCTTATCAACTTCATATGGAGGGTGTGATCGCGGGGAAATATATGATCAACCCACTGGGATATTTGATCATATATAAGCTGAGAGATATGACCCTCGACCTTGATATGCACTGACTCAACAATAGTCGCCAATTGAGATTGGGTGTAACTGTTCCAAAATGGCTGTTCAGTAGCATGCACTACATTGTGAAACCGATCTTCCAGCCCAAACACATAATCATAGGGGGCCCCAGTAGGCACTACATTAGTAGGACACGACCTTATACCATCATGAGGCACACCATCCTAGTTATAATTAGGAGACCAAAAAATCGGCCCGGCGGCATAGAAAACCATGCCCAATCTATCTGCGCTGCATCACCCCAGTTTGTACTGGTACCCTCCACCTCATGAGAAATGGGAGTTTGCTCCTCCTGCAAAGGGGCTGCAGTGACGACCTCAAAATACTCTTGCACCCCCTCCTTGCCATGAGAAGTCTAATTATATTACTTCCGCATAAAACCTTTCATATACAAGTCAAAATTTAACTTATCTGTGGTTTGAGAACTTTAGTTTTGCACTTCTGACAAAGAAACTTAATTTTCTCGTCGTCCATATATGCATGTTAAAACTTCGCCCATTCTGTAAATGTAGCATCACCATCGTCAAACTCTGGAGTTAGACCCACCCTACTCGGCACATTCTTCTCATACATCCATCTCCTTAACCGTTTTAACATGATGATGAGTCCTACACACGTATGAATATATATTAGTATAACATTAAATTTAATTGATAAAGTTACAACAAATATAATCAATTGACAAATAAAGGGTTAAAGTTATTACCTGATCAAAATAACTTCAGATATCAACGAAAATTTGAGTGAGATTGACGAACAAGAATATAAAAAATTAGTAGGATGTGATAGATAAAAAAGATTCGAGAGACATTGAACAAATAGAGAGAAAATAAGAAGCATGGAAGAAGATAGTAGATTAAATGAAAAGAGAGGAACATATACATATATAGAAAAAAAATTAGAACGGGCTTTGGAACGGATACTGAAACACATATTTAACCGTTAAAAAGTAATTGTTATCTTACAATTTGAAATGATCATTTGACTGGAATTAAGAACGATTTTTTTGACCGTTGATTTATAGCGGTTTTACTTTATTTGAAACGGTCTTAGTAATACAATACTAGTAAAACAACAAAACTGTTCCAACTTGTATCGATTATTGGGACGGTCATTGTAACACATTCCATCTTAAATAAAACTCATAATTACGAATGATTTCTCCCGTACGTACTCAAAATTGTTTTAAATTGTACCTCAGTTTAGAATACATTTACTAACTGTCATTTTTTGGACATCAATTGTCTCACATATAGGAACGATCAATACAAGATCATCCCTAATTCTCGTAATGTATTCCAAACAGAGTTCCAACTATTTACTGATACTATATTGGAATAGTTGTGGGAGCGGATATTGTAATTGTTATTTTGGAACACATGTTGGCACGATTTGGCCGTTCCAGAAAAGTAACTGATAAAAAATGGGAATCATGAAGTCATCTACCAAGTTCAATTCCTATTGTGTTCCAATACTCATTTCAATACGGAACGGTCTTTGGAATGGTCAGCTGATCCATGCCAAATGCCACCTTTTCTTGTAGTGAAAGATTATGACAAATCAATACTATTTAGCATAATCTAACCAAGCCACTGTGAGAACTTAATTTTGACTATAGTTCATTGACATTTGCATAGTTTTGGCTATACCTAAAGGATTTGGCTTGATTTTTAGCTATGTCTCATATTTTTGTTCTTATTTGCAAAAATAATAATTAATAATCATTGTGCAATCATGGTCAATTGATAGTTGTCACTTTTTTTTTTTTTTACTTTTAACTTTAACAATTAATTATTATATCATATTTCTTCTACTGTAATAAGAACAAATAAACCATGCAGTATTATGAATTTGATTTTTGATCAAGATATTTGGTGGGATTAAAGATACATTTCAACATGCATAGTTGTATTGAAGTGGTTAGGTTTGAATTAATGATTTGAAAATTGGACCGAATCGGCCGGGAACTGGCCATGCATCCGGTCTGGGTTGGATCTACAAAACCGCTACACATCGAACCAGTGCGAACAGGTCAAAACTGAACAAAACCCGATCAGATCGGTGATCGGTCCGACCGAATTGCTAATTAATAATCATCTTGCAGTCATGGTTAATTGGTAGTTGTCTTTTTTTCTTACTTTTAATTATAATAATTAATCATTATATCATATTTCTTCCACTGTAATAAGAACAAATCAACCATGCAATATTATGAATTTGATTTTTGGTCAAGATATTTGGTGGGATTAAAGATATATTTTCAGCATGCACAGTTGTATTGAAGTGGTTAGGTTTGAATCAATGATTTCAAAATCGGACCGAATTAGCCAATTCAATCGGGAACCTGCCATACTTTCAGCCCGAGTTGGACATACAAAATCGCAACACATCGAACCAGTGTGAACCGATCAAAATCGATCAAAACCTGGTCCGATTTGATGACCGATCCGATCGAATTGCTAATTAAAAAAAAAGAAGAAAAATAAAAACTGAAAAAGCCAAAAGAAAATATATATAAAGGAATCGGTCTCAAAGAGAAGGGAAAAGTTAGGGCTTTCTCCTATCTCCATCTAAAACCTCAAATCTCAAGTCTTAACTTCATGTCTTTTGATAATTATTTTTTTCAGATGAGATAAATGATGCTGAGCCAATTCCAGAGGGTGGTCTTAATCAATTTGGTCGTCAAAGTACAAGGACTTATTATAGTGATAATGAAAATAAAGATGATTGGAATCGAATTAGTTTGGATTTTACAAAATTGTAGTAGATTTGACTACTTTTATTTAATTATTTGTCAATTTAATTAGGATTTATGTTGAATACTTGAGCTTATGCACTTATTATGTTGAATTGAATGTTTTTCAGTTTAAGTTTGGCTTTATTTTCCTCATGTTTTTGCTTAACTAATTGATATACAATATATTGCTATATTTTGTATATATATAAATATATAGGCCCCAGGTCAATTTTTTTTTTAATTCGATTCAACCGATCGTACCAGTGACCCAGTAATTTGATCGGTTCGGTCTCTGGTCCGACTCTGAAAATATTGGTTTGAATCCTTTGGGACATGGAGTGTGCTCAAATTTATTATTAGGGGGGCCAACCGTTGTACAGTGTGAAAACTGGCAAAATTGTAAACTTGGTCCCACAAGATATGATCGTTTCAAACTTAACCCCTCATTTTATGAATTTTTAGTTTTAGTCCAATATCTTGTAAAAATAGGTAAAATTATCCCAAAAAGCTGCAATGTTAGTCATGTTTCCATCTTGCTGCTTTTAGAATGTCAGTCATGTTCACATCTTGTTGTTTTTACCTATAGGCAAAAAACATAATCTCCATTGACAGATGAAAATGGACAGAAAAAAAAACATATATTGTTCACGTGCTTGAGAAAAGGAGGAAAAATAAATAGTTTAGAAGGGAAAGGGATCCTCATTGCCTCCAAATATCGTCCCATTTGCTCGCTCATTTTCCATCTCTTTCTAGGCAAAAGAAATAAAGGCAAATTTTACTAAAATGTAAAGAAAATAAAAAATTATTATTGATGTCAAATAGGCTTGTCAATGAGAGGTTATCAATGTTTTCAAACTCAAATCCGACCGACCCGTTCGATCGAAAATTGGACCTATGACCTATCCGGATATGAGTATAAAAATCGGAGTGGTCCGATATGAAAAGATAAAAACTCGTCAAAACTGACGAAAACAGGCCAGGTTTAGAACCAGTCAACTCATTTAAATAAAAAATAAAAAATAAGAAGAAATGAGATGGGGCTACCTATGTTCGATGATGGACACGTGGTGCTTGACGATAGGTTTTTGAGCGAGTTGATGGGTTAAGGAACTGAAAGGGCAGAGTAACTGTGAGGGGAGCTATTGGGAGGAGAAAGGGAAAAACGTGTGATGGGGATGGGGCAAATGAAAAGGTTTTTGATGGGATTGGGCCCATAAGGTGAAGATGAAAAGATTATTTATGAGGCCCAGTATTTGGTTTTCTATTATTAATTGTGCCGTTTTTAATTTTAATATAAATTATAATTTATGTTTTTTGATAAAATTGATTGGTAATTTTAGCAGAGTAAAATTTTAATTAATTATTTATATAAATCATGGAAAATAAATTATAACATTTATATATTTTTGTGATAAATTGTATTTATTTTATAAATTGTTGAATTAACTTTGTGTATTTTTTGTTAAACATTGTTGAGAATTATTGTTGTTAAATGAATGAAATTTATTTTGAAATCTTTTAAACTTTCTTATTTAAATATATTTTTTATTTTAACTTAGTTAATTAATATATAATATGTATTAATATGCTATATATATAATATGTATATAGTATGGTTTGGTTTAGCCGATATTTTCAATCCAGTCCAACTGGTGGAACTAGTGAATCAACGATCCTATAACTTGTCATGTTTGCTTCAGTCTTATTTTCGAAACATTGGCAGTTATTATCTTACTTGTAGCCGTACCTGATAAATACCCATTATTTTTTATGTATAGGATATCAAAATATGTCTGTCGCTAATCATCGAAGAGTTAGTCATTTTTTTTTTTAAATCTTGGGACGGAATTTTCAACAGTATGTCTTCTGATGGAATTTGTGACCACTTGATAATGTTTTTGCCACGGTAAGGCACCAAAAAGAATTTTTGACACCTTGTCTTCGGAAAATCTATCCCAAAATATAATATCTGGGATGGATTTCAGACGTCAAATGAAGGTCACAAACTCCAACGATTAGATTATGTTGTCACAAGTCCATCGCAAAATTCGTCCAAAAATGGTCTCACTGCTATCTGTCAACGATTCTATTATACTGGCTATATGTCGTCACATTATCCTAAAGAAATTGGTATAAGCCTGAAACGTAAAATAAGAAATGCAAGTGAAAGATTAAATATTAAAATGGGATCGTATTCCATATCAATCGGGCTATTTGTGCACCTGAACACCAATTGGTTGATGGAAGTCAAAGGGTAAATACCTCTTTGAGAGTAGTAGAATTACCTAACTTCAAAAGCTCTCCTCCAATAATGATTTCTTACTTTGTCCACACAAGATAAAAGATATACTCTCTTTAGTAAGTTCACACAAAGCACAAACTTGTGTCTGTTTGAAAATTACTAGAAACTTAAGAGAGTGATACTAGAACAATACTTCAATAAAGTAAAAACTGTTCTAGGTTTCTTACTAAAGCCTTGAATGAATTTCAAGTTCATAAAAAAATGATGAAAGAGATACAACTCTTTAAGGAAGAAGAGAGATAAAAGAGAGTGAAGGAGAGAAAATATAGATACAAACACCTTTTTTAACTTTGCGAATGGCCAACCACTTCTTATATACATAGAAGGAGTGACTTGTTTAGTAGGTGAGATACACTTATGAGGATGCAAAGCCCTAATCAAGGACCTTTAAAGCATGATAGACCTTATGGTTCCTTGAGGTTTGACTACAATTTGATTTTAGATTAGTAATTAGTTGATCTAATCAATTAATTTCAACTCCTCATCAAATCTTTATTTACTTCTTGGATCTAAGATTAATTAATCTCCAAAAACAAATATTTAATTAACCTAATTAATTAACACTTTGAGTTTGGTATTACATAGGACCTCAATATAATAATCTAATTATTCAAATAATTAATTTAAACTCAGTTAAATTAATCCTCTCTCTTTGGAAATTAATTTAATAATTAATTTTCATCCAAAATCAATTCTCCAATTTAATTCCCACAATATCAATAGTGGTTTTTTTGTGACCTTATAGGTCCATATTCTGCTAGACTTGGACTTTTATCATATACATAATTTAATCTGACAACTAATTTGCTCTAAATTAATTGCATCATATTCAATTTATCACTCTTGATTAACTCATTAATCCCAAGAGTACCCGTTACCAAGGGTGGCCATCTAGCAGCAGTTGATGGCACTAGAGAATAAGTAAAATTGATATCTAAAGATACGATCCTTCCATTAATCTATCTCCCAATTAATGTCTAGGGGCATGGAATTTTATATCAGCTCTCATACTTGACTTTAATAACTATGTATCCACTCTTAATTATATTTCTCGTTAATCAACATGGAAAAACTTATTTTCCTATTTAACTAACAATTGTGGGCACAGACTTCTAGAGATGAGCATAGTCTAGAGAACATAGGAGATCACTATCTTCTTATGTTGGGTGATGGGTTTCTTCTAGGAACACACCAAATGCAATGTATAGTTAACTTTACTGATACAGGACTTTCAGCAACAACAAAGTAATGTGGTTACATCAACCAGGACCAAGATACAACCACCCTATACACAAGGCTACTATGGTTCTCAGGTCGGAGGATTAACTTTGGTACTATCACAGCTAACCCGTGAGTCAATTTAGTGAACATGACAACCCACTTATCAAGCACCTTCTACAATGCATAGATGTCATACGTATGTCGTTGGTGAAACTCGACACTCACCACACGAATTCATCACTTAGTACAAGCCTCTATAAAACTACTCAATGACCCACTCTTGAGGATTCTCAACTTGAAATATTTCAAACCAATCCTCAAAAGCCAGTCTGATAGTTGTCATAAAATGTGCAACCCAACTTCATTAGTTTAATGGGTCTTAAGTTTTGTTCGTAAATGCAGTAATAACATATAATATAAAATAACAAATATGGTTAAATAATAAATTATATTCATTATATTTAACATCACATCAAACAAAATCATTAACAATAGATTTACAAAACAACCAACTAATTAGGTTTCTGGTCAACTACACTAACGAATTCGTCTCAACATCATCCAAAACGGCCAAAAATGATCTAACAACTATATATCAATTGTGATATTATAATGGCTATATTTTGTCCCTAAATCTATTGGACAATCCGTTACAAATAAAAGTATAAATTTGAGTGCACCTCTCATTTGTGTTCTCATTCTCTTGCATCCTACCTTAAAAATTAAACTCTTAAATCTGAATATATATATATATATATGTATATACCTACCTTCAATTTTTTTATATTAATTACATCATATATATATATATATAATTCGCACATTCTAGAAATTTTCGTTGATCATATTGTTATGAAAAAAAATCAAGATAGAGGAGGTGCATCATTATCATTAGGTAATAAATAATGTAACCATTTAATTTAGATATCTCATGTTGTTCTTGTTTTTAATGTCTTATATAATTAATTATGTTTAATTTATTTGGAACATTTTATATGTAATTTTTGAAGTTCTTATAATTAATATGTCTAATTATATATTTTTATATAATTAGGTAAAAGTATTGAGACAACTAAGGAATTGAAAGTAAGAGATGAATTGTGGGGGAATATGCAGTCTTGAAAGAGTTTGAGGATGGTATTCATGATTTCATAAATTGAGCTAACAACATGTGCACATGAGCCACGATTAAATTAGATGTTCGTGTCGCAAGAGCAAGAATTGTAAGTTCAAGAAGACGGATGAGGTTATGTACGATATATGTATGAAGGGTTTTGTGGAGGGATATTATAATTGGACTGCCTCTGGTGAGGCACAAGTGTTGGAGTACTATGATGATCAGCCTGAACCAATTCATGTGGAGACGTCTGTTGCACTTGACATGACAATGCCAATAGGATGATTATGTGTAGATGAATTTGGACTAGAGGATGATTATGATGCTGTTGGACCATAGTTTTTCTCGGTACATCCTAAGCCTAAAGCAGAGGGTGCCAACAACTCCTTTCCTATCTATTGTGGTGATGTTGGCCCCATTTCGTACGACTATGATGTATTCGGCTAAATGGATCGATTTTTTTATATAGTGCACACGGTCGATTAGCCCTTGTATAGTAGGTGTAATCAATCCCAGTTAGCAGCTATGGAGAGGCTGGTGAACATCAAAGTAGAGCACAACATGTCCGTAAGCTGCTACGATCAGGTGTCCTGGTGGGCTAATGATCTATTACCTTGGGATCACACTCTTCCCTCCAATTACTAAAACACAAAAATGATGATAAGGAATTTAGTTTTACCAGTCGAGAAGATTAAAGCGCGTAATAATGGCTGCATGTTTACTAAACAGGTGGTTCGACCGCCTAGCCCTAATGCTTTCGATGCTTCAGAAGCATTGAGACTAAGCCCTCCTGATCCATCTGCCCACTATGTCTAGTGTGACGCTCGGTCCTTGCAGGCTAGGGGATCCTTTGCACCTTCCCGCAGTTCATCATTCATATCACAACCACCTACACCACCTCAAGCGGCGCCGTAGGTTCATCACCTTTGTTAATGACGAATAAGTTCTTAAATCTTCTTCTTCCTTTTTTATTAAAATAAATAAATACCATCAATTGATACTAGTAAAAATATTCCCAACGACATCTATGATCAAAACTTCCACTCCTGCCTCCGCTTCGTGATTTCGGGCCACTTAATGAATCATGGGACTATGACAAATGATCTCCAAATCCCAGAAAAATCTCTGGTTCGAAGAGCTGAAGGTACGTAGGTTTTATATTTCTTAATAATAGAATTTGATATTACATTTCTTTCTGTCATACTAATAAATTATATGCTCCCTTGTCTTGCAATGCATATATTGGGGGAGACTGCCCGAACAAATCATTGCAGAATATCTTCAACAGCTAAGCAAGCACCTAGCACCTCGCGGAAAGCAGACATATGGGTACACAGCCAAAATGGTTAGGAGACGACATTTGGCATGCCCTCTAGGTGTAATACACTGACGAGTTCAAGACAAAGTTAGCTATGAATAAGGCCAATCGGGTGGCAAACCCTGTAGCAGCCAGCACCGTCAACCGAGGGTCATCTTTGATTGGTATGCATTAAAGGAAGCTCATAAGTAAATTTTAATTTTTACAACTTTAATTATTTTTATTAATATTATAAATCCACAAATGTCGTACTTATTCAAATATCTATGCAAGAGACTCAATTTGGCCGTCCACCTTAATGAATGGAGGTAGTTGCTAACTACTACAAAAATAAAGCGGACGACACCTAAAGCAAAAAGTGGGGCCATGAGGTCGTGGTGAGTTCATCAGCATTTTTTTTTAAATTAAATTTTACTTATTTAATAAAAAAAATTATTAGTTATTTGCTAATAAATTATATGATTTATACCCTATTAAATTATATTTAATTAACTTTACGAGACTTATCATAAACTGCTCGAGGAGAGTGCCTTTTAGCTCGTGCCAGGGGAGGTGGCCTCATTAGTTAACAATGCTTCAACTGTCCAAGAGGACCAGCTTTGTGCTAAGGCTGCCAGGGTGTCACAGGCCTGCTCGTCTTCAATGCAGCGGAATATAAATCTCATATATTTTTGGCCTGTGTGGCCCCAAAGGTGTCGTCCCACCTTCGTCCGGCCTTCGCACACATCAGAGTTTCGCGACAGTCCATGTGCTCACTGAGGCTCTCGGCATCTGTGCCTTTGCTTCTCGCACATAATCTCAGAACCTGTCGACACATTGTTCAATGGCAAGGAGCATCATCACTCTGCCTCGGCATTACGGCACTACGCTTGCGCCCGCAACACCCATCTCTCGTCCCACATCACTCGGTACATCCTAGGCGCTCGCCCTCATCATGGCCGCCTTCCATGTCTCGCCCGAGTAGGACAGCATCATAAGTCCAAGGCCCAATCGATATATCGACAATTTGCCGCTCTCCCGCACGGCTACGCCCGACATGCCTTCTTGCCTTTCAGCTTTGGCTCCACAATAAGCCCACAGTACGGCGTCGTCCCACGACCTCCTATCCTTAGCCAAAGGACCCCCATGGGCGGCTGGAACTCAATAGCGCATTCCATGAGTTGGATCACGAGTTCTTTGAATGCTTACCTCGATCACCCAATCGCTCGACAGGCGTTGCCTCAGATAACTTGTAGCCCGCGGGGCAACCTAGCACACCACACGGAGCCTCTCAGCACAATCAGCGCCAAACGTAGGCCATCCTGGCCCTACGCTGCCCGTCAGGTCTCCAAGCCCTTCGGGGACTCTAGCGCTCCGCTCACGAGCTGCCTAGAGCCGGCTCTTGAAGGCTCCCATCATACCCCCAAGAGATGCTCACTTTATGCAGACGTCGTCTCATGCTACTGCTGTCGTGCACGGGGAGGACCGGCTGATGCTCACCGTATCATGTCCCCCTTATAATAGGCTTAAGAAAATAATCTCTTGTCCCATGAGTAGAACACTGAAAGGGCCGAGAAGTGCACTTTTTCAGCATCTCCAAGGATAGAGCACTCTGTTCCCGCATCAAAGCACTCTGTTCCGCACATTAGCTTCTACTCGTGCCTAAGGTTGCGCTCCATCGTTGCTCCATGCTGGCCTACAGCAACCCAAGTTGCTCGCATATCGTCCCGTGCTAGCCTACATCAACCCGGTTGCCCGCATGTCGCCCACAGGTAATAGCCGACCGGTGAGATCCTCACCCACTCGATCTGTTGAAGTCCTCGTCAACACATACAGAAGGATTGAAGTGTATGCAGTGCCCAATACTCCCCAAGTATTTCGCGACACCAGACCGACCACCTGCTCTTTCGAGCGCACCAGTCGTGAAGTGCCTCTTCTGCACAACACGAGTCATCGTCCACTGCGTGCTGGCCGACATCCCCTAGTCGCCCGCACATCGTCCACAAGTCACAGCCGACCTGTGAGAAACTCACCCACTCGATCTGTTGATATCCTCGTCAACACATACACAAAGGATTGAGGTGTATGCGGTGCCCAATACTCTCCAAGTATCTCGCAACACCAGACCGACCTCCTGCTCTTTCGAGCGCTCCAAACGTGAAGTGCCTCTCCAGCACAACACGAAATTTTCTCAAAGCGACGCTAAGCTGCTCCTCCACAAAACATAGTGTCTCTGATGCACTCAATCAACACTAAACATGAACGGAAGTCTGCGCCTTACACTGCACTCTCTTCCTATGGTGTCGGATAGCTCGCAAACAAACAGTGCCTTTATACACTCGCTTGATCACCTCAAGATGGAAGTCTGTGTACTACGTCTACACTCGCTTCAAATGTAGTCGGAAGTATTTGCCTGGCTCTACACTCTTTTCCAGACTCTCTCAACTGTGCTCCAAGTCTTGTCAAGTGTGCCTTTCAAATCTCCAATGCTCCTCAAGACAGTGCCACAATACACCCAAATTGATCTGGAATGAAGGAAGTGTGGAGTCTGTGTTACGGAAGTGTAGAGTCTCGGCAGTGTCACACTTCACACTCTCTCCCCCACTCGATGTATTGCAGCCCTAGGCAACACACGGATCCACCTCTGCGGTAAACTACACTCAAACACTTGCAAACACACAATGGGCCACCTGCCCAACTGTCGGAATCACGCCGCTCGTGGACCAAAAAGGGTTATCACTCAAACCTGCACCGAAAGGAGTCACTGTCCTCAATCCGGTAGACGACCAAGTTTTCCTAACTTGACCGCAAAACATGGGCCACCTGCCCAACTATCGGAACAACACCACTCGTGAACCGAACAGCTTTCGAAAAGGGTTGCCGCTCAACCCACCACAGAAATAAGACCTCCTGTCCCAAATCTGGCTGACGACCAAGCTTTCCTAGCTTGACCGCAAAACATAATCTCATTGCCTCGTCCCGAGCGCTTGACCGCAACTGCAAGGATAGGATCTTTGAATCCCCGTCCGGCAGCATCTCCAAACGCCAGTCTCGCATCGGTCCGATCACGAACAAGAATGTGATATTCAAATCCCGTCTCGACTGCACTAAGAAGGTTGGGGTCTCCCACTCCCCAGCGCGAAAGTTAAACTCAGATTCCGCCTGGCAACACCATACCGCTCATGGTGCCAATGGAGCCTGCTGCTCCCAGCATCGATGAAGCCTGCTGCTTCCATCGAATATCCACACGATAGCCCCTCTCGGAAGTCTTTGACCAAAGAGCCCATATTATGGTGTCAGAAATCCTGTCGAGGAATGTTCTCCATCGTGCTCAAACTCGTGCTCCTGATGAGCACTTAACACACAGCTTAGTGGGCTACTCCCACTCAAACGCCGGACAAGTTGTCTTTCTCACATAACGGATATTTATGCTCCTTGGTTCTTGAAGCATGTCGTCTCCAGTAACGCACCCTCATCTACCACAATAGCATTTCATCCCTTAACTCTGCTCTACCACACACGGCTCGCACTGACAACTGTCCACAATGGTAAAGGGTCTCAACGTCCACTTATTGCAACCCTAAGGGTGGCTCATTCTACGCACCTCATGTGCAACTGTGCTTCGGCTCATGAATATTCAGCACATCCTCCTCGCAAGAAGGATCTTCATACTCCTGAGAAGATGACCCTTTGTCTACCCCTCTCAGCTCAAGGTGGTATCTCGCCCACCAAAACGGCCTTGTCGCTCTGACCGCCTCTTGACTTGCGGCCTTCCGCACACATAGTTGCTACCTCTACTTCACAAACATGGCTCTCGCAGTCCATCTGACTCATCGGCATGTCCCCCTCTCACTTAGGGAAGCCAAGTGAATTCTGAAGTCCGAATATCAATTTGCCGAAAAGAAATTCTGCACCACGGTTGACAGCTCGCCCATACATCTGCGGCGCTCACTCACCTGCCAACCAACAACAGTGATGTTGGACCCTAGCCGCTTGCTCTCTAAAGTAGCACAAAAAGCTCACATAGGACTCTATCCAACACCCTCCCAGAGGTAGACGTCCTCCAAAATCATCCCGTCACACTCCGGTCTAATCTTGTCTCGACTAACCGTCTCAACTGATTCCAACTTGCCTCTACCTCAGATGTAAGGTCGAATGGAAGGTCTCGTCTTCCAAGTTCGCAATGCACCTCGTCCCGTGAAGGCAACGAGGCTCTAATACCACTTGTCACAGGCCTGCTCGTCTTCAATGCAGCGGAATGTAAATCTCATATATTTTTTGCTTGTGCGGCCCCAAAGGTGTCGTCCCACCTTCGTCCGGCCTTCGCACATATCAGAGTTTCGCGACAGTCCATGTGCGTGCTGAGGCTCTCGGCATCCGTGCCTTTGCTTCTCGCACATAATTTCAGAACCTGTCGACACATTGCTCAATGGCAAGAGCATCCTCGCTCCGCCTCGGCATTACGGCACTACGCTTGCGCCCGCAACGCCCATCTCTCGTCCCACATCACTCGGTACATCCTAAGCGCTCGCCCTCATCATGGCCGCCTTCCATGTCTCGCCCGAGTAGGACAGCATCATAAGTCCGAGGCCTAATCGATATGCCGACACCTTGCCGCTCTCTCGCACGGCTACGCCCGACATGCCTTCTTACTTTTCAGCTTTGGCTCCACAATAAGTCCACAGTACGGTGTCGTCCCACGACCGCCTATCCTTAGCCAATGGACCCCCATGGGCGGCTAAAACTCAATAGCGCATTCCACGAGTTGGATCACGAGGTCTTTAAATGCTTGCCTCGATCACCCAATCGCTCGAGAGGCGTTGCCTCAGATAACTTGCAGCCCGCGAGGCAACCTAGCACACCACACTGAGCCTCTCGGCACAATTGGCGCCCAACGTAAGCCATCCTGGCCCTACGCTGCTCGTCAGGTCTCCAAGCCCTTCGGGGACTCTAGCGCTCCGCTCATGAGCTGCCTAGAGCCGGCTCTTGAAGGCCCCCATCATGCCCCCAAGATATGCTCACTTTTTGCAGACGTCGTCTCATGCTACTGCCATCGTGCACGGGGAGGATCGGCTGATGCTCACCGTATCATGTCTCTCTTATAATAGGCTTAAAAAATTAATCTCTTGTCCCAAGAGTAGAACACTGAAAGGGCCGAGGAGTGCACTTTTTCAACATCTCCATGGATAGAGCACTCTGTTCCCGCATCAAAGCACTCTATTCCGCACATTGGCTTCTACTCGCGCCTAAGGTTTCGCTCCATCGTCGCTCCATGCTGGCCTACATCAACCCAAGTTGCCCGCATGTCGTCCCGTGCTGGCCTACATCAACCCGGTTGCCCGCACGTCGCCCACAGGTAATAGCCGACCTGTGAGATAAGGTGAGGAAATGAGAATGAGTTTTTGACATGGGGTCTGATGCGTTGATGTCAAACGTTACTCGATCCTGGACCACAAATGTTCAACCGTCTTCATCCATTATTGCCCCGTCACAAACTAACACTGCCATCAATTTAAATCTCGATAAAATAATGTTAATCTTGAGTGCGTATGCAAGAAGATGGGGATGCCGTAGATATTCCTCAATGTGAAGTCGACCACTGACACCCCACCTAAGGGAGTAGCATAGGCGGCAACCAAGGATGTTGCAAACCCTGAGCTGGCTGACAAGCTGCAACCAAAGCCATTAAATTAGGATTTATTTTATTTTTAATTTGTGTGTTATGTAAAATGATTGTATATATTTTATGATAGTTAATTATAATTTTGTTGTAGAATTTATGATCTCCAAAAATTTATTTTTCATCAAATATTAAATAAAAATATTAGATAATTATTTTTAACATAATAAATATTTGGGATGGGCTTTGGCACAATAACGGTCGAAAATATTGTCCTAAACATACATGATGTGTTATACTAATTTTGGGACAATAGCCATTATAAATTACATCAGAATATTTTAGGACAAAAATTGTGACCTGTGAAGCATATGCAAGACCTCGAGGTCGCTAGTTCTAACTCGAGGTCGCGTTGCTATCTCACCAGGTCATCGCCATCTCACCAGATCATCACTTGCGATCTTATGATCTATTTTTGTCCTTTTCTGTACAGTTTAGCTATTTTGTCCTTTTCTATAATTTGTTAGGATTTTGGGTTATTTCATAGATTCGGTTAGTTAGCAATCGTTTAGTTAGATTCTTTCTTGTTGTATTTTCTTGATGATGAATGATTATTAATCTTTCACCATACTATTTTAAGAATGAAGATGTTATCTTCTCCCTCGAACTTGAAATTTCTACATGGTATCAGAGCCTTCTATTGAAGGACTCTGTACCTAATTATGTTCCAAATAAAACATTATTGTTTTGTCATACGGAAGAACTTTTTTACGGTGGTATAATGTCCCATAAAAAAACTGTTACGAACATTCCAATCAAAATGCTAGATCGTCAAAAATTCCATCAGAAATATTTTCAAAGTTCCTTCTTCAGACGATCTTTTTTTTCATTCCAAAATCATCGGAAATACAATTGAAAATCTTATTAGCAACCAACATCCGTCTCAAATTCCGACCAAGAAATGGATTTTTTTTCTTTAGTGAATAAGTAAAGCAATTATACATATTTTTTTATAATAATGTTATCAAAACATATCACCAAATTAGTTTATGAAGAATACTTTATGAACTTGCTATCAATAAAATAAATTGAAAGGTATTCGAACTTTTAATATGTGAAAATTGAACATGATAATTTTGACTTTGTTCAAATGATAAATTATTATTAATCAATTATACAATAGCATAGATCTGATATAGAAACTAAACATGAAGAACCAATAGAGAAAAAAATGTATGAAAATTATATTCTAAACATTGGAATAAATATTTTAATTCATTTAAAATTGCGTTCAACTTTCATTTGATGAGCTTTTACACAAACTTTTTTCTAAAAAATTGTCAGTTCAATAAATTAATCGAGTTTTACTAATTAAATTTCTTATGTATTTTTCAATTTAACTAGTACATTACGTTCAAACTAATCTTATCAGAAACTTAATTAGGAGTCGTTACTATTAAAATAAAGATGAAAAACTTTGATAATTTTTTCCAATATCAATACGTAATAAAATCAATTACATATATATGTCTGAAATCACGAGTGCAACTTGTTTTCTGGCACCATTATGAAAATTATGAAAATTCCAAAAGAAGGTTCCACTGTTTTCTGGCACCATTATGAAAATTTTTGGACAAATGAAAATTCCAAAAGAAGGTTCCACCATTATGCTATTGGGTTAATGTATTTTTGATTTTGTAATTTAGGTTATTTGGCTTTAGCGTCATTCAATTTTTATGGTAGTATTTTGGTCGTATATTTTTAAAATTTTTCAATTTCAATTCTTTTTTTTTCTCGCTGGAGTTTGCCTCCAGCAGCATGAAGGCTGAAGTCTGTTGAAAAAGGGGACTAGAATCGTAAAATTAAAAAGATGCAGAACTAATATACTCATCAAGAAAGTTAAAGGACAAAAATATTAGTAAAAATGACCCAATAGGAACAACAATCCCAATTTTTAAAGGTCACATGAGATACACACGCAGTTTTTCAGTAATAAAGGTAAATTCCAATGAAGAATAATTGAAATTGTGAAAATTAAAAAGAAATAAAACGGAAACCCTATCCTAAAATGTTAAGCCTAAGCTATTAGATGGTGGTTGCAGAATCTTATTTTACTTTATTTTTTTGTTTTTTAGGGAGGACCACCCAACCTATATAACAAAGGCTACAGTCATCATATCTAAATTAATAATTCTACAATTGAACAAGTTGGAGGAAGAAAATAAAGTTTTGGGTTTTTAAAGGTAGATTAGAAAAAATATTATTTTTGACTAGAATATTAATGGCTATGGCAAAAAATTATGATAGATAATTATTATTAATCATTGTTAAATAAAATTATTACAAAAAAAATAATTTTTCCACTAAGAATTATTTGTTACAGCTAAGAGTCATGGCAAAAATTATTGCCATAATTTTTAGTCATGACAAGATATGTTTTAACCACAACGGCCAACAAGTGTTGTTTGACCGTGATTAGTAATTGTTTACTGTTATTTATTATTAACCATAACAATTAATTATGATTAAATTTTATATTTTATGTGGTGTATAATGTTTATATATGTTAGCTAGATATTAGATGCTAGTGCAAGTCAACTGATTTAGTGCTTTTAAATGAATTTTCTTCCTTTTGTTCGTAACGATTGAGGTGTATTCATTTGCAAGTTGGTGAATTTTGCTATTCCCCCTATATATATGACCAACTTGATGCAAAACTAGCGCACACATCATATACATCAACTAAATTGGTGTCTACTGAAGAAAACATGATTTCCCTAAGTGATTCTTCACTTCTTTCAGCACCACTTCTGATACTAATTTCATTGCCTATCTTCTGGTGCCTGTTCATGCTGTTTATCAAGTCCGGCAAGAAAACACCCCCCTTGCCCCCGGGACCGCGAGGCTTGCCAATTCTGGGCTACTTCCCTTTCCTTCGCCCCGATTTGCATATTCAGTTCACTGAACTGGCCCGCCAATATGGTCCAATCTACAAGATCTGGCTGGGGACCAAACTCTGCATCGTGATCAGCTCACCGTCCCTCATAAAAGAGATTGTTCGCGATCATGACACCATTTTCGCCAACCGCGAGAGCACTGTTGCTGGACCCATTTGCAGCTACAACGGAAATGACATAGGCTTCTGTCCTTACAACTCTAGCTGGCGCACGAGGAGAAAACTCTTTGTACACGATATGCTGAGCAATAGCAGCCTTGATGCTACTTTTCATCTTCGGAAAGAAGAGGTAAGGAAAGCGATTAGAAACATCTATAACAAGATCAATACCCCTGTTAAAATCTGCGAACTAGCTTTTGGGATTAGTATGAATACTATAATGAGCATGGTGTGGGGAAACACCATTGAAGGGGAGAAGAAGGACAAGATTGGGGCAGCATTCTCGTCGCTGGTGGCAAGTTCTTTTGATTTGTTGGGAAAGTCAAACGTGTCGGATTATTTTCCGATTCTTGCCAGGTTTGATATTCAAGGAGTGGAGAAAGAAATAAGCAACATTATGCAAAGGGTCGACGAGATTATCGAAGATATCATTAACGAGCGCACGAAGGTCGGAGGAGGAGGCAACAAGAACGGTGGGAAATTGGATTTTCTTCAAATGCTTATGGAGTTGAGTGAGAAACAAGATGTTAAGACGGAAATTGGCAAGACACAGATCAAAGCCATGATCACAGTAAGTTCTCTATTATTGAGATTCGCTATATTCCAATTTTTGGATAATTTTTTTTTTAGTCTAGTTAAAAAAAGGTTATTTTTATTTTTTATACCACAACTGTGGCATGCCGCTTTTGATACCATAAAACTCAAAAATACGTATTTTTTTTTATCCCAAGTTAACAACAAGGCCATGTGCCTCGCACGTGGCCGCTAACTCATATTGACTCACGTGACTTTGACTGATTTTGATTTCAAAGGCCCTGTTGAATGGTACCAAAAATTTAAAAAAACGTATTTTTTTGTACCATTACAAGAAACAAAAAGTAAGGTTAATTACATTTTGCAATTCGAACTATGACCATTTTTACACTTTGACATCTAAAATTATTTTAGTGTGAATTTACCATCTCAACTTTATAAAATTTTGCACTTGCTGTTTATAACTATTTTTCAACTGAATTTTTTCTCAAAAAAATCACATGCAGTCACATGTGATATAAATAGTTATGTGATGTGATATTTTTCAAATATACATAGCATGTGATATTGTTCTGATAGAAAAATTAACAAAAAGACGGTCATATTTGGGAAAATGCAAATTTCGCCGATTACATAGTAAGTTGATACAAAAAAAGTTTTAGTGGCAAAGTGTAAAAATGAGCATAGTTTAAACGGCAAAATATAATTTACCACAAAAATTATTTTGACCAACTTTGGCCACAAACTTATAGAATTGTTTTTAATTTTTACAAAAATGAAAATATTAGAAAAAAATTATTTTAATATATATAATAAATAGTTCTAAAATTATAATAATTTTTATTTCAGATAATTTCTAGGATCTATCTTACTATTTTTGAATTTAAATTATTATTTGGTCTAAAAATATATTAATATTTTAGCACAAACTATAAAAAGTAAAATTTATTTTTTGAATAAAAGAATTAAATAAATTTTTTATTAAATAATAAATTAAATTTTAAATTATAATTATTTACATTCTAGATAAATTGTAGAAATAAAATAAAAACTATTTCTTACCTTTTTTGGTAAAGTTTATTAAAATATATTTAGATAAATAATAATTTAATTTTTAAAAATAATTAAATATGCTAGAATTTATCTAAAATAAATATAATTATAAGTTATAAATAACTTTATTATTTATATTAAAATAAAATTTATTTATTTTATTATTTTTAAGAAATAAAATTTTATTTTTTATAGTTTGTGGTAAGAGTTTCTTAAAATATTTTCAAATAAAATAAAAATTCAATTTAAGAAAAATAATAGTTCCTATAATTTATCTCGAATGAAATAATTTTAATTTAAAAGTTAATTTATTATTTAATAAAAAAATCATCTGATACTTTTATTCAAAAAATAAATTTTATCTTTTATAGTTTGTGCTCAAATATTAATAAATTTTTAGACTAAATAATAATTTAATTTCAAAAATAGTAAAATAGATCCTAGAAATTATATGAAATAAAAATAATTATAATTTTAGAACTATTTATTATATATTTTATAATAATTTTTTTAATATTTTTATTTTTATATAAAAAATTCTTATAGTTTGTGGCTAAAGTTGGTCAAAATATTTTTTTAATGGTACCAAAAAAATATTTTTTTTTATTTTTTGATACCATTAAACAGGACCTTTGAAGTCAAAATCAGTGAAATTCACGTGAGCCAATAGGAGTTAACAGCCGTTAATGGCCATGTGCGAGGCACATGGCTTCTGTTGTTAACTTGGGACAAAAAATGCGTACTTTTGTGTTTTATGGTACTAAAGGCGATACTGGCAACAATTATAGTATCAAAAATAAAAATAATATTTTTTAATGGGATTAAAAAAAAAATTACCCCCAATTTTTTATTGCAAAAACATTACAATTTTTCAAAGTCCTAACTAAAAAATAAAAATTAAAAATTTTAGGATTCCCATCATAATGATTATATCTATGACCAACTTGGTGCAAAATAGTACTATTTCACATAACTCCAGTTTTCTCCATGCATGTTAGGTGTATACTAAAGTTTATTCATTTATATATTTCAGTAGAAATATATTTTATATGTATGACGTGCGTATATGGGATATGATTATGTATTATATATATATCTAATATATATTTTATGTGTGAAAGAGTTGACAAGAATCCTATGCCTATCCAAAAATAATTGCTCAGAATCTCCTATATGGCATGTAACAACTTTTTTAATCTTTTAACTAATAACACGTCATATTTGTTACATTTGATTATTCCTGTATAGAATTTTTAATTAAAAGACTATAATTAAAAAATGTTAGCATATTTAGCCAGATGTCATCGAGAAATGCTAAATTTATTGGAAAGTAACACATGCTTGAGAATTCTTATCAATTTTGCTGATGTGATATTTGTGTTCTAGTGATATTAATTTGGATGAAACGTGCCACCCCTGAAGTTATATGGTCAAAATTTGTGATCATGGCCGCTAGCAAAAATGCCCAAGATGAAATAAGACATACGATATATCATTTTCGATCAGTTTAGTTTTTCCAGCAGACATTTGGACTATATGAGGAGCCATTCTATTAATTAATGTTATCCTTACTGTAAATAATTAAAAGTTTAATTTGACACGATTAATTTAATATATACGTAAAGGGAAGGAAATAATTAATGTTAATAAGTTTACCTAATCAAATAAATATATTAAAACAAAAAAGACTTTGTTGCGAATGGAAAGCATTACCCTAATCCATTTGCAAATATATATATAGCATTCGTTGTTTTTTTATTATATTTCTTAATAGCATGAAACAACATATAATAATATAATTGATGATTATTTTTATTTTCAACTATACGTGCTATGTTCGATGATCAAATTTCTCTTAACAGGATATCTTAATAGGCGGGACAGACACTTTATCAACAACGATTGAGTGGGTAATGGTCGAGTTTATGCGCAATCCAAAAGTGATGGAAAAGGCACACAAGGAACTAAATGAAGTTGTTGGATTGAACAATATAGTGGAAGAGTTCCATATCCCAAAGTTAGTCTATTTGGACGCTGTCATAAAAGAAACGCTACGCATACACCCAATAGGACCCTTCTTAACCCCAAGAACTCCTAGCCAATCCTGCACTGTGGGAGGGTACTCTATCCCAAAGAATTCGTCGGTCTTTATAAACGTCTGGTCTATTCAACATGACCCTCTTGCTTGGGATAATCCGTCAGAATTTATGCCAGAGAGATTTTTAGGCGATTCTGAGAAATGGGATTTTAATGGGCAAAATATTAATTATATTCCGTTCGGATCAGGGAGAAGAATTTGTGCTGGACTACCACTGGCAGAGAGAATGTTGAGGTATGTATTGGCTTCACTTCTGCATTCATTTAATTGGCAGGCGCCAAAGGGTGAAATAGTGGACGTAGAGGACAAATTTGGGTTGGTATTGAGGAAAAGGAATCCGTTGGCTGCTATTCCCAGTCCTAGGTTGTCTAGTAAGAATCTCTATGTGTAATTTCATATTCTAATTATGTTGGTATAGTAATTAGCATATGTATAACCGTTATTACCTATCACTGTTCAACATGTTATAAATAAATACGACGCTTCTTTGGTTCCACAGGGTAAGTCTGCATTTGTGTCTTGGTTTTCTCAAAAATCTGTCTGAATAATTATAATTTTGGTCCCTAAGTAATACCATTTATTCAATTTCAGCTTTTAAGTAATCACCATTTACACTTTTGATCCCTAAACTGATATTCTTTTTTACAATTTTACCAGTTCTATTAATTGAATGTTAACTCAAATGAAATTATTTCTTTTATCGTGCCTCCTTTCCCAGCCTCACGTGACCTGTGATTTTTGCCGTTAGATTTAATGGTGTATTGACATAAATGATCAAAACAATATATATATATATAGGGTCTATTAGTGCAAATAGTGATTGTTTAGGGTCTCAAAGTGTTGTTTTTCTGATAAAATTAAACATTTCATGGTAAAATCTCATCCAAAAAATCATTGTATTATCATCATGAAAAATAGCAGGCAATCCCACTTCAATCTAAATTACTTCAAATGAATAATAAAAAATTGATCATATAACAATATTTAATTAGTTTTATATATTCAATAACCTCATAAATAATCAATTATCAAACAATTAAAAAAAAAAGAAAATAATTCATATTTAGTACAAACGTTATCTTTTAATAAAAAAATTGAATTGAGGTGTGAAATACATAATATCAAATAATTCACACTTAATACAACTCTATGTTTCAATTAAAAATTGGATCCATACATGAATACATAATATCAAAACAAATTTAGGCAAGTAATTTAGTGCTTTCCAAATTGGAATGTGATTTTTCTAGTTCATGTTGTAGGACATCGTTAACCCATGAATATAATTTTATTTTTTAAAAAAAATACAAATCAAATTTAAGGCTCGGTAAAATGAACATGTACATTGCGATTCAACGAGTTTTGAAATATCCAAGCAAAAAATTCTAAGTTATTAGAGCTTTAGGATTTTAGAAAGGGTGAATAACAATTACCCCATGTGATACTGAAAATGAGTACATTGCCTCCCTATGAAAAAAATATAGCAATTTATCCCCCTATACTTTTAAAATGAAGCAATTTACCTCCTTATGTAGGAAGGTAAATTGCTTCATTTTAAAAATCATAGGGGGGGTAAATTGTTGTATTTTGAAAAATATAGGGAGGTAAATCGCTATTTATTTTTTCATAAGGGGGTAATTTACTCATTTGCGATATCACAAGGGAATTACTTGCAATTTTTTTTATTTTAAAAATACAAAATATATATGGTAAGAATTTGAAGAATAAGAAGAATAGACATTAATTGGTCCAATTGGTTCAATTAATGGCTTTTCAATTTGGGTTTAGGGTCAAAAAGGGGAAGAGTTCTCAGAGACCAATTGGTACTGATGAAGCAAAGGGCTACACTAGCTAAGGTTATATGATAAAAAAAAAAAAAAAAATTGAATCTTTGCTACATTATAGATGACCACAATTTAAAAACTATGATAAATCAATATTATTAATTATAATTAAACAAAATTAAATCAAAAAATTTAAACTTTTACCACGATTAAATAATATTCTCCATAGTTTTAGCCATAACCAAAATATTTGTCATGATTTTGGTCATGCTAACATTTTAGCCACATTTGCAAAAACAACTATTAATACCCATTGTTTAAGGTATGGTAATTAATCATACCGGAAAATCATATATTTTTCTAGTGTTTAGGTCAAAATATACAAACACCCCCTACTTTCTGTAAAATTACAGCTACACTTTTTAAGGTTATAGTTAATAAGACTTTCACATCAATTTCATTCATTACGAACCACATGAATTTTTATACCGATTGTTGAACCGATAACAATAAAAATACCACAAATTGCCATCTTCACTCGCATTGGCATCATAAAAATACCAACGTTACTCCTAATATTTTCAGTCATTTACATAATAATATTGTGTTAAGTATCAAATTCTAAAACTGCCCTTTGACTGATATTTTAAATAACTACTTCAAAATTTATCAATTTTTCCTTTTTTCCCGTATATATAGAATAGTGGCAAAATAAAGCCCGTATATATAGTCCTGGCAATTAATACCTTAAAATTTTTTTTTTTTTTTCAGCAATTACAACATTCATATCACCAAATTTTAAAAAGTGGTCGGATTTTACTGACATGTAAAATTTTAAAGCTTTTTAAATTAAAAAAATTGTTGACTGGGCATAACTTAAAAAATCCACACCAAGTAAGAGTTGACTTGACAGAAAAAATTATATATAAAAATAAAATTATATATAATTTTAAAATTATTATACAATATAAACTAACAAAAGGATAATGGCCCCGACATGTTCCCACTCTTTTAGAAATATATTTTGGCACGGTGATATACTTTAGGACAGGCATTTTTTAACCCTCATTTGGAATATACTTTGAAACAACTATTTCCTTTGTTTGGACTACATGTTTGGAATGGTTGTAGAATTTATTTGAAACAGTTACTACGATATTTTGTCACTAAATTTGGAACAATATTTTGTTTTCTTTAAATATGTTGAAGTCGTTGGAACACGATTTGAACCTTTCATTGGAGAACACTTTGGAACGATTGTCTCCTTTATCTTGAATACATGTTTGGAACGGTTGTGAGATTACTTTTGGAATGGCTCCTTCAATATTTAGTCATTACATTAAGAATGGAATTTATTTTGTTTAAACACATTCACAAACCATTCAAAAGCCCGTTCCTAAATTAAATATCTTTAAAAATTATTTTTTTAAAATTTTGAAATAATAATTTTATAATTATAGTTAATCCATAAATTAATTATTTTATTTTTTAATTTGATTAATTAAATCAATATTTAATAATAGAATGCAATTAACATTAAAACATTGATAATTATGAAAAGTATTATATTAACATAAATGTTCTCTGTTTACAAATATAAAAAAGCGTAATTACAATTATCTCCCTTAAGGTTTGGCAAAATTACGTATACCCCTTTGTTGTTTGAAAAATTATCAATATCCCCCCTTATTTTAATGGTCGTCTAACAATTAATTTAATTCGTTAGGTGTTCATCTAATTCTTGTGGTGAACTGATCAAAATGCCATTGTGGACTAAAACTAAAAAATTTTAAAATAGATCCTAGAAATTATTTGAAATAAAAATAATTATAATTTTAGAAATATTTTTTATATACTTTTAAAATAAAATTTTCCTAACATTTTTATTTTTGTAAAAAAAAATTTCTTATAATTTGTGGCAAAAGTTGGTCAAAATATATTTTTTATCTCTTAATGGTACCAATAAATAAATAAATAAATAGGACTTTGAAGTCAAAATCAGTCAAAGTCACGTGAGCCAATAAAAGTTACCAGTCACGTGTGAGATACATGGCTTCTGTCATTAACTTAGGATCAAAAGAGTGTATTTTGGTGTTTTATGATACTAAAAGCGATACTCGCAATAATTGTGGTATCAAAAACAAAATGATAATTTCTAACGGGACAAAAACGAATTTTGCCCCCAATTTTTTATTGCAGAAATTGTACGATTGTTCAATTTCTTAATCAAAAAATAAAAATTGAAAAGTTTAGGATTCTCATTATATATATGACCACTTGGTGAAAAATAGTACTATTTCATATAACTCCAATTTTGTCATGCATGTAAGGTGTACTAAATTTTAAATCAATTCTTATATTTAATTAGAAATATATTTTATATGTATGACATGTGCTTATATGGGATTTGGTAATGGAATATATTCTCTCTTGAAATTGAAGCCTCCGTTTCAATGTGCATATATATATATATATGTGTGTGATTTGGTAATGGAATATATGACTACAAGTGAGTTTGAAATTCTGAAACTATAATCTTCATCCGTGAAATAAATAGCGACCGAAAAATTCATCGCAGCACTAAATATTAGAGACGAAAATATTTCATCTCTAATTTCGAGACCGAATCTTGACGTTACTGATTCTGTTCACAAACAACAACAAAGTTTTAGAATAATCCGTGTCTGATTTTCATAGAGAAATACTTTTTCATCTCTAATCCGTCTCTAAAGGGAAAGTTTTTATTCGTTAATTCTGTCTCTAATTCCGTCTCTAATCTATCTCTAATTGTTATTTATTTTTTTGGCAAGTTTTTTAACCTCTGTACCGAAATTAATATTCTGCTCATTATCTTATCAAATACATCCAATCAATACCAAAAAAATCTGAAATTTTCAAATCAACAACAATAAATAATAACAAAAAAGATACTCAAAATACAACCAACAATAATATAATTAATGTCATTGTATCATCCAAATACTAAAAAAAATACATAAAGAGTAAAATTGACAATTTCATACCTCCATCCAAGGATTACATAAAATTTTGTAACAATTCCAGTTGTTATGGTGATGAAAATTTCATATAAATCATTGTTGCTTCCGTTTCATTTTCAAAACTACAATAATTCTGTAGTTCATTCGACAGAGCTAAATCCTAAAAGTGCTATTATCTACTACTAAAAATTAGAGAGAATGCATTTCCAACTATTAATGGAAGAATATGAATATGGCCAACATTGCAACATTTTTGGGCTAATTAATTCAGCCTATGTTATAACATAATACAGGATTAAATTAAAAATCCATAAACGAGGGGTTAAATATGAAATACCCGTATCCTATAGGACCAACTTTGTAATTTTTCTTGGAAAAACACAATTCTCTGGTCCATTTTTTAATTTACCAAAAAATAAAAATTAAAAATATTAGTATTTCCATTATATATATGACCAACTTGGTGCAAAATAGTACTATTCTATGTAATTAAAATGGTTAGTCTTCCTATTATACATATGACCAACTTGGTGCAAAATAGTACTGTTTCAAGTAATTAGGTGAATAAAGATTAAATTAATTTTTATATTGTTATATTTTTATATTTCATGTAATTAGGATTCCTATTGTATATATGACCAAGTTGGTGCAAAATAGTACTATCTCATATAACTCCAATTTTGTCCGTGCATATATGCGATCTCGTAACGGAGTATATTCGTCTTCTTGGATATTTAGTAAAAATAATTAATAGTTTGATTTGACAACGTTAATTTAACATAATTAAGGATGGATATTTAACGAAAATAATTAATAGTTTGATTTGACACAATTAATTTAATATATTTACGGATGGATATTTAATGAAAATAATTAATAGTTTGATTCGACAAAGTTAATTTAATATATTTAAGGATGGATATTTAACGAAAATAATTAATAGTTTGATTTGACACAATTAATTTAATATATTTACGGATGGATATTTAATGAAAATAATTAATAGTTTGATTCGACAAAGTTAATTTAATATATTTAAGGATGGATATTTAACAAAAATAATTAATAGTTTGATTTGACACAATTAATTTAATATATTTAAGGATGGATATTTAATAAAAATAATTAGTAGTTTGATTTGACATGATTAATTTAATATATTTAGGGAAGAAGACAAAGACTTTTTCGTGGGAAAAATTTCAAGAACTTCTGTGATATTATATTCATTACATCCCTGTGTTATAAAAAAAATGCAAAAAATACCGTGAAGTCAGATAGTGTAGTACAATTGCGTGGACTGCAAGTGTCCGACTGAAATTATATTTTATTAATAATTTTATTCTTATCTCTCCAGAATATAATATATATATATAATTTAATAAATCATAAAATGATATATAAATACTTTATTAATAATAAAATTTACTTTATATGTAAATATATAATTATATTATTAATTTTAATATAATACTTTTAATTAAATAATTAAATTAATTAAAATTAAATGACGGCGACGGCTTTGCCCGCCCTCTTCTGCGACAGCGGTCGCCAAACGCAGTGAGGGCAACCACCCTCGCCCATCCATTGAGGGCAATGTCGTCGCCCATGTAGGTGGGTGATTATTATTTTTTAAAATAATATTTTTACTTTTATAAGTTATTATAATAATATATATAATAAAATGGTATCTAATGTATTGTGTAACTCATTTTTTAAAGCCACGTAGGACTAAAAATCTCCAAAAAAGTATTTAATTGACATGTCATGTCATTTTTGGAGGACTAAATTTCATTAATTTTAAAACTTCATGCATAGATGTTAGACATAATTATCGGATTAAAATTAATATTGAGCATATTTAACGGACAAAAAGAATAATTTCTGCATGAATACGTGATAGTCGTGGTTCTTCATTCCCTGCATCAGCAATTCCATCATGTCAATGCAGCGAGCAAGGTTAGACATGTAACCATCAAGAAACTTAAGGCCATGAATCCATTCACATATCCTCCTTTTCTGCTATAACGTCAGGGTATATACTGCTTTAGGCATAACGTAGCATTCGTCCAACTCAAGCTTCGGGGAATTATAAATAATCTTTAAATCTATATGCGAATTCAAATTATCCTTCATCTTTCCCCAGATGTCCATGACTGTGTTGAATATATTGTCAAATACATTTTTCTCAATGTGCATGACATCAAGGTTCTTTCGGATCAGATGTGTAGCCCAATATGGAAGATCCTAGAAGATGTTTTTCTTTGTCCAGTTGTGGTCGCTACTATAGCCAGAAAGGGAGTGCCAATGGCATTTTAACTACAGGACTAATGTCTACAACCTATTCCAGGATCTGGTTTCCTGTCATCCTCGGATTGTACTCCACCCAGACACCATCCCATAAGTAGGTAGGTTGTTCACAGTCCACATCAACGTCGCCCACTTGACGAATGTGTTGTCCATGGCAATGTCATATGGTCGACCACATGCCACAACTGCAGCAGCTCTTCGATGAAACGATTCCAAGTACACATCGATCAGACTCGTCGAATTAGAAGGGCCAAGGATCACCATCGTCAGGAACATGTACTTAGATATTATGCACATACTAGGGGGAGATTGTATGGTGTAATGATAACGGGCCAACATGAATAAGTACTACCGTACTGACCATGAGGCGCAAAACCGTCTATGTAAAGGCCTAACGGAACATTACATGGCTCTTCTACAAAATCGAGATACGTCCTGTCATAATGATTTCAAGCCTCGGCATTGGATAGTTGACACATTGCCCCTCGTCTGATGTGTAGCATGCCACGTCATGTGCCCTGCAGTTTCCCTCAAAGAATACAACCTTTGCATATGGGAAGTAATGGCAGGAACTTAAATACGGAATACGGGGACATTTTGCAGTGTGGGTCTCATAAATGTGATCGTCTACCTTGATATCCACTAACTCAGCAACAATTTTCATTTGAGATTAAGTGCAACCATTCCACAATGGCTGGTCGGCAGCATGCATTACATTATAAAAACGGCCTGCCAATCCTGACTCATAATCATTAGGACCAACACCGTAACAATATGAAGAATGACTAGTATCAATGAGGTAGGACCTCGTACTATCATCCGACACATTATCGTGAGAAGAAAAAAATAACTTGGCCTGGCTGCATAAAAAACCAGCCACTACACCCATCCATATGTTGTTCATTACCCCAATATGAATAATTACCCTTGACATGGGCAGTTGGGGTTTGCTCCATAGGTATTGGAGGGACAGTCACTACGAACTATGATCCTTTTTGCACTTTGGCAACTAAACATTTCTTATGTCAACTTACCATCTCAACTTTAAAAAATTTTGCCCTTTGTCATTTATAAATATTTTTTAATCTAATTTTTTGTCAAAAAACATCACATACAGTGCATATGTGATATTTTTCACATATGCACAACAATAATGTTCTTCATCCAAAGAATCAATAAAAAATGGTCATATATGGCAAAGTGCAAATTTCACAAAGTCGAGATGATAAGTTGATACAAAAAATATTTTGATGGCAAAATGTAAAAACGGGCATAATTCAAATGGCAAAATGTAATTTACCCAAAAAAATTACCATTCACTACAATATTAATGGTTATAATTAAAAATTATGGTAGGTAATTATTATTAATCATAGTTAAATATAGCTAATGCAAAAGAAAAATTAACTTTTCTATTATGAAAAAATTATTTGCTGTAACTGAGAGCCATGACAAAAATATTTACCATGATTTTTGACCATGACAAATTTTGTTTTAGCCACCTCGCAAAAAATCACGGCCAACAAGTGTTGTTTCACGGTGGTAAATAATTAATTGGGACTGCTATTTATTATTAATCATGATAATTTGTTATGATTAAATGCTTTTTGTTTTATAGTGTATAATATTTATGTATGCTAGCTAGATATTCGATGCCAGTGTAAGTCAATTGATTAAGTGCTTTTAAATGAATCTGATCCGGATAGAAATATGCGACCTCCCTCGGCAGATCCAAGCTAGCCACGTGTTCACCCAAGATTGTTAATGGGTCTTGATGATTGAAACACATACTTTATACTAGTCAAGTTCGTCCACGACTAAGAACCTCCAACGCTCAAGTTAGTTTAGGCCCAGGTAGAAATATGCGATTTATAGGTTTAAAGATAAAAAGTAATAAATGCGTGTGTTACCTCAAATGATTCATATCTAGAGTATTTATAGGGCCAAGTGTACAGTACCGGTTGGGCCACGTGGAACCATCTAGGTGTTCCTAGCTTTTTATCGTGCAGTGGAGAATTCATCCTTCCAATTGAGTGGTTTACTGGTATTGGCACGGGTTGGGGCTCTGAAGACCCGACCGCGCATTGGTGCACAGATCCTTCTAACTTTTAAGCTATTTTACCCCTATGAGAGGGGCTTTCTCATCTTTTGCATAATATAGGGGTAATGCCCCCATCATTACTCCCCAACTTCTTCTAGTACAAGTAATTGCAGTGGAAAAAGGTGATCACTCACAACTTTCATACGAACCGTCGCCTCAATTCTCTCTCCTCCACATGTCCTCATTTGTGCGGCTCTTAGCACATTTCTTCATGCAATTCTCTATAACTATACCATTTTCAAATTTTCACTTACCGTCTCCTTTACCAGGTAGAGCTTGTTGCCTACACCACTTTAATCTCGACCAGTATTCTAAAATACGCATGTCTTCTTCTAACTCTACTTCTAGTTCCAACTCTAACTCGGGATCCTCTGCGATTTCTCCTTGATCTGGGGAAGCGATCCCAGTTCACATTCCAAAATATGTAAGTCCTTCTAGGATTGTTAGATCTAACACCCATTTAGCGGATTCTGCACAAGAAGAAGTGCCCCCACGTGTAAAATACAAGGAAATGTTAACTAGGAGTTCTGGGCTAGTGTTATGAATACTGTAAAACTTCCCACTCATCGCATTAAGGAGAAATATTTTATCCCCAATAGTTATGAAGTCAACATCCCTATGTTGTTCAATTGCATGCATTGTCCTCCTCAGGGTCTTTATTCTTTTTCTCTTCTTCATTTTGTTGTCGTTACGTCTTTCTCTAGCGATGCCAGTCGCTAATATACTTCATGACTTAAACCTTTGCTCCATGAAATTGTCTCCCAACTTGATCAGCTATATCATTCTTTTTATCATAATAATTCGGGTTCATCGCTTTGAGCCTAGTCTTGTAATTTCTGGTCATTGTATTCTTTTACTATCTCCAAGAGGTTGGGCGATAGGGGTTTATTCTATTTATGTGTTTGTAAGGATTGTCGATTTTTTTCGACCTTCTCCTGATTAGGAATGGCCTTGCCATTGTGACTGGAGTGTTGACAAACCTGACCGTATAATAGAAGGAGGGGGCCTGGAAGGAGATTAAATTAACAACTTTACCGCTTATTAGTATAATCCGAAAAAGCTTCTAACAGGGAAAGTTTTGTGGCTCGCTCATCTCACTCCAGCACCCCTCCGAATTAGGGGTTCGTTCGGTGATTAATGTACTCGTATTCTTATCGCTTTTAATATCATATTTTGTTACTTTCTGACTTAGAAACTTTTGTTTGTAGATAATATAGTAATGAATTCCCATATTGCTAATCAGTTTCATGCCTTGCTTGGTGGTTCCACTGCTGCATAGGGGGGTGGATATATATACCACCCCCGATACTGAACTTCCCCCAGCTGATCCAATTTCAATCGAGGTCGTAAGTAGAGATACCCCAACACAGTCATGTTCCTAACCCTTCCAGTAACAACCTATCGATCAGCGTGGATATTTGGGGTTCTAACAAGGACAACTCCCTGATCATTGAAGAGGAGAATGCGGGACCTAAATGATCCAAGAAACGTAAGTGGAAGCACAAGAGTCACAACAAGGGGTCGCGTTCCACCAAGTCTAGCAAGCAAAGCAAGTCTCAATTGGAGAGACGGTAGGAGAGGGATGCGGCAGCACAAGTTGAGGAGGAAGTGAACCTTGATTTCCACAAAGAAAATTACTGCATGGGGGAAGGAGGCTAGGAAAGAGTTGAGGCGATACCCACCATTCAACTAAGATGGAAGGGGATAGACTTATCCCTGATTGGAACATCTCCGATCCCAGTTCAATGTTGCTCAATCATCTGGGTCAGGACTCGTGGGAGTTGCAAAATGTATGTCAGGCCACCCTCCTCAATACTCCTCATACTCGACTTGAAGAACATCATGCTCATATTCTCATGCAGGTAATTCATTACTCCTTCGACCTTAATTACATTATTCTTAGTTTAACTCCTTATCTCTATCACAGGCTGTTGCTTTTAACCGAAGCCTTTCCCTCAAATACACAGGCTTTCGATGAAGATAAATTTTGGCAGATCGCAAGATTCACGATCTTAGAAAAAGGTTTTCTAATGGTGTCACTTATGAAAGGACCTGGAAAACCAGCAAGTAACGTTTGAAGCCAAAGTTAGAGATTTGGAGGATCAACTTGCATGATCAGCCTTTGAGGTTGCCCAAGCGTGAGAAGCAGCCTTTGCTGAGGGAAGGGACACAAAGTGTTCGATAGGCCAGGTCGCCAGCAAGATCGATGGAATGATCGATGGCTATGAGGAATACCTCTAATCTAATGAGTTCGTGGCCAGGGTTTGTGAGACAAGACTGCAAGGAGCCTACAACTCATTAAGGCCCCTGCCTTCCAAATGGCCACGGAAATTAAAGCTGCAAACTTCATCAACGGTGGCTTTGAGAAGTTTAGGGCTCAATTGACCAAGTTAAAAAGGTTCCCTGATGGCTTCGATCAGAACCTTCTCGATCCCTCATTAGATGGTAACCTCGATCCCTACCCCGAAGCAAAGGATGGCCCAGGATCCCAAGAGGATGAATTTGTTGCCTTGGTAGATGAGATAGAAAACACGAGCTAATTTCTTTATGGGTCGATAACATCCATTTTGTCAGATCGATCAGCCTTCTGCATTAGGATTGAATTATTTGCTAGATAGATGGTTTTTCGATCTTTTACTTGTGATTTTGACATTGTATGGGAGAACAAAAGAATATTTTTATCGAACAACTTCTCAATATAACCTTTTACCGCAACGTTTGGATTTATCAATTCTTCTAATAGTCGACCTTTTTCAGGCCATTAGTCTTTTCTTCTAATAAGTGACCTTTTCCAGGTCACGTTATTCTTTTTTAGACTATTGGTCTTTTCCAGATTGATTACAATCATTTTTCCGATTGCGCGATCTTTCTCAGATCATTATTTCGAAATGATATTGAGTAAATTTGCGATCCCATCAAAGAATAAGTTAATGTATACGATGTCAAAACTATAGAACTTACAGAAAAAACTGGTAATTAATTTGATCGCCTTTTTCATGCTTAAAAAAAACTGATCTTTTTTAGATTCATTCATATTTGATCGCCTTCTCCAAGCTCAAAAAGTACTGATCTTTTTCAAATCTATTTACATTCGATCGCCTTTTCCAGGCTAAAAAGAAATACATCATTTTTAGATCCATTTGCGTCCGATCGCCTTTTCCAGGCTAAAAGAATTTGATAATCTTCAGATTACATTCAATAGTCTTTTCCAAGCTCACTTGCATCTCTACCTCACTCCTGCCTGGGCGTAAAAGTTTTTGAAGTTATGGATGTTCCAAGGTCGACGTAGGTCCTGTCCTCGCATGTCTTGGAGCTTATAATTTCCTTTCTTCTTGATTTCGACCACCTTGAATGGCCCTTTCCATCCGGGTCTAACTTACCGACATGCCTGGACACTTTTTTCAGCACCAGATCGCCAACTTGGAATTGCTTTGGTTTCACCTTTTAATTGTATCTTTTTATCATCATTCCTTTGTGGTGTAATATCCTCGCATAGGTTGCATCTCTCTTTTCATCGATATACCCATAACACTCCAAGTAATTCTTTGACGCACGACCCCTTGGCTCCCAGCTTTGTCTTCAAAGGTTGCAATATAGTTCTATTTGTGACTTCAGTTTGACCATTCACCTACTGATTTACTATAGCTGTGAAATTATGTTGTATTTTCAATTCTTTACACCAGGCCACAATCTCCTTTTTTTGGAATTGGGTACTATTGTTCAAGATCAACACCCTAAGGATCTCGAACCTGCCTATAATATTTCTCCATATAAAATTAACGACCACAATTATGAATTTCTTTTGTGCCGATGTTGGAGGAAAAGGTCCTACAATGTCAATACCCCACTTAACAAATGGGCACGCGACCTTGATTGGTTCCATTGGGGTCATTGGTAGATGCACTAAAGATGCATATTTCTGACAACTGTTCACATCTTTTCACGAACTCCATTGTATCTTTCGCCATAGTTGGAAAGAAATAACCTTGCCTCGTAATCTTTTGCTCCAGCAACCTCCCTCCAAAGTGATTTTCACAACTTCCTTTATAAATTTCTCTCATTAGATACTTGGCCCTTTCATCATCCAAACACTTTAACAATGGGCCACCAACTGTTCTTTTGTATAATTATTCTGACCAAGATGAAGCAAGTAGCTTTAAACTTCATCCACTTAGCCATTATGGGATCTTAAGGTAGGATTCCATCATTTAAGTACCTCACGGTCTCATCTTTCCATAACCTCAACGCTTCTACTATCCGTACCTTTGAAGTTTCCTTGATCGCTACCCTTTTCTTAATCATCATTGTAACCCTTCTATCCTTTATACCCGACATTATAGCCCCGAACTTTGACAATAGATCTGTTGTATCATTTTCACATCTTGGAATCTGTTGAATTGCACATTTATCGAATTTTTCCATCATAGATTTAGCTTTCTGTTCTTATAAAATCATGGACTGCTCTAGTTTCTTATTCTCCTTCAATTTGCATCACCACCAATTGAGAATCAGTTTAAACTTCTAAATTCATTACTCCTGCCTCGTAAGCCAGTTCTAACCCTAATAATAAAGCTTCATACTCAGCTTCAAGCATTGTAAATAACATAAAAAATCAACTTTTGACTCAATCAAAGTCGGTCAACAAATAATATAAATTTTAGCAAGAAACTTAAAAAGACACTTTCGCCAAGTTGAATTGCAGAGTTCCAGCAAGTTTATCTCTGTCATGTGTTCTCCAACAAGGTGGCCAGATAAGAAGTACTAAGATCAATCTCAACCTTTGATCCACAATTTAATTAGTGACCTATACAGTACTATTGTGACTTTAAAAGTAATTCTTGGTTACAGATAACAAGCCAGCTAATGCAGCTGACAAGACACTATTCCTTTCCTTTTTGAGGTTTCCACATGTTTCACAGCTGAAATATGTTTCTATATTTAATTAAATGCGTGTGTATTAATTTATTAAGAAAATAAATAAATAAATATTAGACATATGCAAATTCAATACAAGTATGCTTCAAACCAATAGTTATCTAGTGTGGTTTGTCATTAATCCAGTACACAACACAGTTAGTCCTACTTCAAGACATACACAAATCAAGAATAAATAAAGAGAACTTCAAGAGACTCAGCAAATATCAACATTAGATGAATCATTAGTTTTTTACCCCTCGTAAGAGCACAGTAAGCAACTTTAGTAGCATTTATCTCTGCCAGCTTCTTGGTTTTCGCTTCAGCCCCTAAAAAAGTATCACTTCCTATCTCCACTTTAGACACAAATACAGGCCTGTGTGACAAACCAGAGCTGACTGTCTCATATAATGGGCATAAAAGACTGCTTTTCTTAGCAAATTCTTGTAGAAGATTTTTGTATAACCCTGCATCCTGAGGTCATTATAAATTTATACAAATCATTATCAATTAGAGAAAAAGCAAAAATAATCACAATAATACTCGAATTATGTTATTAAAGATACTAACCTCTTGGACCACATCCACAGACAACACCTGACAAGCAACTTTAGCAGCTGCTTGTTCAGCTTCCTTTAGTGTGGGAAAAAAATTCAAATGTCTCATATGATTTTCCGTCTAAACAAACTCTTGACTTGAAGCGGCGAGCATGGGGAGGACCTTCAGCTTCAGAAGTATATACAGGAAAACCAAGATTTTGCTTTTGAGCATACTGCTGCAATAGGTTCTTATACATGTGCAACGTATCTGTGAAAGAAAAAGGCAACATATTATCATAGAACAACTATCCACTTGTTTTAAGAAGGCTACCATTTCGGTTGGCATTAAACTTAAAGAGAATCTACTGTAGCATATGTTATGAATCTTTAACTTGAGGAAGCATTGTAAATAAAATCAAAAATCAACTTTTGACTCAATCAAAGTCGGTCAACAAATAATATAAATTTTAGCAAGAAACTTAAAAAGACACTTTCGCCAAGTTGAATTGCAGAGTTCCAGCAAGTTTATCTCTGTCATGTGTTCTCCAACAAGGTTGCCAGATAAGAAGTACAGAGATCAATCTCAACCTTTGATCCATGAATTTAATTAGTGACCTATACAGTACTATTGTGACTTTAAAAGTAATGCTTGGTTAGAGATAACAAGCCAGCTAATGCAGCTGACAAGACACTATTCCTTTCCTTTTTGAGGTTTCCACATGTTTCACAGTTGAAATATGTTTCTATATTTAATTACATGCGTGTGTATTAATTTGTTAAGAAAATGAATAAACAAATGTTAGACATATGCAAATTCAATACAAGTATGCTTCAAACCAATAGTTATCTAGTGTGGTTTGTCATTAATCCAGTACACAACACAGTTAGTCCTACTTCAAGACATACACAAATCGAGAATAAATAAAGAGAACTTCAAGAGACTCAGCCAATATCAACATTAGATGAATTATTAGTTTTTTAACCCTCGTAAGAGCACAGTAAGCAACTTTAGCAGCATTTATCTCTGCCAACTTCTTGGTTTTGGCTTCAGCCCCTAAAAAAGTATCACTTCCTATCTCCACTTTAGACACAAATACAAGCCTGTGTGACAAACCAGAGCTGACTGTCTCATATAATGGGCATAAAAGACCGTTTTTATGAGCAAATTCTTGTAGAAGATTTGTGTATAATCCTGCATTCTGAGGTCATTATAAATTTATACAAATCATTATCAATCAGAGAAAGAGCAAAAATAATCACAATAATACTCGAATTATGTTATTAAAGATACTGACCTCTTGGACCACATCCACAGACAACACCTGACAAGCAACTTTAGCAGCTGCTTGTTCAGCTTCCTTTAGTGTGGGAAAAAATTCAAATGTCTCATATGATTTTCCGTCTAAACAAACTCTTGACTTGAAGCGGCGAGCATGGGGAGGACCTTCAGCTTCAGAAGTATATACAGGAAAATCAAGATTTTGCTTTTGAGCATACTGCTGCAATAGGTTCTTATACATGTGCAACGTATCTGTGAAAGAAAAAGGCAACATATTATCATAGAACAACTATCCACTTGTTTTAAGAAGGCTACCATTTCGGTTGGCATTAAACTTAAAGAGAATCTACTGTAGCATATCTTATGAATCTTTAACTTGAGGAAGCATTGTAAATAACATCAAAAATCAACTTTTGACTCAATCAAAGTCGGTCAACAAATAATATAAATTTTAGCAAGAAACTTAAAAAGACACTTTCGCCAAGTTGAATTGCAGAGTTCCAGCAAGTTTATCT
The DNA here is from genome assembly GCF_026168435.1 of Sesamum indicum. NCBI lineage: Eukaryota > Viridiplantae > Streptophyta > Magnoliopsida > Lamiales > Pedaliaceae > Sesamum > Sesamum indicum. The sequence goes on along the minus strand of NC_142657.1, from coordinate 2,285,054 downwards.
CTGTCATGTGTTCTCCAACAAGGTTGCCAGATAAGTGCTTCCAATCTTTATCAATATTAGTTTATTCTTCGACGTGCATGAGGATTAAGTCAGTAAACTTTTCCAGCTTCAAAGTTGGAAACATGCGAAACTCTCCAAGTTTGAAAAGGAATCAAGGTCCAACCAACAGTGTAGTTGATACTAATTTAGAATGCTTTTTAATGGGAAAACAAAAGAAGCAATATCTAATTTAGAGAGGAAATGAATTCAGCAGCTGCACGTACATCTTTACTGCTTATTTTCCAATGGCTTCTCATTCCAGATAAATTGCAGAAGACTGGGAAAAACAAATGAATCCATTTTATAGTGGAGCCTAATTCAGCATCATATGTCATATTCAGAATCAAGAGACATAAAACCAGGGTTATATCTTTTCAAATTAGAGGAAAACTTATCAAACCCCATCTTTTCAAGAGACACGCACTATATCCATTTTCTTTCCTTTCAATGTAACTATCAATAACTGGAAGTGTTGATCTCTAGATACACGTTTATTATATTCCCAAAAAATACATGACAAACAGCAATTTGTCAAAGAGCTGTCAGTTTCATATGCCTTCATTTTGCAAAGCCTAAAATGAGAAACTGTCAAATGGTGCACCATCATAACTCATCATATCCAATTATAAACCATTTTTTTCTCTGTTAAACAGAGAGAAACCACTCAGGGTTATATGCTCAATAGAAGTCAATCATTGACACAGAACAAGATGCACAAGCTTTTTCAGTGGAACTCACAAAAAATTGCTACGAAACCATCAACTCCAAAACTTTAGTGAGGAAAGGCACAAGAATCTCAAAACTGAATTATGGAGCGCCAGATAGCTTATTTGAAGATTTTAAATAACAATATAATCAAAATAAAACCGAGTAATTCTTACTATGGGAACCTATCGCTCTCGTATGAACCATAGAAGTGTCTGTAGTATCTTCAGAATTCTGCTGCAGTACCTCCTCTATGGCAGGTTTCGAATTGGTAAACGAACCATCTACATGCAGCATCCAACTCTCTTGTTCTTTCGGGGCTTGTTCTTCTACGAGTTCGATCATGAAGTCTGCAAGTACTTGGACTTTCTCTGTTGTTCTAGCTTTATATTCGGTATCGTGCACCCCTAGCTCCACGACCTACTTCATTAATCTTCCAGATGCTACCTATCGAGCCATAATGTGTTTTAGCTAGTGGTTTGTCAGCACACTATCGTATGCGATTGGAAGTAAGGTCGTAGCTTGCGAGCAGTTACAACCAATGCTAAGGTTAATTTTACTATCTTTGCATATCTCTTATCCACCCTTTGCAGCATCTTGTTAACGTCATATATAAGACTTTGAACCCTTGAAGCTTCGCGTACCAGGACTGAGCTTATTGTATCTTCAAAAACAGCTATATACAAGAATAACGGTTCATTTTCTTTTGGATTTGCCAATAATGGTGGGGAAGTCAAGTATTTCTTCAAATCTTGTAGAGCTCGTTCACACTCTTCATTCCACTCAAACTTTTTAGTTTTTCTCAATGTTTTAAAAAACAGTAAATTTTGATCAGCAGATAGAGAAATAAAGCGATTAAGAGATGCGATCTTACCCGTGAGTTTTTGCACTTCTTTGATCGTTGTTGGCGACTTTAGCTTTATTATTGCCTCTATTTTTCTAGAATTTTTCTCTATTCTTCTTTCGCTAGCGATGTAGCCCAAGAACTTTCCACTACTAATCCTGAAAGTGCATTTTGTCGGGTTTAACTTCATGCCATATGCTCTCATTATGTCAAATGCTTGCTTTAAGTGTAGTAGGTGTCCTCTGACCTCTTGCTCTTCACGAGCATGTCATCCACATACACCTCCATGGATATTCCAATCAACTCTTTGAACATTTTGTTCACCAACCTTTGCTAAGTAGCTCCTGCATTTTTTAAATCTAAAAGTATCACATTATAACAATAAATTCCATTTTCAATTATAAAAGACGTCTTATCTCGATCCTCTTTCGCCATGAAAATTTGATGGTGACCCTGGTACACGTCCATCATCATAAAGACTTCGCATCCCGCGATAGCATCCACGAGCAGATCGATGCGAGGCAGTGGATACGGGTCATTCGAGCAAGCCTTATTAAGATCTGTAAAGTCTATGCACTTTCGCCATTTTCCAGATGCCTTTGGGATGACCACTACATTTGACAAGCACTCTATGTACTACACTTCTGAAAAATATCCTGCCTTCAAAAAAATTTTCACCTCTTCTCCAATGATCCGATTTCAATTGGCAGCAAACGATCTGTTTTTCTGTTAAATAGGTCGCGCCATCAGGTCCACATTCAATCTATGTACGATCACCTCAGGGTCTATCCCTTTTTAAAACCTAACAGACTCCACGCAAACATATCTAGAGTGTTTCTCAAGAACTCAATCATCATTGTTTCCGACCTTTCATTCATGAGTGACCCAATCTCGGTCGTTTTATCAGGCTCTCTGGTTACTAACTCTACTACCTTTTGTTCCTCTGTTGGTTCTATTAATCTGTTTTACTTATCCTTCGATTTTCTGCCTCGATCTCTTCCTCCCTCCTGATCTTTTCTTTTCATCCCGACTGCCCTTTTTCAGGGACAAATTGTAGTATCTTCGAGCTTTCTTTTGGTCGTAGGATACCTCCCCCACTCCATTCCTTGTCGAAAACTTCATCTTCAAGTGATAGGTTGACACTAATGCCCTAAACAGGTTTAAACATGGTTTCCTAGTATCACATTATAGGCAAAAGGAGTATCTACCACTAAAAATTTTACCATCATAGTCTTCCTTCTTGGCTCCTCCAATTTTATACTAGAAGCTCAATAGTTCCTCGTGATGTCACCTCACTGTCTCCAAATCCTAGTAAGAGAGTTTGTACAGGTTCTAACCTTGTTGTGTTTTATCCCATTTTATTCAGCACCTCTTTAAATATGATATCAGTTGAACTGCCATTATCTATTAACACTTTATGAATAGTGAAATTGGCGATGTCCATTTTTATCACCATGTGGTCGTTTTGCAATCCCATCTCAGCCTCATGTCCTTGTTCCTGAAGACTATATCCTATTCAAGTTCCACATTCGTCACGAGCTCCTTCTCTCCGCTCTATCTCGATTGCCTTTCGTACTTTTTTATCATTCTCGTGGAATCTCCCCTTGTCAGTCCCCCCGCTATGGTATGAAATACACCTTTCACAGTGGGATTTTCTGAATTTCCTGAATCTCTTCTCTCTTCTCTCTTCTCTTTCCCTAAGCACTCCTCTTTCTCTACTCCTTGACCTACTCTTCATTCTCCTCCCTGTCTCATCTCTTCCTCTTTTTTGATTTCTGAGTATCTGATCCTTAAAATATTCTTGCCTTACCAATCTTTAAATTTCATCTTTTAACTGGTAACAATCTTCTATGTGGTGTCCTCTTTCTCTGTGAAACTTGTAATACTTACTGGAGTATTTCTTGGTCGATGTGAATCTGCTATGTTTGGGCCATTCGAGTAGATTAGACTTTTTAACCATCATTAGTGCTTTAGCCCCTGTCATGGTGAGGAGTATACCTATGATACTTAGGCTGATAAGGCTGTTCTCTTTCTTTATCAAATCTAGCTCTCTTGTCAGTGCAATCTCTTACTCAATCTCGATCTCGACGTCTATTATTCTGTTATTCTCCATCTTTTATGGCATTCATTTCCTCTTCATCAATATACTTTTGTGCCAACCTCATCAATTGTTCCACATCTCAGGTGGATCTCGTGCTAACGCTGAAGCGAAAGGCCCTTTCTTTAATCCATGTATCAAAATACTTACCACATGTCAATCTTGAGATCTTGAACTTCCAAAGTCTCGTTGTTGAACCTTCTCATAAAACTCTTAAGTGTCTCATCCTTCCTTTCCCTTATTTGAAATAGATATGTGGAAAAACGTTTTTGATTCCTTTTGCTTGCAAAATGGAAGGTGAACTTCTGCAACAGCTGCTCGTATGACTCAATGATACAACTAGGTAGGTTAGTGAACCATTCATGCACCTTTCCTGCAAGTGTAGTAACAAACAATTTAGCTGTAATTGGACCTCATTGTTCATATAACTTCATTACCAACTCAAAGGTTGCCACATGCTCTGCAAAATCCTTAGTTCCATCATATTTGGGTAGATCCGATATTCTAAATTTTGGGTTCACCACCTTTTGTCAATATCTTATCACAACAGGGCGAGCTTCTACTTTGAGATACTAACTCTCCTCTTCTTTTCAACTCATCAATTTGCTTGCCTAATAGCTCTATCTGTTCTCCCACACTATCTACTTCGGCTCTAGAGATTGCTGGTTCTCTTCTTTTGGCTCTCTCTCTATTGCTAGATCATACTTTCGAGGATTCCAGTTCACGGCCTTTCACAGGCTCTCTTTTGCTAGCTCCTTCATATGTTCTTTCAATTCCTTCTCTTTAAACAATTGACGCTTGGTCATTTCTGTAACAAATGGTGTGGCAGTCCTCCTTTCATAAGCTACAAGCGTGTTCCTTCCTACTTCTTCCATCAATCTTTGCAATTCTCCTTTTGTCAATTGCACAATTTGTTCTCCTTGTCAGGACATATATTTTCCACTACATGCATATCTCCCCTCAACGTTCCTATTCTTATTCGATTGGTGATCCTCAAATTCCCATAAACCGCGCCGACTGATACGGATCGAAATATGCGACCTCCCTCAGCAGATCCAAGCTAACCACGTATTCGTCCCAAATCGTTAATGGATTCTGAGGATTAAAACACATATATTAGGCTAGTTAGGTTCGTCCCTAACTAATACCCTCCAACGCTCAAGTTAATTCGGGGTTCGAGGTAGAATATGTGATCTGTAGGTTTAAAGGTGAAAAGCAATAAATGCGTGTGTTACCTCAAATGATTCGTATTTGAAGTATTTATAGGGTCGAAGTGTACAGTGCTGGTTGGGCCATGTGTCACCATCTAGGTGTTCCTAGCTTTTTATCGTGCGATGGAGAATTAATCCTGTCAATCGTGCCTGTTGGGTTCTGGCGCGGGTTGGCTCCGAGGACCTGACCCGCGTATTGGTGTGCAAATCCTGCTAACTTTTAGGCTATTTTACCCTTATGAGAGGGGTTTTTTTAGTGTTTTGCATAAATAGGGATAATGCCCCCTCAGAATCTCCTCCTTTTGTTCATTATGTGTATTCATTTGCACAAATAGAAATATTGATTTAGAAGATTAAAATTAAGATAAAAGTCATAACGGAACTAAAAATTAAAGAGAATGCATTTCCAGCTTTAATGGGGCACATGTATTTTGTCGTTAACGGCAGAATAAGAATATGGGCAACATTGCAACATTTTTTTGAGTTAATTAATTCAACATATTTTAGCATAACAAAAGGGTTCAATTAAAAATCCATAAAACGAGGGGTTAAATTTGAAATAGCCATATCTTATACGACCAATTAACTTTGTAATTTTGCTTGGAAAACCACAATTCTCCGATCGATTTTTCAATTTCCTAACCAAAAACCAAAAATTAAAAGTTTTAGGATTCCCATTATATATATGACCAACTTGGTGCAAAATAGTACTATTTGATATAACTCCAATTTTGTCCATACATGTTAGGTGTATAAAGTTTAAAGGAATTTTTTATATTTCATTTCAAATATTTATATGGGATGAATAGCAATTTACCCATATGATATTGAAAACGAGCACATTACCCCCCTATGAAAAAAATATAGCAATTTACCCCCCTAAATTTTTTAAAATGAAGCAATTTACCTCCTAGACAGGAAGGTAAATTGCTTCATTTTAAAAAACATAGGAGGATAAATTTTTGTATTTTAAGAAATATAAAGAGGTAAATCGCTATTTATTTTCATAAGGGGGTTATACTCATTTATGATATCATTAGGGAGTTGATTGCATTTTTCCCTATTTATATGTATGACATGTTCATATATTTTATAAGTATGTTATGTTCAATATATTATTCATTTTCATAAACATTACTTTGATATATCTTCTATCTTTTGCTAATTACAAAACATTGTTGAGCCCATTTCTATATCAATAGGGGCATATATGAATTTTAAAGGCTACCAGGGGTGCTTTATGTAATTGTTAAAAAGGTAGATGTGATTTGTGTAAAAGAACAATAGGCAAAGGGATGTAAAATGTAATTATTCCTATATATATATATACTTTTGTTTTGAAGGGAAATCAATATATTGAATTAAGCCAAGTCCGAGTCACTCAGAGAAAAACACTGAGCATCACCAACTGAAAAACAGACCCCTCAAGCTGGGTGTGTTCATGGCGAGCGATTTTGTAAGTTAAGCCATTACAATCACGGTTAACATGACTAAATGAAATAGAAGAGCAAAAACTAAGTAAAGTAAGGATGTCAGAAATCAACAGAAGATAAATCATGAGCATGAGATCTCAGTTTGGAGGTCATTTGGAGACAGTCACCCTCCAAAATAATTTGTGACCAATTCCTACCTTACCAAGTCTGCCGCTTCCGTAGCTGTTAGTACTTCCCCTAATTCAGGATCGGCATAACTTTTCTGTCGATGGGAGAGCCAGCGACCACTGTTCCATTTCCATCTCGAGCTACCACACCAGTCCCCGTTTCACCGTCGGTCGCAAAAACAGTCCCGTCAAAATTAATCTTGATCACCCCAATTGGAGGAGTCCATCTGGATGTGTATATATATATATATAAAGAGAGAGTACTATATGAAATAATCTTGATCATTCCTATATGTATATATATATATATAAAGATAATCAATATAACTTTAAATAATCATTCACCTTTTGAAATACTGCTATAAGCACTCATGTTTATAAGGATTAAATTCAATTTTGATCCTCTGACTATAGCCAAATTCCGTTTTAGTCCTTTAACTTGTTAGGGTTTAGATCTGGTCCTCTATGTCTTTCAATTACTCAATTTTGGGACTTTTTTCGACGAAAAATTACCCAACTCGCCGGAAATTTCCACGTGGAACCCATGTGGACATTTAAATTAAGGCTGAGACATAATTGGTTAGTTTTAGCTGACTTGGCATTTTTTTGAATTAAAAAAAAAAGAATGACATGGCATATTAATCTTGTGTGACGTGGAAAAAGAGGGAAAAGGGAGGCCTCTTGCTGTGCTTGTGACTCGAGAAAGCTGGCGGCGCAAAGGACGGCGGCGGTCGAAGACTCCGACTCTTGTGATCTCGTAAAAAATCTGATGAAAATTGATGGGTGAGGTCTCGCTCAAAACGCCTTGGCAAGAGTAGTCCAACGGTGGTGGTCCGCAACGGTGATTTGTCCGGACGGCGAAGATCCGGCAGTTCAAAGGTGGCGGCGTCACGAAACTTTAAAAGAAGTGATCTCATCGAGGAGTTGATGAAAATGGCTGGGAGAGCTGTCGTTCGACTCACCTTGATGAGAGGAATCCAACAGCGGTGGTGCGCAGTGCTGATTCGTTCGGACGACGGCGTATAGACGGCGGAAAGTCGCGTCTGTCACCTCTTGAGCCCAACGTCAAATCGCGATGAAACTTCAAATTGATGGAGGGGAAATGTTCGCCTGGTGATGGGGAGTCGACTGATATCGGTGGTGCCGGTGATTCATCGAAAATTGATCGAAAATTTAGAGAGGTGCGGCGAAAAAGTGGCGATTCCAGCAGGTTTGACCCGCAATTGGCGGCACGTCCTTGCTCCGATCAGAACACGCGCAGCATGGGAATGACGTTCATCGGACGACGATTCAAACAAGGGGGCGCATGGCCTTGAACGCGCCGAAAAGCGTAGGATGTGTTGCTGTGCTGAGTGTTTTCCCTCTAGTGACGTGGATTAATATGCCATGTCATTCTTTTTTTTTTTTTTACATTCGAAAAATTGCCAAGTCAGCTATTACTAACAAATTATGTCTCAGCCCTAGTTCAAATGTCCACATGGGCCCACGTGGAAATTTTCAGCTAATTAGGTAATTTTTCGGCGGAAAAAATCTCAAAATTGAGCAATTGAAATATATAGAGGATCAGATCCAAACCCTAACAAGTTAAAGGACTAAAGCGGGATTTGGCTATAGTTAGAGGACCAAAATTGCATTTAATCCTATTTATAATTATAGCCATTAAGTTACTAATAGATTATTTTATGCTGATTTATTCAGAAAAGTTTGAGAACGGAAAGCATTAGCCTAATCCATTTCCAAATATACATAGCATCCATTATTTTCTATTATATTTTTTAATATGTAAACCTTGACTATATATTTTTATTTTTTGGCTGTGTGTGCTATACATATATATGACCAACTTGGTGCAAAACTAATACACACATCAACTGAATTGGTGTCTACTCTAGAAACATGATTTCTCTAAGTGATTTTTCACCTCTTTCAGCACCACTTCTCATTATAATTTCGCTGCCCATCTTCTGGTGCATGCTCATGCTGTTTACCATGTCCGGCAACAAAACAGCCCCCACGCCACCAGGACCAGGGGGCTTGCCAATTGTGGGCTTCTTGCCTTTCCTTCGCGCGGATACGCATATTCAGTTCACTGAACTAGCCCGCCAATACGGTCCAATCTACAAGCTCTGGCTGGGGACCAAACTCTGCTTTGTGATCAGCTCGCCGTCCCTCATAAAAGAAATTCTTCGCGATCATGATACCATGTTCGCCAACCATGACAGCACTGTTGCTGCGCGCATTGTCAGCTCCAACGGAAATGACATAATCTTCTGTCCTTACAACTCTAGCTGGCGCACGAGGAGAAAACTCTTTGTAGGCAATTTTCAAAGCAATAGCAGCCTTGATTCTACTTCTAATCTTCGTAAAGATGAGATCAGGAAAGCGATTAGAAACATCTATACCAAGATCAATACCCCTTTTAAAATCTGGGAACTAGCTTCTAGTATTATTCTGAGTGCTGCAATGAGCATGGTGTGGGGAAACACCATTCAAGGGGAGGAGAAGGACAAGATTGGGGCAGCATTGTCGCCGCTGGTGGCAAGAGCTGGTGATTTGTTGAGAAAGCCAAATATGTCTGATTATTTGCCGGTTCTTGCCAGGTTTGATATTCAAGGAGTGAAGAAAGAATTTAGCAATATTATGCAAAGGATCGACGAGATTTTCGAAGATATCATTAACGAGCGCACGAAGGACGGAGGAGGCAACAAGAACGGTGGGAGATTGGATTTTCTGCGAACGCTTATGGAGTTGAGCAAGAAACAAGATTTTAAGACGGAAATTGGCAAGACACAGATCAAAGGCTTGATCACAGTAACTTCTCTATTATTGAGATTTGCTTATTATCAATTCCAATTTTTATTGCAAAATAGTACTATTTCATATAGCTCCAATTTTGTCTATGCATGTTAGGTGTATAAAGTTTATTCATTTATATATACCATTAGAAACATATTTTATATATATAATGGTAATGGAATATATATAAAATATATTTTATGCTTGAAAAAGTTAACTAGTACTCCATGCCTATCCAAAAGTAATTGCTCAGGATTTCTAATCTTTCAACTAATATGTCCTGTTGATTACATTTGATTATTATTATGTAACTCAAAATTTTCACCTTAATATTTATCGTGATATTTTTAATAAGGAAAAAATATAATTTTGGTTCAGTTACTATTAGAGGTGACAGTTTAAATTCACAAATATATACATGTTATAACAATATATTATAATAAAAATTCTGTATCCTGGAACTTCCACTTTGACGTTTCAATCTTGGAGGAGCCATAATATTAATTAATGTTATTCTCCCAAAGCTGGTCTTCTTCTTCTTGAACACTTAATGAAATAACTAATAGTTTGATTTTACACGGTTAATTTGAATATATATATGGAAGGAGATAATAAAGACATAGAAAAGGAAAGAATTAACATTTAGTAAATTTACCTAATCAATAAAATATGGGTACAATTACCACCCTCTAATTATTCATCCCACGTTAATTGTTCCCTAAAGTATTAAAATCTTAATTGGATATTTTTTGAGTAGATATATAAATATATATATATGCGTATATAAATTTATTTTTAATTTAGTTTGATTAATAAGTGAAAATAAAAAATTGTGAGCTACAACTCTAAATATATTAAAGCAAACAAAACTGAATTGCGAAAGGAAAGCATTATCCTAATCCATTTCCATATATATATATATATAAAACTGTTTTGCGAATGGAAAGCATTATCCTAATCCATTTCCATATATATATATATATATATATATATATCATCCATTCTTTTCTATTATATTTCTTAATATTTAAACCTTGGTTTAGTATCAAACAACATATAATAGTTTAATTAACGACTAGTTTTATTTTCGGCTACATGTGCTATGTTTAGTGACCAAATCTCTCTTAATAGAATATCATCCTAGGTGGGACGGACACTTCAGCAACCACGATCAAGTGGGCAATGGATGAGTTTTTGCACAATCCAGAAGTGATGGAAAGGGCATATAAGGAACTAAATGAAGTCGTAGGACTGAACAATGTAGTGGAAGAGTTTCACATCCCAAAATTAGTCTATTTGGACGCTATCATAAAAGAAACGCTACGCGTACACCCAATAGGACCCTTATTACTAAGAATTTCCAGCCAATCCTGCACTGTGGGAGGATATTCTATTCCTAAGGATTCGACAGTAATTGTAAACATCTGGTCTACTCAAAGGGACCCTCTTGCTTGGGATAACCCGTCAGAATTCATGCCAGAGAGGTTTTTAGGCAACTCTGAAAAATGGAATTTTAGTGGGAATAATTTTACTTATATTCCGTTCGGTTCAGGAAGAAGGATTTGTGCTGTAATACCACTAGCAGATAGAATGTTGAGGTATGTGTTGGCTTCACTTCTGCATTCATTTGATTGGAAACTGCCAAAGGGTGAAATAGTGGACAGACAGGATATATTTGGGATTGTGACAAAGAGAAGGACTCCGTTGGTTGCTATTCCTAGTCCTAGGTTGTCTGATAAGAATCTGTATGTGTAATTTCACATTCTAATTATGTCGGTCTAGTAATTAGCATATGCATAATATTTATTACCCAGCACAAGTTGAACATGTTATAAATAAATATGATGCTTCTTTGGTTCCATATGGTAAGTTTGCATTTGTATCTTTGTTTTGCCCAGAAATTTGTCGGGATAATACTTTTGATCCCTAAATAATACCATTTATTCGATTTCAGCTTTAAGGAAAAGAATAGGATAAGTTATCAAATAGAAAAATGTTAAGAGATACTTACAGATAAGAACCATTTGTTCTTTAGCAACTCTTTCCTTGAGAATGTCTATAATCCTATATCTAAGAATAACTAGAATCTGCAACATGTGAAAAAGATTTTACTTACTTATTAACATAATTAATAGAAAAGAGGATCAAATAAAGAAAATAGAAAAGAACGAATAAATGAGAGATAGAGAAAGTAGGCTAGATAAAAAATATAGTTAAAGGAGAATGGGATTTATGTAGCTTGTTGTCTGATATCTTAATTAGCCATTATAGGACCAAAGTTTTTGATCTACTGATATAAGAAAATAGGAACTAACATCCAATCAAATAAAGAAGTATTTAGCTAAATGATAGTTCAATTTTAGGATGAGAAGAAACCAGTTAGAGTTTAGTGGAAGATTTTAATCATAATCAAAGTATACTTTAATTTAGTGTTTCATTTTATATATTATATGTTATGTATTCATGTCATATGCATAAAACTCAAATGTAGGCTTTATCCAGGCTTAAGTTCTCTATGTTTGATATAAAGTGAAGAAAGAGCTTCGACTTGCATAAGGTGAAACTGATCTGCTTGTTTCTGCCCTTAATTATTGTCCTTTTATGTTCCTCTTTTAGATTCATTCTAAAGATTATAAGATACACAGGTTGTAAAGTATGAACTAGAGAATGAGTTCCCTGTTCATTCATTTAAAATTTCTTTAGGATTATTATCTGCAGCAAGTTGCATGTAATGTAAATGGGATGGATTATACAGTAAATGGATATGTCAATACATTGAATAACTATGACATAAGAAATTGTGGCAGTAGCACCATGAACATCAAAAGTGGACATAATATCACTTTCAATGTAACTTGGGGGGCAAGCAAGGAGATAGAAGTGGTATCTGAGTTGAAGCAGATACACTTACATAGCAGATTCTATGCACATGTTGCCTAATCCTATATGCATGTGCTTAGAGTATGGATAATCTTAGAAAGATAAGCAGACACTCTCTTACTGATTCAGCTACTATGAAACAGATTTTCAATCCATTATTCTTCAACACTCATATCCCTTATACAACAGAAAATTGACTAGAGTATACCTATATCCATTCACTTACCAATCCTTATATCCTTATAATTCATCAATAATTCATTGCGACCACCCTAACATACAATGACTTAATTTTCATCCACTTCCAAAGGTAATGAATTGACCTTCCACAGCTTCTCTAGTACTGTATAATTCAAGTTAGTAACTAGCTACTCAAAATTACTACAAAATTAATTACATTGATCAATACATTCTTATCATCCATTTTCCTAATTCTTTTTCAATAAATTAGCTTCAAGTAGTGAATGAAGAAATTAACAAGCGAAGCTTTCAGCCCTCCATTAATCAAATTATTATGAACACGAACCCTTCTTCTTCTTCTAATTCATCACCTGCTGCTACTGCTTCTGTCCTCCCACAGTTAATTTCTTTTCAAAACTCAAATACATCATCATATATTCCAACACATTCACAATTTACACAATCAAGCTAAACAAGAATTCAAAATTGCAAGGGTTCATTCATTCATATATATTTAAGGGGTTCAAAGTCTAAGCATCATTCTGAAGCAATGCAGCCCTTCGTTCGTTTTTCAACAAATTTCAGCAAAAAAAATGAATTTTCCGACGAGAAGAACGTAGAGGTGTTCAATCAGGCATTTCAACAAACACTTGAAAGCATTCAAATTTCTTCTACAAACTGTAAAAAAAATTACAAAGAAGAACAATTACATGTTAATGGCTTCGGAGTGAAGCTGTGCCGACGGAGTCGGAGCCTTCCGCGAGCGAGAGAGAGAGAGTTAGAGGAGAGAATTCTGCACAATTTTTTCTTTTCTGCTTGTGCTTCTTCGCGTCTGCTGGCAAGAGAGAGAGTTAGAGGAGAGAGAAATGAATCAAATATTTTACTTTCAAGTTATGAAATCAAATTAGTCAATGATTCAATTTAATTAAATGTATACTTATTTATAAAATTTATTTTATATAACTAAATAATATTAAATATATTAGTTATTTATATAATTTAAATATATATAATATATAATATATAACATATAATATATAATATAATATATCATAGCCATGTTATTGAAGTTGCAGTGGATAATTCAGCAGTACTTTATTTCTTTGCATAATATGCAGCATTTATTTGATAATAATAGTAATCAAGTAAAGAATGCTAAAAAAAGGAACATGACTCTCAAAAATTTAGATCAACTAAATAATTGGGCAATTTCTAAAGTTAATCCTAGAGTAATTTATAATTTGGAAGATTTGATTTTTGAAAAATTAAGCAGGAAGTAAAAAAATTACTGAAGAATCTATTACTCTTTATAATGAGGAAAAAGTAATAAATCTTTGGATGCCATGGATATAAGGCATTACCAAAAAGAATATATGTTTCGACATATATGTTTTGTACAAATATCGTTAAGCCTCTAACATCAGAAGGTTTACTAGAGAGTTTTTTAGCTACTTTAAGAGATGATAGGAATTTAGACTGGAAGAAATCCCTAATAGGAATACTAATATTTAACCTGGCTCATGGACCAATACTTTTTCATATTTACAATTATCAATGTCTGATGTAAGTATTCTTGATGCATTAACACTGAATGTTAAAACCCATGGATATAATTATGCACTTGGGTCAGAATTAATATGTATATGTTATAGAATATACTATAAACTTCTTCAAACACTTAACCCTAGTTGTAAAACGCAAGATAATACAACTCTTAAACAAACAGTATTCTTTGAAACAAATTTATAAAATTCAAGAATTAATACTAAGAGACAAATAAAATAGAGTGACGTAGAGTTTTTGGAACAGTGGATAATTGAAAAGGAAGTCCCTATTAGGAGTAATAATTACGAAGGAAATGTCATAGACTTTGTTAATCAATCAAAATATTTAAAACGCAATTCTTGAAGATATTCTATAATGTCTGACATATCACCAATATTGACAATAATCCTTTCTAGAGCATTCACATCCTGAATCAGAAAAGAAAGTAATTTAAATGATTCAAGTTATGATAAGGTCAAAGAAACAAGAATACAATCAAACAATATTGTCAAAGGTATCTATAAAGATCCCAAATTAAATGAAGAATTAATTTCATAAACATATTTTTGTTTATAAATGAATATACCAGATTTAACTGATTTTGAAATAGAAATTCCAGTTGTAAATTATACAAACATAATAGATTTTAGTCTTGGATCCCTAGCTAGGAAAGAAATTAAGGAAGAATTTTTTAAAAAAGATGGAAATCGTTTAGAAAATAGTTTTTTAAAAATTTCCTACCTGAAAAACAGAATAAGATTTCAAATCAATTCTATAAGAAATTAGCCATATGGAATAAGAAAGTTACTTTTGTTCATTGATTTATAACCAAATATTCAAAACAATATTTAAATGTGTTATAAAGAAAATACTTTTTAGAAAATAAAAAACTCCTAAATAATGTTTTTCCCCCTGAACAACCTTTCAAAATGAATTCAAATGAAATAAAAATAAATTTTAAAATATTTTCTAAATTAATTGAAGATGACACTCTAACAGTTACAATAACACAAATAAATGAATTATTAAAAAATAAAATTATGCCAATTTATACTTAAATATTATAGGAGAACAGATTATTGAATTAAATAATAAGATTGATTGGGAACGAAATTGGCAACAAGAAATCAACTCAAATAGAACAATAGCTGAGGAAACAAAAGGAGAAATTATTGCTAGACCCTTAATTCAACCGCCACCAGATATTGTAGGTTTTAATTCAAGACCCATAGGAGAACTAGAAAAATTACTTGACCAAAAGTTTAAAATTAAATGCTTTAAATAACCATAAATTCTCATAATTATAGATACAAATTCACGGGGGAAATTAACAGATTAAATAAATTTGCTAGGAAACCAATGCAAATAAAATTTTATTATCCTAGACCAACACCCCCACAATGTTCTTTATGAGGAACAAGAGATAATTGACTGAAATAGTTATAATGAAAATAAATTTATGAATAGAATATTGATGGATTTACAGAAAGACAAATTTATAATACTATATATAGGATGATGATGTATAGCACTATCTGTAAAGAAAATATTAATTTCGATAAAGCTATTGCTAAAATGATTATAGCAGGATTCACTAGTCAATTAAAGGTATGGTGGGATAATTATTTCAGTCAAACTGATAAAGATGAAAAATTAAATAAAGTAAAATTTGAAAGTAATATCTCAGAAGAAAAAGCAGTTTATACATTAGCTATGATCAATATTGTTGAACATTTTATAGGTGGATGGTATGATAATTGTGAAAATATCTGAACATTATTACAGAATTTAAAATGTAAAACTTTAACTTCGTTTAAATGGTATAAAGACGTCTTCCTCAGTAGAGTTATAGAACTCCCAGAGTCAAATGATGCTAATTGAAAGTCTAAATTCATAGGTGGTCTCCCTTATCTTTTCGCAAAAAGAGTTAAGAATGCCCTGAGAAAAGGAGACATGCAAATTAATTATAATCAATATACTTATGAGAAGTTAACTGGAACTTGTATCCAAAAAGGGTTAAATTTATGCAATGAAATTAGATTGAACCGACAAAATAAAAGATAAAATTTAATAGAGAAAACTCAATTAGAATAATTTTGTGCTCAGTTTGGGATGGAAATGAAACCATCCAATAGACAAAAAATCCCTAAGAATAGAACTTTAGAAAATAAAGAAAAGAGGTATAAGAAGAAAAAATTAAGAAAAGAAATAAATAAAGAGTAAAGACTTAGCTAGAAAAAATGAATGGAAGGCTAAAAATAGTACCACAAAGAAAATAAGGAGATGCTATATTTGTGGAGAAACAGACCATCTTGCAAATAGATGCAGAAATAAAAAAAGCTAGGAAATTGAAATGGAAAGATCAATAGTCTTAATTTAGAAAAAGAGGAAAAATAAAATATACCAATATAATATTTTTTTGGAGAAAAAGAATCCTCTGAATCAGAAGAACAATCTGAAGAACAAAGTAAACTTAAAAATATTGAAGAAAATTTTTAATATTCATCGATCTCTTCTGAATCTGAAGAAGAAGAACCCTCTTGTTCGTATAGACAAAAAATGGAGGAAAATTTCACATAAAAAAATTTATGAATTAATGACAAAATTTAAAGAAATGTAAAAGATAAATTTTCTCATTGATAATCATATTATTGAATTACTTAGAGAAACAAAAGATCCTGAAGTAAAGGATATCATTCTTAGTAAAACTGACAATAATGGTAAAGACTCAACATCTAAATCCAGCTCAGTTTATGATAGAATTATTAATAAACCCTTTGAACCGTATACAATTACTGAAGTCAAAAAGTTGCTTAATTGAAAGCATACTATTAAAGATAATCCCTCTACTCTAGAAGATCTAAGAATAGAAGTAGAAAAATTAAAAGAAGAAATAAAAAATATAATTAGTGTCTTACTAGTAGAGTTGAAATAATAGAAATTAGTAAAAATACTGAATTAGGAAAAACAAAATATGAGGATGATTTTCTATCCACTTTGGAAACAATCACTAGTTAAAAATGGAATGTCAAAATCGATTTATTAATAAATAACAATTTTAGAAAAATATTTACTGCTCTTATAGACAATGGAGCAGATATTAATTGTATTAAAGAAGGTCTCATATCAACTATATATTTAGTAAAAACGACCCACTCTTTATCCTCTGTTAATAGACAAAAATTGAATATAAGTTTTAAAATTCCAAAAGCTTATATATGTAACAATAACAAATATATTCCAACAAGATTTTCTATTAATAAAAGATTTAACTAACGAAATTATTCTTGAAACACCTTTCCTCAACCTTCGCGGACATCATTCTCCCTCACCACTGGGGGACTACTGCTGTAAAATCAAGTTGGACCCCCTCATAGAGGGGCATGATTACCTTTACCTACTTTAAAGCAGTCATTAGCAAGAATCCACTTTCGAGGCATATAATCCCGAAATATTCACTGCATTTTTCTCATTTTTACTCTTTTCCTTTTGTAAACTTGTTTCATTATCTCGTATTGGATCCGACGTCGGAATGCTAATTTCCTTTTTGCAGATTCTTTAGGCCTGCAAAGAATTTAGCCCATCAACAAATTTCAATCCATACACCATTAAATCCGTGCATTTTTCCCATGTATCACACCCGTACTCACATTTTTCATGCATCAAGAATGAAGATTGCATTTTTTTTTTTTCTAGTTTTCAGTCCATTTGTTCAATACTATACTCAGCACACACCCTATATTGGGGGCATGTTGATTTATGGTGATTGAAAAATATACTTTTAGGGCTTTAGTTTTTCGAGTTATGAATTTCATTAATTTATTTTCTCTAGGGAGTAAAATAGCTGAATTAATTTTTAATAAAAAAATAATATTTTTATAGCATGCTTAATCAGCATTACCTTCACCAAACCCCTTGCTGGGGCCATGTTTATTTCTGATGTTTGAAAAATATACTTTTACCGCTCTATTTTTTTTAAATTAAAAGACGTTATTCATTTATTTTTTCTATAAATTACTATTTTTTAATATAAAATTAATTTATTTATTTACAATATCACAAAAATAAATTGCATTAAACCTAAAAACTTATAACTTCAAAACTCAAAACTAGAGTTGACCATTACTAAAAACAATATGTACAAGTAAATTTTCTAAAAACTAAAATATCGTCCTTCAATGGCCGATATTTGAAAAAGTTAAAAGAGAAACTCAAAGAGGAAATTAAGAAGCGGATCGGAGCTGGACCACATATTAATGGTGAGCAGCTAGCACGCGGGAGCCCACCCACACATTAAATACCACACAGTCCAACTAGCTAGCTCCGTTTCCTCCGCCAGCTTCCGCCACCGCTCGCGGCGGCGATCTTCATCTGAACATTCTCCAACTCGGATATCCGGCAAGGAATCTGGATCCCACCAGGTTGATTGAACCCGTAAACCTTCTCAGCCTCTCTCAGCAACTCAGCAAATAGAGGGTGATTGAAATATATAACAGGCACCAGAACTCGGGACGCGTCGTCCTCCTTGTCCCCTACGTACACCGCCAGGTGCCCTTTCGGTACATTTGGCGGTAACTTCGGCTGCTCAACTTCTTGCCCGGCCCGAATGTAACCCGTATCTCTTTTCCCAGAGCACAGGCTCCTAGCTCCGCATCTCAACGAATGAACCCATCTGGAGAGCTTCGAAAAGGGTCCCGCCGTGGAGCTCGGGGTCTGAAGCCGCTGGTAGACGGGTCTCCGCCGCGTTCGGCGGTGGATGCACCACTTGAAGACCTTGACCAGCCTGTGTCCGAGCCTGAAGACCCTGGTTCTTCCCATTGTATAGAGTTGATAGAAGTTTCTGAAGAAGCGTTTTCAGCTTAAATGGATGGATTAAAGACAAGCAAGAAAGGTTCTGAGTCAGATTTTATGGATGTCATAAAACTCTGAGCTGTTTCTTGCTTGGTTTTCCGTGCAGATGTGTTGTACGTAGTGGAGGGAGTGAGATTTTCTTGGAGTGGAAGAAGTCAGAATTCCTTCAATAGTGTGGGCTAGCTGGATGCCTTTATAGGGCTGGAGAAATGAAGGAATAATAATATTGAGGGTGCGGCCGTGTGGGGGCGGTGGGGTGGAAAGCGTAGGGGTGGTCGGCACACGACGTAGTCACGTGTGGTTAGCAATCCAAACATGTTGGATAAACACGAGTAATTTTCACAAAATAATTGCGAATTTTTTTCTCATTAATTTTTGCTAATGATAATTTTAACAAAATAATAATTACTACCAAATTAAAAAATTTATTGTTATTAAAAATAATTTTTTTCAAACTAAATATATATAAGTAGATAAGAAAATTAAAATTGATTTTATTTTGTCGCACTGCAAGACGTATAGCATTTAGGCAACAGCTAATTATCAGAGTTGAAAGTAAAAAATCATGGTGAATATTAATTAATCATAACTGCGCAATGGCTATTCGTCATTATTTCTTCAAACGATGCTAAAATATTGACTATACAGCTAAAAATTATAACAAATATTTTTACTGTAGTAAAATGATGATAAATATTAATTAACTATAGTAAAATTTAAATTTTTCTATCAATTTTATATAATTGTGATAGACAATATTAATTTTAGTATGTTATTTATTTTTAAAATTTTAAATTAATTGATTAATTTTTTTCAATTTCTCCATTTATCATGATTTTTTATAATTATTTTTTTTGGGGAGAGAGGGATGGAAGGTAAATTTCATCAGATGAAAAAAATAATATGCAACATGGGTAATATAGCCAAGAAAATCATAACTATATCTCTTGGTTATTTTCTTTTATGCAATTTTTTGGTTTTCCTACATTATTTATTGTTTTTATTTGTCAATTTTATTATAAATCAAAATATTTATATTATTTTATCATCTAAATATATATTTAATTTAGATATTTTATCATCTCCCTTATATATTAAGGTATAAATACTATTAAAATCCGCATTTGGGGGATACAGACTGTCGGGACGTAATATTTTTTAACATATGGATAATTGAACAATGAAAAGACAAAAAGAAAAAAAAAACTAAGGAGCATTAATGAAAAGAATGTGGGAGGTGAGTTTCGTGGACGTATCACGTTTCAATGGTCAAGAACTGAGAAACCTCATAATAAAAACCTTAGAAACTTAAGACAAAACAAAATAATATTTTACTAAGTGTGGTGGATCTCAATGAATCTAAGGTTTTTATATTTCAATGGAGTACGTTCCTTGGAACTTCTTTTTGCTTTGGGGAAAAATATTATTTTAGTCCGCTAAATATATTTAATTTTAATTTTAGTCAGATAATTATATCCATATTTTTTAGGTCCAGTAACTTACGAAATTGCTTATTTTTAGTCCTCTGGCAGATTTTCGGACAATTTTACCCCTATGAGTGCATATGGACTAAGACTGTTTTTCAAAAATTGCATATGGGTAAAATTGTCCGAAAATCTGTCAGATGACTAAAAGTAAGCAATCTCGTAAGTTACTGGACCTAAATAAAAATGGACATAGTTATCGAACTAAAATTAAGCATACTTAGCGGACTAAAATAATACTTTTTCCTTTTACTTTTATATGCATATATATACAAAAAAAAAAAAAATGTTATTTTTCTTGGTTTGAATCGATGTATGACGAATTAAATACTTGCCAGAAAGGCAACACATGTCACTGTCTGAGACGTTGGTGAGGAGGACACCTATTCGGCAGACTATCAGTCTCATGTGAGAGACAAATTTAGACTTGATTGATTTTGTTTTCAAGTGCACTTGATTCTTTCTCAAGAATAATACAAAATATATTATAAAGTCTAATTATGTAGTTACTTCCTATTAAATAATTTTATTTTATATACATCTTTGTATTATATTTAAAGTATTGAAACGATGAAAAGCATATAGATTTGTAATGCAAGTACTTTGTGTCCATTAAAATTACAAGACTGGAAAATATTTCAATTGGATACCTTTCGAGATATAAAAGTATGTTTACCTGAACCATTTCGGTTGAATAATTGAACTCCCTAAGATGAGTTGAGCTGTTCAAGAGGAATAGTTATTTGTATCGATCTTGGTTTAAAAATTGAACCCCGATAATACAAAATAAACACCTTATAGAAGTGTTTAGATAACTTATTTAACTTAATAATAAAAATAAACAGAGCATACATGATTGTTGGAAAATTGGCCCAAGACCAAACTTGGTAGGCCCAAGTCCATAGCCCAACCCACCACCTGGAAGGCTTGACCCCCACCCACCGACCCGATCCACCCATTACCCGACCTGGTTTTCATTTTTAGATGAATTGCCTTCTGATTCTTTTCCCTTGGCCGCATTTATTCACTCTCCTCGTATTCTTCCCTCTTTCTCGATTTTTTACACCATCATCAATGGTTTCTCCTTATTTATTCACCACTTTTGGAAAGTAAAAAGAAAAGAAGAAATAAGTGAGGAAAAAATAAAAGAGATAGGTAAACCTGAGTAGTTCAATGGTGTCTTAGTGGCGGTTGTCCCTTGGTGGGTTTAAGCAACCGGTGGTTGGGTTGCCAGCCTTTGTGGCTGTGAGCTTCCTCACCGGATCCGGCTCCCTCAGCCAAAATTATTTTTCATTGTTGTTTTTTCTCACTGTTCCTATTAATTTGTAATCGTTGTTATATTGATTTGTATTTCGCTGTAATAATCATATTTCTTTATGGGCTCACTGCGTAAATAAACTCCCAACAATAATAACATATTCTATTAACATTTCTTTCATATTATGAGCGTAAAACATACAATGTAACAGTTGATATGTATATTCCGGCCTGTTCCCTAGAAAGACAAAATGTACGTACCTAATCAGATTCAAATGTAAATCATTCAACACTGGCCCTTCTCTCTTTGTGTCAGTTTTTGACTATGATGAAATCAGATGTGGCGAGAAATATTGACAACCACGTACAAATCAAATAGAAAAGCAATCTTAAGAGATGAATCAAGACGACAGTTTTCAGGGTAAATGTGTAGGCTGTTAGAAGTGTAAGAAACAAGCGGACAGTTGGGTTCGCATAGACCAATTTTGTCTTCCCTTCACCACGCATGCGGAGATCTTCAAACTTGAATAAAATACTGAATTATTCGTCCACTTCATAAAAGAGCAGTATAAGATATATTTGGACGCACGCACGGGCACATGAATCCAGCATAGTTGTTCGAACGTCGACATTTGCCGAAGAGCTGCTTCCTCGAAACTGATTTCTCCAATTCTTGATAAGAAGGAATCCTTCACTTGTCCCCTCTCTCTCTCTCTCTCTCTCTCTATATATATATATATATATATATTGGTTAAATACATTCTAAATATTTAGACTTAAATATAGTTTTTGGTTATGTAATTTTGGCAGTTTTTATAGTATTGATATTTCGTAATTTTGATTCTTTGGTTGTCGGATTTTGAAAAAGTCGAAATAAATCATGTGTGTCTCATGTGGTTTATTTAAATCGAAACTTTTGTTCTTATTAGTTCACTTTTGTCAATATGGACTAAATTTGTTTTTTAAAAAAATGAAGTGGCACATGATTAATTTATTTCGACAATTTTTGTAAAATTCAGTATCCAAAGAATCAAAATTGTAAAAATGTCAAAAAGTTACAGGATTTTTTTGCAATCTAGAAAGATAAAGAATTAAAACGCCAAAGTGTAAAAATTACAGGACCAAATATATATATTTAAACCTAAATTTTATTTTATATATGTATATATCAATATATAATGATGATATAACAATTAGGATTAAAGGCATTTTAGTCCACTTAACTATAGCCAATTTTCATTCTAGTCCTTTATCTTTGTAGGATTTGAAAAAGGCTTATAACTTTTAATTTGGTCGATTTTAGGACATCAAGCGTCGGAATTTGTCCAACATTGCCGGAAAATGCCATATGTATCAGACGTGGCATTTTAATTTGGGGAAGGTGATTTTATTGGCTAATTATGCATGCGTGGCAATTACGTGGCTTTAATTTAAAAAAATAAATTGTGATGTGGCATTAGTGACCACATGGCATTAAATTATATTATTTACTAAAATTATTATTATTATTTGTATTTAAAATAAATTTTCATACTTTTTATTATTTTATAATTTTAAATATTAAATTATTTTTACTTCATCGTTTAATACATACAAATAACATTTATCATTATATGTATTTCAATAAAAAATAAATTTTTTGTTATTTCAGATTTAAAAAAAATAAAACATGTTTACTTGATTTTTAAAAAAATAAAAAATAATACATATTTTTTCTCTCTTCTCATTTTTTGAATGTATGTATAAATAATATATATAAATATATATACATTATATATATAATCATAATGTATTAGACTTAATATATATATACATATATATATATATTGTGGTGACGACGGCCAACCGCAGCCTCAATGGTGGCAGCGACCATCGCCGCCAACCCCTGGGAGGGGCATCGCCAACACCCATTATACGGGCCGACGAGTCGCCCAGATTGGGGTCAACTACGGTTGGCCGTTGCCGCAAAGTATAGTCCATGTATATATATATATATATATATATGTCTTTTTATAAATATACATAATTGTGTGTATATAACACATAAATACTATTTTTCTAAATTATTGAATATATTTCACTATAAAAAAGTGGAATTTTGGGAAGGGTTTAAGAACCGTTTTTTTTTTCTTTGTTTTAGAAGGATTTTGAATTGATTGAATTAATTTGAATTTGGAATGGTTCACCTACCGTCCGTATAGACAGCATTACAAATATTTAGGAATGGTTGATGAAGGTTCAAACAGTCATTGTAACACATTGTTGTTGACCGTTCCAAATATTGATTGTGTAAAAAAAAAATTAATTGTAATGGGTTGGATGACATTTGAAATAGTTATATTATTTATTTTGGGTTACTTTTGGAACGATCTTTGTAATACTCATGCCTGAATTTTGAATCTGTATTTATTGTATTGACGATGTATTTAGAAACGGTACTTGGAATGGCTTGCTTGTCAATCTTTGCAATAGTACTGGCACGGTCAAATTTTTGTTTGAGTCTCCTGTAACCATTTTAAAAATTATCAATCTTATTTAGTAATACGCATTTTAAACTGTTTCATTAACGGTATTAGGAACAATTAATCTTATTTAGGAATACATATTCAAAACTTATTTAGCAATGGTATTAGGAACAATTATTTATTTAGATTTGTAATATTTTCTTTACAATTACTAAAATCGTTCTTAATTTTTTTATTTATAATAATTTTCTTATAAATTATTTAATTTATATATTTAACAAAGTTTAATAAATAATTTAATTTATATATTTTAAAAAATTATAATAAATAATTAAATTAATTAATAAAATTGTAATTGATTATATCTTTCAATTTAATTGATCGAATAAATATGAAATAATGGAATGTATAAACATTATGAAACATGAATAATTAAATAGAAATATTATTATAGTATAAAATATTATACAATTACAAAATTGAAAAAAAAATTAACACCTAATCTAAACCCTCCTTGTCAGCTTCGTCTATATCGTCATCTTTTGGGGTCACGGTGTCAGTCGAAGGCTATGCTGGAGAGATAGTCGGGGTGGTCGGCTGTGACAGCGGTGCAGTGAAGGAGCTGGCGCGCATTTCCTTCATCATCTCCAACCTATTCATGTGCGCCTCCATGACAGGGTTTGGTTGTGGCAGTGTCGGTGGGGGTGGCGATAATGATATGAAGGTCCGACTGGAGATGTGGGCCTTAGAATCAAGGTCGAATACTCAGTTCTTGTTCTTGCCCCCGACTGTAGCCAACCACATCTAATGCTCGGTTATCACCATCAAAGCCTCCGATTCAGCAGCCCAGGTATCCTGGTCCTTGACCGTGGGCTAAATCTGATGATCTTTCATCAGCTTTTGGAACGTTCCCTACAAAACAAATAAAATTATTAGAACTTAATTTACCCCAAAATATTTAAAAAATAAAAATAAAATGCCAAGTTTAACTTACCACCACCTTAGCCCTATGCCCTGTTCGCCTTATTTTTCGCGGACTCCTTCTGGAAGTTTGTGCTAGCCCAGTACGCTTGGAGCTGGAGTCAGGTGTTATTGGCAGCTAAAGTGGCTTGAAGGGAAACATGTGGAAGACCCAAAACATGTACTGATCGTCACAATCCCACCAGATGGTAATCTACAGTAAGAAAATTAAAGAAAATATTAGTAAAATTCATTGAACAATTAGGATTAACATATAATACAAAATTGAGATTAAGGTACATTACTTTCATAGATTCGAACCAGAAATGTTGCAACGACACCTATCACAAACATGCCCACCGGTGGGGATAGTGTCCTCACACAAGCATTGATGTGCTCGTGGAAGCAACGGTTAGACCTGAAAATGGTGGGCCATGACCATGACCACGTGGTACAGG
Source organism: Sesamum indicum (assembly GCF_026168435.1). Classification (NCBI taxonomy): domain Eukaryota; kingdom Viridiplantae; phylum Streptophyta; class Magnoliopsida; order Lamiales; family Pedaliaceae; genus Sesamum; species Sesamum indicum. The sequence goes on along the minus strand of NC_142657.1, from coordinate 2,259,681 downwards.
AGGTGTATATAATCTACACAAATTATTGAGAAGTATTAGTTTTTGTAATTGTTGAAAAAATTACCCTAATTCAATAATTATTAAAAAGAATATACTAATTCTTACAAATTGGAAATAAAATAATCATGAAACAATTGTATATATGTATATATAAGATTGTTAGTCTTACATAGATGTAAGTAGTATCATATCATGTTATACTGGATCGTCTAATCAGACTGTTAACAGTTTAATCAGACCGGTGGATATGATTAAATCGACAAAAATCTATATTCGATGAAGTTTTGATCATTTTTGTTATACGAGTACTGAGATATCATATTTCATACATAATCAACGAGGTTAGGAACAATTGAACTGTCAATCAGACCATGTGATTTTACATCAAACCACTATATATGTTCATATATGTAAAGTATTGTTATACGTTTAAGTTTGGAAATAATCAGGATCGCGAATGTTGAGATATTTTAACCGGGAAGTGAACTAGTAATCTTTTGTTATATTTAGGAACCATTTTTATACTCCTTTAGGAATGGTTTTATTTATATTCACTTTAGGAATGGATATTTTATACATTTAGGCACGATAATCTTTAAATTCAACTTAGGAACGGTCAAATATTTAAAAATCGTTCCCGTATGTGATTTTTCCTCCACTTTTCATTTGGCACCAAATGAAATTTGTTGCGAACTGATTTAGGAACGGTCAAAATAAATTGATTGTTCCTATATTTTGAATTTTCCTTATTTTTTCTATATGATATTGAAAGTCGGCGGGGCGGCATTGAAAACCATTCTCTGCATCCAATGCATCTGCGCCGCATCACCCTAGTACGTACTAGTACCCTCCCCCTCAAAAGTAGCAGGAGTTTGTTCCTCCTGCAAAGAGGGTGCGCGATGGCCTCAAAGTACTCTTGCACCCTCTCCTTGTTGTGTGAAGTCCAATTATAATATTCCAGCATAAAATCTTTCATATACAAGTCAAAATTTATCTCGTCTAGGATTTTAAAAGCTTCATTTTTGCACTTCCAACAAGAACACTTAATTTTCTCACCTTCCATATATGCATGTTGAGATTTGACTCATTTTGTAGATGCAATAACACCATCCTCAAATTCTGAAGTAAGACCTGTCCTTCTCAGCAGGTTCTTCTCATACATCCATCTCCTCAACTGTCTTAATATGATGAGCCCGACAAACACACACACACACACATTATTATAACATTAAATTTAATTGATGAAAGTATAACAAATATAATCCACTAATAATTAAAGGTTAAAGTTGTTACCTGACCAAAATAACTTCAAATATCAATGAAAATTCGAAGCAGATTGATATAAAAATATTAATGTGATAGTGAGGGGTCAAGAAAAATCAAGAGAGATTAAGGAAATAAAGAGAATATAAGAAGAAGAAAAAAAGATACTGAAATTAAATGGAAAGATAGGAACATATATATATATATAGAAAAATTTAGAACGATTTTTCAAACACAAAAATGGCCTAACACTAGCCGTTAATTTACAATTTGTATTGTATTTGGAAGGGTCTTAGGACCTCATATTGGAGCGATTTTCTATACGTTGAAATATATCCGTTTCTTCTATTTTGGAACGGCCTTAGAACTACAATAATAAAATTACACAAAACTGTTCCAACTTGGAACTAATTTAGTCACGGTCTTTGTAACAGAACAGTTTTTTTTAGTATAAATCATACATAGAAATGGGTGTTGTAATACTAGTACAAAACTGTTTCAAATTGCACCTCATTTTGGAATATATTTACTAACTGTCATTTTTTTGGCATTCTTTTTATCAGAATCAGGTAAGGTCATATCAAGACCGCCACTAATTGTAATAAAGTGTTGCAAACAGAGTTCCAATATTTCACCATTCTAAATTTAGACCGATTTTTTGAATGAAAATTGTAATAGTTTTTTTTGGAACACCTATAGTAACGGTTTTGCCATGCCAAGAAAGTAATACATAAAAAATGAGGATCATGACGCCATCAACCACCTACCATTCCCTTGAGTGCCAATATCCATTCCTAAATGGCACGGGCTTTGGAACGATCCGTCTATCCTTGCCAAATTCCACTTTTTTTTGTAGTGTTTATTCAATTTCTTCTCCAAAAATTCATGTCATAATGCTATGTCACTTTCTATTTATTTTTGATTAAGTCATGTAATTGCCACATCATATAAAATTAGCAAATAAAATCACTTTTCCTAATTTGAAATGCCACGTCCATTTTGATCATATTTCCCGGCAACTTTTGATAAAATCCAGCGACAAGTGTCTTGAAATCAAGCAAATTAAAAAAATTAAAGAACCATTTACAAACCCTAATAAGTTAAAAGATTAAAATGGTAAATGACTAAAGTTATAGAACAAAAAATGCCTTTAATCCTAACAATTATTATTCAATAATCTTGGCCTAATTCTTTTTCAGATCATCCCAAAATTAATTAGACTTGTTATTTATTTTTCAAGTATTTTCTTTTAATTCCTTAAATTGTTAAATTTTCATTCATCCAAAGCAGTATTTTTTTTTTTTTTTTTGCTTAAAGTTTGAAACACAGACAAAATTTTTCTTTTAGCTAAATTACACGAAACTTGATCCATACCAAATCAAACGAGATTCATTTCTTTATTTCTCTTCCTCTACTTTTCTTTTTTACTACTCATGTGTTCAGAGTTTGTCCGTACTATTTGTGCTCTCATCTATATATATACAAATCCGGGACATGGGTGTTGTTTCTGTTTGATGTCCCTTTGCTTCAATAAGCATGGACAATCGGCAGACAGCTCCGTTAATTAGGTTTTCTGACCTAAGCAAAACTGGACAAGTTCAATTTAAAAAGGCAAATTATAAAAAGAAACAAATATTTGCTTAGTCCTTCAAATTTGTAACCTATTAATTTTAGTATTTAATTTTTGCATTTTAGTTTTAGTCCTCTAACTTTCAGAAATGTGTAATTTCAGTCTTTTGATTCAATTTCACACAATTTTATCCCTACACAGTTTTTTAAAGAGTACATTTAGTCCATCTCCACTCATTTTGTATTTTATAACTATTAGAAGAATGACCCATGATCTATGGTTGGCCCATGACCCATGGTAGGCCCAAGCTCTCACACTCACTTGGATGGCTCAAGCCCAGACCACAACCTTCGGCCCACTCGGCTAGCTCCAACCCTCTCCTCTTTGCCCATGACCCGACCCGCCTTCGACCCGGCTAATAAGTATATTTTGTATAATTTCTGTTCTATATTATTGGCCTGTAATTTAAGACTTTAAAACCCACCATTGATCTGTAATAGTTAAATAAGTTTTACACCCGACAATAATTACTGCTCACATCAAAAGTATGAATTTATGGAGATTTAGATTTATATGGAAAACATATTGGGCCTTTAAGAGTATTAGGATGCATTATTAAGCTTTATAATCAAAATGAAAAAAAAATCTAAATTAGATTAAAATAATCGAATCTACATAAAATTGATAGATAAATGACTAAATCTAATATTATCAAAATTAAAAAACTAAAAAGAATTTAAATCAAATTTATAAGACCAAAATTTTCTTTTTCTTTTATAAAAACAAATTCATTTGTCATTCTTCTTACGAGTAGTTATGATGTGGACGTTAGCAGCACTGACCGACTCATAACTAACTAGGAAGTCAATGGAAAGTGACATGGACATCTGAGCAAAACAATGTTAACTCATCAAAGTGTATAAATCTTTTAAGAACTAATCTCGTGCCATGCCGTGTTTATATATATAATAAATAATATTTTATATTTTATAATATATTATAAATAAAAAATATATATAAATGAGTACATTATATTTTTTTTCAAAAAAAAAAAGAATGAAAGCAACAAAAAGAAAAAGAAAATTAACTATGGGGAAAAAATAAATTGGTGTCATGGTGAATCACCCAATAGAAAAAATATAATTTTTCACTATGTTTAACTACTATGGGGAAAAGAAGAAAACATAATAAATACTAATTAACCACGGGTTTGCAACGGTTGTTAGCTATTATATCAGCAAATGTGACCAAAACATTAGTCATGTCCGAAATCATGCCTAATGTTTTGGCTATGGCAAAAATCATGGTGAATATTGATTAAACATAGTAAAAGTTTAAAATTTTACTTTGATTTTATTTAATTGTGGTTAAATTAACAGTAGTGATGTACCATGATTTTTAAGCCGTGGTCATTTATAGTGTAGTAAAAACTCAATCTTTTTGTAGTTGCCGTTTATGAAGAAAAAATGCCTTCTCTTATATATTAGTATCGACAATTATATAAAATCAGTGGACAGAAGGATTTAGACTTGAAAAGAGGATTTGAAATAAGAATTTTAAATGACTCTGTATTAAATAGATTTAAAATCTATCACAATGCCACAAAATATAGTTTAAAATGAAAATTTAAGAATTTGAAATCTTTTGCAACATGAATTTATTCAAAACAGTACTAATTTTATTTTTGTTCTTTTTCAATAATTTATTTCGGTTGAGTTACATGGACACCCTCTAAAACTAGGCCTAATTATATAAACATCTTTGTCCTTTGTAAAATTATAAGTACACCCTCTAAAGGGGTTTTAGTGCAATGTTACTAGGAGGTGTTTGTTGAACCTATCTTATGGGACAGCGGCCGTGGCGCCGGCAGAAATAGAATAACTTAGTTGGCGAGTGAAACACTACAACCCGGACTCCAATGAGCAAGGATTGAAGATGAACCTATACTTTGTTGAAGAGGCCAGAGAAAAAGTCGCAGTTTGGGCCGCTATGTACAGAACTAGAATGGCTAAAGTGTACAACGCAAAAGTTAGGCCGAGAAATTTTCAAGTGGAAGATCTGGTGATGTGGAAAGCCAATGCTTCTAGTCCCATTTGGGAAGTTGGATTTGAAGTGGGAAGGCTCTTACAAGGTGATAGAGGTTATGAATGCGGAGGCTTACAAGCTGCAACAGCTCGATGGAAAGAACATTTCTCACACGTGGAACATCGCAAACCTCAAGAAGTATTATTGTTAAATTTTTCGGGTAGGTAAAGTTTACTTTTTGGCTTTGTTTTGTAATACAGGGTAAAGTAGAAGTGTAACGTTTCATTCCCTCCCCACCGACTCCTTATGGAACTCTTGTAATTTACGCTCGAGCAATAAAGTTAATTTTTCCATTGTAGTTGAAAATTTCTTTGATAAGGGGGATCTATGGATTTTCAAGAGGCCCCCCCGAGGTACCAACTGCCCCAGGAACCCTAACTGAAATTCCACTAAGATCAACCCCCAGCGGCATTGAGTTTTGCCCTCCTTAAGAGAAGTTGGTATAGATCCAACTCCTGGACTCGAGCAAAATCATCCCTTGAGGACACCCAATCAAAGTACTTGCGTAATAAAAGCAAACTCATCCCAGGAAGATATATCACAAGTGAGTAACATAAAAGCCGATTAAAGAAAATACTACAACTATGAATTTGAACCGCCTACTTACAAAAACGCTCTAACATGTGAGGGGAGGCGGTCATCCTATATAACATAAGTTGATTATACGCCGAGATTCGAATTTGTGCTAAATAAAATAATCCGATTACATGCCGAGATTATAACCAAAGTAATAAATGGAAAGTCATGGAACTTTTAAGCTTTGGGGGCTCAACCGCCGGCGACTTCCGCCACCTCCTCTTCACCCTCAGGATCAAGGAGTCCAATATCCACTTCAACAGTTCGGCCCTTCTCGCGAAGGGTCCGAAGAAGGATTCGACGACATCTTCGAATCATGTCATCATAAATAGGAGTTGCCTTATTATTTAAGATTGTATCGAACACTTCAGACTCCTAGAACCTCGAGACTCCCTCCTCTCGAGTCTTAGCAAAGCAGAGGCCAGAAATTTCCTCTCAGTAGATATCGCTCGCTCAAAATCGACGCTCCCAAGAGGCAACGTTTTCAAAAGCCTCATCCCTCTCCCCCTTAAGTCGGGAAAAATCACTCTCTCGTATGCTCCAAAGCAACCTCCAAGCGCTTCATCTCCTCCAGTTGTGCGGCTCATTGATTTTTGGCCGTCGTTATCATGACAAGAACCTACAAGAATAAAACAACTAGTCAAAACCAACAAAATCAAACGGAGTGGATAACTAAAAACACAAAGCAAAAACCCGAGCCATGTTCTCAGCCAACAACTCATCCCTTTGCTTTTCCGAAAGGTCCACAACCCGACTTAAATCATCTTCACTCACGAGGCCCTAGGTGCGGCTCCAATCAGGACAAGGCACCACCCGCGTGGCTCGGCCCTGTAGCACAAGCATCACCCTCTGCCCCGGACGACGCTTCTTTGCCTTTTTGAGGGAGGAGAAAGATCAATTGATGGAGTAGGAAGAGAATCGGAGTGGCCGCTTCCAGTGGAGACCCCATGGGGCGCGATAGATATGGAGCTCCCTACTTGTGGTGGTGCTAACTCTTGATCGCATTTTTTCTGCTCCTTAACCATCACCTTCCGGGCGCATACCGCATCGATTTCAAGCTTCTTACCTAAAACCACAGAATCAGTTTAAAGAAAGGAAATCCAAACCAAGTTCTTGCACGTAAAGAACATACAAAAGATATAGCGGAACAATTTAAACACCACATGACACTTACAAGTGAATACTAGAGGGGGAATAATGAGCGATGTCCATCATTTGACTACACAGCCCCGCCGCCATAAACCCCTGGCGCAGTTTTCCAAACTCCTTATGATGAGTGATCTTGATATGCAAGCTAGTCCGCTCCGAGACCAACCCCCAACCATCATTTCTGACGTAAAAATTTTTTTTCTTCTAAGGACCCTTAGAGGAAACAAACCCGTCTAAGAACCTACAAGCTTTCTGCGGAATGAAGTAAAAATACCGCCCATCATCAGAAGAAGCAAATAACTCCGCCACGCGGCGGACAGTTCATAAGGCATGAAAGCTCTCTAGAGTTAACAGAAGCCCCAACTCTATAAGACGACGTCGCCAACCCTCAAAACACATAAATGAATTTGGCGTAGGTTGGCTGACACAAATACCAGAATTTCGAATTACCTTGACAAGTAACGGATGGGGAGGAATAGAAAATTCGCTATCAAAATCACTAGCATAAATAGTAAAGCACCCGGTTAGGGGATCTCTAATCTTCCGATCCTGAGAGGGAAGAATAAACTTGTGGGCGGAAGGTACCCTAAAAGTTTCGCGAATGATTGCAAGCTACTCTCGAGTCAAAACACTGTCACATGTCCTGATATCTACTATATCACAACGTGGAATGCGACAGTGAGGAACGCTTTGATGCCTCCCATCCTCAACTCCCAACGCAATAACTACACTTGGCCCAACGCCTCGGTAACTTGGGCCTCCTCACTGTCACTTTCAACCTCTTCCCCCCAACTTTCTGTTTCCTCTTCCCCACTCATAACCTCATCATCACTCTCATAGGGCTCCGCGTAGGCATTGCCATCCTCACCTCTATATGCGATTTCATCAAATTGTTCGCTACATTTAGACCCCGTTGAGTTCACCTCAAAATCAGACATACCCCTCTAAATTCTCACCCGAGTCAAAAGAAGGTCACTTAAGCAAACTTATAATCACGGCAATATGATTGGGCGAATAACCTTTTAGATATGGAGGAAGATCACCCAAATCATCAAGCACTTTCTCATTAGACGGGAAAAAATCCACTTCCCTTCTATCGAACAAATTATTATATGAAATTTTAAACAAATATTGATATGTGAAAGTACCTACTTTCCTAATATTATATATATATATATATATCAATTAATTGTGATTATAGACAGATATAACGTCCTATCAATCACAGATAGTACCTAGCTGCACAAGTGAGACTTGGATGTGTTTTGCTTTGAGTAGGGCCATTTTCATTTATTTACAGTGTTTGAAATTGGTTTGGGAAGCCCATTTCTAACGAGATGAGATTGGGCTTTGCTTTTGGGTGCTTAATCGTTTCTCAGTTTATAGACAATATTATATATCAGCAGTGAAATTACCCATTTTTCAAGGCTATAGCTATACAATTAAAATATGTATGTGCCACCTAATATGTCATAGACTGAGAAGATGACAGCTTTCATATCGTCTTGTCGTCATTTTTTTTTAAACGGGCGGTTCCGGCTAAGGCTAAGGGGCAAGATGGATACTTTCATATCATCATGCCATAGCTTTATATGTCATAGACTCATAGGCTTTGGCATTTGAAGAGAGAAGAGTTAAATAGTGTGTTAGAAGAGGAATTAATATGATGACAATGATATCTTGTCTAATATGGATCCCACTTTGGCATTTTTACAATATTTATACAAACTACAAATTTGACATCCAATACATATATATCTTCTTGTGTGGGCATTTTGGTAAATTAACATTCCGTGATAACCTATAGGCTTCATCCAATACATCATGCATCATAGCCTACCAGCTGCTGATTGTATGTTAATGAGGTTTGGACCTTTGGTCAATCAGGTTTTAAAATAAATATATTTATCAAAATGAGATGGTTTTCTAGTAAGAACTGCCTCCAGCATCGACAACTATCTCTTCTCCTTAAAACATGGGAACTGACTTCATCTTCACCTTCACTGTCACAATCTTTAACCCCTTCTTCCATACAATATCAGCAGCAACATCATCATCCTAAATCCATAATCAACTTCAGTAGTAGGCCTACTCATGAAGACATTAACTATAACAATCGACTCTCCCTTGTCTCCTTAATTATCTCCGGTTCCTTTGCAAGATCCCGGTTGTGAGCCTGCAGTTGTGTTCTTCAGTATCTGTAAATCATGAATAAACAGGTTATGGCAACATCTTCATCCCGTTCGATAAGCAAATGTATGAATTGTGGGCGGGCTATTCTTCGGAAGACAATGTATACCCGCCGATAATGATCCACCTATATCAAGTCCAGTACAGTAACTAGAAGTGTGAAAGAAATGGTTCGTTTTTTCTCGTGATACTATCAGGTTCTGATTTCCATATCTTTGAGCTGGGGTACGAGATTCAGATAGTTGGAACTTGGAAGTATGATCGTTTTATGATCATATATAGAGACATGTGGTCAAAGGCAGTGCCTGTTTCATTGGCATTGATTTCTACATGCTCCCAATAATATTCTGAAAGGAAATCGTGGGGTATCAATAAAACTACCTGAGGTCTTGCGAACAGGAACAACTGTACTTCAAAATCTTCTTTTCATAGTAAAAGATAACCATGATCCATCGGTACAAGAATTATGACATTGACAATGAGAATAAGATGAAGACAAAAACATAAAATATGGACCAAATTACCAGGAGGAAAAAAATTATGGGATGAATTTTGTTTGGCTCATTCCTTTCTATTTAAAAATACACTAGAGAAACTTTCATCCCCATTAACATGAACTACAAGTCCTTTTATCGTTGCCAAATTTCAAACTTCACACGACCAAGATTACTATTGACCAATGGATTAATGATATGGTATCTGAGAACAATGTTGATACATATGAATTAATCTGGAAGGGCAGAGTAAGAAAATCCAATATCAAGCACAAGGTGCTTCATTAACCACGCATGAACTATGACATTCTTGAAATGATGATCGATGGTGACTTGGATAAAGAGAAAAATGGATGATAGGAATGTGGAAAAACTACCTGTCTAAGCATTTGGTTCTCATTTTGCAAAGTGGAGAGCCTTTCTTCAAGCTCCGCGTTCTTAGTTTCCAACTCTTTGACTCTTGCCTCCAAATCAATCAAATAAGCCTTCTTCCTCTCCCTTGCTTGCTGTGCTGAAACTCTGTTCCTCAATAACCTTTCCCACAAAAAAATAACAAATACACATAATTAAAAAAAAAAAAAAAAAGGCCTCAGACCAAGACAGAGATGTCCTAAACAGCCCAGGTGTCCATTTCCTATACCCATCACCATGCATTAATGCTGACTTTAAAGGGGGACCAAAGATTATTAGCAGAGCAGTGATGATGTGGCTGGATATGATTGGATAACGATACGCTTATCTTAACTTACCTCTTTAACCTCTTGTTTTCTTTGTCAGCAGGGCTTCTCCCTCTCCTCTTTGAACCCACCGCCGATGGCTGGGTTGGACCGGCCACTGAACCGTCACGACCAGAAGTTGTTGTACCGGCGGCTTCACTTCCAATCTCCGGCACTCTTCTTATCTCGTCATCACTCTCCATGCCTTCAACAAGTTCAAGAGAAAAATCTTAAAATACATCAACCCGTAGCTATGATCCATAACAAGATCTCTCTGTAACGCCAGTTTTTCGGATTTAAGGAAAATGCACGTTCAATCCAAATAAAGAAATTTCATATTCTTCAAAATCCAGAGGAGATATCATTTAAACTTTACCAAAACCCAGCGACCTACACTTATGAAATTAAACACACTCATAAATGCATCAGCCTCCAGACTGAAATTGGGTTAGTTCAACTTTCCCCGCTGATACATCAAAAGCCAAAGGGCTGTGATCTTGTTAGCAGACGGGCAGGAACCATGATTTACAGCCAGCTCAAGAATTGACCAATCAAAAAGCTCTTCGGGGGGGCAAAACTTGTGCCAGTCATACAGAGCAAAAGATTCAATTTTTAAATGAAAAAACAGCCATTAACACACACACACACACACACAGAGATTTATGAAGCAACATTTTCCAAGAAAATCACAGGGCTTGATTTGAACCCACCAGAAAAATGCAGAAAAAACAGTTCTTGAAAAAAAGACTAAAGCTTTCCAGCATCATTACATTGTAAAAATCAATTTCTAAGAGATCCCATTACAGAGTATAACGAAAAGAACTCAACAAAGATGAGATAGAGACCTTCTTTGACTTCGAGATGAAGGGCAGAGCTAGAAGATCTCTCACTACTAGAAGGCAACGAGCTGGCTGCAATAGAACTTGTAGCTTGCTCTTGCATCTCCCTTCAAAAATAGAAAACCAGCCAAGAAAAAGATAACTTACAAAAGGGAGAGAAAGAATTTAATAAATTTGTTACGGAGAGAGAATTTCAGCTAAGATATTTTTAGCTGTCAGAGAGAGAGAAGAAAGAAAAAAAGAGCGGGACGGAAATGTTGCAGACTTGCTGAGAGACAAAAAGAACCGAAACTCGGATGCTACAGTATCCGTTGGATTGAGTTTGATCGAACGCGCTAAATTGATGAGCGTGGCAGTGTTGTGAGCCACAACGTGTTAGATTAATCAAAGGTGTATGAGTTCGGACCGTGGAGGACTGCGAACCCTTGGATCGAAGTACAAAGGAACGGCTTAGAGTAGAGTGCAGGGAATTGGGACCACATCAGTTAACGTGTTTGGGCCTGGGCCTGCAGTGCTGGTTAAGGAAAGTCTTACTACTACTTTCAGATTAATTACACTTTGACCCCTTAAAATATAGAATCATACACTCACTCAAAAACTTTTAAATTTATGCTTACACGCTCTCAAAAATTCTCTATTTATAATTGACATTATTCCCTTAAGACTTGGATAGAAAATATTAATCTCAATAAAAAAAATTACATAAATTTATACTGTTTCCCTCATTTAATATATATTTATATATTTACGATAGGATAAATGTAATGTGTATGGACGTGTGTGTTTGTGTGCGAGGAATAAGGTTAACATTATTATATTTTTTCTTACAAGTTCAAAATTATTAAATTAAAAACTTATATAGTTGTTAACGTCGGTATTTTCCATCCAGACCACAACGAGAGAGTGTCATGTAACAATGATTTTTTTTAGTTTAAGATTTATTGAGGAAAAAATATAATTGCTTTATTTAAAAGATATATATGTAATTAAGCGTGTAGTTTATTGAGGGGAAGTTGATATTTGTATGATAGAAGATGATGTGGGGTTTGATGGATATTCCAAGCTAGGAATATGGTATGTCTTGAACTACTCTTTTGTTTTGTAAAAGAAAGGGGAAGGAGACATCATCAATGTGATTTTGTAGTGATCCGCATGCCATCCACATTTATTCTCCCCATCCCTGCAACTTTTTCAGACTAGTCTCCCCAATACGTGAAACTGAAGTTGGCTCATACTCATTACTCACCAGAAATTAAGTTTAATTACAACCATCTTCAATCACTTTTGGTATAATTATAAATATTTTCTTGTTGTTTGTAAACTTATTAATACTCTCTAATTTTAATACCCATCTACTAACTAACCCAATTCATTAAGTTTTTATTTACTTTTTTGTGATGAACTAATCAAAATATCTGTGTAGATTAAAAATTATAATTTTATTTCTAATTTTTTATAGACTGAGAGAATAATTTTTTTATAATTTTTCATCCACCCCATTCGATTTTTTACAAATTTCTAATATTTTTTAGAAAAAATGAAAAAATTACAATAAAGACAAATTGACAATTTTATATCTTCATCCAAGAATTACATAATTTTATCAAACATCACAGAGGGTATTTGAAATTTTTCATACAACAGGAAAGTACCAAACCTCAGAAAGGTCGTTGTAATCTACGCTCATCCAACTGTGTGAAATGAAAATAGCAAATAATCCGCAAAAAAAAGAAATAAAGCAAGAATCAAATGTTTTCGTGCCTTCGTGACACAACAAGGCCAAGAACTTAACACTCGCTAAAAGATAAAAGCGTCCTTGCTTCACGGAGTTTCATAGACTCAAACAAAAGGAACTCGCTCTACAGGACCGGCATAGGGGTGGCATCAGGGTACGTGCTACGGATTACAGACTAGATGGGATAGGCTTGGATGCCCTCTCCTTCCTTTCATCTTTGGCATCTCCTATCTCTTATGATATTTCAATCATAGAGTCGTATACAATTCTCCTTAAATCTTACAATAACATGCTTATGTACTATGTTTTGGGTACAGCATCAAAGTTGATAAACATAAGGACCCTACGCTGTAACAAGTAAATAAGTTAATTATTAAAATCAACTAAAAGCAATAGAACAATTAGGTACATGTCCGCCTGCGTACATTTGCCAGCTAATTGGCTATGATTTGCATTTTCTGCGATTAAAGCCATGTTACTTGGTCAGCAGCTCCACGCACCTACAGAGGTTTAGTGATCTCATAAAATCGTGGGGGTGCTCAGGGAAATAGGTCTTCTATACACAGCTCTGAGGTGTAAATTGCATGTAAAAAACAGGGAATGCCTTAGCTGGTGAAGACAGATTCAGGACCAGAGCGTTGATATGGAAGGCGAAGTTCAGGTACTCCCTCTTCAGCTCGTTTATCTTCAAACCATTTCAGAACTCTTTTCCGGGGCAGGTTTGTCACATGGACGATGCTGCTAATCATGGCATTCTGCAATGTTTTTAAGACATAGAATAACATATGAATAAAACCTTTCAGTCTGGAATCGAAAGAATGGTTACAAAAATGACCTAAGGTGACCAGGGACTATTTTGCGACTCTTAACTTCAAAAGATATTTGTCTTCTGCAGTGCATGAAGAAACAAATAAAAGAATAAGACATAGTTGCTATAAAATAAGTGGCTTAACCATTAGCGAGTGCATCAGAATCCAACCCTCCTTAGACCAAGTTTGGTTTGTTGCAAGAACAATTTTGGGCACAGAATAATGTTTAGACACATGTTATCCTCTCCTGTCCTCTGGTCCAGTGGTCAACAGGACTCTGTCCACGTCAGCTTTTAATGAATCCATGTCTTGTTCTATACCTTATAATGTTTATTACAACTGATGAGGCATGTTATGTAGGTAGCTAGAAATCTTTGGGAATGTAAGTATCTCGACCTCTAGTACTGATTTCCTCAGAACATGAGTATAAATCTTCCGGACACCAAGCACTTCTATACCAAATTTGGTAGAAATAGATGCAATATAGATTTGACCAACCCCTAAGCTACTGAAGTGAACTCATTCCACATATTATTTGCTCAGATGTCATTATGCATAGATTATCATTTGTGATACTTCTTTCAGTGCAAGAATTGCATGATATATGTTTTAAAAGTAGTTTTACTCACAGTTGGACGCTTCGTCCTTTTGTAGACTTGTTCAAGAGTTTCAACTTGTACTTTCTTCAGCCTCTTTCGAGCAGACCAGTTGCTTTGCATGACATGAACTGGTACTTTCACCTCAACTTCAGGCTTCGTCGAATGTGTCTTTGTCTCCAATGGAACGGTTTCGACGGGCTTCTCCACAGGGTCCAAGATTGTTGAAACAGGTTTATCAGGTAAAGTAGCACTCATCATGACAAGATTTGGAGGAGGGTCACGAAGTAATTTCAGAACAACAGCTCTATCTAGACATAGCTCCGCAGCAAGATTCTTGATCTGCAAGAAAAGAGCAGAGCAATTATCAAGATCAATAAAGGCAAGAGAATTTTAGGAAGTGTATCTGGAAGAACAAATGTTCCTAACTTCCAGAGTTCATCATGGATAGCTTATGAAAGAGGAACATACAAGCTTAATGTAGCAGGTTATACAACAAAATATACATTTGTTTTAAAATGAAATTTTAGGTCCAAGTGGAAAAACTATTCACATGACATCTTACAATTATGTAGCCAGCAATTAGGAAAGAAAAAGGGGTTCCTACAATCTTAACACAATGAAAATGAAAGAGCAAATCATCAAGAAGATTGTTTTCATAGTCATATAAGATAGAAAGCAACTAATAAGAACCCTGATTTCAAAACATTCTCCCGCATTATGACTTAGTACTAATGAATAAATAATGTATCACAAGAAGCAACCATGTACAATTCAGAGAATTAGCAGAGTAAAACTCACACTAGTCTTGCGGCGACCATTTTTCAAAGCATAGGCCAACCTCCTGAGTTGCCAATTCCTAAGCTTAATCGGCATTTCATCTTCTTCATTGTCATCATCAACTTCATTCTCATCCTCTTCATCAGCAACATCATCATCTTCTTCTTCATCTTCATTGGCAGCAGTGCTCAATGCCCCAAATAATTCATCATCCTCCAGAGCCTCTGCTAGTTCTTGTTCAAGTTTAGCAAGCTCTTCCTCGCTTATATCATCATCACCAACCTCATTACCATATAATTCATCGTTTTTCAAATCTTCCTCAAGCTGACGGAAAAGCGCCTCGAAAGCATCTTCGTCTATCTCTTCATCTTTTTCAACATTTTTCTGAGTTATCTTTTTCTACAATTAACACAAAAGCACAAGAGGTTGATATTACACTGAATGATATTTTCTTCACTTTTAACACTTTCATATACCTATACACCAAACACTGTTTTACATTCGTTTAACACAGAAGTACAAGCTCCCATAAACACAGAACACAGAAAATCGCACAAGCTTGTACACAGATAGACACACGCAGGCACGAACTCTCACAACTCAATATAGAACTAGTAAATTACTGAGCACAAATGAACATTTTGTACTTGTAAATACTTCCATCTCAAAATTAACAAATAAAAAAAGAAAAAAGTAGTTAACTTCTAAGAAAATCAATTCCTTTAATTCCCTAATCCTTTTTCCCTCAAACAACAAAGTGAGGAATACATTACTATATTTGACACCTTGTTAATTTTCTTGGAAGTGGTAGAAGGGGTGGTGGCGCTCCGCCGTCGGCGGGTGGAGAAGCTGAGACCGGTGGAGCGTAACGACGGCTGGCGTAGCAGGGAAAATTGGGGTAGAGTACTTGTGTGATTGGCCTTCAGAAAGAAGGGTTCTTTCTTGGAAGCAGTAGAGTGGAGCGAAATGGATATCCGAAGAGTTGTCGACGCCATCTTTTCCCTGTTTCTTTCTTTCTCCTCACTCTAAATATCTATCTGCTGTGTAAACACACGCTTTTACTTATCAAATGACATTCTTATTTTCGAATTGGCGACAAGAAGGCACGTGTCATAGTTGTGACACGACTTTAAGCTAAGATGAGTAAGACGCGCGTAAAAACAGCTCCCCGACATTCTTATTCAAGGATCAAAGGTTGACTTTCTAATTTCGGACGGTCCCAACTCCAAGCAATCTGCATCTCTCTCTCTCTCTCTCTCTCTCTCTCTCTCTCTGTGTCACACACACACACAACCCCCACACTGTCTGTCAAAAAATCTATCCGCAACTGCAATGGCGACTACTACTACTTCTACAACCATAACTTCGTCAAATGGGAAGTGGAGCAACCTATCAAAATATGCATGTCGCATATATTTTCTCCTCATCGTTTTTCAGGTCCCACTTTTCAGGTAACCATTTAGAGAAAAAAAAGTTTCAATCTTTCGCTAGCTTTTTAGCTTTTACCATTATAGAATGGACTATTGCTTCTCAGTTCTTGATTCTGTGAGTTCTGGTTGAACCATCCGGGTGCTCTTTATTCGTTTTGGGATCTGATCGTAATATATCGGAATTGTCTACTTTTTTGTCTTTTCATGTTCATGGGAGAGTGATGTATGCTCATGTATGGTAAATTGTTTAGCTGTGAAATCCTCTGTTTTTCTACTTATCTGTGTTGTAGTATCTAAGATCTGGATTTGTATTTGAACTCACTTCGGACATCATATTGGGATGGAGTGTTGTTAATGAAATAGAAGAGCATGTTAATGTTTGGAGGCGAAAAAAAAAATTTGTAATGATAAAATTTGCTAATGAAGTTGAAATCATCCAGGAAATCCTGCTACCTAGTGTTCTATCAGCCAATTCATGATACTAGGATTATATCTACTATGAATTTTTCAATGCCTGCTGGTAGATGAATTGGAGTTAGTTGCTGCAGCTAGTGAATATATTTCTGATTCCTGAACTGCAATTTCCTGTCTGTTCAAACAAATGACTTGTCCTAATAATATTGTATTTCATTTCTTAAACGAGCATCTTTTAGAGGAAAAAAAAGGAAAAGTAGTCAAAGTGTGTTATGTGACTGGACCTTCATGAGCATAAATTTATAAACATCATCTTGTATTTTGTGTAATTTTGAAGCAAGGAAAAGCTAGGAAATGTCATTTTTGTCATAACAAGCATGTTTTTTTCGATTTTTGCATTGGTTTTTGCTTCCACATTTTCCGTATTTCTCAGGATTCAGTGTAGATCTGGCATGTGTACAACCCCTGTTCAAGTGACATCTTCGCAGTTGATTGCTAGCGAGGTCTTTCCTCTTCCAGTGGTGAAGGGTCTTTTGTACCCTGGGGCCATTCTAAATGGCCTCCTAAATAATACAACTGTGCCAAGCTGGAATAATCTGCTGAGCATTTACAACTTGACTGAGATAAAGGAGGCCTCTGCCGTAGTTGACCTACAACGCCTGGAGGTTGAGCTTATACTTTCGGTTTCTGCTTATTCTGTCCCTCCCTACTCTCATAAATTTCATTATATTACGTATATAGTTCATCCATTGAGCATACTGTGAGGTATATGATAAATTTCTCATGCATCTTCTTCTATCTGATTCTATGTTTGTTCCTGTCAGCAACACTGACAATCCCACAATTGCTCTAATGCAACAGTAGCACATGGATTTCCATTTTTCACATGTAGACCATGTGCCGTGGATTTCCCATGATTAATTTTACAACTCATTCACACTGTCCTCATTTCATTTCTTCGTAAGGTGCCTTTAAAGCCTTAGGAATTATTCAAAATGGTATGTTTTGAGTGCTATGTTGATTAAAATAAGCAAACATTCATGTCTAGTTATACTGCCTGAAGTTTTCATCGAGTAGTTCACAGTTATTATCTCTTTCTTTTTCCTTCGTGCTGATAATTGTTTTTTACCAGGTTCTTGCTGGAAGTTACTTCTGTGTGGCCGGTTCCCTGATTGGTATTATAAAACCTGGGAGGATGAGCATGTTCGGAACTCTTCTAGTCATCTGGGGTCTTGTCAAGGAGGGCATTCTTGCAAAGCCCGCAAACACAGATCCAACAACTGCAGTATTTGTCTACCCGACAATGTTGATAGCATTGATCTGTGCTTTCTTATCAGTAAAATATGATATGAAGAAGGTAGTGAAAAGTGTTACGGCTCAACCTGTTGCCAGGCCTCTCAAGGGCACTACAAAATCCAAGCTCAAATGATTAAGATGATGCACATATGGCATTTTATTTTATTCTCAAGATTCTTACCTATGATGCATCAGCTGTGGGATCTTTCGTTCAGTGTCTTAATTCATCTTACAGACTTCCTTTGTACCTTCCAAATATTTGGAAAGCACATCTTAATCCACCCATCTTGTCATGTCTGAAATCAGGTCATGCTACATTACATTACACAAGGCGAATGATTTTATCACCCCAAACCAACAATCTCATGGCCTTGGATGGACAGAGGGAGTCACACCCAATCTATCCAAAAAATTTACTGAGCAAACCGAAAATGAAAAGCCTGAATGCTTATGTTCTCAGCCGCCAACCTGAAATAAAGACTATTAACTATACTCGAAATAATTGGAGAAACTTGAGCTATCATCTGAAAGAATTCTATCAGTTACATCTGCATAATATTTTCTAAAAGAGAATAAACAAAAGAAAACGGTACAAAAGTTACAAAAAGAGGCCGATGCAAATTGCTGTCAGCTACAAAATGACTTCGGCCAACTACACAGTAATGGTACAGACAGCTGCCTTCCTCTTACCTTTCAACATCCTTTAATTTTATTTTTCTTCTTTTACCTTTTCCCTTCTGCAGAGTTATCCTACTCCATTTTTCCCCATTTACAGATACAACATTCCTTTTTTTTTATTTTCCTTTTTCTTTTTTTTCATTTTCGCTTTTCTTCTCCCCTCCACATGGGTTGAGTGATAATGCACTGTCAAAAATCTCCTATACCTTTCTGGTTCAGTATATGAGAACTCGAAGGAGCCCCGGCTGTGGCTCAGAGTAGTCAAGACCCTCCTCCTCTAGCAGGTAGCGCTGGACGGCAGTTGGGAGTCGAGCAGGAGTTCGAGAACCCTTGGTGTGGTGACCAGTCCCAACACATATGTAAGCCAGCAAACATTGGTCCATTGACCTGGCTGCATTCTTCATCACTGCCAGCTCACGCTTGAGCACATGAATAGCTTCACTCACATGTAGACCGTGCAGGTCAATCATTCTCTCTCTCCCATTTGTCTGAATGTCAGAATTCCTACAAAATTAGTCAAATGGAACACAAAGGAATGAGATCATCTCAATGTGAGGATTTATTTTCTGAGGGGTCTGCTCTGTCGTTCCGTCGTTTGTATTCTTATATTTAGTATTGCCAATGCAAGATGGCCAAAAATTATAGTTTTACACAATAAAAACTTTGAGTGGTAGCGTGGTCCAGAAGCAACAAACCTCTGACGATAAATAGTTTCTTGTGCCTTCCCATGAGCTGCTTTCATCTGCATGTTGTGCAACTGTCCTTTAAGGCTCAACTCCTTGGCTAAGGCTTTGTTACCAATGAGGTATGCCTGCCGTGCCTAATCTCACATGGAATATTTCAGACATGATCAAACAAGGGAGCACAATGCAGTTCACCAGTACATACAATTCTGGGGTTCTATAACACATGCACAGAGAGAGTGTATGGATAGCTACTTAAGGTCCATTCTTACTCCACATAAAATGTGTCATGATATGTAAAGCACAATCTTCAAATGTCATGTAACAAATTTCTAGTAGAAAACAAAACAAAATATCTTGATCAAGATCGAATTGAATCATTCCTGCTTGCTGGCCTCTCCATTAATCAACACACGCAGAATAAAAGGTCATTGGTAAAATTTAATCAAGTGCTATGCCCCAAAAATAAAAAACTATTTTGTTTTCCAAATTTATTCTCTTCCTATTCATTTTCAGGTCTTTCAGACACTCACATAGAATATACCTGCTCAAAGTATGCATTACGTACGCGTGCATGATCACGAGCTTCCTCCCGCATTTCAGAGTACATATTTGCTGCCCGCTCAACAAAGTTAGAGACGTATACTAGCATAGAGCATTTTCCCACAATTAAAGTTTTAGAGAGCAAGTTAAAATCTATTGCCAAAATCATTACCGACTGCTTCTCCAGTCTCAAGCCACATCGGAGATGCATGAGTTGATCCTCGACTTTGCAACTTATCAGCATAGATACCCCTACTCTGGCCACTGCTATATGAACTTGCCAGGACCTGTGAAGTCCTACTTGATCCAGTGCTTGCGCCTGAGGAACCATTTCTCTCATACTTCCACATGCTGGAATCTTGAGATGCCATTTTTCTTACAGCTGAAGCAAAATCCGTAGCCCCACTTGATGGAATGAAAGAATTGGATCTGAAGAATAATGCCCCTTGCTTTTCTGAAGACCGATAAGGACTACCATTTTGATGAAGACCATCACCAGCAAATTTTGCCAAGTCATTTTGACTATCTCTCACAGAAAGGGCAGGAAAATCCATCGCACTAAGGTTTGGAGAAGACAAGGCTTTTGAATTCTGATTTAACCCTCCATCAACCTGAAGCTGCAAGCACAAGTTCAATATGTCCTGAAATCCAAATAGCAAGCTACGGAGCAAATAATACATCCATCCATCACCTAGAAATCACAAAACAATTTCTCGAAGAGCGACCGACAGGAAAAGCTTGCCCTTTAGGAAGCCATTCCTTGGTTCTATTCTCAATATTCAATTGTGTTTTGATGAGAACAAAAAATCTCGCCAACCTAATGTTTTGGACTAAATATTGGCAGGCCAAAGTTTCTACAATAACGTAAACCAATGCAAATCGTACAAAACCAACAGTTACACAAATACACATCTTTTTCTTCAGGGATTAACACTCACACTTAGATTTGTTGGGTGCTGCAATTTATATCAGCTCATTAAGTTAAAGATTTACACCATCTTAATATTTATATCATGTAAGAATTACAGATATGCTACCATACTTGACATCCACAATACACAAATATCAATACTGAACAAATAGCCTACCTCAAGCTGAGTAAGCATCTCAATTGTTAAGTTTAAATCACCTCCATTGGCAAAATACACCTCCGCAAGACTTTCAGCAGCAAAACCAGGAAATTGTGAAGCCAAAATCTCAAGAGGGTTCACATGTGCATTGTCGACCAATAATTGCTCATTTGACAAGTCGCCTAAGAAAGCTTGTCTTGGATTTCCACTATCAAGTCCTTCTCTTGCAACAAGCTGATCACTGCCAACAATCTGTTGGTCCCAAGGTTTAGCAAGTGAAGGATGAAACCCTGTAGGCGATTGATATTCTCCATAGGATGAGATAGGATATCTAAGCTTCTCAGCAAAACTATTGTCATTAGCAGGGCGAGGTGATAACACTTGCTGCTCCTTCAACATAAACCCACTGCCTGTTGAAGGAGAATATCTTGAACCTTCATCAATATCAGTCAAGGACAAGCTTGAAAATGATAGGCTATTGATCCCTTGTGTATCATCTATGCCCATAACCTTAAAGTCGGGAGTAATATCATCTGGGAGCTGAAGGCGCCAGTACTGTTGGGCTTCGTCATCAGAGTTATTTGAAACTGATGACTCAGACCTATCTAATATACCTTTTCCTGGAGCGGAAGCAGCGATGGTAGCATATTTTGAGGATGCATCTGAACTGCTAATGCTTGTTGTAGGTGACCTGAGAGCGAAAGGAACAAATTCTGTGGCATTGGGATTCAAAGTTGCCTTTGCAACACTAAGCTTTTTGTCACCAGAAGAAGCTCCCTTTCCTGATAAGTACATTCTTCTTCTCCTTTTAGGTTTCTAAATAAGAAATGAAATGGCTTTCCACATAAAAAGACAAAAATCTTCCGATTTGGACTAACTGAAATCGTAATATTGGGTATGTGTCAGCCAAACCCTGTAGATGAAATTCCTTGTTAGAGTTCCAACTGTTGTACAGGATTAACATTTTCAAAGGTCATTAGTACACGGAGAAGACATACAACAACTCGCTGAACAAAATTGCGCAAAAATCAATAACTCATAAACCCAGTGATATTAAATAATAGGTTAGAGAGGTATTACACGCTTATACACATTCAGGAAGCTACAGGACATGTAATCAATTATCAAATTAGTAGCTACAGGACATGTAATCAATTATCAACGTAGTAGCTAGGGGACATGTAATCAATTATCAAATTAGTAGCTACGGGAAATGTAATCAGTATACGCCCAATTAATGATCGAATCATTTTCAGATTCTGGCAAAGAAGTCTAAAGATTATGCAATCACATTGCCATAAAAAGCAACAGAAACATAATTCAACACAACAACTAGTTTAAGTGAGACAAGAACAGTTAGAATCTCTTTTCTTCTGCAGATGGCGGATTCAGTTACTGGAACTGCAATATTTAGAAAACTGAACAACAACATATCAAATACAAACCAAAAGACCATACAAAAACCATGCACAATTAGAGCAACCAAAACCGAATTCTTAATTGCAACAATAAGATATCGGGAAGAAATCAAGAAAAAAGAAAACTTTCAAGTTCTTGTTATCTATAAACAACCAACACATTCATCACCAGCAGCAACCAACCATGCTAAACTCACTACAAAAGATTACAACTTTTAACCAAAAAAAAAAGAGGGTAGAAAACGAATTTATTCTATAATCAAAAAAATTCACCAACCCAATACAAAACAAAGATCAAGTAAAGAAAAACAAAAAAGTAAAAGCTTTGAACTTCAACCACGAAACTTATCTTTATAGATCTCTTAAAATCTGAACCAGAAATTACCATAGAAACATAAAACAGTTTAACTAAAACAAGATCTGGGTTCTCCGAATATACCTTCACGAAGCTCTGTGATGAAAGAAACCATGTCAACGGCATCCATAAACTACAAAAACCACAGAGAGAGAGAATTCTAAAAAGATAAAATAACAGAAAAAAGAGAGTGAGCGTCTGTATATATCAGTATATCTTAAACCCAGATAGAAAAATTTCTGTATATTCTATTTTTCTTGTAATTTTTGGTCTTCGGGTTGTGAAGAAGTGAGGGTGGAGGAGAGAGGGGGGGATGGGGGGTGGGGGTATCTTTTTCTTCTCTGTCTAATCTTTCTATCTCTATTTCAGGCTTTTCATTTCTCTCTCTTCCTACCACCTCTTCTCTTCTCATCTTTTCTCTTTTCCTCTTTTGCCCCTTTTCCTTCTTTATTTTTTTTATAATATTTATAAATTAATTACAATAATTCACGTCAAGACATCAAATAATAAATTATAATAATTCATATAAAATAATAAAAATATTCAAATAGAATAAAGTAAAAATATTTATATATCCGATGAGAGTCAAACACATAACCTAAAACTTATTCATAGGATTTTAATTTTAATCTTAACCATTAAATTAAAATACCATTAATTTTTCTCTTTTAATAATATATTATTGATTTTCATGTGTTTGTGTGTATTAATTGACTCAGGTTATTTAGTTATAATTATTTAAATTTTGTACCCTTTTTCTAAACTATGATAACATGTGTCAAGTATTGAAACAATGGCTTAATAGTAGTATTAGGACATCATCATCATTAATATAAGTGAAGAATATCACTGGTTGCAATAAATTGTGCACAATGATAAGGATAACTATCACAACCCTATTTATGAATTATCAAGAAATAAATCATTGGGTCCCTGAAATAAAATATAGATCAATTCATGTTTGATTCAACTTAAGTTAATTATACCATAATCCATTGTAATTGCAAAACATTTCTTTATAAAAAAAAGAAAAAAATGGGATAAGAGAATAAAACGGGTAGCTTTCGAGCATGAATTCATTTTTATTTGTCAATATGTTGATAATTTAATTCGATAATCTGTGAGGATCGTTGTAAGTGAATTATGATGACGAGGGTATATTTTGATTTTATGATGCTGATCGAAATTGAAATTATTTATTTTTATTTTTTGAAAAATGGAAGAAATAGTTAAGTGGGCTAAGGGCCTGTTTGTGATGAAGGCTATCAATTTCTATTATAGTCCAAGCATGTGAAAGAATAAAACAGGGAATGATAATTGATACATCAAGATTGGTACAAGCTTTGAGAGGCTGTGTTTGATGGGTTTAGCCTCAATATATATTTCCAGACATATACTTATGAGGTTTTCAAATTTATGGTGAATCATGGGATAGTCACACTTTTTTTTTTTTTTTAAGGATTAATTACACTTAAATTTTATTAAAAAAATGTGATATAACATGATGTTTTTTCATTAAGGTTTGGACAAAAAAATTACTGAAGTTAAAAAAATAATCACGTAAATTTTTAATTTTATCCCTTATTTAATATTCTAGGGCAATAATTATTTTTATAAACAAAAAAATATAATGATGTTAATCTCACTTCATATGTAGATATGACATTTATCTTTTTTATAAATATACAAAAATATATATAAATATTAAATATAGGGAAAAAAAATAAAAATTTATATAATTTTGTTTGCTAACTCCAGCACTTTTCATTCAAATCCTAACGGAAGGGGTCGAGAGTAAATAGAGATTTTCTGAAGGAGCGTAAATATAATTTTATATTTTTAAATAGGGAATACATGTAATTAATATATATATATATATTGAACAACCCTATATTCAGAATTCGCTGCGGTAACTCCCCAAGACGAGTAATTAGATAACTTTTAGATGAAAATCAAATATTTTTATGTAAGATAAAACACAAATAGATAAATTTTCAAACATATAGGGGATGGGCATGTAAGGACAAATGAAATATTATGACAATGACAATTCATAGAGTAGAAAATAGTTAAAATGAAGACTCCCATTTTACTTTACAAAATAGTAACACACTTTTTACTAAAATATGTTATGGTAAATTAGCATTTAAGAGGAAGTAAGAATAGGCAGAGAGTGACACGTTCTGGCATTATTTGGAACAGCGGTGACCCCACGCGTTCAAAAACACGTGGGACTCCTTTTTGGTTATGGCGTATTTTTCCCTGCGCCCCACATCACAGCTGGCACTCTGTCACTGGCAGTGACTTGTTTTAATCCTCTGTACCGCCGTCCTACGTCAAATACTAGTAAAAAGTTTATATTTATCATGAAAAGGAAAATACTAATAATTTAGACATATTGTCGAAAATTTTAGTTCACGTTGAATTTAATTGTATAATATATTTATAGGGTGATTGATCTATAATTCATAATTATATAGTTAACGTATTATATTTATTTTATAATTAATTTAGTTAGATCATATACTTATTAGGATAAGAATTTTGCAATCATATAAATATTTTTCTTCAATTATCTAAAAAAATTCATAAATTTTTTAAATGTTTTGTATAGAAATAATATCTATATAGGAGGAACAAAAAATTCAAAGATATTGTTCCACCAAAAAATGATGAGATGAAATAAAGGGTCAGGAACACTGGAGAGCACCGAATCCTCCACCCAAGGAAGCAGCAGATCATAACTCGTCCGGACAGCAGTAAAATATGCAACGATCAGGAAGAATTACAGTGGCAGAAGCGCCAATGATTGTCGATGGCAAATTTTGTCGGTATTGCTCCAGATAAAATGCACATTTGCTAAAAAGAGTTCAGAAATTCTTTCCAACTTTCATTAATACAGACATACAAACTTCCAGTGTATGTATATATATATACATCTTCAGGGAGACTAATATAGATATAGATAAACACGAGTCAGATGCAGAGAGTTGGGAATGAAAAAGAAACGCTCAAGGGATTTTCTTGAACCTTCTTTTCTGCTAATTTTCTCTTCAGTTCTCAGTCTGAATTCCAACTGTTTTTAAGTAGTGAAAAGCAGCAGTGGAATCAAGAGTAGAAAAGAGCCAAAAAGGGCTCTCTGAAATGTATATGATATTCAAGCGTTTGATCATCGGCGGAGAGATTGTTGAAGAAGAAGGTGAGTGGGAGAAAGAAAGATAGAACAAGAGAGAGAGAGAGAACAACCCATCAAGAAAAGAGCAGCAAATCCAGGTTCAAACCAAGAGGAGCTCTGAAAATCCACTAGATTTTCAAGATTCAACCAGCTTCATCAGTTACCGTAGATAATTTTGGTAAAGATTTGATCTCTACAGATCCTATTATTAGTAGTATATTCTTATCATTGAATCCATTATTTATTTTTCCGCATTTGAATTTCAAAAATTTTCAGTTTCCGTTACTATTTCTGCGTACAAAAGTTTGTGATTCAACAAGGGTTTTGTTTGCCAGTAGTCTCCATGGAGGTTGCGGAGCAGAAACAAGCAGCAGCGGCAACTGCCATGTTGAAGGCAACTGATCTCGCTTTTGTTAAATGCGAGTGCTGCGGGCTGACGGAGGAGTGCACGGAGGAATACATAAAGCGTGTTCGTGATCGTTATTCGGGGCGTTGGATATGCGGGCTTTGCGCGGAGGCAGTGAAGGATGAGCTGCTGAGGTCAGAGAAGAGAATTGGGAATGAGGAGGCTTTGAATCAGCACATGAGTTTTTGCAAGAAGTTCAGGAGCTTAAGCCCACCTGAAAATCCTACTGAAGAATTGATTTCTGCTGTGAAACAGTTGCTTCTGAGGAGCCTGGATTCTCCACGGTCCAGCCCAGTGAGGAAGCCCTGTTTGGTTCGATCTGAAAGCTGTTTCTCTGCTCTGGATGCCTGAAGAGGATGTGAATTGATTCGTGTAATTTGAGGGTAGAATTAGATTGTTATTGAACTGATCATTGTTGGTTGAATAATTGCTGCTTTTTCAGGGTAGCATGAAAACAATGTTAGAAAGATCATATCAGTTCAGCTTTAGTTTATGTAGTAACCGAAGAATCATGTCCTGTTCCATTGGTTTCAAGCAACTTAGTGTCTTTGAACCGACTCTGTTTATCTTAAATCTGTAATATGCACATATTGTATGGAACATTGCCACTTCGGTAATTGGCATTTCCACTTTCTTCTTCTTTATTATGCTCAACATCAGTAGTAGCTCACCCATCAAGGATGAAAACAATCGCGCTGTTCTGTTCTTGGAGAAACCCCAATGGTCATGATCTATCTTTTCTGTTCTTGGAGAAACCAACAATGGTGATGATCGATCTTTAGGCTCGCGATCAACTCATGAACACAATGGTCTTGAAGAACTGGATCTAAACACAGAGACATGAGTTCGATATTATGTTCACATTTGGATCCTTTTGAATTCAGAAATTTCAGGCGCAAGTTTGTATACATGTGTTAGCAAAAACCAGATGGATACATGGGAAGACAAGGATCATTGAATCTGTGATATGAAATCCACTGTTTTTAGCATGCAAAAAGCTGAGGAAAAAGATGTCATAAAAATATCTGGTCTGGTTTGTGGGGTTGAGACTGAGACAGCCTAAGTCCCCTCCAGCTTCTTTTTCATCAAACAAACTCAAATGCTCTCAAGGGTTGCTTTCTTAAGCACTATTCTACCATGTATCATGGTGGTCTAAGTGGAATATGAACAGCAGAAAACAAAAATATCTTGATTTTCCACTGCTACACTCTTTCAAAATTCTGCACTCCACAGGGGCAAGAATTAGTATTCTATTTTATGGCAATTTGTCATGTAAGTTCCTTAGTCTTCAGTTCAGACCAAATCGAAGTTGGAGCTGATTGTTTACTGATATCAAACCTCACAAGGACTATTAGCATGTTTGCTAGCTTTCTTGGATGAGTGGAGCAGTCAGGTCAAGAATTTTCCTCAATCTGTTGATTTCGTGGAGTTTATATGAATAATAGGAGCAAATCTCACTAACAGATGACGGGATTTCTTGAAATTGGGGTGAAGAATATTGCAAAACAAGTAGATGTAAATTGAGAATTTAATTTCCAGTTACAATCATAGTCGTAATAATGAATTTCACCTAAATTTCATCACATGAAATATTATGATTGTCTTGTAACTGAAACGTGAAATCTGAACTTGGAATCTCGAAACCATATCCAAATGTCCGAATCCAGGCCCACCAAATAAAAACGGGTCCTCTTCTAACAAATTGCCAAATAAAACAAAACCAACCAACCAATAACCGAAAAATACCTTTTACCTAACGTCCTCCTTCCTCTACCTAGGTCCTAGGATCCCTCACTGCAACAGAGAAGAATCACCATCTTCCTGCTGAGATAATGCACATGACATTGTACTGGGGCAAAAATGTTACTATCCTCCTCAATTCTTGGACAACAGATTCATGGCTTAGCTAAACGGCCTCAGCCCACTCGGTAAGGCACCACCCAGCTGCCCACCCCTTTAATCATCCCAAAGCTGGAAGGTGCAGCTCCTCCCCCTTTCCAAGGAACCGCTGCGGCCTCCTCAGTAAACACCACCTTCCCATTTGCTGGAGCACTTTGTTTGGTGAAAACACAGCAATCGGATACCTTTTGATGCTGCCAGTTATGCCTTTCAACACCAGCATGTTCCTTTTGATGCTGCCAGTTATGCCTTTCAACACCAGCATGTTCCTCGTGGTGGTGCTGGGTTTGGTGTCAGGTATTTGTTGTTCAGGGGTGGTGGTGATGAGGATGCAGTGGTGGTGGTTCCTCTGCCTATGCTTGAATCTTGGCCTCTCTGTTTCTCCTTTTCTCGCTTCAACTGTTGAATTATTTGTAGTCTAATCTTTTAGTATCAACTTGTCTGTCAAGTAGAACTTGTGAGGAATGAATGGTTTAAGTTCTTGCAGCAACGTCGCTTATTCTATATATCCGTACGGATCAACGAGCAATCTCATTTAATGAGAAAAGAATATCACATTAGAAATCAGAAACCATTTCCAGAAATACATGCAAATACCAATATAATATCAATAATTTTACAGGCAATTAATTGACTCGGAGCAATACACAAAACAATTCACAAGATTGTTCAGGGTGTTAGGGTACAGCACATCGCATCATGCTCTCGTTAGTTCAGGGTGTCAGGGTACAGCACATAGCATTAGTTCATCAAATGTGCAAAAGCAGCTTCGCATTCACTAGTCAATGATTGTTGCTGATGAAAGAATGCCGACAGGGTTCTTCTCTAAAGCGTGGTCAGCTGTAGTCAAAAAAGAATAGAAATCTTACTTCAAATAAGTGCACATACAGGTCAATAATTCAACTGCTATCGCGGTTCCTCGGTTTTCAACGATACGAGTTCACTCTCTTGCTGCTGGTCTCTTAACCTCAAACCCTTGGGAAATCTTCTAAAACTTTCTGGTAACCTGAAACAAACAAAGAACTAGAAGTCTGAACAAAATTACAGTGACAGTGAACCTAGATATGAGCAAAATTCATGACCACATACGGAACAGGGTGTAATGATCTGATGACAAAGAAAGAATCAACTGATAATGTAATAATTATATATCCTGTAAGTGAATCAGGCATTTGATTAGGGGAAGATGAGATGGTAGTTCTTTTCACTTTCTGTTGGGGAATTGGTAGTGGTGTTGCAACAATCATTATATGAAAAAAAAAACAAACAAAATTGGTAAAAGGATAAAAGCAACAGCAAAAGACAACTGGAAGTAATTTATGACTTACAGATCCAATCGTTCATAGATGGCCCTCCGCACTGAAGAGTTGAGACCATATGCAATCGAGTTGAAAAGGCCCTTAAACAAGCATAAGATAGAAAGTTCAATTTTGGGAAGAAGACATGCAGACTTGAAGACAAAGAGCTGTTAAAAGAGATTTACCATAAGCGCAGCCATGCCAACATCAAGAACTGAAAGCCAGAAGATTTTATGACCTGGTTCAATGAAGTCATGTATACGGTTGATTGTGCCAAAAAACCAGGATCCAATCAGAATAAGTGGATAGTAACCCCATCGATTCAAGGCCTATCGAGGAAGCACAAGGGAAATGAAGAAAATTAAGGAAAAAGATTCAATATCTTGGCACTGTGCACTCAAAATTGATTTAAGTTTCATCTTCCTAATGCAACTGTTCAGAAAAAATAAGCAAGGACACTTGGTTTTCAAGAATTAGAAATAGCAATGGTATCAGAATAACTACAACTTCATCAAACAAATAATCTTGGAAAAACCATTTTGGTTGTGTCTGATGAAGACAGATGATTAGAAGACAACATTTTTCACTACACAGGAAAAGTATGAGCCGCGTAAACATCTGAACAGAAATGACGTTCATAACTGATTTGCACCATGATGGTACATGTGCCTTTAACAACTATACATAACTCCCAAATGAAAATTAGTGCCTCTTTCTACATGCCATATCAAGTACTCCCATGTGATACTGAGTCCTGATTCTTATTAGACGAGCATAATCGCAAGTAGCTGTGCAAATTTCAGAAAATTAATTGACTTATTAGGCAAAAGATATTGCTCATTCACTAGCCCTTTTCTAGTTATTCATATATTTTGGACACTCAATATAAACAGAGAAGAAAACTTACCTTCATATCTGGTCGTACATCTGATTGGTATGCTCGATCTGACATTCCAGCTGCCATCTGGA
Source organism: Sesamum indicum (assembly GCF_026168435.1). Taxonomy (NCBI): domain Eukaryota; kingdom Viridiplantae; phylum Streptophyta; class Magnoliopsida; order Lamiales; family Pedaliaceae; genus Sesamum; species Sesamum indicum. The sequence continues at coordinate 2,229,245 of NC_142657.1, read as the reverse complement.
AAAACAGGTCTTTCATCATTGTGGATTCAGTCAGCCAAACAAAGATGCATTCTTTCATATACCTCCCTCATCCCAAAAGCTCGTAAATAAGGCATCACAAAAAGAGAGATCCAGATGATTACATACCCGAGTGGCATTTTTTAACATGCGTATCACTTGAAAATAGGTGATAGCATTAAAGAGAATTGCACCCCACAGAGGTGCATAAAATGTTATAAAGTGAACCACCTGCAGGAAGCAATAAAAGTAAAAAGTTATGAGGAATAAAAGTGCAGCAAAAGTATCATCTTTAAACCCAGTTGCAATAACATATAAGGTATCAAATTCTTATACCCAACATTTACTATGCAATCAAACAATAGATTGGTATGTATGAGACAATTCTGTACCCTAATGCAACAACTTTCCCAAACACATACTAAAGATGATTGATATATATTACATCACAGGCATATTGTTTTCAAATTACCTAATTTATTAAGTAGTTGAATGTGGAATTAGATAGGAACCAACAAAGAAACACCAAGACCTATCAAATCGTAGTTATCTCAAGCTAAACACCATTACATAAAACAGATTGTTTCCAGGGCAAAATCTTGAACCCAGTTCAGTCCCGCTTAGAAAAAACAAGTTAAAAATAGTTTCCTCTTAACCATGCAAGCAATCTTTGATAGTGCACACATTAGGATTGGAGGATAAGCTAGAATCAATCAAACTAAATTTGCTCATTTTTCAGCCAAAACATTGTTTCAGTAACACAAAAGAACTTATACGCCAATTCATCTACTATATTTCTTCCATTAATGGTTTCAGTACATAGGGTAGAGATACATGCTATAGATTATATAAAAGGAATAACAACAAAGGGGCCTGTAGGCAACAGTAAGACAGCATATCAACTAGAAGAACTTTCTAATAGCAATGTCAGCTGTGATAAATCTTATACACATGCCTTTCCTGTACGTCCTGTTCGTGACAAACACCATGGACCTATACGGGACATGTGACTGTGGTCATTACCAATCGAGCGAATTACTGTCATAACAACTGAAGTTCCTGCAAAAGTTGTTTAAACTCCAGTAAGGGAGAGAAAAGAATGAAAAGTATAGTGTACCTCCAAAGAGATAGTTTGAGAGGAAACAATTTAAAAGACAAAACTGAATAATGTAAGACGCATACCCCAGACATACAAATGAAACATTGGCTCTAGATCCTCTACATCAGTTTTATGTCTAACAACTGTTCGGTGTAGAGTGAAAGCAATTGTTGTTGTCCATAGAAAAGAAGCAACACAGAAAAAATGTGTTGTGTAGCCCTGAGCATAACAAAAGTACCCTTTAGAAGGATCCCTGCACATAACATATTCATTTTAGAAGAAAAATGTCAGAATTTCAATTTTCCATTGTCAAAGTGGCAGAAAGCAGGTGACACAAAGTCACAAGCACATACCCAATGATGCCGAAGAAACTACAGAACATGTCCTGCACCAGAAACAAAACATTACTTTCACATTCTGCATTTCGCAGACAAGCCAGTCAGAAAATCCAAAGAGGTTGTTCTTAGCAGAATTCCAGCAGCAAGATAAGCAAAAATGCTGAGGGAAAAAACATCAAAGTGCAAAATGGATTTAGTAATTCAAAAGTCAAATACTTTGACCAGAACAATTAAATGCAGACACTGCAACACAGGGATGGACAAAGCCATGTCATAAACTACAAAGATATCCATTATAGCTAATACACATTTCGTCCGTGCAAGATTATTAGGAAACTCCATTTTTCAGCTGTAAGAGAAAGTGGAACCAAAGAAATTATAAAAATATTTTAGTCATAAACACTGGTAAAGCTTCTCTATTTAGTTAAACAAACCGGTCAAAAAAGTTGAATAATTGCCAGACTGAGCACGAATTCATTTAATGAACTAAGTACTTGGAAAAGGATTCATATAGTTACTAGCCTTCCAGCAGCACAAATGCACGCAGTAATCATATTCCACCCAATTCCTGAATTAAATTTCAATCCACTAGCAAACTAACAACTCAGCGCTTCTGCAACTGCATGATGAATTAAGTTGACACCATCTCCAAGCCAAAAAAAAATCATTACACCAAGATAAATTTTTTTCTTAAGCAAATGATCAGGTGATAAGGATTTGATTATATTAGCAAGTGACTAAGCAGAAATCAATTGGCGCAACATGACTTAAAATTTGGGACAAAATAAGATCGAAAGATACCCAAGAAAAGAGAAACAAAAAAGAATGTGACCGAATACTTACGGAGAGTGCTAGGAAGAAGACAAGTTTGAATGAAAACTTGCGGAGCTCTTTGAAGAGTAAGTAGCAGAGGACTATGAAGCCGGAGCCGACGAGGGAGAGGCTGGAGGCACCGGTGTTAATGGTAGTCAAGATTCCCCGTTCAGTTGCCGTTAAGTTGCCCAAAACCGCCTGCAACGTCGCCATTGCATCAACTTTCCCCCTTTCCTCACAGAAAATCAACGATCTTAATCAAGAATTCCACTATTGGCATCTTCAACATTCAATTTCCTGCGACCAAAGTGAAATGAAGGGCGTACTGAAAAAGTTCCGGTGGGGCCATTACTTGCTAGATAGATTACGCGTTCTGAAAGTTTTGAATATTAAAAACTTCGCAAATATTAATAATTCAACAAAGTCGCTTTGGCCGAGTGGTTAAGGCGTGTGCCTGCTAAGTACATGGGGTTTCCCCGCGAGAGTTCGAATCTCTCAGGCGACGAATATATTTTTCTGAAAGTATAATATGCTCAAGGAGTAGAGCTCCATTTTGCTCATGGAAGCTTTGATCTATTATAGAAGTTGAAATTTAGAAGCTAATTTTAAAAAAAATAATTAAGAGTTATTTTTAAAAAAATTTGGATACCTGACCGTCGTATACTCGACAATATTTGGATTAGAATCGAATAATTAAAATAGCTACTCGAAAGTTCGGATTCCCAACCCGATCCCCACACCTAGCGGAAATTATGAGATTAGTAATAATTTCTTTATTTATGATTGAATGTATTTAAACACAAGTCCTACTTCATTACTAGAATATGGCCAATTTTAAGGCTCTTATAAGAGAAACTAAAGCAACAATTTATTTAGAGTGTGATTACACCGTTATACGTCTTCACACGTTAATACATGTGGGGATATATATTTTAATTGTTATAATAGTAGTTTAGTTGGAAAAAAAAATATTTGACCTTGCAATAAGTTAGTAATAAATCAATCGATGATAAATATAAATTTTTATTTATTTATTTTTATTGATATTAGCAAAAGCAATGAAGTTTGATTAACGGAGACACCTATTTATTAGATTGAAGCATACCTCAGGATTATTATCTGTAATTTTTTAAATTATAAAAAATTTACGTTATTATACCAAATTTTAGGAGAGAGAGTGTAATTACCCTTTATTTAATTATCACTCTAATCTTGTAACTTATTAGAGATTAGGTGAAGGCTGCCAAAGTGGTTGAGAATTATTTGAAATACTCATTTACTCTTTTATGGATCGGTTACTATGTGATTGGTTATTTTTTTAACTGTAGAACAAAAAACACAATTAATTTTATTATATAATTGGTTCAAATATGAACAAACTCGATTTAAATTAAAAAGTTTGTCTAAATAAATTTAATGACTTGTTTACTTGATTCACCAACTGTGATGGATATGTACACCTATATATTTGTTTGGTTGCTGAAATGATAAATGTTTAGTGGAAATTTCGTGGCATCACTTTCTCGTCTGTAGTAAAACAGGATGGTCGCCTCCTGTCTGAGTTTCGTTGCCCTCTATGGCAGCTTCCTCCGCCGCTGTCTCACCGCCGCGGGACTCTCCTCTCAAACCGTGGACATCGACGGCGACACCACCATCCACTTTTGGGGGCCCCCCACCGCCACTTCGAGACCTCCGCTGGTCCTGATTCACGGCTTCGGCCCTCACGGCGTCTGGCAATGGCGGCCGCAAATCTCCTTCTTTGCCCGAGAATTCGACGTCTATGTGCCGGACCTCGTATTCTTCGGCGACTCCTTCACCAAGTCCGCCGATAGGTCGGAGGTTTTCCAGGCGGCTTCCGTCGCGAAACTCCTTGAAAAGCTCGGGATTCGCAGGTTTGAAATAATTAATCCCTAGAAAATACGTGCAGATGATCAATGTACTAGTGTATACATATAGTTTTTTATCATAACATTTCGACTTAGAATTAATAATCGAGGTTGCATCTGTGCAGGTACTCCGTGGTTGGGACGAGCTACGGCGGATTTGTGGCGTACCGCATGGCAGCGATGTGGCCGGAGAGGGTGGAGAAGGTGGTGATCGCTAGCTCCGGAGTGAACATGACGCGGAGGGACAACCAGGAGCTGCTGAAACGAGCGAAAATGGAGCAGATTGAGGAACTGATGCTTCCCAGCACCGCCGCGCAGCTGCGGCGGTTGATTGGTCTGTCCATTTTCCGGCGTCCTTATTATATGCCTGATTTCGTCCTTAATGATTTCATTGATGTAAGTTACAACTTTCTAAACACTTTTTCAGATTATACTACAAAATCGTTGACATATATATACTATAATAATTTTTCACATTATACAATAATAAAAATATGAAGATAATAATAATTATCTTTTCTATTCATGGAAATTCGCTAATTGTTTCGAACATCATTCGATACTAATACCAAGTAATTTGCTCTATATGTATCAGTAGTTGTTTTTCTTACCAAAACAGATTGGTTTGTGTTAGTGAGTTGAGTAAGAGTTGGTTGGTTGGTGGGAAGAAGAGAACGTAAAACAAATTATTGGAGAATGAAGTGAATATATCGTACAGCCGCAGCTCAGCTAGCAGCTGTACTGTTCATCTTCTTTGCATAAACAATTAATGTACATTTTTCTTAAAAAAGTCAAATTAGGTTGGGCAGCTTTGATTTTCGAGCCAAAATATATAATTAATTAAGACAGCAGTTGAAAGCAATTACAACCTATTTAGTTTTCTGATATGAATTGTTCCTTATATAAATAACTATGAATGAAAATAACAAAGATTAATGGTTACGAAATGCAGAAATTGTATTGTGAAAATAGGAAGGAGAAATTAGAACTACTGAAAGGATTGAAACTGGGAGAGGATGAGAGCGCAGGCAACATATCTCCCCTTTCTCAGGTATGTATATATGTTTTATAAACTCATTTGAATTTATAATTGTTTATTGATGATGAAATAAGATTGTGCAGGAAGTGTTGATTGTGTGGGGAGAGCATGATGAGATATTTTTGTTAGAGAAAGCTATAGAACTGAACAAGTAGGTACGGTGTATGTATAATGTTAGGTATGTGAAGAAATAATATTATGTTTGATTGCATATGTATGATGGTTTGCAGATTAATTGGTGAGAGGAGCAGATTGGAAGTGATGAAAAATGCATCTCATGTGCCCCAACTTGAAGATGCACCCCACTTCAACAACATTCTCCACAACTTCTTACATGGGCATTCACCTCCCTCATGATTTCATTTCTTAAGGAACTAAAATGCTCATCATCCATATTTATTGTAATGTAATCATCTTTAAGTCCTTGTAGAATTTGAGTAAGGATGGTTGAAAATACATAAGAACATCTTTTATAATTTAAAATAAAAATGAAGTTTTTTATTTTATACAGTACACACGGACGAGGCTGAAAATGTGGATACAACGTAGGAGATGGGTGACAGGCCTGTTTTGGATCATAAGTGGGCCTCTTAACTGGATTCTAGCCCAACCAAAAGTATGAGCCGCTGGATAATGACTTTTCAAATCTTATTTGAGAGAGAGAGAGAGAGAGGGGCAAAGATCTTATGATCATACCGATATATATTTAAGCGTGGTGTAGGGATCCATAACACAAAATGGAACTCAAGTCTTTTATCTAACTTCCAACATCATTGTTGCTGTTGCATTAGATGTTTGTACCTTTGGAGGGTTCAAACCCCAGACACAACACCTAATTCCCAACCATATATAAACACAGTAGTTTATGTGATTGATAATCATGGGTTGTTGATGAAGTTGGATAAGCACTAACCTGAGGAATTAATGAATACCCCAACCCCACCCCACATCTCAATTAATTGTTATCATCATCCTAATCAACATCAATCTTTCTTGTTTTGTGGTCCATTTGTTTACATGTCTCCCTGCAATCAACATATCAACTTCAAATCAGACTGTATTAACTATCTTCTTTTTTCTCTCACTCACTCTTTGTGTGTGTGTGTATATATATATATAATATATAGAAATATAGATAGGATAGGAGGAGTGAGCATGCAGTATATTATGTGTGTGTGAAAGAGTGAGTGAAGGAAGCATGGGTTTTGTTTTTGTTGGAGAAGACGAAGAAATGATTTCTGTAGTGTGTGTGTGTGTTTGTGTTGAGCGGGTAAGCAGCAATTAATATTGGGATGATAATTAGGAGGGGGGATTGGATTGGATGATAGGTGGTAATATCAAGCAAGGGGTCGTGTCGGTTCAGACACCTTCTCACCCTCCTAACCTTTTTTCTTACATTATCATCATAAATTATATTACACAACAGAAATATGTTTTAACAAATTAATACAAACACCCATCCTTAAATATATTCATTTCTGTTTAACTTTTACCTTAAAACTTCTCCTCAAAACCAATAAATTTGCAACCAGTGGATGAGGCCTTTCACTCAGGATAAGACCTAACAACTCCTTTATCTATCCCCATATATATATATATATATATATATATAAATGTCCATCCAATTCCACACACAGTAGAGTATTCAATTCAATCCTTCTCCCATTAACTTTCCCTTCTTTTGTCGTTTAAGATCCAACATCAAAACCAAACAATTCTTCTTGCAGTTGCATAGTTTATAACACTAATTCCACCAATGATCCATCTCCCCAAATATATAAATATGCTTCATTATTAACCCCATTTCTTATTTCTGCAATTACATCTCATCTCATTTCTATGCTGAAATTGCGGTTTTATTCGCAAGAACCCTTTTCTTGAAATTGTTATTTCTTCATCATCTTCCATCCCTTCTCCTTACTTTCTTGAAAACATTATACAGAGTGTTATACGTATATACCACTATATTCTTCCCTTTTTTTTTTCCCTTTAGTTCAAATGAAAATCTCCACAAGAACTATGGAAAAGGGTGGGATTGAAGGTGGTGGATGTTTGGATGGTACGGCGTATGTGGATGAGATTTGCGTAGGAGATGGAAGGTTTTTGATGAGGAAAAAGGTTGTTTTTAAGGATGTTGAGAAGGAGGAAGAAACGGGCTTGGTCAAGAATGTTTGTTTTTCAGATGAATCATCTTCTATAGGAAAAAACAGCGATGTCTCCGAGAATTCAATGGAGAATTCAGGTGATGGTGAAGAGGTTCAGAGTTCATATAAAGGGGCACTAGATGCCATGGAAGCCTTGGAGGAAGTTTTGCCTATAAGGTTTGTATTTTCCGTTTTCTATCTCTTTAAAAAAAAAAAAAAAAAAAACCTTTCTTAACCCTGATTTTGCTGGATTTTATTTTTCTTGTGATTATAAGTATTGTGGATAATGAAATTTTTTTATGGATTTCTTTGCTTTGACTTTCACACTCTTGTTGGATCAAAAGATCATATTGCAATTATTCTTTTCTAGTCCATTCAATTTGTGATTATGCACTGAAATAATTATCATGATCTTGATCATTTCAATTTTTGCTCAAACAAAGAATGGACAGTTATGACGAGTGATGAGCTATAATACGTTGTAGGATTTATTTCTTCCTCGTGTAGTTATGTCTGAGGCCATGTTTAGGATTCCCATATCTGGAAGGCAGAACAAGATTTTGATGGGACAACAGGGTTCATTCTTAGGAAGTTCAACACATCCTGGGACGCTAGGTTTAACAATTATAACAATCCACAGAGTAGATGAATACGTATGACATAATCTCATACATCAATGAACGTGAATGTTCTAGAGTCTTGTTTGCTGACTCTAGCTATAGTTTGCTCAACATCATTTTTTCAGAAACCTCACAAACCGAAGCACCAATGCAGGAGGGGCATCTCAAGGTTCTACAATGGGAGATCCAAGTCATTTACAACCTTATCCGACTCATCATCTTTATCCTCTATAAAGGACCTTGCCAAGCCAGAAGACGCATACATGAGGCGACGCAGGAACCTGCTGGCTTGCAGCCTCAACTGGGACAAGAATCGCAGTTGTTCCCCACTGAGAAGCAACGGTGGTGGGATATCAAAAAGAATGACTGGCTCGCCCCGGACAACATTGGCTTTGGCTGTAGCCATGAGCAATTCTGACATAGATACGCAGGGTGGAGAATGCAATTCTCCTGGATCATTGTGGGTGTCTTCTCGAAGGAGGAACTTTCCTGTCTGGAGATCATTGTCTTATGCTCATCTGCAGCCGTGTGCTTCAGTTGCCAGCACTTGTACAGACTCAAATCAGTCAACTACAGAGACATCTTGAGGGATGTTCATTGAGGTATTTGAGTTTGGTTATGAAGATCATCTCTATTTGACATCCACATATGTGATGGCAATGGAGAGTATCGTGATTATCATCATGATATTATTAGATGTTGTGACGGTACATGTAAATTCAAGAATAATAGGTCTAGTTGGATATTTCTAGCAAGAGTCACTGACATCAAATCTAGATAAGTACTAGTCAATATTATTGGATTATTGGCTGAATGTTTGAACTACAATGCAACTGACATGTGCAGTTGAAGTTTTTTGGTCTGGTCAGAATGAAAATGTTGAATTCCAGAGGCTGAAATTGAATTGAATTCAGCCAAAAACTCAATGACTGAATTTTATTCTGGGCTGCAAGATGAGATTGATGTAAATTGGACATGGGGCCACTGGGCCAGAACATAACAGACCATAGCCAAGTTTGCAACATAGAACATTGCATTCTAAGATCCATCACATTTCAGAGTATTATCTCCCATGGTAAAAAGGACACTGAGAAAAGGAGATACCAAGGAGATAAAGAAGACAGTCTTCAAACAAGACTACAGAAACTGAGAAACTAAGGTCCACAAGGAATTATTGATATGTGCAAAATGTAGCCCCCCAGCTAACCTAAGAGTACGAGCCAAAAATCTCGAAGGCAGCTCATTTGTGGTCCCTTTAACCCTTAGCACCGTTCCAATAATTACAAACAGTACAAAAATACCATATAAATTTGGATTGCAATCAATGCTATGCCCAAAAGGGCCAAATCCTGTTCAGTCTTGCAGCTTACCTAGTACATCGATTTGTGCCACTTTCTTTCCTACAAAGCACACCACTCTTGTTCTTATTTTCTTGAACATTCTTAGGGTTCTTGTCTAGTTTCTTACATCATGAGACACTATTTTGAGAGATCACTTCTCCAAATTTGAGGAAGAGTTGAGCATCTGAGGTGCTCATGGATGAGCAATTGACCAGGTGAGGAGTCTTTAGATTTGCATACTCATCGACATAACACTGGATTTTGGATGACGGAAGTGGAGCGGGTAGTATAGGGGCGAGTGTTTTAGATTCTGGAGGTGGCTTGAGAGTTCCGAGAACTCGGACAACTTCGTGCATCGTTGGCCTATCCAGTGGCTGCTTCTTCGTGCACAGAAGAGCCAGCTGAAACACCTTCTTGACTTCTCCAAGATCTTTACATGTTTCCGAGATCTCAGGATCAACTGTGTCCATCACTGAATTGTTTGCCGCCTTGGTTAAGATCTGCAACGAAAAGACAAACACATATCTCAGGTAACAGAGTATAAAAAATGAAAACATCACTGACAATTAATGTAAAGCACAATTATAAAACTGACCAGATGATGGAGATTAGATTCATTATCCACAGGCTTCCTTCCAGTAAGCAACTCCAAAAGAACAATTCCATAGCTGTAGACATCAGACTTCTCTGTCAGACGAGAAGTACGAGCGTATTCAGGATCAATGTAGCCAATTGTTCCCATCAAATAAGTAGAAGTATGAGTTTTGGATGTGCATAAGCTCTTGGCAATGCCAAAATCAGTAAGATGCGCCTCGTAATCTTTGTCCAGTAAAATGTTGGATGACTTCACATCCCTATGGATTATGCGTGGGCTACAATCATGGTGCAGATATGCCAGCCCCTGTGCGGCACCCAGTGCTATATGCAGACGAGTTTCCCAGTCGAGCTTTTTCTTTTTTGTAGTTCCTGGAAATCAACCAAAATTTTGTTCAATTAGTGTCATGGGAAAAGAAGCATGTTCTAGCTTTTGATCAACAAATAGAGACTACATGCAAAATGGATTTACCATGAAGGAGATCCCAGAGGCTGCCGTTTTCCATGTAATCATAAAACAGAAGATTTCCAGATTGTGAAAGGGAGTATCCTTGAAGACTGACTAGGTTGCGATGTTTAATACTCCCAACTGTCTCCAGTTCTGTCTCGAATTCTTTCAGGCACTGTGGGTAGTGAGAGTACAGTTTCTTGATAGCCACAGGCCTGCAGTTCTTGAGAATACATTTATAAACCGTGCTTGATGCCCCATAACCGATTATGTATTTTTCACTCAGATTTTCAGTCATTCTCATAATGTCTTCATACACATGAAGTGCCATATTCATGTGAAGGATGACAAGCTTCGGAGACGAATAAGTAACTGTCAGATGAAACATGAAACCATAAGAAGATATTTTAGCTTAATTTTTGTTCCATGTATTTAACAAATTGTCTAACAGACCTAGACATAAGAGCATTAAAACAAAGTAAAGTTGAAAACTCTTAAGGAGATAACAGACCCGGTTTTTTAAGTGCCCCATCCATAATTGATTTTGGATTGTGCGGCCGGCAAGCTGCAATTAAGATCATAAGCAGAATAGCCAATGCACCCAGAGCTATTCCGAGTATTGCTGCTTTAGAAATCGAAACTGCGTGCATACAAGTAAATGGTGAACACAAAGATTAGCATCTATCAGTTTGTGCAAGCACTTTGATCAGATTTTACACAGACTTACCTCTCTCAGCTGGGCGAGGCTGATGGCATGAAGAGCCCAGCCAATAGCCACAAAGACCTGGATTGCCTATGAAACTGAAATGGAAAGAAAGACTTGAGCAAAATGGACTAAATGATACAGCAAATAAATAAACAGGATAACCAATAACAGAGGGAATTCAAGAAAATCTAACCTGTCTGGTGAAAACCTTGAGAAGTTATTTCCTGTAGGAATATATCCAACAAGATTGTTGTACGATACATTCCTATAATAACATAAGATTAGACTAGCAGAAACAATAGTTATAGTGCGGCTTCATATTTCACAACTTAAACATAGTTTTGAAACGGGGAACCTACAGCACTGTAAGACTGAGGCAATTGGCAAGTGACATCACATCACCCGATATATTGTTGTTTTCCAGCTTCCTGCCAATGATTTGCAAAATTCTCAATTATATTGTTGATGATCCAATTCATTCTGCAAAATTCTCAATTATATTGTTGTTACTTGAAATTATGAAAGCCTCCATCAAATTACCATAGACACATGCACATATAAACAGGGAGATAGAGAGAGAGAGAGAGAGAGAGCTCATACAGCAAAAAGACATTTTGAAGCTGGCCAAGTTCCTGAGGAATGGGACCCGAGAGGCGGTTATTTGAAAGATCTCTGCACAGAAAATATACCATTCAAAATGGTTGCAACTTGCTTTGTAAAGAAAAGATCAAGCATGTCGTTGGTTTCCTTACATCTCCATAACGCTTCTCAAGTTGCCAAACTCAGCAGGTATGACTCCAGACAAATCATTATTGCTTAAATTACTGTTGAATGGCTGAATACAGTGAGATACAACCAATGTGGCATCAATGAAATCAAGATACAAAGAACTCACAGTTTCAGGAGATGTTCCAAGTCACCAAGAGGGGAAGGGATATAACCACTGATCCTATTATTTGAGAGGTCTCTGATCCAACGAAACAAGGAAACGAGCATTACTATTATGGTCTAGGAATATATTACAACAGGATTAACTATTAGCAAGCAAATCTTAAGCACTTACAAAGTATCCAAATTACCAATACGTGATAGCTCGATAGGAATGGGGCCCTGGAGATTGTTCGAGGATAGGTTCCTACAGGTTTTTATTAAAAGAACAATATAAAATTATCTGCATTTAGATTCGTGCATTTGGAGCCAAGAAACTAGTTTTAACCCAAAGGCATGGAGCATAGAGCATACTCTGAATTAACTAGAAAACAGGGAGGCACTTACAGATAAGTCATGCTTTCCAGCTTCTGAAATGCCAGGGGAACAGTTCCATTCAACTTGTTTCCATGCACATTGCTGCTTCGGAAACATTACATAAATAATAGATCCCAAAATATAATTTTTTTTTAATATAAAAAATACAGGAGGACATTAGATTCTCACAGGCTATTCAGATTTGTACAAGAGCTAAGATTATCTGGTATAGGTCCCTCTAAGTGGTTGTTTGCAACATTTCTGCAAGTACGAGCAAAGCAACTTGACTTTGCAGATCCATAAATGTTAATTAGAGACATAACTTTGTGAACTCAAAAAATTACAGGTCAAACAGATCTGTGAGCTTCCCGAGTTCTGGCGGAATATGCCCAGTGAGCTGATTATCATTCAATTCCCTAGAAAAAGAAAGAAGAGGACATCAGAATTCATGATTGGCAAACAACTTACTCTATCCCACAACTCGTCAAAATGATGGACAAAATCAGCCTTAAATTAACTCAAAATATAAAGCAGAGAAGTATTTTCTTCGAAAAAATAACTTGTGGAATTCATCATGGATTAAATTGGAGGGGGAGGGCAAAGATTTATACAGATAATGGAGCTTTGTCATATTTCCAAGCTCAGCAGGAATGGGCCCAGTTAGCTTGTTACCATGAAGATACCTGCAGAGATGGTCAGAGGTAAATAAACAACACAAGTGCTAATTCTTAATAGATAAGTGTTCCATAGCTCAAAATTTGTGCAGAAAGATCATCAAATTCTAATGTGCAGGTAACAAACTCAAACATCGTATAACTCAGAAATCATCTCAGAGAAAAAAAACAAGTCTACAAAAAAAACAATACCTTCCTCAGTTCCCAAAACACAAGTTCTAGAATTAACACGTAAATCATCTTACTAGACAGAGTTCCATAACCCAAACATAGTGCAAGATGGTAATGGAAGTTCGATAACATTTATATGAGCACTTGTCTGATCATGCTACTTACAATTTCTCCGTGTATGTTAAATTTCCAAGAATTGGTGGGATTGTTCCACTCAACAAGTTATAGCTTAGATCTCTGAAAAGAACAAAAATTTTCAAGGACAACGGCGGTTAGAGACAATATTAAATTTCAAACTTAATTTTCGGGAATTCAATGCCACAATGTAAAATACACATAAGAGCACTTACAACACTGCAAGTGCTTGCATCAAGCCAATAACTGATGGGATTTGCCCAGAAAAGCGGTTGTTCTGTAGGGACCTAAAGTTGCACCACGGTATATTTGGAATCAATTACAGAATTCAGCTTCAAGTACGTCATGGCGCTTAGGTGGAAAAGATAGAAGAAACACTTACAATGTTGCAACTTGGAGAAATCCAATATTGAAGGGAATCTCACCAGTAAAATTGTTATATGACAAATCCCTATCAACACAGAATATTATTAACTTCACCATGCCGATTATTTCTTAATACAATATTTGCTGTTGGTTAGATACGTACAGAACCTGGAAGGCAGTGCAGTTGCCAATATTATCAGGAATCGAACCACTCAAGCTATTATTTCTAACGTCACTGCAACAGGGCATCCGGAAGTTGGAATCAGGAAATGCTTTGAATGCATGACCTTAGGAGTTTTAAGTGTGGTGATTGGAAACTTACAAGTACCACAAGCCAGTTAGTTGACACATATCAGGAGAGAGTGTACCTTGTAGGTTGTTCCCCCTCAACCCCCTAAGCAAAGAGCAAAATGTTATGAGGATCACGCTCAATCAGTTCCCGATTCCATGTTGGAATGACAGAGCTAAATTTAAGAAAATTAGTCTAACTCACAGGTATTGCAGAACTTCATTCCAGTATAATAGCCTTGGTATTTCTCCACTCAGCTTGTTCTGAGCCAAGTCCCTAGAGCAATGAATTTGGAAGTACTTTATCTCAAATTGTTCATTCTCACAATATAATCCAATTAAGTGCAATACCGACAGTACTCACAGAATTTTCAAGTTAGGAATCTGAGAGAGTGTTGAGGGGATTGGACCAATTAACTTGTTATTTTTCAAAATCCTGTCAAGAGCAGTAAATACATAACTAGTACATAAACAAGAATGGCAATGGCAAGGATTATTTATCACCAAAAGAGTGTAATAAATTAATAATCAACAAATAATAGCAAGATAAGTGCACTTTGCTTTTAACTTACAAATTCTCAAGTTGCTTCAACTTTGACACTGAGAAGGGAATATCTCCATAGAGCTCATTGAATGATAAATCCCTGTGCAATAAAGATAATCTCAACTACTCTGATGATATACTCGTTATTCAGTATTGCTGACACAAATAATAACGTACAAGCTTTCCAGAGCTGAGCAGTCCCCAATCTCATCTGGAATCTGTCCGGAGAGCCTATTCCCCCTCAAGTCACTGGTTGGGTACATACACACAAGAATCATATCATATTAGAGACCGAACACTAAGTATAAAATATATAACTGAACTTGAAAACAAAATGTGAATTTACATAGAGACAAGGCCTTTAAGATGTCCGAATGCAGGTGAAATTTCCCCATCAAGATTCAAACCTGAAAGATTACTGTAAAAGTTGGTGCATAAGTACACATATTGAGGGAAATATCAGACAATGAACAACCGAACATCAAGAAAGTCAATTGAGCAGCAAAGACTACATTATGTAGTTGCATAATCGGTAGAAGTACCGTTTATGAACAGCTAAACCGATGGAAATCTTTGGAGGGGGGGGATAGTTAGAACCTTACAGTGCAACCACATTGAAGGTGACGTTATCACAAGTGATCCCTCTCCACACACAATAATCTGAAGATGGAGTGTCAGTCCAGTCATACAACACATTATCCACATCTCTAAACGACTTCTTCACCTCTAGCAAAATCGCCCCTTTTCTCCAAATAAATAGCAAAAATCAAAGAGGAAAAAAGATAGATACATCAGTACCAAGAATCTAGTGTTTCTGTAGTTTGACTAAAAAAAAAATCTGAAAGTTCAATGCTTGAACAGAAATTGGTTGCTAATAAGACAAAACAAAAGGTTTAGCACAGAGAATGACGTGATTATGTAATAAGGACAAACAAAAAGAAAGCTTTAAAAAGTTAAACAGTAATTAAATGATTAAAATACGAAACTCCAAGTCTACGCTCTAAATAAACCAAGAATGATGACCCATGTTCTAGAAGGCCAAAACGAAACCACAACACTCACCATCATCACTATCCACAGAAGCAGAGTTCAAGAACACTACCAGAAATCCAACAAGAACATATTGTTTCAAACAATTAGCCATAGCCCACTTCTCATATACCAGCTTGCAGTACATCTCAACCATAAACGAGAGAGAACTTAATACATTAAGCCTCAGCCTGCTGGAAAGGACAAACTGAAGTACATTTAAAAAGAGAAGTTGGAAATGGTGATGGGAAGGGTTTGAAAAGGCGAAAGCTGCTAGACTAGCATCAGAGGATGAAGAAGTCTTGGATTCACCGACATGGATGAAAGTGAAAGAAAGAAAAAGAAGATAAGGAATATAAATACAAATACTCTTAAGATTGTGGGAAAATGTGACCAGGGAAGAGAGCAGGCTCTGGCTTTGTAATGTTCAATCACATCGTTCACCAGAGAGCCTTGCAGTGCTGTGAGAGAGAGAGAGAAGAAATAAATGGTATAAATACTGCATGTAAGTAAATGTAGAGAGAGAAACGCATATGTGGAATTGGAGAGAGAATGGAGAATTATTTGAAGAGGGAAAAAGTTAAAAGACCATCTGCCAAGTTCTGATACCAGCCCGCTGCAACATTACATTACAGCTCTCACTTGACAGCTTTCTCTCTCATTAGTATTACCACACTTTCTCTCTCCATACATATATACAGATGAGTATCTCTAAATGTGCAATTCCCCCACCAAAAAGAAAAAAAGAATCTCCACACATATAAATCTAAAGGGCGCATCCAAATTTTATCCAAATTAAATCTTTTTCCAGTTTTCTGTGCTTTACTGAATCACACAGTACACTGCTTCCTCTCCATACATACATATATACATATAGTTACATGCATATCCATAATTGTATCTAAACATAAAGGGTGCCTCAAAATGTCATAAAAATTGCATCTTCTCTTAATTTGGTGATCCTGCAACCCATACCAAGTCGCTGTCTTTGCATGGAGAGGAGAGCTCAAGAAAGCAACCCTTTCTTTAGTTGACAACAAAACACTTTTTCTTCTCTTTAACCAAATTACCAATATTCTTGGTGCATCATGTTACTTTCATATATCCTATAAATTAAATATAGCTGCCAATTTGCATTCCTTAAAATTCTTCTGCATTTCCCATATATTGCTGCAGTTTCTGTTTTACTTGGACTGAATTTTCAATGATGCTTTACTCTCTCTATATACAGTACCTTTGAAATGTACTAATGGATTCTTGCATAATTTGTTTTAGTCCTATGTAATATTATAAGAAAATGTTGGTATACAGAATCAGCTGTCAAAATTCTGATTCAAATTAGATTTTAAGAAAATTGTACTTTTGATTCTACACAATAGATGGTATTATATTTTTTATCCCATAGTTTGTTTACGGGCTTAGCATATGTCCTATAGAATAAAAAATTGTAATATTTTTTGTCTCACAGGATAAAATTGTAGCATATTTGATCTTATAAGATAAATTCTGTAGATTTCTTGTCCCAAATACGACAATTTTTTAACTTATGAAATCAAATGTATTAAGCTTATAACTTGTAGGACCAAAAATATAAATTTTATTATAAAAAAATATTGGTATACAATAATGACATATCAAGTGCATTGTTTTGTATATGCCCGGCTTAATTAAAAGATAGAGAAACGAGGAAAAGAAAATTTGATAATCATAACAAAAGAAGATTGAAAATTACAAACGTACTAAATAACTTTGAACTTTCTAGGTAATAACAAATGATTTATATGGAAAAAGAGGAATTTTTATTTGATTGAGAAAAATGAAATTTGGAAGAATAAAAGGGATATGAATGTGGATTGGGAAAATAAATAATAGAGCATTGGAAAAGAAAAACATCCATAAATAACAACATGCATCATTTGTGGTCGTGCATATATATAAAATTAATTTCGTTTTACACATGCATTGGATATGTGGTCTCAAACAATGCTTGCCGGATTCAGGCAACAATATATAAATGTAATCTTTTTGTAATGATAAATTTAGTAAAAGGTAGTAATCACAGAATATTTAGTATACCTTTATGCCAGATGTAATTGAATATTTGGACTCCAATTGTATATATACCCAAATTCGCATATGGGCATTGTAGAATTTGCAAATTTTTTACATTTAATTTTGTCAATCATCTTAACATCTATATACTTTTACTACTAAGTTACAAGAAACTTAATTTACTATTGTTGAAATTTCATACAAAATTCAAAAGATCACAAATGATGTTGAGTATTCAATTATTGTATTAATGTGCTATCTAATTCCACCAATATGTTTGTAGCTTCATAATTGATACTTACTTAGGTAATGAAATAAATTTCGACAGATATTAATAAATGTCGCAATTTTCAACCTTGGGGCTATGGACTATTGACTATTGAACATTGACCCTTCATTCATTAAAATCACATTTTATTCTCCAATACAAATGCAAAAAACTACCCAAAAATAAGAAAATAATATGTTAAGAATTATAATAGACGGATGAAAATAATCAAATTTTTGGGATATATATATGAAATTAAAAAAAAAATATATATATATATAGAAAGAGAGAGAGAGAGACTCATTTACAGCAGTCAATATCGGATGAGATAGAGGTGATATATGTGGCTTTCGAAATAAAAAGGGAGAAGGCCCCACAAAAAGGATGAAATTGCAATACGACCCCGAAACTTTTCAATCCTACCGTCAGACGAAAGTTACCTTAGCAACTTTGCATACCTCGGGAAGGCCACTTGTCCATTCATTCACTCTGACATTAATAATACTGAAACAGTAGTGTGGGGCTTACATTTCTCCAAAAGCCTGACACTTTTGACGGACACCTTAACGCCGTTAGTGCCCCTGTCCCTGCAGTTCCTTTCAGTGCCCCATTGCCTGTCCCACGACTTTAAAGAATGTCCCCAATTACGTTATAACTCTCAATCACTGTTTACAAATATTTCTCAGAAGCTTTTGTTCTTCTAAATAACTAAGAATATAGATGTCACAAATGATATTATGAATTTGGTTGCATTGCTTCTACATTTATAATTACTGGATCGACAAAGATTCTGCTGTATGATATTGTTATGTGATCTTAGTATCTACATTCTACCAACACCTGGACTAAGCTTTTCTTACTATAAGAATCAACCACCGCACTACTGATTCAATTCTTGGATAGAGGTGCAAATATGTTAATAAATTGTGTGACATTGGGCCTAATCATATGTAGAGCCCATCAAAACAAGTGACCCACCACGTGTTTAAGTTGTATATAATATCTATATAGATCAACCAATTCTCTTAATATTATTTATTTTAGGGAATTAATTGGCTCTATTTTTTTTTTACTATATCTGAAAAAAGAATCATGCTGGTTGGGGGATAGACTAGGGCCCAGTATCACATGCAAATCATTTTTGCACGAAAATGGCTCCAACAACATATGCTCCCACTCACGTGCCCATTTAATGTCTCAATTTCACATTTTCTTTTTATATGTTTAAAAATATCTACGTATATAAAAAATAATAAGCGTCAATTCTTCTGTACCCATGAACATAGCCCAAAAGAAGGCCCAATTCTTCTACCGTAGCCTACTACGAAATCAAGAAAAGGTCATGTATCCAATCCAAGATTTTGAAATCAAGCAAGCTGTTCCCACAAGTATAGTATACCAAAAGCGGCTTACTTAACAAGCCAATGCACAGTCCATTACAAACCAAAATCAAACTCTGAATGCATAATAAGCCAATGCAATCAAACCAGCCACTGCAATAGGCCTAAGACTAAGGTTTCTGGACAAAGCAACAGCACCACTACAAGCATCATTAGCACCGCTGAAGCATCCAGGCCGGGTTATCTTGGCAGCGCCTCCTTCCGGGACGAAGCTGCTGTTTGATTTCCCACTACTAAACAGCACACACCAGAAATACGGAGCACCACCATCCGAGCCACTCACAGCAGCACCCATCTCCGAATGATTCTTGCTATGGACTATTTCTAGGCTCTTTTCGTTTTTCATCAGAATCTCTGAAAATGCTTCTGATGGCTTCACGTACTTGGACTGGCATCCAAGTAGACGGCCCGTGATTGGAGCAAGGGTGGAGACCTCTACACCACAGTTGGGCGCAAATGTTTCAGCAAACTCGGAATCAGCAGGTCTCTTGGCTTTCGGCCCACCCACAACGCTGCAATCGCCCTGGAACGCCTTTATGTACTGGAGAGCAATACATGCCAGGCCTGGGTTGCTGTACAAGCCTGACGATTTACTTGCAGTCCGATTAGCATTAATTGCGGCAACAAGCTCGTCAGCAGGGTTGTCCGTAACTTTATCTACATTCCAACAGCAAATTAATGTGGTTCTATCAAACTCCATGTTCACTACATAAATGCCACCACCAACACGCAAAGGAACAAAATGGAACTAGTACATGAACTAATAAAGACTAAAGCATGTCCTTGCACAATAATGTGTTTGTATTGATTCTGACAGCATCACCTAACAAAGACTATACCATTATATGTGTAATCACACCTACCGTTTCTAGTCCACAGGGAGTGTTTTGTGGTATTAAGATCTCGAACACCAATTACGAAGTTGCAATAATTGGAGCCCAGAAGCTATACACAAGACTAGTGAAAAGTTTTAAAGCAAGAATCGGAGCCAACAAAATCCCAAAAGATTTTCCTTTGCTAAGTAGAACTTATCCCAGATTTTGGTAATAAAAAAAACTGATCTGGGCATAGATATTTGAGATGGTTAACGACAAAACGAGATCCCAAATGAGAAAAATCTGCAGAAAGCATAGAAAATCCAATACCCATCTGGAGATCTATCTAGAAAACAATAAAAGAATTCAGACATAAGTTTACCCAAGCCACAATCTCTTATGCTATTCTACTTGCAAATGTGGAAAGAATCGAAATAATGCTCTACTTACAAAAGGAAACACCGACAAGGACCACCACAATACAATTAAACTTGAACTTCACAAAAACTGAGTGGCAATAAATGAGCACAATGAAAACCCAAGTTCATTAACTGAAACAAATCATATCCATCATGTTCCTCCAATTTTCATGTCCCTTTTTAGGACATTGCACTTGCAATTAAGCAGTTCGTATATGAAAATCAGGTTTAAGAGTTTCTTGAAAGAGAATATAAAAGTAGATAAGAAGGGATCTTACTTTGAACACTCGCGGAAACCGAGATGAAGAAAATGCAGAGAAGATAGAAGCGGGTCGTGTTTGTTGCCATAGGTGGAAATAAGAGACGAGAAAGAGAGAGAAGTTGCTGTAAAAGCAAGGAACAGTAGTTGTCGCAGTTTCTGTCTGCTTCAATCTCATGGTCGTAGTTATTAACTAAAATAGGCAGCGGAGACGCAGCCGCTTAACAGTTTGCTCCCTCAAGTTCATGAAAATTTAGGTTTGCATCAGAAAAAAGTGACAATTTGCAAGGCGTTCCTCAACTGTATGACGCAATAATTTCATTTTAATAATAACAATATAATTATGTAAGGTATTCAGCACAGGCTGGAAAATGTTTGATCTTTTGACTAACTTATACTTCAGAATTCAGATATTACTTTGGGCATTTGATGTCAATTCATGAAAAATGCCTCTGCCCAACTTTATATATTTCATTGGAATTTTAACGCCCTAAGACAATAACAAAAAGGGGACTGGCTCTGTTTTGAGCGATCATGTTCTGTTCTTCACGAACCCTTGTCATGTTATCTAGTGCAAGTAACAAACTTGAAATCTTTTGAAGCATTAGCATCATATGAAGGGTGGCTAGTATCTCGAATTTGACTTGCATTATTTGCTCCAGCTCTGGGCTACCAAGTTAAAAGCCGCAGTCAAAGCATATCAAAAGGTTACACTTACTACATACCAAGATCAAGAAAATTTATCAATAGGTCAATTTCACATAAATTCTGCTTTGGTACAACAGAGCCAACGTTCCCTACCATCTCACGGAACCCCCTACAGGTAGCTTATAGGCAGTAGTGAGCAGGCCTTCCTAAAAATGACATGCATAAGAGATATGCTGTGAAAACAATTTTTCCATATTTCTTACATCAGACAACCTATTTCAAGCACTAATAATTGAAACAAGAGTCGGTACACATTCACCATATACAAGAGAATGGTGCAAATGGTTCACATGCTGCTAGTTCTCTATAAATCCAAACAACTTGTTCAGCCAATGCTTCAACTTGATGAGCATCATGTTGGTGCTAAGCTGCTGAAGATGCGCTTCAAACTCGGGCATACTGCGCGAATCATTCCCATGCTCAATGGCGATATCTGTTAAGCGGAAAGAAAGATCATAAATAGAGAACATGTCCACTTTTACCTAGAACATTGAGGTTCGATGCAATATAATGATCACAAAATAATGAAGTCCTACCTTTGGACAGAACCGAATGTCAAGCGTCTCAAGCATGTTACATCCCATTATGGCTGCCTCCATAGCTTCCTCATTGATATTACAGGACTGGTAATCCCATATGTGCAAAACAAAGGATAAATAGGGTTAGAGGGCTACAAAAACAGGCGGCAAGTTCGACTGGTAAGTGACAAGGTTCAAAGAATAGTTACATTAAAGGCTCTATGCAACATCACAGAATTGGAAAGAGTACTTAAATCGTGGACTCCGATGTATATATAATTAATGATTACTCATAAAAATGTCCATTCACCCACTAGCTAAAGATATTTGTAGCAGCTCTAAATGCCTTTCAAATCTGAACTCCTATTATTGGTTTTTAACCATAAAGGGCGACTTCCTCTATATTACTCCTATATTGCGTGTATGTTATTCTGAAGGGGGGGGGGGGGCGGAGGACGGATTTGATGCTGCCCAAGGGGTAGGTGCTCGACTTCCGAACCATAAATCATACATTTTGAAGTGAACATTACACCACAATATTCGGATCAAAAGGTTCTAAAATGAGTTGGACATATGACCATTCCCGATGTTTCACATGCCCACCTATACAGAATAACACACCAAAAGATCAAGTAAATTGACTGGAGTCACATAAAAACTATGAAGCTCCAGAATGGATAAAATGAAATGTACTTGGGCGTACTGAGACTAGAGTCTCCACAGTCTTTACTGAAGCATGTTAATAACTCAATCAGCAAATTCTCAAAAAAATAGGAATCATGATGCAAGGATTTAATTCTCACAGCTGGTTTAGCCTGGTCTAAGAAAGCCTGTGCACTGCCTTGACTTTCAGAAACAGAGCAGAATAGACCACATATCCAAACTTCTGTAGTATCGCAATATTTACAACTCAAAAAAATATCAAACAGAAAAAAGCTGCAAGCATATTCAATAAAAATCTCAAATAGAACGATCAACCACAGCCACTCATAGAGATTAAGGAATTTTTGTGGTGCCTGGGCAGTTGGTTTACATGAACAGCAGTCCTTGCACACAAACACTTACCATATCAAATGTTACAATACTCTAAAATAAGGAGAAAAGATACCTGAAGAAAAAGACTGGTCAACCTTGGACAGTCGAGCGTCAATATTTCCAAGGAGTTGCAATTGCTTGACAAAGTAAGATAAACCACCATGAGGGAAGGACAATAAGTGCGTCACTATCACGCGTAACATGATTATATAGTGGGATAAAACATACCTTAAATTCAGAATAAACAAATTGCAACATGATATGTCAACTTCCTTCAAGTTCGAAGACAGAGAAAGGTTTAATGATGATAAATGGAAACATCTCGCTGTAGGAGGAATAACCACCTTCTTGATATTCGGACACCCAACACAGTTCAGGTTCTGCAACAACCGGTTGGCTTGGAATTGAGGCATGACGACATTTCCAAGAGAAGGTGATTCATGCGACCCATGAAAAGTGCTCGTGGCAGACAGCCTCTCAATTCGAGAACCCCAATCCAAGTCATGCATGTTGACACAACCATTCAAGCTGACATGAGTTAAATGTTGACAGCAAGCAAGCAACTCCTCTATTGCTGACTGGCAGAGTGTCCCGTAGGACAAGTCCAGTTCGCAGAGCACTGGGAGAGCATTGCCTTTGTAGAGAGGCTCCAAGGATGTATCACAAAGATACTTGCATGCTTGCAATTTTAGAACCTACAAAATCAGAAAAAAACACAAGTAGTCTTCATGCAGTCAACAACAACCAACTTCTCTCAATTTACCACCAGTGAACCTAGATTGTCCTGGATTTATACATACAAAACCAAAGGCATGAAAGAAACAGCAAAAGCACTTGGAGTGAATACTTCAAGTCCCAAATATCTAATGGAAACAGATAACACACCTTCAAATGAAAACAGGAGTCATAAACAGGCTGCAAATTAACCAAAAAGGTGTAGGATAGATCGAGGTAGGTCAAGCTTCGAAGGCAGTTCAAAGATGCAAGTCCATCAGCGCCAATGGAGGGGCATGACATTAATACCAAGGATTCAATAAGCGGGCATGATGATGTTGTAGCTGATAAACAATCATCCTTGAGTTGGCTGCACAAGCACCAATTGGAATTAACCAGTTAGACACAATGAAGAATAGACAATCAAGCATCGACTAAAATCTCACAGGAGATATTGCTAGTGACATGTGTTAAAGAATCAGTACAACCGAGAATCACCTGCAAAAAGATGCATCCAGAGATGCCAGAAGCGGGCATTCAATGAATGCCTCAGATAATACACCACATCCCTTCAATTCAAGAGAAACCATGCGTGGCGCTTCAATATGGAGTACATTTAATTTGGGACATATTCCCAAATTCAAGGACCTAAGACCAACCTGCAATTGAAATATAATCGATCCACAAGCATGATAAGTAAAAGTAACCAAGTACTATTCATCTCAAATGGTAGATGTTTAAGTTTACAGGAAAATTATAAATGAACAGATGCAAACAGGATATGGAAACAATTTCTGATAAAAAATCGAAAAAACATTTTTTTTATTAAAGGCAGCAATAAGATATAAATGATTCCAAACCCCATAGACGAGATAAGGAAGATAATATGATGGTCACTTACAGGTGAAAATGTTGCTCTCTCAAGATGATCACAACCATCTAATGATATCTGCTCAAGATAAGGGCAAGTGACATCAACGGAAGTTATTGCACGACAACCAGCAAGTGAAAGATTAACAAGAGAAGTACTGCAGAAGCTCACTGCTGTCAAGTTCTGTAAGTGCAATAGCTACTATTAGATATAATAACCATGATATACAACATCCCATGGAAAGACCAAGAATAGGAAAATATATCTTTTTACAAGAAAATGCCGAATGTGCGTATCACAAATGCAACCAAAAGAAGATAGCTAAGTATTATCAGAAAGGAATCGCACAACTATTGCAAGGTGGACGACCCAAAAGCAAACAAAGAGTGAAGCAGAAATAAAGTAATATCGGACTTTAGCATATGCGGACAACAGAAAGAGAAACAGCTAAACAATGACACCCTATGCAATACAATCCAGGGGGGAGGCTGCAAGCCAGTAATTTGGCACAAAACTGGCAGTTTGAGTGTCTGGAAAGGCAGTCCATAAGAGAGTAAAGCTACTCCATTGGGCATCAAATCTATGTATAATGTCAATGGATGTTGGCATATGAGCACCACAATAATCCTATACTTCCAGTGGAAATGATTAACGTGGGAAAGTTATAGTGATGGCTACTCTTCCACAAAAAAGTTAGACCGCGAGGATAAGAGAATTATTTGTCTTTTTTTCTTTTTTGCAGGAAAAAGGGAGACCTTTGAGCATGAAAGTACCCAGCATAACAGATAACCTGTGAATAACAGTACAGCAGTACCATAACTTTAGCAACCGAAAGAGATAATGCTACAGCTAACATCATTCCACAGAGAACCTGCCACTACAGTAGGGGCCATAGATGACAAATAGACCTGAAATAGGATCTGTTCATTCAGTATAAACTTCTCTGTGTCAGATTGGCCTCCACTTCAAGAAAGAATCCCCATAACGCATTCCAATTTAGAAATAAAGAGTTCCCTTGAACTTACAAAACAGGTTAAGATATGATTCTATGAATGCCCTGGGCACCAATATCACTTGAAGAGTAGGTCGGAAACAGTATCATTTCTCTTGCAGGTTTGACTTTTCCAGAAGCATAATATTCTTTCAGTTGTCAATTTACACTTTTTGTGTCTAAATTTTTTAATAGCCCAAGCATACCTGTCGTCCCCTTTTCTGATATCTGATGACTAAGAATGAAAGTAAAACTGAAGAATGCATATTACTATCCCATGAGACTAAAATATGTAAATCAGCTGTAGATAACCAGTGCTCCACATGGATAACAATAAATACTTTAAAATACTGAGGGGCCAATTTTTTTTTTTTTAAATGACCTCATTCAGCTTCTTCATAGTTATAAGAGGGTGGGTTGTATATTATTAGTACACAAAATTATTGCTCCTCATGATCAAGTTTGGCAAATTGATAGAAATTGCAAATATTAGAGAGGACATTACAGAAGTAATAGAGACAAGAATTACAGAGATGAACCTCGCAATTATCAAGCACCAATGATCTCAGTACAGGACAGCCTCCGGTGCTACTGAAAACTTCACAAATGGAATTTGTCAAAGATTCACATTCAGTAAGGTCTACTTCCTCCAAGCAATGGCATTGCAACTCTAACATGGTCAAACTTTCTTGCTTTTGCAAAAATAATTTCTGCAAGAACATTTTTGGGAAAATACTTATTCCCAGGTTTAACAATATAAATTGAAGGAAAATATAAACAGATCGGAGCAGGAGATTGATCAAAATATTGAAGAGATTGCATACTTTAAGGGCATTTGATGTAATACTGATTCTCTGGAGAGAAGGACAATTGGAAACAGTAATTGATGACAGCACACTGCTTCTTAAATTTAAATCAACAAATCTGCAAATATGCGAGTAAAGAATTACTCCCTGAAAAAAACATGTTAAGGCTTAGAGGCAAGATTAGGACATACTTGCGGCAGTGTACAAGCCTTATGTTCTTCAGGCGCTGAAGATCCAAAGACACTGATGTCAATAAACTGCAATTATCAAGCTCAAGAACCTAAAATACATATACAATAAATATCAGCAACTTCCAATGTAAATATTTATCTAACTTGCAAATTGCTGAAAAGCTCATGTAAGCATTAATTCAAACCTCTAGCATATAACTATGAGCTATAGCAGCCATAGAAGCCGATGTAATACCCTCACAACTGTGAAGCTTCAGAACTGTCAACATTGGCAGTCTCACGGACTCCCGAGGAGAAACACAAGTTAGATAAAACATACATATGCTATCAGTGAAAATGAATTAAAAAGAGATCTTACTTCAAGAGAGATGTTTTGGCAGTATGAAGCATCAAGAAAACGGAGATTTCCACAAGACATAGCTATTTCTCGTAGTGTCTCGTCACTAACGCATGAACAATTTGACATATCCAAGGATTCCAAGAGTGGGCATGATGTTGCTGCTGAACGAATTGCGGCATCCGAAAGCTTATGGCAAGAAGCTATATCAAGTTCATGCAAAAGCGGACAATTGAGAACAACGTGTGGCATACTACTCCGCTTTAGAGACAAGGTTTCAAGCTGTGGGCACCTGAGAAAGAACCATGATTTATAATATCATGGATGCATCAATAGAATTTTAAAATATGACTCGAAACAATTATCACCTGATGGAAACACGGAGCACACGGCATTTCACTATCTGAAGCTCATGCAATCTATCATGATAAATGGGTATTTCCTGAATGCCATTACCCAATGTAGTGTCATTCACTGTTAAAGTCCTCAACATATGGCAATCAGTTAGGGCTTGGAAAAAAGTTTCGCCTAACTGGCCTTTGCCCAAAGTCAAAACCTCAAGATTTCTGGGGCAAAATAATAAAAATCAGAAACATCCTAGAGGTTGCGAAGCTAAAAAATTTATTTAAAAGTATCAATATTTAAATTACCTTAATGAAGAGACTGCTTTCATTCCGAGTTGATGTATAGCAGGAGTACCATAAACATTTACTGCAGTAGCATTTGGATATCGTTGACACATGTCCTCAACTGAAAAAACCAAACAACTGATCAATGCTATGTAGCAGAAATCTATATCTGTGCATTAAATTATAGCACTGGAAATCGGTACTGTACTCACATTGTTGCACAGAGATGGGTCGATTCTCAAAATTCAAATAACGCCAGAAATCTTCATGAGAACTTGCATCCCTCCACTGTTTACAAACTCTTGCTGCATGACAAAGATCAACGTGATCCAAGAAAGAGAAGACCTACAGCACAAAACAATAGTAAGATCCAACTGAACTTCAAACAAATAAGAACTAGCAATTTCTTCTGATTGCAACATTTATGTACCATATGCAACAAGTCATCAGTAAGATCCATGCGAACTTCTAACGAGTCTCCCATTTTTAAGGAGTCACTATTTTTTCCAGCATCATCCCCAGCAATAGTAGAATCAGGCACAACCTCATCACCAATCTCCTCATGCACAGGAGCAAAGTAATGAATTTCATTTTCGAAACTAGTGCTCCAATCCCTGCACAAGAGAAGAATTACAACTAGGCTAGTGGCTTTCTGTAATAGGCAAGGGCCAAGGGCCATATCTCTGAGGAGAAAACTGACGGCAACACAAGAATTCCTGGCCTGTCCACCTGGTAGGGCATCCAGGACATACCGCCAGGCGGTCCAGAATATTTACACAAAGCTAAGAAATTATGCCATCTTGGAACACTCAATTTAGATCACTATCCATAGGTGGATCGAACAGTGTGATTCTTATGAGACGAAGAAAGTAGAGTAAGTGGCTTGCGAGGAGCAGAAAAAGACTTTCTAACCACTGGAAGAGGTTAGAAAGACAATTAACTGACAAGCTCAGAACCCCTGGAAAAGCCAAACAAACCTAAAAAGATTAGATTTCAGTTCAACTTGGTGATGGACAAAATAACTAGCTTCTTCCGTGTATATCTTTCTCATGCCTCATACTAATTTTGCAATAGAATAAGTTCCACCTATTACCAGTAGCCCAATGAGAGTCACAAGCTCAATCAGACAATGATAGGCAAGGAATGGAATTCACAACAACAGATCTTGTACGAGACTGTGCAATGGTAATACAGGCACATCCATGCAACAACACAGAGATACTCATAGTTATAGAAAGAAAGAAATCTCACAGAGAAAAAGAATGAACTTTTGGTCGTTTATTCTGAGTATCACCCAAGCAATTCTCTCTTCCCATAGCAATGGCTGTCGATGTTGAAGATGAAGGCTCATCACCCAACCCCAAATTCAAATTAACATCCACTTTCAGGCCCTGAATTTCACTACCACCAGTAGTGGGACATCTTGACTCCACGTCAGTTATCCGCTGCAAAAGATCATGGCTTTTCTCGCCATCAAAGTCAAACCTCTTGTTATTCTCCCTCCTGTTTGCTCTCTCATCATTCACTTGCGACCCAAACTCCTTCCCTTCACCACCAACATTGTCAAAAGCTTCCCAAAACCCTAACTTAGAATCATCATTCTCCATCTCCTCACCCTCATTTCCAAAAATGCCCTCTTTCATACGCTCTTCCCCCCTAATACAACAATATATATAATATGCGTCTTTACCAGTCTTAATATTATTATCTTCTTCTCCTTCTCCAAAGCAAAGAAAAGGAAAACAACAAATCTTCATACACACAAAACACACACACACACACACAAAGAAAAAAAAGAAAAAAGCAAAAAAGAAAAGAAGTACCAACTTTTTTCGCTAACCCCCGGAACTAATGATCTCACATACTTCACCAGAAAACCCCTAAATATTACCACAAAATCCACAAAACCCTAAAAAAGAAATTTAAAAGCAAAAGATTCAGCCTACGAAGAACACTAGGTGTTTATTTCTCCTTGTCCGATTTCACAATTGTCGAAAAATTGAGAAAAAGGTAAAAGAATAACAAAAAACAAAAATGTATACAAATAGAAACTGCATTCTCATGCTAAATAGATCGATCGGATGAATGACTGCAGTAGAGAAGCTCTTCACGTGAGGATTTCTTCTTCAGAAAGATCAGCGCCAATGGTGATTTTTGTTCTTCTCGTCTTTTCTATTTATCCTTTTTTTTTTTTTTCTGTCTCCTCCTTACTTCAGAAGCCTCTCTCTCTCTCTCTCTGCGCAGAAAGGCTTTTATCTTTTGTTTGTCCTCAGAATTGGAAATTTTATATGGAATTTTTCACAACGGATTTCTTTTTTATTCTGTCTGTGCATTGTGGTTGAGGAGCAAATCCAACGGCGTCGTCGTCTAGCCTTGACCAGTCAATTGGGCTTGAACTAGTCGGAAGCCCAAAATCTCCTCTAGCCCAACAAATTATAAGAATGGTAGTTTAACTAGCTTTGGGCCGGACCCACTAAGTAAAATTGCAAATTTACAATCATACACTATAATTAATTTTTTCTAGATTATAAAAAAATTAAATTAAATAACAAACATATTTTATTAGTGGAATTAAAACAAAATATATAATATTTTTAAAAAAGAATTAATATTTATTTTGGTTATTAGTGTCTTACTTATTCTACTAATTAACGTAAACATAAAAAACAATTTTGTCCAAATTTAATTAGATTAAGTATTTAAATATTAATTTTGACAAAAAAATAAAGTATAATTGGCTTGGTGGGCCACACAAGTGTAATTGTACTATGTTTGATGCATATTGCACACGCGCGCACACAATTGAGGAAAAGGGAGTGAGAGTGAGATGTGCTGCTTTACTGACTGGATCTGTTCCTTAATCAACCAACAATTTTAATATTAAGAATGATTAGCAGGTAATTAAAGAAATTAAATTAGTAAACTTGCAAGAAGCTCCCAGTTTATGTCATTTATGTGGGCCCATCAACTGCTATAAAAACATGGTAGAAATAAGATCGTTATGAACTTGAGGTTGAGGTGGCCAATAATATTTTTATTTTTTATTTATTGAGAACCACCTAAGCCTCCCACGACTTTAATATGATTTTCTTAGAGGATATTATGAGTATTAGGTGGAGTCTAAAAGCGGGGTTTTGTCTTTGTTTGTACACCCAATTTTATAATCTGAATTTAAATGACAAGTTTTTTTTATTTGGATCTTGGGGGTAGAATTGGCCCGATCCAAAGCTCACCGGACTCTATTGCATGGGAAATGGGCCGAGTTATATGGGTTGGGCTAATGATATGTTATTGGGCTTAGTAGTGTGAATTTGACAAAAGGGGTTGGGATGATCCAAGTAAGATAAGGGAATAATAAATTGAAAAGAAGAGGAAAAAAATTAGAATGATATATAAGCATAAAACTGACTATGGAAGTCACTAAGTATTCGAGTATCGTAATTGGAATCAATCTAATATTGTTTTAACAGATATTTTGTGAATGAAGGCACACAAGGATCAAACCTAAATGATCTTAAGATAGAAAAAACCTAAGTATGATATTTTAGATCCCATTGTAAATCTCGTAACAATATGAAAAATAATTTTTTTGTAGTTTGAGCTCTACAGATCACAGTATGAACTACACACGTATCTTAATAAAGATGTTAGAATTAAATTATATGAAGAATATAAAGCCAAAAAGAGAGATAAAATATGTGGTTCAGGCATCAACCGATTTAACAAGGCTCATCCTAAAAATATGCTTAAATCATCGAACACGATCAAATAAATATCTTACTAAAAGATTATAAAGTTAAATTTTACAAATAGAAAAAAATTTAAAAATATGATAAATGACAAATATAGAGGAATGATTTAACCATAAACTAAGCCTTTCTATTTATAAGAAGTTCTTCTCCAAATTTTGTAATATGGGACAAGGGAATTAGATCTAGTCAAATGAATTAAATCTAGCAAATGAACCACCTTTTAACAAATTTCCATCTTGGTGAATTTCACATTTATTTCCCACAATCTTGATAGTGTCCACAATTTCAATCTTCAAATTTTGACAATGTTGATAAAGTGTAAATACATAATCAAAACTTGATTGCAGTCACAACTTTGCAACCTATTTGCAGGAGTTTTAATGGCCCAAATCTTCTGGATTTTGACTTTACCTTCTTCTAGAATTCTCGCATAAAATGATATCGAGCATTAACGTGCTTCATTCTTGCTTGAGAGACTGGATTCTTTGCATACTAGATAGCATTCTAAATGTTGCAATGTATTGTGACGTGCTTTTAATCAATTCCCAATTCATAAAATAACCTTTCAAGTCAAATTACTTCCTTTACCACCTCTACAATTGCCATATACTCAGTTTACATAGTATACAAAGTAATTGTTGACCGTAAGGTTGATGTCCAACCAATTGGGTCTTTTCGCTAACTTGTAGCCAGTGGTTGATCTTCGTTTATTAAAATCACTAGAAAAGTCTGAATCCAATACCCAATTACATACTGGTTGTTTTTCTTGCTAAAAAATCAATCAAACATCTATTATATTTTGGATGTATCGAAGAATCAATTTCATATCTGGCGAATGTTCCTTTCTAGGATCATTATACCTGCTCATCAACTCAACTGCCTGTGAAATTTTGGGCATTTTACATATTATAGCATTTATTAAGCTACCAACAATATTTGGATAAAGCACTCTTGATATGTACTTTCGTTCTATTTCACTCTTTTTATTGGATAAAACACCAAGTTTGAAATGAGGAGCAAGAGGAGTACTAATCGATTTTGACTTTTAGTTTAAGCCAAAATAATATAGCATTTTTTTCAAATATTGCTTTTGAGTTGAGAAAAGCCTCCTTAGTCCTCTATCTCTTGTGATTTCTATGCCGAGAATCTTCTATGCTTCACATAGATCCTTTATCTCAAACTCCATTTTCATTTGAGTCTTAAGCTTTACAATTTTAATCCGACTCTTGGAAGCTATCAAGATATCATCAACATAGAGAAAAAGATATACAAATAATCCATCTTGTAGCTTGTGCAAATACACAGATTGATTGTACTTGCTCCTTATGTATGTTTGTCCTATCATAAACTTGTCAAATCTCTTGTGTCACTCCTCTGGAGCTAGATTGCATCAACCCACACAAAGATTTTTTAAGTTTATACACCAAATTTTGTTTTTCAACAATTTCGAAAGCTTCTGGCTGGGTCATAGATCTCCTCTAGCAAGTCTTTGTGTAAAAATGCATTTTTTACATCCAACAAAACTAGTTCTAAATCTAAATGTGCTACTAAAGCTAACAAAATTCTAATAGAGAAATGCTTCACAACTGGAGAAAATACCTCATTACACCTGTTTCTGAACGTAGCCTTTAGCCACCAATTTTGCTTTACAGGGAACGTTTTCTTGGCCATGAAATCCTTCTTTCTTTGTGTTTATAATTTGCACCCAATCGTCTTCTTTCTCTTTGGGAGACTGACTAATGTCCATGTCTAATTCTTATAAAAAGAATGTATTTCTTTGTTCATGGCAAATCTGCTTATCTTACTTTAAACTTTTGACTGCTTCATTATAAGTGATAAGAATGTCATCAGTTGCAATTAAAGAAGCACAAGTCACCATATCAGCAAAATGAACAGGCTTACTGATAATTTTTTTGGTTTGCTAGTTACAATTGATTCATGTTGTTGTGGGAGGTCTTGGTTTTGGACCTCATCTTCATCTGAGTCTCCTTATGATGAATGAAAATCATTATCAGTTTCTTCATTTACAATTCTTTCAAACTCCACCTGTTTGGAAGCACCATTTGACTGCTCAACATCAACCTTCTTTAACATGGTAGATTACATCTATGCTGAAGATTATTTCTTTATCTCCAATCACCTTAAGTGATAACCTTTTATGCCTGAGGTGATCAACATAAATATCATCGTTGTTGCTCTTGGATCCAACTAATTTAATTCCTTAACATGATATTGTGTAATGAACCAAACACATGCAAGGAGTTATAATCTAGCAGGCTTGTCAAACCATTTATCTAATGGTTTTTTGCATAAATGGAAGTAGACAGTTGATGATTGACGATATGATATGTGCATGTCACAGTTCCAACCCAGCACTGCATAGCATATATTGAATTTCCTGTAAGGTGGTTTGTTGCAAGAACACCTTGCACCCATGACTTTGGTCATGGGGTCGAGTCACGTGGAGAATAGTTGGGGAACCAACACTGATCCTCCTTAGTCAAGAAAAAAAAATGATCAACATAGATGACATAGTAGTGTTTCCCTCATAATGAACTTGTTTATAAAAGACCCCATACAAAGAATGAACATAATCTAAAACCCACTGAGTATTGTGGATTGTTGTTTCAAGTTCATGCATGTTTGTTTTCATTTCATGTAATGCTCACATAAATCAGATTTGGAAGATTACACTCCTTTCAAAACAATCTTTGTTTTATGATCACATTCAAGGATTTCTCACTTGTTCCAAGCACGTATGTCATGGTATGATTCCTTCTTACTCTGAGATCATCTGTGGAAGTTGTTGCATTAGCTCCAATAATGTACTACTCAAATAGTGGTACAAATAATGATTTTTGTAAATTCCCTCCATCACCACAAATGCACCAGAAATTATTTTCAACACACTACCTTTTGCTCTCATTTCGAACCATTTTGATTCAAATGTTCCCATAAAATGAGATTTTCATCAACTTCGATACATACCGAACATCTATTGAGGTTATAATTGATCCATCATGATTATTCAAATGGATTGAACCAATTTCATATGTGATAGGATGAATATTATTTGTTGTGTAGATAATTCTGTCATTAGTTCTTTAAAATGAAAGAACTGGCCTTGATGAGGAAACTTATGGTGACTACATATAAGGAATCCAACACACAAACGTCAAAAGCACCAGTTGACGAAATAACTAGTGAGAAATATGAGTTTTCATCACACTCAGCTACATTTGATTCTGCTATGTTCTTTCTTTAATCTATTTATCTTTATTTTTTTAATTTTGCTCAATCTTTCTTCTACAGGTCTATTTCATGACAAAAGACACCCCCATTCCCTTTTACTTTTAGACGATTTTGAGAACGCCCCAAATTTCCGCATCTCCATTTGAATTCCCTGATTTTTTTTTAAATTCATAACTGTATGTAGCAACACAAACTTCATGAAAAGAGACAACAACCTTCTCTTGGAGTAGAGTGGTTTTAAGAAACTCAAACTCCTCAAAAAGTGATCCCAACAACCTTTAAATAGATTCTAAATATTTTTTTATATCATCTAATAGAATTCAAAATACACATCCCAAACACTTATGCAAAAAGAAAAAGAAATCGACATCAAATCAAATTTATCTGATATTAGATATTTGAGCTCAAATAACTATATATATAACAAAAACTTTGCCAGCAACAGAAATACAAACTGAACAAGTATAAGCTGATGAGCAAATCTAGGCGAATCCCATAATTCGAGAAGAGCAAAATTGTTATGCTACTTTGGTCAAGGCGTTGAATGGTCAATTGTTGAAATTATAACTGTTTCAAACATAAACCTGTTTCAGAGCACCAATTGATTTTTCAGTATCTACTTTCTTTAACATGGTAGATTCATCAAAAGTTACGTCTCTGTTGAAGATTATTTTCTTTGTCTTTGGGCACTATGACAATAACTTTTTATTTCGGAGGTGATCTTCTTAAATATCATCTTCTTTGCTCTTGGATCCATTTTTATTCCTTAACATAAAAATAAATAGTGGAACCAAGCATATGTAAGGAGTCATAATGTGTAACAACCTTACCAAACCATTTGTTAAATGATGTTTTTCCATCAACAACAGTAGACGGTAGATGATTGATAAAATGTCATGCGTATATCACAGTTTCAACTCAAATATTTCTATCCAACCTAATATTTAATAACATACATCAAGCTTTCTCCAACAAAGTTTAATTTATACGTTTTGACACTCTATTTTGTTGTGCTGTAGACTTGATAATAAATTATCCGATAATGCCTCCATCTTTATAGATTTTCTCAAAAGGATCACGTTCGTGTTCTCCAGCATTATTCGTAAGGAGACATTTGATCAGTTTGCATGTCTAAGTTCCCATTATCTTATTCTATATGAGGAATACCCATAACGCTTCATCTTTTGTCTTCATCGTGTATTTCCAAATTCTTTAGGAATATCATCAACAAATTGGACATAATAGTATTTTCTTTCTAAAGAACTTGTTTTAAAGGAACCCCATACACCAGAATGAATATAATCCAAAATCCTTTGAGTATTGGGGATTATTATTCCAAATTTCACACCTGTCTATTTTCTTTTGATGCAATGCTTACATATATCGAGGTTGGAAGATCGTACTCCTTTCGATAATTCTTATTTTATGATAAAGTTCAAGGATTTATCAATTGCTTATCCTAAACGCACATGTCATAGTCTGGTTTCTTTTGACTCTTAATCATCCGTGGAAGTTGCTCCAACAAGTTCAATGCATGTACTACCAAAATAGTGGTAAATTATTATTATTTTTTGAATAATCTTCATCATCACGCGTGCAACAGAAATTATTTTCATCGCACCATTTTTTGCTCTTACTTATAACCATTTTGATACTAAAGTTCCCATGAAATTGAGATTTTTTCATCAATTTCAGTATATATCGAACACCTATTTAGGTTGTAATTGATTCGTCTTGATTTTTCAATCGGATTGAACATATTCCATATGTGATCAGATGAATATTATTTGTTCTGTAGACAACTCCCATTTAGTTCTTTAAAATAAAAAAAAAACCAATCCCTATGAGGAAAAATATGATGATCCAATGTTGAATTCAACATACAAACATCAAAAGAACCAACTAAGGAAGTAACTAGTGAGAAATATGAATTTTTATCACACTCAACTATATTTTATTCTACTATGACTTTTATTTTAAGAAGAGGTACAACAATCCTTCTCGTGGATTAGAGTGGTTTCAGTAAAACTAAAAATCCTTAGATTGTGATCCAAACCACCGTTAAATAGATCCCAAGTATTTTTCTGCATTATTCGATAGAATTCAAAATCCGCATCCCAAACACTTATCCGAATAGAAAAAAAGATCTACTGCGAATCAAATCTACTGGATATTACATATTTGCCTCGGATAACTATATACATAAAATAAAGTTTACCAACAGCAGGACTCCAAACTAACCAAGTATAAGTTGGTGAGCAAAGCCTATGACCACCGGCTCACATTCCGGAGAAGAGTAAAACCCTCATGCGACCTCTGCTGGGCTGCGAGATGATCATTTGCTAGAACTACAACTCTTTAAAACTCCATTGGTTTCAGAACACCATTTGAGTGTTTAGTTCATACCTTCTTCAATATGGTAGACTCATAAAATGTTACATCCTATTGATTTTTTTTTGTGTTCGGGCACTATGATGACAATCTCTTATGCCAATGGTTAGCCCCATAAATATCACATTCTTTGCTCTTAGATCTAACTTAGATCCATTAACATGATAGTTTATATTGGAACCAAACATATGTTAGCAGTCATAATCTATAGTAGGCTTACCAAATCGTTTCTCCAATAGAAATTTTCCATCAATAATAGTAGTCGGTAGATGATTGACGAGATATCATAGTCCTCACCCAAATTTTCTATCCAACCCATCATTAAATAGCAAACATTGAATATTCTCCAGCAAAGTTCGATTGAATGAAGTGTCTGGCAATGCCTTCATGTTTAGAGATTTCCTCAAATGGATCATTTATGTATTCTCCACCATTGTCTGTATATAGGCATTTGATTCCTATGCCTGTCTAAGTTCTCCTCATCTTTTTCCATCTGAGGAACACTCCTAACCCTTCATGCTTTATCTTCATCATGCACACCCAAACTCTCCGAAAATAATCATTAACAAGTGTGACATAATAGTGTTTTTCTCATAAAGAGCTTGTTTTTTAGGGGCCTTATAC
Organism: Sesamum indicum; assembly: GCF_026168435.1. NCBI lineage: Eukaryota > Viridiplantae > Streptophyta > Magnoliopsida > Lamiales > Pedaliaceae > Sesamum > Sesamum indicum. The sequence goes on along the minus strand of NC_142657.1, from coordinate 2,191,737 downwards.
ATCACAATGAACATAATTCAAAATCCCTTAAGTATTGTGGAATTTTGTTCTAAATTTCGCTCTTCTCTGTTTTCCTTTGATGCAATCCTCACATTAATCCAATTTCAAAGATTGAACTCTCTTCAACAATCCTTATTTTATGAACGAGTTCGAGGATTTATCACATTCATGTCCCAAGCACATATATTATAGCCTAATCCCTTCCGATTTTTTCCCATTATTCATGGAAGTTGCTGCAGCAGTTTCAATAACTGTACTACCCAAATAGTGGTACAAATATTTTTTTTCAAATAACCTTCATCACCACGTGTGCACCAGAAATAATTTTCATATCACCATTTTTTATCTCACTTCTGACCATTTTGATTCTAAAGTTCCCACTAAAATGAGATTTTTCATCAGTTTCTGTACATATTGAACACCTATTAAGGTTATAATTGACCAATCTTGATTATTCAAACAGATTGAACCAATTCGACATGTGATAAGATGAATATTATTTGTTGTGCAGACAACTTCATCATTTAGTTTTTTAAAATCAAAGAACCAACTTTGATGAGGAAACATCATATGACTACATGCTAAAATCGACATCCCAATATCAAAAGCACCAGGTGATGAAGTAGCTAGCGGTACAAATTTTGTCTTTTTGAATTCCCTCCATCACCAAGAGGTACCATAAATGATTTCCAATGCACCATCTTTTGCTCTCACTTCGAACTATTTTGATTCAAAAGTTCACGGTGGAAAATAGATTTTTCATCAATTTTCTACCTATCAAACATTTATTAAAAGTTGTAATTGATCCATCCTGATTCTTCAAACAGATTGAACTAATTTCATTTGTAATAAAATAAATATTATTTGTTGTGTAACCAACACCATCATTTAGTTCTTTAAATCTAAAAAACCAGCTCGGATAAGAAAACATATGATTATTAAATATCGAATCCAACACCTAATACTTGGAAGCATCAATTGACAAAATAGCTAGTGAGAATATGAGGGCTGGTTTGGTTGTGTTTTCATTTTCATTTTCAATTTCCAACTTTTGAAAATGGGATGGAAATGCTTTATTGGTTTTTGTGCGAAAATTGAGAATATGTTTGGTTTAGTTGTTTCCAAATGTATGTATATAGGTGTGAGAATGTTGAATATAGGTATATGTACTTTTGATGTAACAGAAATTAGTTATGAGGGTTGACCTAATTGATTGAATGTTTGTCTCCTTTTTATATTATTTTAATTCTATTTATATTAATTTAAATTTATCTAAATTAATTGTCATGAATAATTAACTGAATCATTATATAATAAATTAAAATAAATTAATAGTCCAGTAAGAAAAACCCAATTTCATTGGTGCAAATAAATCCAAAAAATGTGGATGAAAAACAAAAGAATGAATTGAACAAAAAAGAAATCAAAAATTGTAAAAATATTTTATTAGATATTTAAATCATATGAGTGATTAACTGTGAAACGAAAAAAATTGAAAGGCATGTAATTACAATATGACAAACTTTAGAGAATTGAAAGTATTGTTCCGTGTCAAGATGACTTATATTATAATTTATTTAGTTCAATAAATCATAGACCATCCGTTTGGAAATGAGGCGAAAAATAAATGCAAATAAATTGACACTTTTTATTGTTGCAAATTACTATGGAGACATTTCATTATTGCAAAATTCTCTAATTTTATTTTAATTGAAACGGTTTAATTGTTTATGGTGCAACTTATGATAATTGCCGCTACACGTGACCGGACTCGCTCAAGTCCAGGCCATCACCATAACCCAGTAATTTCGGAATATATATATATATATATATCTACTAAGTTCTGTAAGATGAAATCAAAGGGAAAATGGCCTCAACAATGCACCAATTTATAAAGTTTACTAACTTCTGGTATACACATCACCTGTGATTGGATCTTTTGTTTTGTTTCTTTTATTTTTAGTAATTCATGTAATTTATTTACATTAAAGAATAATATCAATTTCGATCGAACAAAAAAAATGATCAAATGATAATTCAATTTAATTTGTTGTGATGTCATTTTATATAAATGTAATAAAAAAATATCTATTTCGGTCATATGAATTACTGTTCTATATATTAATAGAAAAAAAAGACGTGAATGGGACTAAATATATTTTTCATAATTACAAGATTCATGTAAAAGACAAACAAATTTTATTATTAAGCATAAAAGAAGACGTGAAATGGGACTATATTAAGCATCAATGCCTTACATAAAAATAAAATCTTCAAATTAAAAAAAAAATTACAATCATTTTGGTGTAGTAGGGGGTTCCTCCGGCGGCGCCGCATTGGACGTGCCATTTTCGTTGTCCGAGCTCGACGACGGATCAATGCGGATTGGATCAAAAATGACGATAGGAGGCTCCGAGAAAAGAACATCATCGTCATCTTCTTCCTCCTCGTCCGGTACCGGAATGTCAATGTTCTCATCGACATCGAAGAGCTCACACAACTCTTCCCATTTTGGCTCGTACGCATTTTGGTAGCAACGAGGCATTAGATTCTCCTATTCATTAGCGTACCGAACAATTTTATAAATTTGTATTACTAAAAAATAAACGAAATTTGCAATATCCAAACATAAAAAATTTTGAAACGTACCCGGGCAATGGCATTCCATACTTGGTCGTCGGCCGTTAGTTTCCTTTCATCGTGGTTCCATGTAACGCCCGGGTGATTTTCCACCTATTGGAGCGTATAAAAGCGTTGTCGCAATTGGAAAACTCTATTCTGCGCCGAAACGTAGCTTAGTTGCGTGTTGAAATCTCTATTTACGTCGAGTATGGCGGAATTGATGGCTTGCATGGTGCGTTCGTTTGCGCGCCATATACCGAGCCATTTGCAGTATATGAGAGATTGGACGAATACGTCCTCCATCTCCCTTGTCCACCATTCACGATAGAAAACCACATCTTGAAATATGTATCCGGATATCACCATATTGAAGGAGAACAAAATTTTAGATGAACTTTTGCTCAAAGAAGTAGAGATAATTTGCTGCAAGTTTCTGCCGAAGAATGTAGTTCAATTGGTGCACAAATAAAAAGTTTGATGTGATTATATATATATGGTGTTAAATTGGAAGATTGCATGGAAATTACACTAAAAAATATGGACATATTAGTAAAATTTGATGCAAAATACATCATTATATAAACAATTTTGTTGCAAATTTCTTGAAAAACTCTCATTGCTTCCTTCCACAAGCAATTGTTATTTGATTTGATGTGTATTTAATTTATATAAAATTATAATTCTTTGTAATAATCTATATCATTCTTTCATTTATATATTTTAATATAAATAAATTATTTTTATATGTATATATTTTAATATGTATCAATATTATTTTTAAGTATCAACATTATTTTTATATGTATATATTTTAATAATCAATTTACATATTATTTTGGACCGTTTTAATTATATAAAAAGAAGTGCTGTATATTTTATTAAAATTGATGCAAATAGATCATTGATGAGCATAAACATTTTGCTGCAAATTTTCTTGGAAAACTCGTTTTCTTCCACAAGCCATTGCTTCCTTCCACAAGCAAAGTCATTTGACATTTGATTTGATGTCTATTAATTTATATAAAATCCAGGTTTTATAATAATTTGAAACTCATTTTTCGATTAAATATATTTAATACAAACAATACATTAATTTTATACCGTGTTGATTACATTTATATTGATTATATGTTGATTATTGTTATTTATATATTTTGAAATTATATTTCACCCGGCATATTGAATATATATATATGTACATAGATAGATAGATATAGGTGGAGACATATATATATATATGTAAAGACATATAAAAATATAATTGGCCATTAATCCTCAACCCCATTTGCAAATACAAAAATTTAATCAGTATTGTCGTTACCGGTATCTCGATCAGACCACAAATGACCGGCCATTGCATCGCGGAATGCCGCTTGCGTATCAATGTCTTGTTGCGATTGTTGAGGCAAACGACGATACTGGTCATTTGCTTCATTGTCGAGATCGTCAAACTCTCCCCGTTCCCCATGTTCAAAAAATTGGTCATCTATGCCAAACTTCCGTATGAAGTTGTGGATCACACAACATGCGATGACAAGATCTCGTTGACGATCTAAGCTGTATGGCGGCATAGGTCCTTTCAGAATTGGGAATCTGTTCTTTAGCACATCAAACGCCCGCTCGATGACATTACGCAACTGTGAGTGACGTTGATTAAATAACTCTTTTGGTGAATGGGCTTGCCGATTGTTGAGTGACGTTGACATTACGCCCGCTCGATGACATTCTCCAATATTATCGTTCATAACATTTGTCAGCTTCTGAGTTTTGACTTCACTGCAAGCGGTTATGGCATCAATGCATTTATCAACTCGCTTCAACCGATCACTTTGCTCCCCTTTTCGCTGCCGACCTCTTCTTGCTGTTGGAATTTGCTCGGGCCCGGATTCAAGTGGATTACCAGTAGCCATTGTAGGGTAGCTTACATCAACGTCATCATTGTCATTGTTGGATACAGGAGGCATGGCAGAAGAACGGGCATGGCTACCAGTGGCCACAGAAGATGAGAACATCTCAGTACATAAATCGAAATGAGGAAGACCCTTCTTTTTCAAGCCAGATTCTCTCGGATTAGCCTACATAACCAGTCACACTTTAGTTGACGTATGTCAATAAATGATGAATAGATTTATCAAATAAATAGGAGAAATGTAATACAATTACCGCGATCCATTCAGCCCAACGATCCTCTGATGCAGTCACGGTGCACGTTGTTGGGTCCCAACCAAAACCAGTCCGTTTGTACACCAAATCGTAAAACTTACGCCAAAGCATTCGAAACCTGTTAGCCTTACCTTTAAGCTGCGCAACTGTGTATTGTGTTTTATTACGTTGGGACAATTCATTCCCGATCTCACGCCAAATTTGCTCACTAAATGTTGATGACAGAAGGTGTCCTTTCTTGAAATGCTCATACATTAATTCGATGAGCAATGACACCTGTGGCATATCCCACCAAGCATCGTCAGTCCGTGACTTTGGATCCGAAGACGTATTACATGCCTCCTTCCCCTTTCGACTCATCTACCATGTAAGTTAAAGTCACGACGTAAGTGAAAAAATCTAAAGTATTAATCATAACTCATAACTTCACATTTGTAAGTATAAACAATATTTCTTCACTATTTGTAATTTACTGTAATTAATCATTATTATAAATTTTTGTAATTATTTTATTTATTATTGGTAGTAAGTACAATCCACTAAATATTATTGTATTATTTCATTAGCATATAACATGTGTATAATAAATATTATTGTATTGTTTCATTAGAACATGATCTAAATATGGATACCATCTCATTATATGTATAGAAACGTAAAAAATAGGACATTAGTTAATAGAGAAATGCCATTAAACAGTCTTAGTCAAGTGAGAAGAATAAATCGAACTTGTGAATTTGATGAGTGTTATGAATGTTCTTATGGAAGTTCAAATTGAAAGGAGTTACTCCTTCGAACAATGTAAATATGAGTCATACGAAATGTATTCTTTAACTTGAAATTGGCGATATAAGAGAACATTCAAGTCCTTAATATTGGTTATTCTTTTTATTGTAATAAAAAGCAAGATGATTTCATTACTGACTTTTGCTTCATCCATCTTTAAATTCTTTTTATTGTTATAGATCTTACAAGTGAAATATGTATGACTGTTGCCTCATCCATCTCTAAATTCAAAAGTCACAACATTAATCTATATATGTTGAATGCATTATACCTTTCTTCTAAGGTTCTTCCTGGATTTTTCCCAATAGTTTCTGAGGTTGTATAAAGTTCTTTTATCTATGATTTTTCAAATTATGTACAGTACCATATAGCTGTTAGTACTTGAGAAGTGAATGAGCTTCAATCCAAATAGACACAATTCGAACTCAAGTAACAAGTAAAAATATTTTGACAATTTTCAAAGTAATGAGCAAACTTCAATTCAGCACTAAACTTTATCGAACAAGAAAATTACTCAGATTTGATCTTTCCTCTGTTAGTTTATGGGAACTGAAAACGTATCAAATCAAAAGCATAGCTACAGCCTTCATCAACCTCATTCAAGATTTGAGATGTAAGATATGAATTAGAATGCTGTAGTATAAAAGAGAATATGCTGTTAATCATCCTCTCTCTTCCTTCCTAATTATTTACTTATGGAGAATATGCGGTTAATCTATTGTCTTAATGTAATCTAAATGTGATTTTGGTATAACTTAATTCACAAAATAATCACGACAAAAGGGGCGAATGGATTAAGAAATTGCATTTATTTACCAACAAAAAAAAAATTACAAGTATGCTTAATCGCAGCCGAAAACAAGCACTAACTACTACATGAAGTTTCTCGCAGCTGAACACTATACTAATGGAGAAGAAAATTCCTATCAGCATCTCGATCACTACTACAAATTTCATATTTCTGTTTCTGCACTGAAGAAAACAACATAAACAGACGGTACGTGGTACAGAGCTAACCTTCGTTCGAGTGCCGCGCTTTCTCTTCCGGCAAGTTATGTTGTTCGAACCACACGACTCGACGTTCGTAAAAAACGGATGGATCCGTGGGTGAGTTTCAGGGGAAGAAGAAGGAGGAGGAGAGCTGGTTTTATTTGAGAAGTCCATTGAAAGGAATGGTTGAGAGAGAAAACCAATTTTAATTGATGGGAAAGAAGCAAATAGTGGCTGACAAGAAAAGACAACTATGACAAGCCTATTTGACCTATTAAATTTGAAATTGAGAAATGAATTGGGAATGCATTCTCACTAAAAAAGGTACAAAACAAACACATTCCCACATTCTCAAACAGTAAAAAGTGAGAAAAATCCCATTGAAAACACAACCAAACCATCCCTGAGTTTTCATCATATTCAACTATATTTGATTCTTCGATGGCCTTTCAATGATCAAATTTGCCTTTATTTTTTAATTTTGCTCAATCTTTCTTCTAGTGGTCTGTTTCACTACTAAAGCTTACCTTAGACGTATTAGTTTTCTATAGCCCTTGAGACGTAAAACGCAGCTGAAATTAGAGTTTAAATTACAATATAATACTGTAATTAGCGATCAAATCGCCCGTCTAGTTGCTGCTACGACGCAGATCTCATGCAAAAAAGAGTAAATTGAATTGTTTAGGATATCAACCTTTTGGTGCACTCTGTTTAATGTAGGTGATTGAACGTTCTCAAGAACGAACCCCGTTCCAAACCAACAGTGGAAACGGCTACTAATTGCTTGACAAAGTGAACGGTGTTCGGTTATCGTCACGGTAGGAACACAAGTGTCTTCCCTCTAAAAATAGTCCACGCCACCTATGACGGAATCTCTTTAACCCTATGCTAGTAGGTGTTAAAGGATTATAGTAGATCAACAATTGATCGATGGAGAAGACAAGAGAGCTCGTTTCTCATTTGAGAGAACAAGAACAAGAGAGCAAAACTAGTAAAGAGATCAAGAGAGGATAACTTATGTATATAATTTTCAACAATAAGCTCTCCTATTTATAGATCTCAAATGAGGCCAAATTCAAATTGTCTTCCTCTTCTTCAAAAGAGGAAGACAAGTTGGATTCTCCTTCTTGAAAAGGGACTAAACTATTTCGTCATATTATTAAGAGAAGTTCCATTTTACTTCTTCTTTAAATGAGATAAAATCATTTTGTTACATTACGAAGAGTTCAATTTTACTTCTTCATCTCAAGAAGACAAATCCAATTTTGCTTTTTCTTCTTGAAATGAGACAAAACCATTTTGTCATATTATGAAGAGAAGTTTGATTTTACTTCTTTTTCTCAAGAAGACAGATCCGACTTTGCTTCTTCTTCTTGAAAAGAGATATAACTATTTTGTCATATTACGAAGAGAAGTTCAATTTTACTTCTTTTTCTCAAGAAGAAAAATCCGACTTTGCAAATCTTCTTTTTGAAAAGAGAAAAAATTATATTGTCACATTACGAAGAGAAGTTCAATTTTACTTCTTCTTCTCAAGAGGACAAGTTCGACTTTGCTTCTTCATAAGAAGACAAGGTCAACTTTGCTTTTTCTTCTCCACAATTAATCAAAACGAATTATTTTCGAGAATTTTATCATGGATTTGTGTGTGACCCTGTCGGTTCACTACTCAGCTAGACTTGGGCTTGTATCATATACAATTTAATTGGAAATTAACTTGCTCAGATTAATTAAATTATATTTAATTAATTACCCTCAATTAACTCATTAATTATATGGTACCCATTAACGTGGGTGGCCATCTAGCAGTACTCCATGGCACTAGGGAATAGGTCAATCTTCGTGAACCTGTAAGCTGAGCGTACTATATAGATACGGTTCCTCCATCAAGCAATCTCCTGATCGAAGTTAAGAGCATGGAATTCGTAATCGGTTCCCATCTTGGACTTCGATATCTATGTATTTCTGTTTGGGTGTCTCCTCAATCAATATTGGAAACACTTTTCCTGTTTGATCGACAACTGTTCCCATGAACTTCTGAAAAATACACAACATAGAAGACATAGGAGATCACCATCATTCTTTCTTCGAACACGAACCTCCATAGACGTTCTGACTGCATTGATACATGGCTTTTTGGTAACCACGTATTTACGTAGCCACGTCAGCTATGACCAAGATACAGTGGCCCCGTACACAAAGCTACTGTGGCTCCTCAAGTCGAAGGACTAATTCATGTACTATCGCAGTCAACTAGTTCTAGTCATATCGATTATACCCATTGGCTTCCATAAGACAACTCCTACGAGTCAGTTCAGTGAACTTGATAAATATTTATCAAACACCACAAAAGTGCGCAGACGTCATACATCATTATCTATGAAATGCGACAATCATCATATGAACGCATCACTTAGTGCAAGTCTTTAAGGAATTATGGTAAATGCCCTGTCTCTCATCAACTTGGAACATTTTATGTCAAGAAATAACCCATATGTGGGTTCATTTTTTCACATGGCCCAAAATAGACCTGATGTTTGCGTCAAAATGTTTTTCTTTATTTTGACTTATTTTTTTATTATTAGAAATCGGAAAAAACACTATTCATCTATTTTGTGCTCAATTTTCAATTGTTTTTCCACCATTCCTTTTGGTTTATTTAAACAAATATTCTAAAGAAAAATATAAATTGCACAATAACTATAAAATAATAAAATTTTATAAAAGTAATGTGAGTCGTCATACTCACCATTTTTATTTTTTTGTAGAATTTTCCGAAGTCGGACAACGACACCAATTTTTTATTTTATTTTTCTGTTTTTATTTGTTTATTAATCATTATTTATTAATAATTTATTACTTAATATTTAATTAATTTTAAATAATTTATTAATACTTATATATAATTTTAATACTAATATTTTTAGTTGTTAAAATAGGTTATAAATATTATTGTGGAAGTTGAGATACGTAGAATCAAAAGTGGATAGTGTTTATAAAAAAGTGAATCGATAAAAACTAATTAGATAGTGCTTGGGAAAAAACACACAACAAAAAAAATATAATATTAATGAAAAGATATCAAATAACAATTCTAAAATTGTCACAAAATTATATATTAAGCGAAAATAATTTTGATCTTGACACTATATGATAATTAGGGACAAGAATAGCATATAAAGTGGTCACTATTGATAAATTATTCCTATACAAAGAAAAATATAAATAAATTATTATGATTAATTAATAAAAAAAGAAATTGATTGCCCCTATAGAGTATGAAGAAAGTGTAATGTGAGAAGAGTCGAGGGAAAGACAAAAAGAGGTATCACATAAATTATATTTACTTTCTGGGATAACTATACTTCCATCTCTTTACATTTAGTATAATTATATATAAATCTCTTATGATTTGAGAAATTATAATCAATATTTTTGAAATTTATTTTCGTCTAACAAATAAATAATCATGTCAGTCAAAATTAACTGAATTTGACGATATTAATAGAATAAACTGAATAAAAATTGATATTTACCCTCGATTGACTTATTTCTAACTTATTACAGGTCAAATAATTTTTTGGAGACTAAACTATCTTTATAACGGTGAACATATACCTCCTCACCTGCATTAACGCGTGAAGACGTATAGGGTAATTTGGTTATAAAAAATTTATGTGACATGCAATAAGTCAATCGTGGGTAAATGTAAATTTTTTTCGATTTTTTTTCTATAATATCAACACATACGGTGAAATTTGACTTACGGAAAGACTTATTAATTTGTTAGACAGAAGCAAACCTCAGGGATATTATATGCAATTTTTCAAACCACAGGGGATCTATGTGTAATTATTTCAAACATCAAAAGAGGGGAGTAAATATAAGTTAATTTTGGATAAATATGAACTTTCTTCCGATTTTTTTTGTTAATATCAACACATACAGTGAATTTTGACTAATATAAAGACTTATTAATTTGTTAGACGGAAGTAAACCTCAGAAATACTAGATGTAAATTTTCAAACTATAGGGGATCTACGTGTAATTATTTTAAACATCTGAAAAGGAGAGTGGAATTATTCCTTAATTTTATACTACACAAAATTGATTTTTCCTGATAAAAAATCGTAATCTCAATGTTTTAGTTATAAATAATTAATTATGTATTGAATACATAATTATTATTTTAGAAACATAAGAACAAAATTTAGTAAATGATTGCCTCACAAATATAGTGATAATAATATACATACAATAAAACCCACTTATATACAAATATAAATACGTACATATAAAGGGGACATAACTAGACAATAAATAGTGAATTTTGTTCCTTAAAAAAATAAAACCAAACGTACGACATTGAAGGTGTTTAATTGAGATTTTCTAAAACATCTTATAAGTTTCTACGTTTTATTGGATTTATTTTTAGATATAACTTTAAATAGTTCAAAATAAGAGAAATTGTAGTCCGGACCTGACTCAGTCGAACTAGAATTGATCATATGGTAAGTACATTATGATTGATGCACAGTTCTAAAAAATGACTAATTATATAATAAATGTGATATATTTACTCTGTAATTGATTCGGACAAGAATTTTTAGTTAAAGCAGATGATTTCCATAAGATTAAGAAAAGAAATTGGAGTAACCTTTCGGCCCAATAGTAGTATTAAAGTGTAGTGTTGGTCATTTCACACCTAAGTAATGTAACCAAAAGGGGAAAAAACAAAAACGAAAAAGAGACTACTTCATCAACCATCTAAAAACTGACACTAAAGCAATACACTTGAGAAAGTTTCTTGCAACCCATGAATAAAAATTAAGATCCAAAAAGTGAGAAGAGACAACAGGAAACAAGCCAAAAATATCATCAATTGCTGCCAAAGAGGAAGGTTTTTGGTACAAAACAAATTATTTCTCTTTCCTATGGTATTAACTTGGCAGTAACTATTCTTTTCTCCCCTCATCATTTCAAAATTTAACCCAAATAAATAAATAAATAAAATCTATGGGCTTCGGAAATAAGAGAATTACACTTGGGAGAAAATAAAATTGCCAACAAGTTATTCATTTACATTGCAGAGCTCCTTCTTGACCAACATTAAAAGCGAAGACAAACGACATCTTAACTGAAAAAACAAGTGTAAATGTAATAACCCTAAATTGTGTATCACGAGGGCTGCCAATTTCTAGGGAAAATTTTCTGTCCCGGAGCGAGGATGGCCATTGGATCAAAACGGACCTTCCTTTCCTGGAATCTTGGCCATTGATCTCCAAAGTGTTGCTTCCAAGCCTCCATGGAGTTGTAGTGGGGAAGGTAGAGTTTGAAGTCAAAGGCATTTGTGGTGCAAGTTCGAACAATCTCTTGATTTTGTGCCATCATTTCCTCAACTGATAGCCCTTTTGGGTAGGGAAAGGAGAAGCGTAGCAAAGCCACCAAGTAAAATACATCCCCTTCTGGCAAAGCAACGGATTTGCGACTGTCCCACCTATTTTTGCGACGGAAGAAGCGTAAAAATAAATAAATACGGACATAATTCTCAAGAAAAGATGTAGGGCCGAGGGGTTTAAGACACAAGTTGAAAGTTTTGTCAGGGTTACAAAGGGGGTGGTCCGTTCTATTACTAGTCCATGTCTGGATCCACTAGCGTGTCGATTGCAGGGTGCACATCTTGTTCAAGTACTTCCACGTGCCGTCTTGTTAATGAGAAAAAAATAATAATTCATATATATATATATATAATTTAATTAAGAATAGTAGGTACGTACGTACTTGGAACGTAGGAGAGGATAGATCAAGATGGGTCCACCAATCCCGTGCTTTAGAATACTCTTGAAGATAAGACGATCAAAATCTGCAATGTTTTTCTGAGAGACAAAGAGGTTGAGCCATGGGTGTGGGGCGTCCCATATACCGCTTGCCTTGGCTCCTTCCTCAGCTCGTTTCACACGTACTAGGAAATCAATGTACCCCACATCTACCTCCAACCTCAGTCCCTCCAAGAACTTTAGCCCTCCCACCAACCTCTCCACCCTCTACAACAAATTAAAATCACCCATGGTAAGATGAAAAACTAGTGTAGTGCCCTGCTGTAATGGGGAATACAAAGAATGAGTAATTAATCCGGACAATGATCACCACAATTGACGCTGACGTGGCATTATGAGAGCGAAAGTGCTTAAATTACGTGTCGATGTCTCAATAAAGGGATCACATTTTGTGGCTGGTAGCTGTTCATGGAACACATTACCATAATGGGCTCAGAGGGCATGGCGGCGCTGAACCCAACCCCGCCATTTCCACCGCCGTGACCGGTGGTTCATCCATCTCTACCACTTTCAGACAGGCCATTTTATGACGTTGTTGTCAGCATCAAACTGTACCTAGCTCAAAACTAAGTCCACTTCCGGTCTTCCCAAGTTACCAATTCTAAAATCTAAAACCACCATTGCTACAAGAAAAGACCAAATGAGAATATATATATATATATATATATATAGTAAAAGTTATTTCATTTTCTTTAAAGAATTTACAAGTAATTCTGCTCATTCTCCTAACAAAAATATATATAGCTAGAGAAACAAATATCTTCGAGTGGAATTACGCACATTAAGTATATTACACATTTATTTACAATTAATAATATAATAATTCTTGGAAAAAAATAAATTCTTCTAAGTATGTGTGCAACACGATATACATATATATATATTATATTTCATACAGATTACCAATATCCTTAATTTGTTCTTACGTAAATTGCAAGTCATAATCGAATCGATATTGAATTACTTGACTTTTGCTACACATTTTCTTAAAATTTTCAAGATTTGAAAAAAAAAAAAAACAACAACGTTAACAACGCGTTGCATTAAATTAGACATTGAACCAAGAAATAAGCAAAGAACCTCGTCAATTGCGGACGGTCCATCCTCATTTTTGTAATGCAATGCTACTTCAAGGCAGTAAAGAACCGGGCCGGCGTTAGGGGTCATACGGGTCGGATCAAATGGTTGATCCGGATTCAATGGCACCGACGGCCATCCGTTGACTGGATCATCGCTGTTGACGAAGACGAAACCTTCCACGTAATCGAATGAGTTGCCATCTCCCCGAGTCACTAGCAACTCAGCATCACGAGTGAACTCGCTGAACTCACTGTAAACCACCCTTATCCACCTTACCTGCTCACCACAATGCACAATATTATTTGTTGAATAAGAAAAAGTCTTATCTAAATCAACCATGTCTGAATCAAACCAATCACAAAATAACTATAATGCACTTATTTACACGATAACATATAATTGGTTGAGTTAATATTAACATTAATTATACATATATGTATGTATTTGCATGTAAATACCATATCTGGTGCAGGTTGAAGCAAAACCCTAGCTCGAGTAATAATTCCGAACTGCCCGAGTCCACCAAGGACACTAAAGAAAAGTTCAGAATTTTGATTATTCGAACAAACTAGTACGTCGCCATTTCCAGTGACCACCTCCAATTCTGTTACATTCTCCGTTTGGGGCCCATAAAGGAAAGCCTGACCACTAACGCCGCCGTTCGACAGCGTGCCGCCCACAGTTAAATCCAAATAATCCGTCCACGAGCGGGGGGCGAGGCCGTAGCCCAACACGCACCGTTTGAGCACGTCCGCCCATAATGCGCCGCCGCTTACGTCAGCGTATGCTGCGGCGGGGTCGACATCGATTTTGTGTTCGATTGTTTTGATGTCGAGGACGAGCCCCCGGTGGGCCATGGCTTGCCCGTTGACGGAGTGGCCGTTGCCGCGAGCAGCCACTGTGAGGTGCTGTGAAAGTAACGCCACCCTTATCACCTTCGCCACGTCGTCGCTGGTTAAAGGCTTAATGACTGCTAAGGGCTTGGAAGACTGAACGGCCCCGAAGTCTTTAGCGGAAGCTTTGAGGGATCCGCCACCGAATTCCACGGTGCCGAGGAGATCGATCCCTGTGAGAAGAGGCAGCACATCGGCGGAGGATGATGATTCGAGGTCGTTGTCGTGATCAAGAAACCGCTCTATGTATGCTATCATTGTTGAAGGCAAACAGGAGTCGATGGAGCACTGAGTAGGAGAAATTATTGGAGTTAAATAGTTGGATGAAGGAATTGAATTGAAGGGAAGAGGGAAATTAAAGGAAAACACAAGGCTTTCAATATCTTGTTGACGCTGTGCATCCAATCATCTGTATCTGTCTGCCACTTCTTCACATAAATTCACATAATGCTTATTTATTTAATTATTCTTTTATGTACTACCCAAATAAAAAAAAATTATTAATTTCCTTATGATGATAATATTGACACTAGAACAAAATATAAAGTATTAGTATCCCAAGACATAATTAATGCATGCAAATTGTTAATTTTCTCATTTTATTCACCTACTCGGACCAGAAAGAGAATATGGTTGGGGGAAGACGAATTGGGTTTTATATTTTTAATTTTATTTAATTAATATATATAAAGTTCTCTTCTTAAAAAAAAATAAATAACGTAATTTTTGTATATATTGCATGTACATGAGATTGAATGGAATAGATGAGTATGATTTGAAAAAATAAAAAAAGGGGGATGTTAGAAAATTAAGGATGATAATTGGGAGTTTGACAAAAACGTCCATAATGTGTACAACTGTTTAATTTCCACTTTCACTGTTTGAACATTAATCATTGTATATATTTGTATCCTTTCATTAAACTAAACTAAGTGTTGTCTGTGTGCTTTACTCATCATCATTATTTTACATCAATGGACTACACACTCTCCTGTCCTCTTCTTCAATTCCTCTCTCTTTTCCCTTGCAACTTGTCATTATTTCACTCATTTTAGTTGCATCAAAATGCAGTTTTAAATGAGCCCTTCTGCTTTCAACCAATGTGGTTATGTGCACATATTTTTAAGGTTGAGAATTTGATTCCAACAAATGTAGTTATGAGATATTTTATAATAATTTATGCCATTCATTATTTAAACTTTTGAATACAATATTAATTTGAAATTATTGATATATTTAATAAATTTTTTTTGGCAAAGTTACGATAAACTAATGGCAAATGCTAATGATAATTTATGATTGTGATATACTATTAGTGTTGGCTTTGGGTGGGCCTAATTATGCCCACTTATAATAAAACTAATGATGCTGTAATAATTCTTGAGACATAATTATTGAAGTTAATTTTGAATTTCATTTGTCTTTTAAGATACATCCGAAATGTGAAAACCCTATTAATTAATATTGAAATTAACATTATATATTGCACCTACCTAATTAATCATATGATAATCCGAAATAAATTTATTATCAATTTACACTAAAATTTTCCCCTGAGATTATTATTATTATTATTATTATTCAGCGTACTAATTGAGAGTAGTTGTCTCATCAAGATATCCGACGTACGTAGACTTCTCTTACAAAGATTCAGTTCATGATTTGTTCTAATAAATATATCATTTTAGATTTGGAGGCTGCCAAATGAACTGATGCTTGATTGATTATGTAATATATTTTATTGTTTAGGGGGAATTACGCTTACTTATTTTTTAGTACAAGTAGCTACGGGGTTTGCTATGACTTTTTACTATCGTCCAATCGTTACTGAAGCTTTTGCCTCTGTTCAATACATAATGACGGAAGCTAACTTTGGTTGGTTAATCCGATCAGTTCATCGATGGTCGACAAGTATGATGGTCCTAATGATGATTCTACATGTCTTTCGTGTGTATCTCACCGGTGGATTTAAAAAACCTCACGAATTGACTTGGGTCACAGGTGTGGTTCTGGCAGTATTGACCGCATCTTTTGGCGCTTACAGACAGACTTACAGCCGGGTCTTCAGCCGCTCTCCTCAAGATGTTAGCTTCGGGCTAATTAATCACCGGGACATGCAGATCGATCCTTAATCAAAATTGATTAACAGATGATTCTATATAGAATAATAATTATTTAATTATCCACGTTAATTGTACCATGAAACATCTTCTTCTGTTGCCTGATCAACTCACCCTTTCTTTTAATAAATTAAGAATACAAAAATATATATTATTCATTTGGATACATTGTATCAAGTGCAAATGCATATATATGTTATCGTAATAAAAAGGGAAAAAATCTAAGAGATAATTAATCATTGCAAAAATATAAACATTGATAGACAATTATTTACCATAAATTTTGGAGGGTTTCAGTTATTTTTTATTTATTATTCAAGCTTGAAAAACACATTAATTAAATAGTTATACGTAAGATTTAGTGAACCATTAATATTTTAGTTGATATCATAGATAGCACAGTTTATGGGCTTGACATATTTGATCCCATAAACTAAAAAATTATAATTTTTTATTCTATGAGACCAAAAAAATTTATAATTTTTTATTTTATGATATCAAAGGTGCTATGATTTTTTTATCTATGTGACCATATATACTAAATTCATAAATTATGAAACTAAAAGTAGGACACTCAATTAATTACGTGTTTGAACCAAAAGTGCATTTTTTCCTCCCAAATCTTTAAGCAAAAAAAAATTAATATAATATCAAACGATGAATAAAGGACACAAAAATATATACATATATGGGGGAGTTAGCCCAATTTAGCGGCCCAAGGCCCAATTCAGGAAATATTCCAGTGGTCAGTCTACTAATCACAAACAGATATTTATTAATTAATTTAACTTTTCAAATTTTAATATTAACTGATAAATTGGTTTTCTTTTCTTTCTTTTTTTTCAGCACACAATTAACAACCTCATTCTTCACAATAGACCCATCTGAAAGCTTTTATGACTTGAGACGATGTGAAAGGTTGTAGTAAGTTGTCTCGCATGCTAGCATCTCTGAATGTTTGGTTCCTTTGGCTATGTCCTCGAGCGAGGTCGATTGGAAGCATGGACAGTACTGAAATAGGCGGAGATTTCGTCCTCCGTCTACACCCAAGAACCCCTTGAATTGAGAATTCTCGAAATAGAGTTTGTTCGAAAATCGTGGGTCACTTTTCGGTGGAAAAAACCCGTATCCCAATCCCCCTCTCGAAGCCACAATACTTTTTCTTAGTGTGCTGCTATGCTTTCCAACTCACTCCAAATAGCTTCAATATCCTGTTGATGCTCTGAAGTGATGGGCCCCTGTAGAATCCGCCTCATCTTATCCTCTAACAACTTAAGCCCTTGCTTATCCACTCGGATGCCCATGCCACACCACTGTGTTGTGAATTTCCCGTCTCCCGAATATTATCCAAGTTCGACATCCAACTATTTGCTACCACTGTTTCACACTGGCTTCATCGCAGTCAAGCCGCCTCAAACTACTACGGTCGAGAAGCACAGGAACCATACTCTGGTGTATCAGTCAATCCGCATGATCAGAGCAGTTCTTAGGTTCATCTTTGACAGAGACATCCGGGGAAAGATGAGTCCATTCCATATTTGCACATCTTCTGTCAAGCCGCTCCCTCACAGAAGAAGAAGAACAAGTATTTCCATTACACCATGTGAAGGGCAGCCTCGTGAAGCCTAAATCTGAGAGGGCACATCTGGCCAAAGCCGAGCAAAAACTCCGGATTTGCCAACTTGGGCGAGGTGGGTGTTAAGTTGTGAAGATTGATTTGAAGAAGAAAAGGATAACCTGATTCAACTTAGAATTCCCAAGTTGAGTTGGAGAAGGATAACCCGATTCAAAGTTGAGTTGGAGAAGGATAACCTCATTCAACTTAGAAATCCCAAGTTGAGTTGGAAAAAGGATAAGTCATGGCTATATATACTACTCTTATTAGCATTGTTTTATAGAGCAAAGTAGAATAGAGTAGAGAGAAAAGAAAGAGTTGAGACGAGGGTGAGTGTTGTTTTTCACGTGTGGTGAAGACTTGCATACAAGTGTGTGTGTGTTGTACTCCTCAATTTTCCTCCTCTTTGAGTGTTTTCTCCTGGCTTGGTATCGCCCCCAGACGTAGGATTTATATCCAAACTGGGTTAACAAATTCGTGTGTCTTTTATCGCCTTCATATTCCACCTGTTATCCATCTTAACCCGATCCATTTCCTAACAACTGGTATCAGAGCCTGGTTCAAGGAGTTAAGATGGAGGGAAAGTTTCCAGTCGAACGGTTCAATGGTTCCGACTTTGGGTTTTGGCGTATGCAGATGGAGGCCTACCTGTACGGGAAGGACCTGTACGAACCACTTGCAGAGAAGTCCGAGAAGACGAGTGATGAAGAATGGAAGGTGCTCGATCGAAAGGCGATGAGCGCAATAATCCTGTCGCTCTCTCGGAATGTCGCCTATCATGTGAAGGGAGCAAAGAGCACGAAGGAAGTTCTACAGACTCTTGCCGATATGTACGAGAAACCCTCAGCAATGAACAAGGTTATGCTGATGAAAAAACTATTCAGGTTGCAGATGGAGGAGAGGAAGTCGGTGGCCGATCACCTCAATGACTTCAACCAACTCACGACACAGCTGGCGTCTGTGGATATCGTGTTTGACGATGAGGTAAAAGCGTTAATTTTGCTTTCATCTTTACCTGACAGTTGGGATGTGGTTGTTACTTCAGTGAGCACTTCGTCTGGGAAGGAGAAGATGAAGTTCGACAACATCAGAGACATGATGTTGAACGAGGAAACCCGTAGAAAGCAAACGGGTGGATCATCTGGCTCTGCGCTACATACAGAGTCCAGAGGGAGACCTGACACACGGGGTAAATACCGTGGAAGGTCAAGGTCAAGGTCCAGGGGGAAGAACAAGGGCAAGAAGGAGATGGTGTGCTGGAACTGCGAGAAGCCCGGACACATGAAAAGCGAATGTCGGGCGCCAAAGAAGGAAAAGGAGGGCCGAACAGCGAATGCCGCGACGGAGGAGATCACGGATGCACTCTTGTTGAGTGTGAGCAGTTCTTCCGATGATTGGGTTGTGGATTCAGGGGCCTCATTCCACTCATGCAGTAACAAAGACATCATGGAGCCATACACCTCAGGTGATTTTGGCTTAGTTTATCTTGCAGATAACAAACCCCTCAAGATTGTAGGAAAGGGAGATGTGCGGATCAAATCAACGAATGGGTCATGCTGGACCCTACATGATGTGAGACACATACCAGGACTGAAAAGGAACTTGATCTCAGTCGGACAGCTGGATAGTGATGGATTCCACACGACGTTTGGAGACGCGAAGTGGAAGATCAGTCGGGGAGCAATGACTTTGGCTCGAGGACTAAAGTCGGGAACGCTCTACATGGCGGGAGGATCTAGTTCAAACATTCCCTTTGCAGGAACTGTATCGCAGGCTAACCTGTGGCACAATCGCTTGGGCCACATGAGCGAGAAAGGAATGAACGTGCTGAAGTCGAAAGGACGGTTGCCCGAGTTAAAATCGGTGGAGGTGGGTCATTGTGAACACTGCGTGTTCGGAAAGCAGAAGCGGGTGAGCTTCTTGACCACAGGAAGAACTCCGAGGAAAGAAAAGTTGGAGCTTGTTCACACCGATTTGTGGGGGCCAGCACCAGTGTCATCTCTTGGTGGATCAACGTACTACATGACATTCGTCGATGATTCCACTAGAAAGGTATGGGTGTATTTCTTAAAAAGAAAATCTGATGCCTTTGATACATTCAGGAGATGGAGGGCACTAGTGGAAAATGAGACAGGTCTACAAGTGAAATGTCTCAGATCGGATAACGGTGGCGAGTACAACAGTGAAGGTATCAAGAATTACTGCGCCGACCATGGAATCCGAATGCAGAAAACAATCCCGGGGACACCTCAGCAAAATGGCGTTGCTGAGAGGATGAACAGAACACTGAATGAGCGTGCGAGATGCATGCGATTGAAGAGCGGACTACCAAAGATGTTTTGGGCAGATGCAGTCAACACGGCTGCTTTCTTGATCAATCGAGGGCCTTCTGTCCCGTTGAACAACAGGATACCAGAAGAGGTATGGAGTGGTAAGAAAGTGGATCTTTCTTTCTTACGTACGTTTGGTTGTTCAGCCTATATTTTGAACGATGATCGGACTAAGCTGGATGCTAAGTCGATTAAATGTACATTCATTGGGTATGGGACTGACGAATTTGGGTATAGATTCTGGGATGATCAAAACCGGAAAATAATTCGTAGCAGGAATGTTATATTCAATGAGGATGTAATGTACAACGACAGGAAGGTAAGCCCGGACGATGACAAGAAGGAAAGGGAATTTGTTGATCTCGATATTTCAAATTCCGGGATCATGAGACCAGCAGATACGGATTCAGTGGGAGTTCAGACGGACGAAACCGAACAAACGGAGATAGAGCCAGAACCAGTATCGGAGGAACCGATTACTGAAAGCAGCACACCCTTGGCACTAGGTCGAGAACCGAGGCTGAGAAGGGCCCCAGATAGGTACTCCCCCTCTCTTTATTACTTGCTTTTGTCTGATTGTGGAGAACCCGAATGTTACGCAGAGGCAGTCAATGATGTCCACAAGAGCAAGTGGGAGCTTGCGATGAACGACGAGATGAACTCGTTGAAGAAAAACAACACATGGGAATTGTGTCAGCTCCCAAAAGGAAAGAAGGCCCTACAGAACAGATGGGTCTATCGGGTTAAGGAAGAATCAGACGGGAAGAAGCGGTACAAGGCAAGACTCGTAGTAAAGGGATTCCAACAAAGATACGGTATTGACTTTACTGATGTTTTTACACCTGTTGTCAAGTTAACTACTATTCGTCTTGTGTTGAGCATGGTAGCGGCAGAGAACTTGGAGTTACAACAGATGGATGTAAAGACAGCCTTCCTACACGGGGATCTTGAGGAGGAGATATACATGGTACAACCAGAGGGGTATAATGGAGATGATCAGCAGGTGTGTCGCCTGAAGAAAAGCCTGTATGGATTGAAACAGGCTCCGCGGCAGTGGTACAGGAAGTTTGACAACTTCATGCTAGAGATAGGTTTCTCTAGATGCAATGCTGATCATTGCTGCTACGTGAAGAGGTTCGATGAGTTTTTTATCATTCTACTCCTGTATGTTGATGACATGTTGATAGCAGGATCAAATGTCAAGGAGATCAATAGGCTCAAGGATCAGTTATCGAGGAAGTTTGACATGAAAGATCTTGGCGAAGCAAGACAGATATTGGGCATGAAAATCACAAGGGACAAAGGTATTGGTAAATTATGGTTATCTCAATCTGATTATATTGAGAAGGTATTATGCAGATTCAAGATGGAAAATGCAAAACCGGTTGGAACGCCATTGGGAAATCAGTTCAAACTATCCAACAGTGATTCGCCCCAGACTGACTCCGAACGTGCAAAGATGAGAGTCACACCGTATGCCTCAGCAATTGGGAGCCTGATGTATGCTATGATCTGTACTCGACCGGATATAGCACATGCAGTGGGAGTAGTTAGCCGTTTTATGAGCAATCCAGGAGTGATGCACTGGGAAGCTGTGAAATGGATTCTTAGGTACCTGAGGGGTACTAAGGACCGAGCATTGGTGTTTGGTAAGGGCAAGCTTACCTTGTTTGGGTTTGTTGACGCTGATTTTGCAGGGAGTGACTATGACAAAAGGAGGAGCACTACAGGGTACGTGTTCACATATGGCGGTACAGCCGTATCCTGGGTCTCAAAGTTGCAAAAGGTTGTCACACTGTCCACGACGGAAGCTGAGTACGTGGCAGTTACTGAGGCAGCTAAGGAGCTCATTTGGCTGCAACACTTGTTGGGTGAATTAGGGAAACCTCAGGCAGATGTGATTCTTCATAGCGATAGCCAGAGTGCGATCCATCTGGCAAAGAATCCCGCGTTCCATTCGCGGACAAAGCACATCGAGATCAAGTACCATTTCATCCGACAACTTCTGGAGAAGAAGGCACTGCAGCTGGAGAAGATCCAAGGAGAAAAGAATCCTGCGGACATGCTGACCAAGGCGGTTGCGATGGCGAAGTTGAAGCTGTGTACGGCTTCGACTGGCCTTGATGACTAGAGTGGACAAACCCGGCGGTACCAAGAAAGAAGTGGAGAAAAGCTAATCAATCTTCAAGTGGGAGATTGTTAAGTTGTGAAGATTGATTTGAAGAAGAAAAGGATAACCTGATTCAACTTAGAATTCCCAAGTTGAGTTGGAGAAGGATAACCCGATTCAAAGTTGAGTTGGAGAAGGATAACCTCATTCAACTTAGAAATCCCAAGTTGAGTTGGAAAAAGGATAAGTCATGGCTATATATACTACTCTTATTAGCATTGTTTTATAGAGCAAAGTAGAATAGAGTAGAGAGAAAAGAAAGAGTTGAGACGAGGGTGAGTGTTGTTTTTCACGTGTGGTGAAGACTTGCATACAAGTGTGTGTGTGTTGTACTCCTCAATTTTCCTCCTCTTTGAGTGTTTTCTCCTGGCTTGGTATCGCCCCCAGACGTAGGATTTATATCCAAACTGGGTTAACAAATTCGTGTGTCTTTTATCGCCTTCATATTCCACCTGTTATCCATCTTAACCCGATCCATTTCCTAACAGTGGGCCTTCCATTTTCTATGTGATCTAGAATTTCGTTAAAATCCCCCACGTAGAGCCAGGCTCGATTGGACTGATGGTGAAGGCAAGATAGGAGATTCCAAGTTTACTGTATCAAGTTCGCCATAAATTTCGGTGAATCGCCGCCAGTCCAGATTATTGTCCAACTCAACAGATTCATCAATGTGATTATGAGAGTAGTTTTGGAGGAAGCACGCTAACTATCTTGGGCCACAACAATGCCAATCCCTCACCTTTTCCCCAAGCTGGCACACAAATAACCTTCATATCAAAACTCTTTTTCACTAATTCTATGAGGCTAGATCAATATTTGGTTTCTGCCAAAAATACCAAAGAAGAGTTATTTGCCCGAAGATGCTCAACTGTCCATGGCCCCCTAGTCTTAGGGATGTAAAATATCTTTTCAAATATAAATCTCGCAAGTGTTTTTGACTTGTTATATTGAATAATGGAATATTGTCTTTTTATAATAATAATAATAAAATGAGTGGTGCAAAGGCGTTGGATGATGTGGGAGAGGGAAATGAATGAAGACAAGGAGGAAAAGACGTTCACGTGCGCAACCATCAATTATAGCAGCTTCCTATTCCTATTCCGGATGTCTCTCTTCTCTCTCTCTCTTCACCCCTTACCCTTGCCTCTGCACACACCACACGTGTTATTTGTCTTGCTCTGTCTCTATTCTTTTTCTTTTTTTAAATAAATATTAAATTTTTTATGTACGTAAACCTTTTCTATCTCTCTTTCTCTCTCTTCCCAAATTAGGTTGATGATTGAAAAGATTGCCTTGCTTTTGGGGGCAGATATTCAAAATTATGGTAGAGGTGATGAGTACAATTATTCTTCATGTTAATCCAAATTAGAACAAAAGTTTGATATTAATACAAATCATCGCATCGGTGGTGGAAAAAAGATCAATTTTCAAGATTTATATTATAATTGCTTCAAATATTTTTCATACAAAACCAACAATTATGATTTTTTAAAATTATAATATAGTGAATTGATTTAATTATGAAATTTTATAACTATTAACAATTGAATTATAGGAGGCTAATTTGATTATTTGCTCAATCGTTTTCTAATCATATCATAGTTAATGAATCAAGGCCATGTCTAATCACTTGATTCTTCTGAATTTATAAAATAATCATGTTTCATTTAATGTAATTAAGCATTTGATCAAATAATTTAAGGTATATATTAGATTGGATGAATTTAAGGTAGCATATGAACCTACCCCTCGTACCCGGCCATTTTTCTTCCTTCTGCTCTCTCTCTCTCTCTCTCTCTCTTCAACCTATCAGCTCCGTAGCCCTTTTCGACTTCCCTTCTTCCCCTCAACACTCCTCATTATTAGGGTTTCTTCTAATACAGAAACACACACACAATAGTTAATCATCCTCCCATCATATCAGTTTTTCTTCATAACTACCTCTACAAGGATGCATTCGGGTTTTCAGATCCCCGAAATCGAGCACCGCCGCTGCCACCACCACCATATCGTACCACCCGAAACTAGTTGCACCGCGCTTTTATTATCCATGAACCAAACCCATAATCTTGAACAAACCCATGCTACCCTACCCACAACCCAGCAACTGTTCCTCGACCAGCCCGTTTTTCTTCCACCCCACCTGAACGCCGCCGGCGCCGCTGCTTCTTCACCCTTTTTTCCGGTGAAATTCAAGCTAGATTTTAATGGAACTTGCACAAGTAACCATGTTGACGGTGCTGTCAGTCGTGGGAGCGAGCGATATCAAGTCCCCGAGGCCCGACACCACTCTTCTTTCATCGGGATGCCGCATTCTTGGCAAAACCAACAAGATTCTGCTATTAAACAACCCCCATTCTGGTAAATTTTCACTTGTGCAGCTTAATTTGGACGAAATCACAGCATTAGTATAGATTTACTCTTGATTTATGAATGATTAATAGTTCCATCCTTGGTAAGTATAGATTGGAAGTCATTGATGTTGATGGATCTGGTCATCGATCCATTTTCTGGTTAAGTTAATTTAAATTTCATGGTACTGTACGTTGAGGTCAGAGTTTCTGGCATTAATTAACGTTCGCAGGGAGGCACGAGTATCCAATGAGAACACTGACATGGTTGACGGACAAGAATACAGAGAAATGAGCCAGAAAGAAGCTGTAACGAACTGTTTGGAGAGCAGAAATAGAGTACTCTATGGCGAGCTAGAAGCAATATACCAACGCCCCGACGCTGCAGAGAATAGCCAAACAAGTCCTCCCGAGATCTTGCCCGTCGGCTCCTCAGGGGCCTCCATCGGAGAGTTAGGAGCATCAGAATCCATGAAAAAGGGTAAAAGGAAGAAGAGAAAAGGAAGGGGTAGTGAAAAAGTGATGATGAATCCAATGGCTGAGTTTTTTGAAGGATTGGTGAAGCAAGTGATGGATCATCAAGATAATCTAGAGAAGAAGTGCGCACAACTGATTGAGAGACTGGATGAAGAGAGAAGGGAAAGAGAGGAGGCGTGGAGGAGCCATGAACTGGCCCGTTTCGAGCAGGAAGCCGAAGCGAGAGCCCGGGAGAAGGCCTCAGCAGCGAGTAGAGAAGCCGCCATTGTTTCCTACTTGGAGAAGATCACAGGCCAAAGAATCAGTCTTTCCAATAATCTCGAAGAAATGAAGCTTGATGATTAATTACTTAAAATATTATAGGTGGAGGAAGAAATGAGAGAAAACTGAAGGGCCGATTCAAAGTTGCGATCTTGATTATATATGTTTTTCAGAATGTTGGTCTGGAGAAAATAAGACAAGGGGTATTGATCAATAGGGTGAAAAGGGAAGTGAAGATATATATAAATCAGAACCGTGAAAGGCTTCATCAATCTTGATTGATGTGGTAAATTAATTAAGATTATATAGTTTGAAGAAGGTCCGTGAACATCATCATCATCATCATCATCATCATCATCATCATCAAGATTTGAAGGATAATTGTAGCTAGCTAGGTCTAAGGACGAGAATTACAAAGTATAACAACATTTCTTGTATGATCAATTTTGACGACCTGGAACATAATTGGATAGCATGATGATGAGATCCTCGTAATGAGCTAGCTAGCTAGGGTTTCTATTTATTAATTCCTTTGTTTATCTAACAGAGTCATTTTAAGATAAATAATTGATTGTTTTCCTATATATGGCTTGCACAAATTTATTTTGTTATTTATGTACAAGTACCTACACCTCTCCTCGACACATATATATAATGATCAATATCTCATTTTTCTTAGTTTTCTTGCATGTCATTTTTTGTTTCTAGCTAGTTAGTGTACATAACATCATGTTGCGGGATTTCTTCTTACAAAACCATGTGAAGATCGATATATAATTTTGGACAGGTACATTGAATTCCCAGCTGCATGTTTATATATATATATATGGGATCATTTAATTTGTAGAGTAAATTAATAATAAAGTAGCAGCATTTTCTGTTTTGTGTACGTATGCACATGCATGATTATTAACTATACATCCATCTGCGATCGTATACGTTTTTATACGTACACTGCTACTGCTTAGAATTTGCAGACCATCGATACTTCTTTTACACAAAATATTATATGAATTATGAAGAAATGATATGCCCTTGATTTCATCAACCTTATAAACAGCTATATATACTTTTTATTGATGATAATTTATTCCTTTATTCAATTTTGAAGGTTATTGTATATAATAAGATTATAGTAATTAAAAATGGCCATATAAAAAATTGATTTTCTTTTGCTCTCTTATTCTTAATCAATTCATTTTCACCCTTTCCAATTATTAATTATAGTGAACATTGAAATTTTGGTCCAGTAAGTTAAAGGGGTGGAACTTTTGGTCCCGCCCGAATTAATTTTTGTAATTTAGTTATTAATTTTGTAATTTTGCTAATTCAGTTTTTTTGGCAAGAAAATTACACGTGACTTGTATATGACTTTAAATCATTATTTTAGTCCTGTAAATTAATTCGTGCAGCACAAAAAATGACAACTCTCCAAAGGACTGAAAATGTCAACATTCCGTAAGTTACAAGACTAAAGCAATAACTAATTAATTGGCCATGTGCAAGTCACATACAATTCTCCTGCAAAAAGATGAAAATTGCTAAAAATTTTAAAGTTACAGGATGAAATTACGAAAATCAATTTATGTAGTTATGAAAATACTACACCATATAAGTTACAGGACTAAAATTATAATTTTTTTTCCTTAATTATATATTAGTTGTTATAATGTAAGTATGTATTAGACTGAATTTCATTACATATTGATACGTATATAATAAAACGGTTTAAATCCATTTTTTGTCCCTTAATATATGTTATCTTGCGTTTTTGTACTCCTTGAACTTTGTAGAATAGTATTTTGATTTTGTATATTTGCAATTTTTGTGATTTTAGTTTTTTTTTCCCCCTAGAATTCACCATTTTCACCAGAAAATGCATGTGACATTCTAAAATTGGACTTTTTCCTAGTAGCTCTTTTCTACAAGCATTTTGTATAAATTTTCAGAGTAATATTTGGGTCATACATCTTTTTAATATCACGATTTTAGTTCTTTTTTGTTGGAGTTCACCCTTCTTGTCAATGTGATTGAATTTCGATGAACAAAAAAATTGAAACCCTCAAAAATAAAAAAAAAATACAAAACTAAATACTAAGTTATGAAATAAAAAATGTGTTTAATCCTAATAAAAGTCTAGTGATGAGTATTTGGACCAAAGAAAGCGAAAATAAGGTTTGTTAAAGTATATATATATACTTCTCCAAATATAATTATTGTTAAAATAGATAGAGGTATTAGTTAATTCATAAATATGTAGTACGTACGTAGCTAGGTAGGTAACATGTTGATAAATTATAAACATAGACAGCAGAGATCATAAAACATGGTAATCGCTGCCGACAATTTCAATGTACGTAGCAAAAAGAAACATAGTACAATATTGGCTATGATTTCAGTCCCTCGATTGTAAAAGGTGATGTTGCACCAAACCGGAAAGCCAACCAATTTCAGACACTGCTGCCTACACCCATCTGCATTTAATTTGTCAATGTCAAAATATAAAGGGGTTCAGATTTCCCATCTTAATCAGAGTTTGATATGGGTGGCCGCCGGACCCCTCTTCACATACGATAAAAAAGCCATTGAGCTTTCAAGAAAAGCTGCATGCTCGTTTGCAATTGATGAGGTCCAGGTTGGGGGATGGGGACTGGGAGGGGAACCAGACATTGCTTATTAATGCTGGCTAATTGATGCACCTACGTAGGGATCATATATTCCATGCCTTGCCGAAAATTCTTACACAAAATAGGTTTGATCCAACTAAATTAACAAAGTAAGTATAATACCTTACCATGTAATTAGTCATTTTCTCTTAATTGTACACTAAGCTGCCGCATCTGAACTAATCATATGATAAGTGTAATATATTTGGGTTGGTCGGGGAAGACGATGGGGGGTGGGGGGTTATAATTTTTATTTTGAATTTTTTTATAAAAAATAATAATTACATATATTATAAATATATTTAATAGTTATAACTTATATATATTATAAATTAAAATAATTATATATAAATAGACTTAGTTTGATCGTTAACTAGAAAGAGTATTTTAGTCATTGTTTCTAAAAAAATAGGTTCAAATTAACCAAGGGGACGGTGTGATTATTTATTCGTAACACAAGAATAATTTTTTATATTAAAAATTTTATAGAGAGATTTTTTATATTTTGATATATCACAGGAGGTCAAAATAAATTTAACCCATTTTTTCCGGTTCTTGCTAGTTTTGTATTGCAAATTCTTCTTGTTGTTGGATTGAATGAAATTAGTTTTGAACAACTTTTCCTGTGTGTGTGTGTGTGTATGTATGTTCCTCATTTATTGGAATCATGTGTTGGGCCTTTAATTTAATGGCCAAGTTTGTCACTGGACTGCACAAGATTTAACATAGTCCAAAGATTCTGACCAAGAAATAAAAACAATTTGTGGACGTATCTCAAATGTCGTTGTAGTATAGTGGAGAGTATTCCCGCCTGTCACGCGGGCGACCCGGGTTCGATCCCCGGCAACGGCGTTATTTTAATTTTCCCCCACTCCTTCTTTTCATCCCCTCCAACTCCAAGCGGCGACAAAAAGGATTGTGGTGCAGCGCCACATCAAGCATCAAGGATTTTGGTGCAACCGCAACCTGAAATGCTGAGGGCGGCGGGAAAGGATTGCCTGTCCGTGGCCGTGGCCGCACCTTTTTTATATAGGATTTGAATTTTTATTTTAAATGATATTAAATATTTATATATACAGATTGTGTGTATATTGTTAATATGAGTAGAGAAGAAATATTAAATCTCTTAAAAAAATGTCATAAAACTTAGTGCTCTAGAGACTATATAAATAAAAAAAGAAACAAATAATATTGGCTAGAATTGTTGTTCAAGTATAAAAAGAATAGGATTCCTTATTCTTATTTTTATTCCACATCATAATGCAATAGATGCCATAATTGTTAGTGTTGGATACTTAATAATATTTGAATACCATATTTCAAAGTTGGTCTCAGACATGTACTTGTTTTAACAACGCCTTAAAATCTATGTTTATCGATTAAGTTTATATAAAATTAATTGAAGCTAAATATTATAAACAACTCCTTATTAATTTATTAGTAAAATTATAAATATTAATTTTTGTTCACTCCCAAATTTTATTTTCAAAGTTTGGCTACTATATATTATCTAATTTATAATTTTAATCATCCAACAACTAGTTAAGTCGGTTAATCTCCATTACATTCTCATCCATTTTTTGTAGCAAATTAGTCAAATGCCTTGTAGATTATGGATTATAATTTTATTTATTTTTTTATCAACATTAAAATAACAATTCAAAACTTTTATTTAAGGATTACATAATTGTATTAAATACCGATTGAGTTGTTGGACGTGATAGTGGAATGGGGGCACGCTTGAGAGAATCACTACCTCCATCTCCATCTCCATCTTTGTGAGCCCCACATGCTACTTGTCTGCTCCACCTCCCACCCTATATATGCTGCACCTGCACGCCTGCCTCTCATCCACTCATTTATTTATCCATCACTATACATATGTACACATTTATTTATTTATAAGAGAGTGTGTGTGTGTTTGTAGGTAAACAACGTAAAGGTAATACTAAATAGTAGAGATCTGGAAATGGGGTCAGAAGGAGTGGAGTTGTTTGGTTGCAAGAATGGTTTGTCATCAAAAGTAGATGATAAAGAGTACTATGATGAAAGGAATAAGGGGCAGATGATGATTGTAATTGGTTCGAAGAAGAGATTGATGTTGATCTGAAATGGTCTTTTGCTTTGAACAGGTGGGTGTGGGTGTGTTTGTTGTTTATTAAAAGCATTAATTAATGATGTTGATGTGGAGAGAGTGGTGCACAAAGGAACAAGTATAGCTCTTCTGGACACCAAACGCTTCGGGAAGGTTCTGGTGATTGATGGGAAGATGCAGAGTGCAGAAGTTGATGAGTTTATATATCATGAATGCTTAATGCATCCTGCTCTCTTATCTCACCCCAAGTATCACTCTACCCGGACCTTCCCTTGTATCAATTTTTATTCTTAATTAATGTAAGTGATATATAGCCCCAAGACTGTGTTTATAATGGGAGGAGGTGAAGGATCTGCGGCAAGGGAAGCACTTGAATACACAAAGTGGTCATGTGTGATATCGATCACGTACGTACCCTTACATGAATATATATTGCGAAAAGGATACATAGAATTACATGTTGTACGTGTGACGAATGAATGCAGGAGGTTGTTGATTTTTTGTAGAAAGCATCTCACAGCAAACCACGACGCTTTTCGCAACACCAAGCTTCATTTAGTCATAAATGACGCCAAGTAAGCAAATCTTGAGAATGTAATTCACATGTCACTTCTCAACCCCATATATATATATTTGGTTTTCCTCTATACAATATGAAGAGCTGAAGTGGAGAGGAGAGAGGAGAAGTTTGATATTATAGTGGGAGACTTGGCTGATCCTGTTGAAGGAGGACCTTGCTACCA
This sequence comes from Sesamum indicum, assembly GCF_026168435.1. Classification (NCBI taxonomy): domain Eukaryota; kingdom Viridiplantae; phylum Streptophyta; class Magnoliopsida; order Lamiales; family Pedaliaceae; genus Sesamum; species Sesamum indicum. Next base: position 2,160,538 of record NC_142657.1, on the reverse strand, counting down.
ACTTCTTTCTATCAAAACATCCTCAACCCCAATGGCATGCATCTTTGTCACTCAGCTCCAATTATATATATCCCTCTTTTGCTTTTCCTTCTTTAATAATATTCCAAGACCACATAATATTATACAGTTGATGTTGTAATAGATAGGATTCTGAGATTTGGTTCTTGATTGCATGCATTGTGCATAGGCCGGACCAGCTGGGGTGTTCACTCATAAAGAGGTCTTCTCATCTATATACAACACAATTAGACAGGTCTTCAAATGTAAGTCTCTTAAGGATGGGTGTGGGCTCGTGAGCCTCCCACATTCCAGCTAAAATAAAATGTTACGTGCTTATATATGCAGATGTTCGTGCATACACCGCTCACGTCCCATCCACACCTAAGTTGATGTAATGTTTGTTTGAGTGTAATGCTGAAAATTCTTTAGGCATTTCATACTAGCTCACTTGCTTTAATTAATTGCACATCACAGCGCATTTGCCCTAATTTTTGTTCAACAACAAAAAGTCTATATATTATTTTGATTTATGTAGAAAATATTTTATTCAAATCAGAGATATATAGACACAATATTATAATACGTTACTAATATATATATTATTACACCAACTGGAAATGCGAGAGACGGAATTAATGATGGAACTCTCATAATAAAAATCTCTTTTACAATAAAATTAATTCTCATTACAAAATCTAATCTGGAACTGTTTTTAAGTCCTCTTAACTGGATCCAAGTTAGATTCAGCAACAACAGCAGCAGCAATGACCCCAAGCACCACTCCACCAGCCACACTGCTCAGCAGGAAATTTGAGATACTTTGATGAGGTGGCATCCGAATGGGTTTTTACGTGGCGGATTCATGGCAGGGATAAGCTTATCAAGATTCGTCGGATTTCCTAAATATCAATGTTTCAAATGTCGAAAACAAGGAAACACTTGATTGAATTGACATCATTCTCCTTCCAAACAAGGAGGGTGCTGTAAGATATCAATATTAAACCATTCTCTTACATGACAATTTAACATTTTAAATGTGACCCTTGTTTAACATAAATTGTTCATAGTAGAAAATCTGTTGGAAGAGAAGACAGGATTGATGGGGGTAACCGATTCCCATTCCATGGTTTTTCAACAAGTCGAAACCTTATAATATAATCCGGCAGCAGATTTGAAATGTATCTTGTTGCAAAATATAATTTCTCCAGGGGAATGTTGGAGCCAATATGGACCATTACATCAAAAGACTTCAATCTGCAGTTAATAAGTTTCAATTATTACACAAGTAAATACTAAAATTAGTGAAATTTGAATTCAGAATTTCTTGATTTTGACAAAACCTCGTGGATTTTGTAATAGTTTTCAACTTCGAAACCTAGAAATCCAAAATTCAATGTAACACAAGCAAAATTCTAAGAAATGCAAAGGCAAAGCTGAAGCATGAATGCTAAGTCCTCCAATCCATCCTCATCTTGTAGTTCTGGACTACATATGTACACATTACAAAACTGCTGCTGCTTATTATTAGTCTGCTTTAACCAACCTCCATGGCCATTTTCTTTCTTAACGAATCCTTCAGCACTCACAACCAACAAAAACTACTGTCAGCAGCATTACCCGTAAAGAACAGGCAGCACATGTGTAAATCTCTTGACAAGCAATTGATTTTCCACATGCAAACAAGAAAATCGCCCCATGCTCTTCGTCTGCACCAGAAAATGAAATTGGTCTAAAGAACACTAATTTTCTGAGGACAAAAGAAGACTTACTAGAGTGGAAAATGCTGGTGAGTTTTTGAGATGGATCACAATCATTTGCTGGTTTCCGCTGCTGTTGTTTGTGAATCCATAAGGTGAACTTCTTGAGGAAGAAGATCGTATCTGATATTCAGCTCTTCAAAAATCTTTTTCATCTCCAGGACCAGATCCGTTTTGCGTCTGCTCTTCTCTGGATAGTCTTGGAAGTTCATTGTGTGATTGAAAAAGAGAGTCATCTTTATCTTGTTCACGTTTTCAATCTCCTTCACGACTAAGTTGTGATTAGGATGCCAATGCTGCGGGTTTTGCTCCAAGTACCTGACAGTTCAGAATGCAATTACAAGATGAACAAATGTAAAGAGCATATATATCTAATTTACTTGTATATAATCGACTATCACGTCAATTTATGTTGTGGGGTTTCTCCCTAAAATGGGAACCTATTCCTCCAATTTTGCGTTCGAAAGGAAACAGGTAGTTCTTGTGAAAATCTATTGTAGAATCAAATTACATTCAGAACTAAAGTACAGAACAAGCTTCTATCTGTAATCACAGCCACGAAAACAGAAATATGAAGTTGATTCCCAAGTTAGGTAAATCAGATATTTAATTCCTTCATTGATGATAAAATCTATATTGACAACAAATTTTATTATTACCACAAGAAAGCAAGCTAAATGTAACTTACTTCTTTATTTTCTCTTTTAAAGCGCCGATTTTCTCCATTGGCGTCTTGAAATCAATGCAGAAATCAAGTGAATCACCCATATCTGGGCTTCTATAGAAATTGCTGATGGGTTTGGTAGCCAAAACAGCATTGGGATAATATACTTTCTCATTATCAGACTTCAAAAAGACAGTCGTTAAGATATTCATCTCTTCCACGACCACCTGTAATTATGCAAAGAGAAATGTATTTAATAAAAAAAGGACTCAACAAACTGAGGCATGAGCAACTTCCACCAGTTACCTGGACACCATCGACGACACAACGGTCGCCAACATCGAACGGATGCATCACAAACACAAAGATAATAGCTTCGAATATAGTCTTGCAAGTGTTTCCGAACATAAAAACAGCCAAAACAAGCTGTGATGAGAGAAAAACAAGCACTTTGGTGGTTGCTATTCCCGTCAAGAGAAGCCACACTACTATGATGATAATAATCAAAATCACTGTCACGAGCTTGTTCAGTTGCTTTACAGCTGTTTTGGTGTCATTCAAAGCATGAGCTAGTGCTTTGCGACCATTGTAAACCTTCACCTGCATAACAATGTAGAGAAATTTTTCCTGTGGAACTATAACATAGCTATACAAAAAGTTACCAGGCAGACAAACATATTATATTTCTCATGAGATGTTATGGAGAGTGGCAAATAGATTACGTTTTTTAGTTTTAATTTTTATTTAGTATCTCTGAATTTTAGCAAAAGTCAATTCCAATGGAGAAATCTTGAAGAACTCTTCCTTCTTGTAAATTCTTATTTCTAGTTATCTCCACAAAGTATTACACAGATCTTTAAACAATTTTCAGAATTTTTCCATATTAGGACTACAACTGCAAAAAGGCGATGTGAAATCCACTGAGCTTTCAAGTTAACGAGAATGAAAATAAAGGACATACCACCCAGTCTGTCAAAGCTTTTCTGTCAATCTGCCCAGTCTCAGCCACATCAATCATTGGCATTACAAGCTCAACCTCTTCTTTCAGCATGAATCTCCTTAGGTCATATTCATCAATATACCTGTACATTCAAGATTACAATGCAACAGTGAGAGAAATGGACGTTGCTGGAGCAACTGTAAGCACAATCCTAATAGATGGCTTTTCTCACTTGCAACCAGGCTGAGCTACATTCCTGAAGATGTGATATGCTGCTGCAATTGCCTCCTCCTCATTTGTTATCTCCTTATCTGCTTGTTCATTACCTCCATCATAGACACTTTCATCAATTGCATTTGAAAGCGTCGTGAGACCTGAATTAGATATTACATCAACCAACATCTTCATGGTCCAGGCGGAGACCTTTTCTTGCTTCATCTGATGGAGTTTATTTATATCAATCACCTCTTTCTCCTTCTTTTCCTTGCCTTCCTTCCCCTTCTTTGTCACACGAAAACTGAACTGACTCACATTACTGTTTGTTTTCCCCAACATTTCTGCCGACTCCAGAACTGGCGGGCCAGACAGTGTGAGTAATATGTACTGATGGAAGATTGACTCCTGAATCCTATCAAAGAATGTATTTACGTGGAAAGAAGATGCCAAAATCTTCAGCAGCAAAGTCTTCAAGAGCCATAAAAACGCACCAATAAGCATCGCACCAATAGTCCAAGTTATGAAATCCAAAATTCGGGTAGTCAGACGGGACCCCTTCACCGCTTCCTGGAATAGCAGAACCCAAGTGACGAGCACTAAACCCAACCAAATACAGGTCTGAACGCTCTTCTTCAGACCATAAACAAAATATAATACCTTCTTTTTCAGCAAAAAGTTTAGCTCGATCAACAAAACAACAAAATGCATCAACCATTCAGTAACCAACAAGCCACTAAAAGTCACCAAAACAAGCACACACCACTTCCAAATAGGCAATCCCCAGAGTGTCAACTTTTGCAACCAATGTACAGTCAAGCTTGCAACCAAACACCCAAGAATGCATAGAAACAGCAACCACTCAACCAAAACCTTGGCTTTCACTTTCCTATACTTAAGCTTTTTCCTACTGCTGACTCTTTTATATATTTCCTCGTCCTCATCCACTCCTCTAAAACCACCAGGAGATGACATCAATGGTGTTTTTGGAGTAATCGGCACCGACCTACTAATTTCTTTCATGCTAGCACTATTAACATCCAGTTTCGTATTAGGTGAATTGCGAGTAGATATGACATTTTCTTCCGCTGAGGGTCCATTTTCCTCAAACATCTTACCATCAATCATCACAGACTGTTCACCAAATCTAGATTTTGGCTTTGAGTAAACTGACCTTGATAAAGATTTCCTCCGAGTGAGAGTCTCGCTAGTGGGGATTTTGGGAGGCCTATTGGAGCTAGGACCAATTCTTACAATTTCAGGAGAAGGACAACTAATGGACACTGACTTTTGGGCACTAAATGCTGAATCACTTGACGCTTTATGAGGTGAATCAGCTGAAAGTCTATGTCTTTGATCCTTTGCAACATCTGGGGTTGGAAATTTTGAATCTTTTCCATCCCCAGGAACGTTAATGATGACATCAGTAGCTCTTTTCTGATTCTCCGTCATACTTATTTCTCCGCTAATCTTTGGTGCTTTACCATTTGCATCCATCCTGTAAAAACCTGCCCGAATCAAACAAAAGAAGCACAAGATTTATATTTTCCTCAGAATGTAATACAAATCTGAAAAAGGAAAATGAGGAAAATCGCGGCAAAGAAATAACCCCTTTTAAACATAAATGATACTCACGAAACAATAAATAAATGAAGATAACAAACTAGACCTAGTTGCATTTTTCTATTTTCTTGAAGAATACATCTCACTGTCAGTTGTACTTGAAGAAAATCCATACCTAAGGTGCTAGTGCATTATGCACCGATAAACCACTCTCAATACCTACACAACCATAAAGTCAAAAGACACAAGCTTTTCGAGCCAAAAGAGATGAATTTTATTTCTGATATTAAGACTAGTAAAGAGGTCAGGAGTTTGCTTGGTTACCGGAGAAACAGTCGCCGTCAGCTGAGAAAAATAAAGATCTGGTAGCTTGCAAGCTCTACAGCCGTTGGGAGTAGCGGTATAACAAAAGTAAACCAAGGACGAATGTTGGTAAGAAGTCAATCATAAAGGTAACAAGCTGAGAGAGAGAGAGAGAAGGTGACGGACAGAGAGAAGCGTAGATGAAATATTTGAAAACGCTGCTGCTGCTGCTGCTGCTGCTCAAAACCATGTCTTTATTTTTATAAATCCTTTTATTATTAAGCAAATAAACTGAAGATATGCTGCTGTTTTACTCGGATATTATTCTCATTCACTCACTACTGCTACTAATAATAATACAGGTAGAGCACCACAAACTCTCCTGATATCAAAACCCGCTTTTTTATCCTATAAAACCCACTTCATCTACATCTTAATAATTATTGAGTGACTACTTTCTATAGTTGATTATTTAAATTTATGATATTGTTACAATTGGTTTATTTAGGAATAAGTGTGGCATCCCGACTTGCTACATCTAATTATCACTATTTCACCCTTTTTTTTAATTAGAACTTATTTTATAAGTAATTCCCTTTCAACCCGTAAAATAATTTCTATTTTATCAATATAATATATATATATATATCACCAAAAGTTTATATTATTCACACTAGATGTGTTCATGTACATAACCTCAAGAAAAATAGTATCACAATTTTAACTACAACCCGATAAGAGACTAGAATATTTAACAACCAAACCGCCCAAAACTCTGACTTCAAATATCACGGCTGATCCACCTAATAAAGATGACGGCACCGCTCAAAGTCCAATGTGGCTAGTCAATGTGATTTATCTCCTGAAAAGTATGTGGCAAGGAATGAGCTGCCTATTCAATAAGTACAGCCAATCAGTCTATATATATACATGCAACAATTCACGTACAAGCAGTCACACGACTAACGGTTATTCGTTATATAGAAATATCATATATAAGCAATAATATATACTCACAACTGTAAATCAATCCACGACACAATATTCGACATTATCGTTTATTAGTTAAGGGCCCCACTTACTCTAATTGGAGTACATCAGTCAATAGTTTCGCCGGTCATCATCATATCATATACAACACAGGACATCACAACAAATATGGTATTCCCACACCACCCCAATGTGTAGCTAATAGCACAGGATATTCCCCGCTGCCCGGAATACTTTGGTACCCTACACTAATTTAAATAGCCAAAATCATAAAATACTCCGGTTAAATAGTACATCATTTAATATAAATAATATTTAATAAACGGAGTAATTAAATAATACAATTATACTAATTAATATGAATTAAAATAAAAATTTGCGTACCTCTGTTTTTTTAGTTTTTCTGTGACAGGGAGGAGTGCAACTTTTTTCTTAATTATGTTTTATGCGTGTAATGTATTATGTGTGTGTACAACAAGAAAACGAAAGAGGAGGGGTGAGGCGGTGGGCTGGTGGGCCCCTCGCTCTAATGCATATATATATGTATATAATATTATATTACTACTAACATATATATATTATTACTTATAAATATATTATTTACATATATATATATAATATTATTATTATTTTATTTATTTAATTAAACTTTTCTCAAATACCATTACGTCCTTCCTAAATTTCTTAATTAATATAATTTGCTCCCAAATAATATAACGAACTTCAATTTAATCCGTTCAAGTTTTATCATATCCCAAATTCAGTCTATAATTTATTTACTAATTAAATCTAAATTTTTAATAATTATCAATTAGTCTCCCACTTACGTAAAAAAAATTTACGGACGTCACAATAATAATTAGTTATTAGTATAATATATTGTTCTATTGTCATATTGTTTTCAAAAGAAATTAATATTAGTTGATAACATTTTTATGTAGAGTAATTGAATAATTTTGGGTAAATGGTAAATTTCATAAAAGTATAGAAAAGAGTACATTCTGTACAACCAAATTATGGTACATATCTGCCTTCTTCTGCTACATGATCTGAGGAATGTAAAGGTTCCTCATTTCTTGAAGTGGTTTGGACTGTTCGTAACACAAAAGCCCAATACTACTCCTTCACCCCAACATTACTGCTCAACTATTCATTCAATTATTCTTATTTCATCACCTAATGGTCCAATCCTTAATATGTTATAACATTATCCTTAAATAATTATAATTCCTTGCTAATCATTTCATCATGTTGCCTTTTGACTATTAAGATTCCTTTTTATGATTTTTTTGTAAGTTGTTGATATGTTGCATGCTTCTCACGTACCCCAATTACTGTAATATATACTATACATTTATTCTAATTAAACCATTATGACTTTGTTGCCCCACCTTTTTGCCCTTTGTATTTATTCTTTTTTTTAAAAATATATATATATATATATAAAGAGAAAAATTCGTTATTGTTAAAAATATAAATTTATACTAAAGTATGTTTGCTCGTAAATAATTACTGTTATATCTCTTATCATATTGTGTTTTTATACCATCACACACGAAATGATACTAACTTCACACCTATACCTGTGATCCTCATTAAAAATTTATACGTTTTTCTTGAAATTTCAAAACTATTTAATTCATATATTTCAATCATCCTCTTTTTTCAACTATATTTTTTTTTTCATTAATACAAAGTGATAGACAAAGAAAAAAGAGAGAGAGAATCACTTTCCCTATTCCCATTGGAAATATTTTGCTTGTCATGCTCACTTTTTCTTTTTTCTGTTAAATTTTCCCCCTTTTTTTCTCTGTTCTATCAAAATCTGTCGGGTTTCTTACCTACTTGGGATCAGTCCTCATTCCCTTCTTTTTTCAGTGTCTGTCTCTATTCCAAATTCCTGCTCTCAGCTCTGTGCTCTCTTTTTTGTTTTTCCACTAAATCCCACACACCATATTCCATATCATAACAGTTTCCAATACCTGCTGGAAACCCTCAAATCTTAATTACCAAACTATATAACAATCATGCAAAATACTAACTCCAAACAAATTTGATCCAATCAAATCAATTACACACAAATTATATTGTACTTATCATTTTTCTTAAATTGTACATCAATTACACGATAAATATCCGAACTAAACTTACTCATAACATTGCCGTCAAAAAGCATAAATATACAAAACAAATTTTTCATTCCTATGCGAAAAAATAAGTAGATTCATACACAGGAAGTTCTTCACAAAATCTATTTTTTCCAAACACTGTCAAGTGATCGAGCTCGAATAAGTCCGAGCTCGATTCACTCACGGCATCGTCCTCGTCTTCATCCTTGTCCCGAATTTTCCTAAACATGGGAAAATCGTATTTCTTATGATTTCGATAGCCCTTTGAAACACGATGTGCAGCGTCTTCAACTTTCCTGTTTTTCTCCGCCATTTTCAACGCGTGTGGCGGCAGTGGAGGCCTTCTATGCTTATAATCACAATCCTCATCGTATATGCTCTTGTGCCCACAAGCCTTGGAGTCTTGATCAACAATCACACTCACAGGATGAAATCTGACCGTTCTTTGATTCCCATTTCTCGTTTTGACGACGTCCCTTGATTCATCAGGTGAGGATGAGTTCTTGCTCATACACGACGACCTCGAAAACGAAGCAGCGGAAGAACAAGCTGATGATGATGATGATGATGATGATGCTGCTGTTGTTTTAGTAGACTTCAAATGTTGAAACCCTTTACTTGTATCAGGATTTCTTGATTTCTTGGAGTTGGCATTGGTAAAGAGTGAGTTGATAAAACTTGTCAGCCTCCCCCCTGGTGAGATGGGCTGCTTCAGTTTCTTCAAATTGGCGTAAATCTTTAAGGCCCTCGATTTCGACTTCATCAAATCATCTCCCTTTTTGTTCTTCTGTTGGTTTTGTCGATCATCATCATCATCATCATCAGACACGAAAAACTCGTCTTGCCGATTGCTTTCGCGGGTGGTCCGGACAGGTTTAGGCCTTGTGGAGAAACAAGAAACCTGCTTGGGCTTTCTGGTGGAACAGAAGAGTTCGGTGTCTGATGATGAGAGCGCGCCAGAACTGTCGGAAGAAGTCGAAGTTGAACTGAAGAACCAGACATCATAGTCCTGAAATGAATCCGGCCTTCTTCTGGCCAAATTATTAGCTTTCTCGTGAACTTCCTTCTCCATCCATTTGTCAACCAAACAAGCCCTTGTGAATCTTCCCATTTCTTCTTCATCTCCTTTGCTGCAGCTCTGGGCTCTTGACGCTGGTTTTTCCGCCTTGAACTCTTGTGCTGTTTCGGCATTCCCGTCGATGGAACGGTAGATTTCATCAAGAAGGGAGGAGGAAAACGACGGCGTATTTCTGTGGCTTTGTCGTGCTTTGTGATTTTCCTCCCTGAAATTTGGCTTCTCCCTACAATACATATTCTGAAATTTGGACAGATAAGAGTGCAAGTTGTGGGCAACTGTTGTAAGAAAGAAATGGGGAGCGAGAGGAAACAAAGTATGTGAAGAGGGGAAGATACTATTGAAGAGAAGAAAGTGAGAAAACAAGTTACAGGGAATAGGAAAGAGAGAGTGGGATATAAAGGACTCAGCTGGAGCGTGTTTGGGGCCCCAAATTTGAGCCAATCAAACTCGCATTAAATTTTACCCACATTTATTCATATTTGATATAATTATAAATATTTTTTCTATTATTTGAAAAGTATAAATATCTCCTTGATTTTAACGATCGTTCAATAACTAGTTCGATTAGATTTTTATCTATTTTTTTAGGTAAACTGAACAAAATTCCTCTCATAAACTATGATATAAAACTTTAATTCAAAAATTACATAAGTTCATCAAATATAAAAAAAAATAATAACAATTTTTTAAATAACAAAAAAATATTTATCATCGTAGCCAACTTCGTTGTAATTTGGTCATAAATCAATTTCCAAACCTGCAAACCCTTTTCAATTTTCTTTTCTTATTAAGATAGTTAAATCATTGATATTTTATGCAGGTACATTATTAATCGAGTCGAGCCTGCGGGCATATGTTCTTGCATAATAAAGTAACAATGATTAGTTTACAATAATTGATTCAGACAAAATTGAAACTTAATTTTAGTGTATTAGTGGGAGTATTTGGTTATTATGGGCATGAATATTCATTTCCCCTGTAACAAGACAACAAAAAATGAAAAATACAATATTAATTAACAAAAGTTGTACCCATAATTCCCAATCCTTATTTTCAAATGTTTTGCAACATACATATATGCTAGCTACTTCACTATTAATTAATGGTTCTACAACATTTCATCATGCATGTATTAATTGTAACATGTACAAGTTAGAAGCAAGATGGACAATGAGGCCTGACTTAATTGATGAAATTGACGTCGGGATCGAATCACGTCATATATTTAGGATATGTTGTTTCTACTAACACATTAGGTGTTATTTAAATCTACTCTATTTGATATTACTGATTATGTTATGATATTACTTATATCAGAAAAAAAATTGGAAAGCTAGATAAGAAAATCACATACACATGAAAAACATTCATGAAATAAATCAATTGCGGGCTATCCTAATTAAAAAAACTTTTTTTAATGAATTAATTACAATTCCGTCACGAATTTCATTCATCAATAGTTTATATACACACATCAATTCTAGTATATATATATATATAATTAATAATTACTCTATTACAGTAAATTGCAACAATTATAATTAAAATAAATTGATATTCATATATTAATATATGGACTTGAATCCATAGCCACGAAGGTTGGCCTAATTAAGAGAAGCTAAGATGTTAATGTGGTCGGAAGTAGTTGAGTTGAGACGACATTGGTGGAATGTAGATAGCAATAATGGTGCGGTCTGGGAATTGATTGGAGAATGGGCCCAAATGCATGCTCCTCTGTCGACATTCAAAGTGCCAAATTAGTGGGGGGGCAATTACAAAATCAACTCTGTTTAGACTACTAATTAATTATTTTTCTCTTTTTAATTTTAGAAATTAATTGACTTTCGGAAGTTGAGAATTGGGAAATTATAATTTGAGGCCATGAGATAAGTTGACCTAAATTAATTAAAATCTTGTATTATCTTTCCATACCAATACTAAATACCAATATCGCTGCTGTTAAAAAAATTATGTTGTTTATATAGGACTTTTATATTTTCAAGTAGAAAATACTTATTAGTATGTTTTTAAATTGTATGCACGTTGATCTGTGTCGAAAGTGATGATCGTGGGCTGAGGTTTAGTGACTCGAGCTAGATATCTATTGTTACTTAATTGATATATGGTCGTTGAAAAAAGAAAAGCTCGTTAAGTTAGTTGGGAGGTCCTCATCTAAGATCCTCCAATACCTAAGTCAACTCAAGATACATTCCAAGCCATGAACTATCAAGAAAATCAATAATTCAAATTTTTAGATTGGTGAAGTGGGATCAAAAAACCGAACCTGGAAAAAGTTTGGTGGAATATATAAAAATAAGGTAAAGCAAACAAGTTTGTAGGTACTAACAACAAACATTACAAGGTAGAAGCACATGCATTAACACATACCAACTTATTTTACTACTAACTTTTGTTGCACATCAATTTCTTCACTCACATTCTCTATTTATTTCTAACTACCAAATCAAACTGAAGATTTTGCTGTCACGCTTCTACTTTTGTTTTTGTTTAGTTCATTTATACGGCTTCATTAATTATTATAAATCAAACACTATATATATATATATATATATGCAATAGGAATAATGATTTTCCACTGTACTTACTATACCTTAAAACACGACATTCATTAATCAACACCCACGTGCTAATATGTACCACACTATATATTTTACGTTTTCAGCCCAGCTCCTAAGTTGGAAATAATATATAATAATGGATGAAATTAAAGTTGGTGGGAAATTCTAATTATGTAGCAAGTGTAATATATATTTGCTCTATGATTGATGTATAGTTTAGAGAAAATGGTCAATGCTCTGCAATTTGTTTGATTCAGCTAAATTTAGTCCGGATAAGAATTTTTCAAAGTGGTACATAGGTTCCGAACATCATCATTAACATGAGTCACCCAAATCTTGGTCTTAACCTGATGATTAATTTTGATGTCCCCCCATAATCCTTGTCTCTATATATTAATAATTGTCTGATCATGAATTAATATAGTGGCCTGTCTCTGTAATGGGGTTTTGTTGATGAGGATTTGATGCGTCTGTCCTACAACCTGTGCATCTTCTTATACTCCTCCACTATTTATGTAGGCCTAAAAAAAGAAGCAAGTTATATAATAAAGAGGATCAAAATAATAGCCTAAAAACATGTTGCAGATCTACTTCCGACGTGGCACGTAGCCCATTATCCGAGTGGGTGGCACGTGGACAAGACATCGAAATGGAGTGGGTCCCAGTAGGCGGCTACATCAGCAACTCCTGTTGAGAGAGACGTGGTCCCATCCCATCCCATCCCATGCATGTGGTACGTCAGACAACAGGTGGAAGAGGGCAGCTTTGGCCTACTTTCTCTATATATACCTCTGCTCTTTTCGTCCTTCAAACCACACATCAGATCACTGCAATCGACTTACATATACATTCCTAATATTTTTTTAATTTGGGATAAATTTTATATAACTTTATTTTGAAAAGCATCTACTTGAGAGAAAACGGTCTTGGAATTTATAAATATACAAATTAATATGAGATGTCTGTCTACATGATGTGGGTATCAAAATCTTAGCATAGTGTTTGGATTCATTTTCGGAGTGTTTTGTTGTATTTTGTGGAGATAGAGAAAGAAAAATAAAGATAAATAAGTGTGTGTTAGAGATAATATGTATGTTTGGATTTGTTTTTGGAGATAATTTAAAATAAGCATTGTATATTAATATTGTGTTTTGAAAAATAAAAATTACTATTTATTATCAAATCATGTCTTTTCGGTATATATTTATGTATATATGAATATGTATTTATGCTAAAACAATTAAAAACACTCAGATAAGATATTTTTGAATGATGACAAATATTTTGACTCATCCGAAAGTAATTTGAAAATGAAAATTTTTGGTATATTTTTGATTGGAGGATGAGTAGTAGGGTAAGTAAGTGGAAAGGAAAAGGCGCAGCAGCAGCAGTGGAGGAGGAGAGGTTTGTGTGTTTCTCTTTACAGCAGCTGCATTAGCTATAGCTGTTGCATTGAAGAGTGAAACAAAACTAAAGCACACGCATCACACATCACACTCACACTCACACACCCGCTCTTTACGCTTTTTCCTCAGCTCTGTTACAATTCCAAGGACGGAGAGACGGATGCATTCTCAAAATATATCCTTGTCTTGTTCTGTATCATTGAACCTCAATCTATATATTTTTTAGTCCAACAGTAATGTAGAGGTCATTAGATACGAAACCTTTTTTACAAACATGAATTATTATGTGATGGAGTATTTAAAGAGCATCAAACATTTGAAATTTGGCAGGCAAGGAAAACGAGAGGAAATCTGGAAATTTCCTTCAAGAGCACGGGTGCGGTGCGTGTAATTTTCGAGGGGAGTGTGAGAACGTAAAGTCGTAGTCACTGAAAAAGCAGAGCAAAATCACTTGATTTCGTGCTCTTGGATTCTGACACTGACACCCATTCAAATGTCTTGTGTTTTCTTCGTCGGTCGGTTGCCTTGCCCACTTTTGCTGCACGTGCAACCTCACTTTCTTGCCTATGTCGTCATCACGTGCACCACACTGCAACCTCCACTTCCTTCCCCCTCGCTCATCCATGTTGCTTGCATTCCATGCATGTTACCTATTGGGGTCACCATCTTCTTTAATGTGCAAAAGAGATTAACTGCCATATGGCTGCTGCTACGACAGAAATGCAAACCATGAATGGCTTGGATGTTCGAAAATTACATGTCTAATGTTTTCTACTCCTTTGTTTCTTCAACTCACAATGGTAATAAGACGAAAACTTATTTATGCTACAATATGGATTTTGACATTAGATCAAGAATTGTCTTTCAGTGCAGGATGTGCCTTAAACTGTATTCTTAGCAGCAATACTCTAACGGCGACACTAAATTGCATCCATCGTTTGGTATCTTCCACTTCTCCTTCAGTGCATTCATTCAGAATCCAGCCTCTGGACATCTACCAACTGGTAGACATCCCCTCGCCTCTGCTTCTCTAGTGGGAGGTTTGTTCTGGACGTAGTTGTAAAGCAGTTCAGTCAGATCATAGAAAACAGTGAACAGAAATTGCTTAATGATGTCTTGAGTTTTTTAGCTTCACCTCCTTAGCTCAATCTGTGAATAGTCAATCTCTGAGATGATTATTGCCTCATCGTGTTCAGAGGTCGCCAGCACTTCTCCAAACTGTCAAAAATCATACTAGATTCAGTCATTAATACAATATGGGAATTATGAACTAGTTTCAAACAACTTTATGTTCTTCAATTATTTCCTTTTTTCATTTTATCCTCCCATCTACATGTTCCTGTTTTTTTTCTAGTTATATATGTTCTAATCGTTACACTCTCTTCATGCGTTGACTTACAGGACCGACAAGTGTGGAATGACCCCAAGCAATGTATCCAGCAGTAGTGTCTCGAGCAGGTGAACAAGTTGCTACATATAGCTGTCAAATTCATTGTTGTCAAGAACCAAACAGACAAAAGAATTTGTTTCTTCTCCATTCAGCGAACCAATGGAAATACAGATTCCAAATTGACATTGGCAGATATGAGGCAATTTTTGGGAACCAGTAAAGCAAAAAGACAGATAGTATAATTGGGTTCTTACCTGATTGTCCACAGCCCTGCATATGACAGTAAGGTAAATTAGGGATGCATCAGCAAGTAACAAAGCAACAAGAGAAGATTAGATATTCAAAGCAACACATATGCTAAAATGAACAGGATCTATTGGGGTAATTTCATCACAACTACCTTGCCCTTTGCAGTAACTCCCAGTGCAAAGGTCCTGTAGTCATGTTGAATGCTCCAGGATAGCAAATCAATTGAGCACCTACAAATGAAATTTCACCTCATAAGCAAGAAATACGAATGAATACCAGGAAAGAGAATTTACGGCAACCACTAAGCTATGTTCTTGAGAGCTGAATTTTGGGCCTGCCATGTTTCATAGTACGATCTATGAGTGAAAAAAGTAATCAATATTACTATCAAGAAACATGGAAAGATAACCAAAGAAACATAGCAAAATCAGTGATAAACCTCTTGCTGCGTAAAGCATTGCCAGTTCCTGAAATCTAATGTCATAGCAGATACCTATTCCAATTCGGCCAACCTCTGCACATAACAAATACTATTCCTTATGAGAGAAATGGATGGTGTAGATTATAATGGATAATTTGATGAGTATTATGCACAAAATACAATTATATACAACTTTTGGGTTGGGGGGAAGAAAAAAGAAAATATTGTCTCCTTCAAAGGTATCCATTCTTTAATATATTTTCTTTCAATTGCTTCCCACAAATCCACCATACACCCTTGCCTACCTCGTCTTCTAAAATCACATGACACACTTCAGGCCCTAAACGCCAATTTGAATTTTCAAACGAATTTATTGTAACTGGATTACTATATTATTATCCATCAAAATGGTGCCTTTGGTCACAAATTTGATACTTAAATATGCATTTAAGATATAAATTGAAGAAATTATAGAGAAACCCATTACAAAACAAAAATACAATATGATAAAGAAATGAACAATAATCTCATCCACTTTTTATATATTAGATAGATCTCATAATGAAACTCAATTCATGCACCAACTACCAAGACATCTTTGATTCCATCAGAGAGAGAATAACACTGCATATTGTGATGCCAAACCAAGCTCATTTACATTTCAAATTTAGATGCTTGATCAAGTTGGGAATGGGATAAGTAAAACTTTCACAAAAGTCAGTAGTTTCAAATATTTAGTTCACCAATAATGAGTACCTGTATCTACTGTCGTGGGAGTCTCCCCAGCTGTAAGAGTCTTAGATTCCTTGAAGGTAATTTTCCCAGGAATGTCGATATCAAAAAGGTGTATCTGTTGTCAAATGTACTCATTGCAGAATTAATTGTGAAGCAAATAGATGATCTTTGCGTATTTCATGATAAGCCCAGATTCTTGCAGAATCACTAACAAAAAGATACAAAGCTCTTTTAACCAGGCTAGTTGAAATTTTCAACATATGTACTATATACTGTTACTATACATGCGCTCAGTCCTCCCTCGTGGAGTGGATATAACACTGATTTAACTGTCTCCCTTCATTTGAATGGTATATTCATCTAAATAATAGTAATGTAACGATCTGAAATCACCTTACGGTGTTTAGCTTTCAGCTTTCCATCAGGTCCAAACACACAACAGGTATTGTACAGCTTATCCCCACTTCGTTCAGGTATTGATCCTCCAACTATTGTGATGTTCAGAAGACGAGCAACTTCAGACAACATTGCTGTCGATGGAGACGCATCAAAACCAGCATCAATATCCTCAGCGTATACCGAAAAGCTGTCATTTGAATATGGGCTGTTCCATATTTCCTGATGAAAAAGAGCGCATAAAGAACATCTCAAATTACTACTAGTCTTACACAGTACATGGGATATGAAGCACTCAATATTAAGGATCATCTCTAGTATCATACCAACACCGGTTTTGCATTAACAATGCTGTAAACTGTACAAGTATCTGTAAAACTATAGAAATTGATGATCCTAAAGTTAAAAATTGGCCGATGAGTATGTTTCTAGTTTAGGAGGGTACCTAGATTTCAGTTGCTTGAAGCACATTCATATTCTTTTCTTCCACAAGAAAGATGTTAATTGAATTAGCCCCAGCGAAAAATAACAAGCTGAAAGAAGTAACTAGATATTTCATAAATGTTTCTTCTCCATTGTTTAGATAATTAGATTCACTAAAGAGAACTTCGCATCAGAAATACAAAGTTCTCCCTTCATACAATCTGTTGCAACCACCGAATTACATGCCAAAACTGAATGAGTCGAAGCTTTTAATTACTTTGCATATGTTTATTGTACAATCAGTTTCGTGCAGATAAACAAGGTTCCATACCGTACGAATTTCACAAAACCGAATGCCTACTTCGTTCTTGCAACAAATAGTACATAGACATTCACGAACACATGTGCTGATAAACGAATAAAATCAACTTACAGGCAATACTACAAGCTTCGCCCCCTTCTCTGCAGCCTCCTCCACTGCAGTGCGAGCATGCAGAATGTTTCTTTCCTTGTCAGCAGTCACTTTCAATTGGCACAACCCAATCTTAAACTACCCAAACACGAATTCAAAACCCAAAAAATCAGGAAAAAAAAAAAAAAAAAAATCAACCTTTAACCGTAATCGAAAATGCAAGAAAAACCCGCATTTCCAATTACACAGAAACAGCAGGGACAATGACCAAGATTAAATTTTTTACCAAAAATTCAACTTTATACCACGCTTTTCACATATCAAAAAACCCAAATCCCTGCGCAAGAGCATATAAATCCACGATCGAGCTCGGAATTTGGGCAGGGATGCGGGAAGAATAAAATACCTATTGTCAAAATCCTAAAGGTAAAACAAAAGGAAGGATTACCTTGGTGATTGGAGGAGCCGGAGGCTGTGCGGCCGGAGGCACTCGAGCTTTTTCTGGGTAGAAAGAGGAAGCCATGGATGAAACTGAAGCCGACGCTGTAAGTGTAGTACGGGTTGACTTAACGAGGAGAGTGTTGCTTAGAATGGAAGTACGTTTGGTGAGGAAGTGATGGTGGTGGTGGGAATTGGAAAGAAACGAAGGTGCAGGGCGCAGGACAGAGCGAGCAACCGACGATTGAAAAGTTGAAGAAGACAAGAACATCAGTCTTGGGCTCATTTGTTAACTTACCTTTTCATTTTCTGCAACTACTATTTTTAAAACAAAAATTCTTTTGAGAAAATCAATAATATTGTCCTAAATTGATTCAAAATTGTGGTGTAACGCTGAAAATCTTTTATTCAAATCATATTTGGTGGAATTAAGCTAATTGCATAGGAATTGTTGATTGATTACTTTTTTTCTTAAATTAAATATATTAAATTTGTCATATAATTGAGTCTGATCTTACCAAACTCGACTCGAATTAAATTTTTCATACTGAATGTGAATGAAAATAATTGAACTTGCAAAATAAAATCAAATAACTAAAAAGTAAGAGACAACGAAGCAGAAGCCATTAACAGCAGATCAGAGGCAGAGCCCAAAAACTAAACTTAGAAAAAACAAAAAGGGTTTGGATGACTGTTTTAATCTAGATTAGCTGGATTCTAATATTAAAAGATGATTAAAGTTGAAGGTCTGACGTTTAAACTATAGTTTGTCCTTAATGCCACGTTACTTACCAATTATTACAGCATTTCTAATTGAAAATTGCATCCATGATTACCACTTAAACCCCACTAATCACCTGCTAATTAAAAATAATTAGTTTATCTCGTAGCAATCAGGTGAATGCCAGTCAATAATTACCTGGTTTGATCTGGCTGTATGTAGAGAATGAGTGCAGGGTCTCTTTTTAAAAACGATGGATTATATTTTTCAATATATCAACATATTAATCAAGAATTATATATACATTAACTAATAAATATAAAAAAAATAGTAAAATAATAAACATATATAGAATTCGAATCGAGTTATTGAAATATTAAATCCAAGAAAACTTGTCTAAACTTTTGAAGTCAAGAGGAATTAAATAAGTACACAAATTTGGGGTTTCAGTTGATTTGAATTGTGATGCTCTTCTGTTCTAAATAAGAAAGCTTTAAATTGTCTTAAAAGAGCAATGGATAAATCTTATTTTCAACTTTTTACTTCTTTTGGGGTTTGCATTTTGCTAAATATGGATAAGACTTATTTGCTAAGAAAAGATTTTCTTTGGTCGGAACATTATCTTAAAAGGCCGGCGGTTAAGGTGTAGTATTACAAAAACATTAATTCATTCACCTAAAGATTCCTCTGTCATCAAATTGGCAAGAAATAAAACAAAATGGTTGACACAAAAAGGATGATACTGAAATGATAAGAAACATATATGCAAATTATTATGAACTCATATAAAAATTATGTCAATATAAGAATTAGTAGGGAGAGGGGAAAAAAAAAAGAAAGAAAGGATACATACTTCACTTCTCTCTTGTCTCAATACAAAATGAAGTGGCTTATCTATAAATTTTTAAAATTTGCAATTAAAAGTTTCATTCCCTAAATACAGGATAATGACTCATGTCATCGTGATGAGGAAAGGTAAATCACAGTGAGTTATAATTTATGAGTAGATGTAAAGATTATGGGAGACGAAAATGAACATTTGCAAACTCTAAAATTCATAATAGAAATCAAACTTATAAATTTATTTTATCATGTAGGCTTTCTAAGGTAATTGCAACGAGAAATTTGAACGGTATATAAGTTTCAAAATCTTAGTTTGAGTGACTTATAAATCATAAAATTTCATCTTAGCATTTTTTCATAACAAATTTATAAAACTCATATGAAATTCGAACGAATAATACTTGATGTAACAAAATATAAATCAAGTGGTAAGTGCATGACTCTAAATCATTTGTTTTTGCTAAATTGTGTCACACATGATGTCAATATATCAGTGTCTGAATCTTGAAGCGCATCTTCTTCTGCTCAAGGCGACAAACTGCTCATCAACATATCTATTTTATATTTCTTCCTCTTCTTTTTAAATGTTTTGTCCTATAATGTAAGAATAATCTTTATTTTTGAATTGGGTGGCCTTAATGTATGTGTTGGTGTCAACTATTTTTCAAAATTTAATATAAAGAGGCAAGTCTTTTTCATTCTAACACCTCCCATTTTCAAAATAAAAGAATTCTTTATTTTAGCCGTCCAAAACTTATTATTTCAAGTTCTATTACATTATTTATATACTAAATTTTAAAATAAAAAATCAACCTTTTTTTCAAAGAATAGGATTATAGGGTTGGTATGGAAATAAAGTTGAGTTAATTATTAGGTCATGGCTCATTTATCCAAAGTAAAGATTGCCCATTTCAAGAATCATTTCTCTCATTTTTTTTATGATTAACCCATTTCAAGAACCCGAAAGAGAAAAGACTGTGGGGGACCTCGTGGTGCTGGTGGTAGTGGTGGTGTTGCTTCTGTGGTGCCGAGGAAATTAAGTAAATGAATCTTGGCTGATTGGCTAATTTTTTATGGTTTTTTTTGTAGATAATAAACAAGTAATCAGTGGGGTGGTTTCTTTTTTCTGGTCTTATCCATGAGTTTTGAGGACTTAAGGAATGGTTTGCTATCTTTCAGTTTCTTTGCATCAGAAGCCAAGAACTAATCATGGGTTCTTGTCGAAGACAAAAGAGGATGTCTGAATCTGTCTTACCAACCACGTCGTCCCTCTAAAGGTCTCTTTTTTTCCTCTTTCTGAGATGTCCAGATGAGGGCAGAGGGCTTCCTTTTTTCTCTTTCCTTTTGTATTTCTTTTCTTGGTTTCCTCAGGTGTTATTGGTATTCTTATCTGCCTTTATATTTGGGTGTAGTAGTTTCTGCAAAGTACTAATTTTGCTATGTGTTCATGTTTTTCTTGAATTATAAGCAGCTGTTTCTTTAGCTGTCTTTGTCTTGGAGTTTTATGGAGCAGTAATGTAGTTTTACTTCCACTGACTTCCTCAGTTGTGAAAATTTCAAGAATTCTTGTAGTTATTTCATTTGATGCTGCCCGCCTTGTTAATGATTTGTTTGATTCTGTATTATGGATCCTGGTAATTCGATTATCGAAAATTATTTCTTTGCTTTTGATACGCTGCTGCAGTTACACATTAGAAGTTGGAAAACTTCCCATCTCTGCTTTGTAATTCTCTTGTTGTGTGCAATGATTCAGAACAGTGAGTGGTTCAGGTATGAATGCTTGCATATATCTGGATAGACTGTGTCTGAACTCATGTCATTGTTTTGCAAGAGTGAAATGTCTGAGTAGACCAAGATACCCTAGGAGGTTAAGGAATGGATTCTTAGGATTATTACACGGTAGAATTAACTTTGCATTCTTATTATGATCTTAGAAGGAGTAAGAGTTGCAGTGTCTGACCAAGTTCTGTTGGTACGAACCTATATGATTTTTTTTCCTTAGAGAGATAATCTTGGGCATACCCTACTACAGAAAAACTTCAGTATTTCTAATGGCCACCGTTGACACTGTGGGCTTTTGCCCCAGATAACATATGCTTGCAGTGTAAATGCTGCGTAATGATATATAAAGATCAGGGTTTTATGAGATTAGCGTAGGAATTCTAGGACTTCAGCTGGACAAAAGAAAGAAGAAAGAAAAATGACAAAAATTGACCCAAGTAGTTGACTTGTTTGGAGGATTGAAGTACTTAGGATTCGAATATTCTGAAGATCATCAAGGTTTTTTGCTCTGTTGCACTACTCGAAATCCATAATTACTTAGAATTTATTTGTGTTACAGTTGAAACCATATTTCTGCACTCTTTGCTGAAAAAGCTTCTTCTGCTTGGAAATGTACTTTTTAGGTTTCCTTAAAAGGAGTTGGATTAGGATATTTTAACCCTTTTCCTTTATCTCGTGTGAAACTCTGTAACTAATTAATGACTTTTAACATTATAGTTGATAGACAGGTAGTATCTCAGATTTAAACAAGCTATATTTATTTATGTTGTATTGATCATTATGGCTTCTACCAAACCAGGTACATATGTATAGTTCTCTCATTTGTTGTTGGAGACCAAAAGCCTTCAGCTTTACTTGGTAGCTAAAAGAGTAGGAAACATTCATAGGATGCAAAGCTTATCCCACAAAGACACTGATCAAACCACTGCTGATTTGTTGGCGACCTTGTTTGGTGGTCGGTCATCTCTGTGGTTCTCAACCAAGCATCCAAAGATTTCTCTTTCCAAGAGTGGCGTTACTGAGCTGGAAACCACAGGAGAACACCATTATCATGTAAAGTTATCAGAGTCTCAGTATCAAGAACAGGACCCCTCGTCTCTATCAAGCAAACAATCTCATCATGAAGCAGTGAATTTGGCTAAAAGCGACTCCCACATGCAAAATATTTCATTTCAGCCTGGTAATGGTTGAGTATCCTGGATTTCCCTCCCCACCCCTAAATCGTTAGTGGTTCCTAGATCAAAATAACATGTAAATCCCATAACTTTCAAGAGTTAAAACTGTGGTGTATCAACAGTGAAAAGAAAGAGCAGAGTTTACCCGTGATCCTGAATATGGCAAATCCTCGCCTTATTATGGAGGAAGAATTGATATGTCCCTGTCACCTCTTTCCACTTTCCTTAGTCATACGAATCAGTTGAATTATAACCTGTTTTTTTCTGCTTGTGCAATTGATAGAAGCTTGGAAGTGTTTACTTCTTTTTCAATATAGATGATTTGTAGCACTGTCTGTCTCAGTTGTCCTCTTCATTGACAAATTTATGCCTCAGCGAGCAAATGGATAACTGTCCATAATTGATAATGGACCCCTCGTACTTAGGCTCAAATATCATAAAACGTCTTGTGTTGGGATGATGGTAAAATTGTGATTGTACAAGGCTTGTCCTTTCTGTTGAATCATATCAAATTCTTTGTAGGTCTCTTTGAAACTTATAAGAAGAGAGGGGATGATTGTGGGGCGCCATCTTTGATAGGTGGAAATGGTGATCAGGTTATCAATCAAGGCCAAATGGAGCCTAATCAATCATCGGTTAGTTATATCTTTCTTGTAAAAGAGTGTCTATTTCATACTGCACAATGATGTTATGACTCCTTACCGCTCATGTGGAATGCCATATGACTACAAGAAAGCAGATCCTCAACTGCTGAAAAATCTATGCTTGACATTTTCCTTGCAGGCTTGCATGTCCTACCCTCTGGCTGGATCTTATTTTGGCACGACAGCAGCTGCATATGAGCCAACTGGGGTTGTAAGTACTAACCATTTTGTTTATACATGACCGGCCGAATGCTTTTTCCCTTTATATCATGCACATTTTAAAGCTTGGTTGGGCTTCAAGTTATGATTTCTTGAGGTAGCATTTCCCATACATGGCAATAATTTTTTAAATCTAATCAGGTTTATCCTCAAATGATGGGAATTGCACCAGCAAGAGTTGTGCTTCCTCTTGACTACACAGAAGGCATGCCCATTTATGTTAATGCAAAACAATACAATGCCATTCTCAGGCGCCGACAAACCCGAGCAAAACTTGAGGCTCAGAATAAGCTGGCCAAATCAAAAAAGGTATGCTTTTAGCCTCCGGCACCTTTACGTGAAGCATTAGAGATTCTGATCCTACTCTTACTAATAGATGCACATCTTCCATGCTGTAGCCATACCTACACGAGTCTCGGCATCTTCATGCATTGAGAAGAGCCAGGGGTTCCGGAGGCCGCTTCTTGAACACCAAAAAAATGCAACAACAGAATCCTCCAAACCAAACATATGATAAGAACCTCTCTTCAAAGCAGAAAAGTGGACATGCATCTGAACCAGAGATTCAGCACTCTGAGAGCACCAGCTGGGGAAACTCCCCGACATCTGGCTCTGATGTCTCTTGCATCTTCAACAATGATGATGGTTTTCAGCAACCCGACTTAAGAGTCTCATTCTCTACTTTAACCATGGGTGCCACTGCGCAGATTGGGGCGCATCCACATGTAATAGCACCCGATGACAAACTTCTGTTATCCATGGACAGATGTGCACGGATCAGCACTGCGACATGACTGTGCTCTTCTATGGTTAACCGGCAGTTCATCCTTGGCTATCTCTTACTGCTTCCGCGGTATTGAAACTTGATACAGAGTATCATCCCTTGCTTTGTTACTTTGGCAGACTATTATGATGTGGGCTTGCAAAATGAACACAAAATCTGAAAATGGACCATTGTATAAGATTTTTGGATTATGGTTTCTTACTTTATTTTCTGATGTTGAACAACTATTTAAGGTTTTCTTCCCCCTGCAATCCATGTGGAAAACAATTTCATTAGGCATGTGTAATATTATATATTCTCTGCTCCTCTGTTTCATCAGTTCAGCTTATCTTACATTGCTAACATTGTTGTTCTAGCCTAATGCTACTGCAAAAAGTGAATTTCACTAAACCATATCAAGAATCTTGGTGAAAGCTTACAAGAGAGAGAATATTCAAGAATCACTTGGAAGTTAGTTTTGCTCTATATATAGATCTATGAAAATCATAGCTCATAAAAGAGACGTGTGATGAAACAGATGAAAATCATCCCAATGTTTCTACTTCCAATTCAAACATATTATGATGATGATATCCTGAACTCCACAGGATCAACGGTGAGTGATGACATTGACAAGTCTAGCTCTGTGCACTGGCTATTACAAGATTTTGCCCACAAGCGTTAATGCGTTGGGAAGAGGGGCCCCAGGAATTAAATTGATATTTTGGTCTTCGGTGGCGTAGGAATCAGAAAATGGTCGAATTGATAATCTCATAATCACATTAAAATTCGTGGTGTTTTCCTGTCACCTTTCAGGTTGAACGTTGGATATTCCAGTTTAACGGCAAAATAGAACAAATCATGTCGAAATTCTTTCATAATATTAAGAATGTTAAAGAATTCTTTCACTTTTTAACTTGGAATAAGCTCCATTAAAATTTTAAGACAATTGATCAGGATTTGAAACTACCAAATGCATATAATAGTTAAATTCCATAGTAAACCACATTTTCAGATTTCTTTGTGATTCATAAGCCAAAGAAACATCTACCAAAGCCATCGATAACATCTCATTATTGATTTTGACATCCTGGAATGCATAGGAATTCATGAACTTTTGAGACTCAATGATGATAATCAAACATCTCTGCCCCAGAAGTGTTCTGCTGTGGTTCTCTAAGATTGCCATGGAACCTAGTGCATAACCAGAGACTGAGAAAAGTTAACATGCATTTTTCTACATTTTTACAGTATTTACACCAGTATCATATTAGGCCGGTCGAGAAGGCCAGCTGAGGGTAGACTAAGTAAACAGGGGTCGAAAGGACACAAAACATTTCTTTTACCCCTTCTACTCTTCCTCTGCTCAAAATTTCATGATAACTTAACTCAAAGCATAGGACTCTTGATTCTTAGTAGACAGCCGCTTGAGAAACTCATAGGTAGTGATCATGGTTGTCGCAGACATTGCCATTGAAGCCCATCTCGGTCCCAGCCCTCTGTAGCAAGCCCCCAAACCACCTTCCTTCACCAAGTCTCTCACCGTTTGCAGGATGGTGGGTGATCTGCCGCGCACGCTTCCTTCTCCATCCAAAACCTGTAACCTCGTCTTAATTGTATCAAGTGGCATTGTCACCAGAGCAGATGCTCCACTGGCCATCGCCGCACTCAACCCCTGGACTGCCATCACAGCCTTCCCGTCCGGCCTATAACCGCTCCCACCGTTGCCATTTCCATTGCCATTCTCATTCTTCTTACAGAGATAACAGCCGATGCAGCTCCATATCACTCTATGTGCAATAGAGTAAGAAGCCCACCACACAGCATTGGAAGGTGCATAAGTCAGTATAGATATCCCAAACCCTCTGTACAATCCCCTTACTCCATCTGCATGTATGATCTTCCTAAAAGCATCTATACCACCATTGTACTTCTTCAAGCCAACAGCGCAAGAACTTGAATCACAAACCCCTCCTTGAACCATTAGTCTCTGGCTGACGACATCAATTGGCGTCCAAACCATTTGAGCAGCCATGGCAGCACTTACTCCGGCAGCGGCATTAGCAACTGCTGAAGCTGAAGCCTCTGAAAATCCTAGCTTACTACTAGCAACATTTCCTACATTACTCTTGGTAACTTCAAGAGCGCCCATGTAAAGGGCACGGGCTGGTATGGTTCCCATAAGGGAAGTCCCAAAACCACGGTAGAATCCCCTGCATCCCTCGGTCCTAAAGATGGAAGCGGCCATTTTGAAACATGAGGCATCATTCAACATCACTTGCTGCCGTGTTTTCAACACAACAATCGGATACAGAACCCCAGAAACACCTGAAAACAGCGCAGCCCCAAGGAAGAAAAACTTGGATTTATCAAGCATCTCCCAATCTACATCAGCAGGAAGATGAATTTCAGATGCTGAATCATCCTCTGCAGCACTTAAGCTCATCTTCGCCAGTTTCAATTTCTTTAATTAACAAACCACTTATAATCCAAAAAAAAGAAAAAAACAACGAGAACCTCTAATCTTCCTAAGAAACTAAATCCCTCTACCTCCTTGAATAATAAAACCGGAAATCTGACAATCTATCTATATACATAAAATGAAAAAATACATGAAAAAAAATCTTCCAACTCTTAGCAAAAACACTAAACTAAAACAAACCCGTATCGTAATTTTCGCAGTATTCAAATGGGTCTGCTCAAACAACACAAAAATCAAATATAAATACGTGAAAATTTTTTGCGTTTGCGCAAACAGATTAGAGAGCGGAAGTGGGTAAGCACAAAAAGATCCAGCATTTCCTCACCAGAAACTGCAAGCTGATCATTTGCAAATAGAGAAGAAGATCTGCATCATAGATGAACGCGATGGAGGAGGTGAGGAATAAAGAGGGGATGAAGAAAAGTAGACAAGTAACTGAAAAAAGGGTGGCGCAACTCCGTGTCTTTGTATGCCAAAGGGAGGAAGGGTTAATGGATTTGGGTGAGTCTGTTCGAGGGTTTTGCGGATCAGATGGAGGTGGACACGTGTCGGTCGGTGTTTCGAGAACTTTTCTTCTCGGGATTCAGTGTGGCGAAGGGTACCGAGGTTGCGATGGGCTCGCTGATTGATTTGCCACAAAACTGTGGGTTTCATTTCATGTACTGATGATGGGCAGTGGGGGCTGGAGATGCTGATAAGAGAGATATAGATAGCGTGCCCTGCCACTTACACGCTTTTCTATACTCGCTTACTATTTTTGCCAAAAGCGTTCTTTATTTATTTAACCATCCATCCTATGATTTTGGATGAACTTATCACCCATTTGTTTTTTTTCTCATTTTAGGTACTTTTGGTCTTTGTGCCCTTTTTTAATTATACTCAATCAATCTTTTTTGTAACAAATTAATTTAAATAAAATTTATTTTTTAAGATTGAATATTTCAATAAAATGGGTCACATTATTTTGATTTTTTGTAAAATAAATTTATTTAAAATGTTTAGGTAGACTTTCTTGATAATTATTAATGTTGAGAGATCATAAATAGAGATTTAGTTGAAAAAAGAAGAAACTGAATATTTATTACAGAAATAAATTGTTGCACACCTACAAACGTAATCAGGCTTAGGATATAATAAACATTTCTCTATTTTTTATAATCGGGCCCGGACTGCCTTTTCTATTAGTTGGGCCGTATGCAACTTTTTCAAGCACAAGCTCCTATATTTAATAAAGTGTTAGATTTTATTTTAAATTATTTAAATAAAATAAAATTATAGAATTTTTAACATTTTAGTAATGATGAACTTGTAATTATTGGCAGGCAGGAAGGACAGAAAGAATAAGGCAGTGGCTGCAACGACTGATTTCCTAATTGGAAAGCAGGAGCGCGCTATAACAAAGGAGCATCGAACCCTAGCCAGTTACTCAGAAGCCCAAAAAGCGTGAGAGGAGCTGGCATAGTCGAGATGATGTTGTTACTCTCCAAAAGAGGGAATTCACCTTCTTCGGAGCAACCTATGATCCATTGTATGTCACGACGTCTTTAGTTTAGGTGACAAACCTGGAATGTTCCGCTTCGGATAGGATGATTGTGCCCGATCAGTCAATGATAAGAAGACTTCTACCGACCCCAAAGTAGTTGATGACACAATAGATCTTTTAGTACGAGATTGCTATTTGTAATAATTTATTAAGATTTTGAAGTAAGTTATAATGCCTCCTAAAATTTTTCATGAACTAAAAACTCAAAGAACACCATCCACCAGCCCAATTGGTGTTCAGCCGACTGAACCATCAATGGGGAGGTAAGTACCAAGGACTTGTCCCACTAAACTGTTGACCCAAAAATTAAGCACATTCCAATCGGATATGTCATCATAGGCGGACATGTTATACATGGCTTGTGTCCATTAGATCATATCAAACGGTACAACTCCAAGGTGCATGTACACTAAGACTGTGTCCATTAAATCATATCAGACGGTATGATTTAAAATCGCATGGCCTGATATAACGATATAACGTCTTGAATGATTACTTTTATATTTCGAGTACGATATCTCGACATTCGTATATCCAATAAGTCTAAAATTTTACCAAATATATTTTTTTATAAGTTTGATCTGAATTTTGGTGGCCCGATTAACCCATGTTGTTTAACAATGTAAGATGATAGTTACATCAATATAATACTAACATTTATAAATATATAAATTTATTGCAGATTGTGAATATATATTAATTTCAACTATAAAATATTTTTATGTATTTCAATTGCATTATTCCAGATAATGGATAATTTTTTTCTACAATTTTAAATTGTTCAGTATGAGGTTTTTTTTTTTTGGTATTATATACTACTAAACTAATTAGTAGTTTTATTTATAACAATAAATTAAAATACAATACTATATTTTGGTATATTTATAACATAGTATGCATTATTCAAATATTTTATTACTTATAAATTTATGTAAAAATTTAGTGATTCTCATGATTTAATCTAATAATAATAAAAAAAAATTAGCTCGACTAGTTAATACCCCTAATCCAGATTCACGCGCCGGTGCCCCCTTCTATATGGGGGTTAATTTTGTTAAATTTATTTTTTAAAATAATAATATAAATTTATGATGGGACAAAATGCATAAAACCCTCCTGTGTTTTAAAAAGTCTGCAAAAAGCACCTCCCTATTTTCAGAATAGGCTAAAAGCTCCCATGTGTTTTGTAAACTCAGCTCAATCGCCCCCTCTCCGTTAAATCCAACTAACGGTATTAATTTTTTAGAAAATGACCGTTATACCCTTACGTAATATATATTATTTCTTATTCTAATGACCGTTGGATTTTTTTGATCAAATATTGATCGTTAAATCTAATCAATTAATCTCAACCGTTAGATTTTGAAAAAATAAAAGGTCTAGATTCAAAATATTATTTAATTTATATTATATATAAATAATTTAAAATTTTAAAAATATATTATTATTATATATTAAAAAAAATAACTAACTACCCCACCCACCCCCTCCCCCCCCCCCACCCCCTTTACCCCGGCTTCCATCCCACCACATCTCGTCGCCGGCAACGAGATTTCGATTAAATCATCATATTTCAATAAATTCTTTACCAAATTGAGTGAGGCTGGTCTCGTTAGAATTGTCTTAAAGAGACGAGTCTGATGGTGCTAGTTTGAGACCGAGATTCGATCGGACGGAGACGAATCTACGAAAAATATGTTCGACGACCGTTGCTTGAGGCCACTCTCTATGATCGACGAAAACTCAAATTGAAGGTATGGAAATGTTCGTCTTGAAGAGAGGATTCTAATGGTACCATTGGGCGTCGGAAATTCGTCCGGACGGCGTCGAAAAATTGTTTCGAAGTTTCCGGCGAAAGTGGGCGAAATACTAGATTTTCTTTTTTTTTTTTAATTTTTTAATTAATTTTAATTATATTAGTTAAAATATATTTTAGTAAATTAAGAATATTTTAGATAATTATAATAATTAAATATTTTGGCTAATTAATAATAATTATAATAATAATTATTGTAATTAAATATATATTTTAATTAATTAAAAGTAATAGTTAGATTTAATAATTAACAATTACAAAATTATTTGAATTTAAATATAATTTAATTTAATATTTCAATTAAATTTAATATGCCAAAATTTAATTTATTTTTTAAGGTGAGAAATGACAACAAGAATACACAAAACAAGCAAAAAACCCCTTTGTGTGTTATATAAACCCATAGAGGGGTATTTTGGTTCAAAAAATCATTAAATATCAACCTAAATCGCAGAAAAAGACTACCAAACGCAGCAGACGCGCGTCTTCTCCACTTCCCGTTAGTTGCTAACAGAATGGGGGGTTTTTGCTGACTAAAACAAAACATGAGGGGGGTTTTAGCCTATTCTGAAAACAGGGTGGTGCTTTTTGCATACTTTTTAAAACACAGGGAGGTTTTATGCATTTTGTCCATTTATGATGTGTGTCGAATCCACAAAAAATATTATCCACTAAAAACTTATAAAGTTGTTGAGTTGGGTCGAATTCACAAAAATTAATTTTAAATTAATGCCTTCAAAAGTAGAAGTAATAAAAATGGGGGAAGTTTAATATAAAATCTAAATCTAAAATTAAAGAGAAGAAAAGAGTATTAAAAGGAGGAGTAAATTTGAGAAAAACATTCCAGCTAAAGACAGGACCGTGCTCAATTTCATGGTTGATCATAAATACAAAAATGACAATCATTCATGATATAAATTGGTTATGATCATTGGTACGACCTAACAACCTCACTTTTTCTTACCTTGTTAATAGTCAAGGAACGTTTATTAACTAAATTCCTAATCAGCAAACAACTTTAAGAACGTTCTTAAGATTTAATTTACCAACATTAAGAACTAGAAAGGCTCAATTCTAACCAGTAAATTCATACGAGAATTTATTTAAGTTAGATTGTGTATTTCCCACAATATAATGAAAAACTACGGCATAATCAATTATGTTGTGTTACTACTAATTATTGGACTAAACAAACAATTACAAATTTGCAAGTTCAATTGGCCAGATAAATATTCTTGACAATGAACAATGGGCCTATCATTCATAAATCAGATTATTTGTAATAAAAGCACAAAGAATAACACAAACACCAATATGAATGAAGGTATAAAGAATAAATTAGATCTCACAACTTATTGGAATTAAGCATTCACCAAGTTTTTTTAACCAGAATTAAAAGGACTAGCTTAGCATGCTAATGAGAGAACTCTATATAAAAAAACCTTGCAAATAAAAGATTCAAAGATCTAAAGTTGTTTATATGGTGACTTACACCACATATATATAGTAACTAGTTACCTAATCCTATTAAAACTAAAAAAGGTAGATTTATAATAAAACTAAAAGTTCTAAGGAATTAAAACTAACATCCTAAACAAATTCTTTCAGCCAAGCTAGTTTTCAATCAGCCAAAGGTGTCCAAATTCGCCTCAAATCTTTTCAAATTTCGTTTCTTGAACTTTTCTTTTGAATCGCATTCTTGCAGGTTTAGGTTTGGATACGTCTAACTCATCCTTCTAATCTGATTTTTGACTTCTTTCTCTTTTTTTTTTCACACCATTAAATCATTATGGATTAATGCTGCAACATGACCCTTAATTAAGAGTATTTGTAGTCGCAAAATACCACTTGAAATTATATTAGAATGCACTCATATCGATTTAAAATTAGTAAAATCTGAACCTTTGATTTTTTTAATAAATTTAATGTATAGAAGTTCTTTTTTTTGCCTTTTTTTTTAAAAAAAAAATGGGTTTTTGAAGTACCTTTTTAAACATAGAGGAATTATATGCATTTGAGCCTTTCAAATAATTTTAACGAGTAAAATTACTGGAATCATCTAGAACTTTCCAATCACTGCTTTCGCTCCTTCCACTTCCCTCTCGAAAGTTCTTTATCCTGCTTCTTCCATCAGGGACTGTTGGCTCTTTAAATACCTACCAACCATCTTCTTGCCCTATCAGATTCCAAGAATTTCAGCTAAAGAATCCATCGAAAATCATCCTTAAACCACCAGAAACAATGGACTTGAGATTCCTGGGATTAGATTCCCCGCTTCTCCACACCGGCCTCCACGACATGCTGGAATCCGACGCCCACAAATCAGCGGGCGCCCCCACCAGAACTTACGTCCGCGATGCCAAGGCCATGGCAGCGACCCCCGCCGACGTCAAAGAATACCCCAACTCCTACGTGTTTGTGGTGGACATGCCGGGGCTGAAGCCCGGCGACATCAAAGTACAGGTGGAGGACGAGAATGTGCTTCTCATCAGCGGCGAGCGCAAGAGGGAGGAGGAGAGGGAGGGGGCGAAGTACGTGAGAATGGAGCGGAGGGTGGGGAAGTTCATGCGGAAATTCGCGTTGCCGGAGAACGCAAACACGGATAAGATAACGGCGGTTTGTGAGGACGGAGTTCTGACAGTTACAGTGGAAAAAGTGCCGCCGCCGGAGCCGAAGAAACCGAAGACAATTGAGGTTAAAGTTGGTTGAGAAATGTTAGATTGTAAGTAGTGTTTGGAATGCCAAATGTTGGCAGAAGAAGCAGACTTGTGAGTGCTGCAGCTGTTTATTTTTGTTTGTTTTCGGAGGTGATGTATAATATGTTATTTCATGTTTTCCAGTCTGCTACCTGTTACAAATTAAACATATGCTGCCGACTGTCTGTACGCTATAATTAAATAATATTCTATTTTCTTTTTTAAATATTGTTATATATACATATATTAAAATAAATAAATATAAAATACAAAATTTAACTAAGTATACACTATACTTTGCTCTTTTACAATATTGCCAAGGGATGAAAATGAATTAATATATGAAATATTTGGTATTCGTTCGATAATGGAATTGAATGGTTCTTGAACAAAATTTGGTTTGATTTATTTATTTTTTAAATATTAGGAGTGTACATATATATATTTAAATAAATTTCATATGGAATGCCAAAATTAGTTATTGAATTATTTATTTAGTATTGAATTTATTCAAGTGTATATATTTGCGTGAGATATGCATCAAACAGAATTTGATGGTCGAATAACCCTAGCACATAATTGAAAAAATATGTGGAAGATGGGGGGGCCGGGGGCAAACAAAAGTCCACGTTCATAATTATGCATCACCAAAAACACGTCCTGTAGTTGATAATAATAGTTAGTTAATTTGGTTTAGTTAAACAGCAATAAGCATCCGAGGTATTGGGTGTAATTTTTCAAACCACAAGAATTTATATATAATCTCACAAAACCTCAGTGGAATGTGGTGTGATTATCCATTATAAATAATGGTCCTCCACATTGAATATCTTGACGATTTTCACCTTTATATTCTTATAATTTTACTGTCTTAAATATCGATATCAAAGTGCTAGCTATATTGAAGATCTTCTTAAGGGTGTAAATGATTCGAGTCGAGTCGAACACATTATTGTTCAAACTTGTTTGAATTATAATCGAGCTTCAATAATTATGTTTGATTATTATTCTAGTCGAGTTCAAGCGAGCTTAAATTGGATCATAGGCTCGAGTAATTTGATACTTTTAAGCATATTTTACTATTATGGAATCGAGCTCAAAAGAATTTTTATTGATCGATTTCAATTGAATATCGAATTGTTTGATTATTTTTTCAGCCTTAGATCTTCTCATTGTGGTTCTTACGGTTTCTTACTTTATAAGTGATATTACAATTTTTTTATTTGGGATTAGACCATTATGGGCTTTTTAATGGAATAATTACACTCTCATCTTCTAAGATTTTGTATAATTAAACATAAATTCTTTTTAAAATGAATAATTATATATAGTATTTATAAAATTTATTTTTATTTAATAAATAAATTGTTTCAATAATCATAATTTATCAAATTTATTGATATTAAAAAGAAAAAAGAACGAAAGGCAAGTGGAAGGGGCTGTGCTAAATGCTAATTGAACACAATCACACAACACAACAGGAATGGATGGATAATGGATAGGTGATTGGTAATTGGTAATTGGTGGAGTGAGCTAATAAATGAATTGACCTATCAATTGACTGACTGATACACAATTGACGCACACTCTTCTCCATTCCAACACTCAACACTCTAACATCATCATTATCTCTGACCCAACACCCAAAACCAGGCTACCTAGTCTCTCACACCCTACGCCACGTTCCCTTCCTACCTCAAACTCAATCTTTTAATATGAGATTTTATTTAAAATCTCAAATTGCAAATTCTCATAATTATGTTTTAATGACAAGTAATGAATAAAATCAATTGTGCAATCATATGGGATTAAATTCGCAATTTTTCCCTACAAATATCATAAAGCTAAATATTAATCTCTTTTATTTATTTAGACTATTTTAAGTTCACATGCAACACAAAATAAATAACCCAAAATGAATAAATAGTTTGGTTACTTAGTTATTCTAGAAAAGTGGTCTTCATCGAACATCTTGTCCGAAAGTTCATTCAGTAGGGTTAAGATTGATTGTCGAGAATCATGACTGATAATAATTTATTCTTTTCTTTTTCTTTTGAAAAAACATGCATTAAATATTTTGTATATTTTACATATATTATTCGATTATATTAAGATAATTGGAAATATTTACAAGAATGAAATATGAAGAAAGACTTGTATATATAAATGAAAATTGATGAGAAGACTTTGATCAACTACTATTCAAGCAAGGCATCAATGCACCAAATAACAAATTGACCTCATCATCAATGGAGACCAAGACTCAAAAGTCTCTAATTAGGATCAATCACAGATAAATTCTATATATTTTACTTTTTTAATTTTAATATTTAAATATCATATTTTATTCTTTAAATTTATTTTCTCGACTATATATGTTTGCATCTATATAAATAATTTGATTTTATTAGAAGCCATAAAGATGGGCATGCTTGTGGTCATGGAAACTAGTGGCCATAATTCTTTAATTTCTTGATATATATATATATATATATATATATATTAAAATTTTTAAAGATTATGGGTTGAACATTTTCATTCTTCAATAATTTATATTATTTTAAAGGGTGAATTTATTACAACAAGTTCTTTTAAAATTTGTTATAATTGTTAATATTTTTTTGTTATTTAGAAAATCACAAATACTCTCTAAAATTAATACCCCTCAGTGATAACTCATTATAGATAATCTTAGTATTTTTCAAAATAATTTAAAACATATATTATTTTTTCAATGAATTGGTCAAGAAAGCCAAAGAAAATAAGCCTATATAGATATATATTCCTTAGGCATATCGTGAGAATCTAAAAAATTACTTTAATTTTAGTGTGCCATGATCGCAACAATCAACATGGTCCAACATAAGCCCGACAAAAATGACAAAGGATTTTTCTTATTTCAATTTAGTAAGTATTATATCAATGTGTACATCGTATATATCTTTATTTTTAAATAATAGTTTTATTTTATTTTATTTTTTAATTTTTAAAAACAACATATATCAATCACGCAGTGAAGCAATATTAATATATGAAGTTACAAGTCAAAATTTGATGGGAATACATTGGCAAAGACAAAATATTTCAAATAGTCGGAGGATCCGCGTACTCGTATTCGAGTCATGTCTTTTCTTATCCACTTTGATCTGAAGACCTAGAATGAGGATTGTTGGATTATCCTATTACCGAAGGTTTTAGATCAAGCCATGTAAATCTGTATTTATACAAACACCTGGATCTATAAATACATTCTCCAGTCCTAATTATTGGTATGTTATTTATTGCTAATAAAAACATTTATTATTTCACTTCTGATTTCAATAAAGATTTTCGTTGGATACCACTTTAAAAACCTAACGATCTTTTTTCGTCTCACGTCTCAAATTATTCAATCCAAACAATTGGAGCGAACTCAAATTAAATCATTCTTTTATTTGATGAGTTAATTATTTATGACAGTAAATGTGGACGAGGTACAATTCAAGTTGTAACTTTGGATATTTTATTTCCATGGGGATGAATGCCTTTTCGTGCACAGAAAGGATATAGAAAGCAACACATATGACGTAATCGAACTCCTTTATAAAAAAAATATATGTAAGAAACAAGAGTGAGGGCACGTGATTCTTGTTTGTCTAAATTAAATTAATTATCTATTTCGAACAAAGGCAAAGGGGAACCCTTAAGACAAAATTCAATCAACTCTAGAAATCTAAACATAATTTCAGCACCGGATTTTCTTCTTACAAGATTCTAAACTAATTGTACTATATGCATCAATAGTTGTTGTTAGAGTACGCTGAAGCATGTTGGCTACGCACCATCTGACAGCTCAGAATTCCCTTCTCGTGCTACTTTCGGGCAGGTAAACATTACGTTGGTTTTATGATTTTCGGCGAGAATTGAATTTAATGATTCCAAAATCTAAGTAAATCACAGATTTCGCAACACAGATGTTTCCCAATATTGACTGACATACGTTCCTCCCCCGTTGGGAAGGGGTTAGTCTAAGCACGAGACTGTTGGCAGACTTCATACAGAGAAAAAGCAAGAATCAGAAAGTCTACGCACCAAGTCATCCATGGTAGGCCCCACCCTTCTTGTCTTTCTTTCTTTTTTTTTTTTTGGCACTTTGAATCAAGAGATGATGTTTGGCATTTGTTGGGGCCCAACTCAAATGCTTAGCCACCACTTACAAAACAATATAAGGGCAGCAACAATGAAGCTTCTTATATTACATCCTAGGAAGCTTACCAAGAAACACCCTCCACTAAGTTGTAAGACAAATCTTACCTAGTATATACCAATGCACACTCAGTTGATGATCATGGCTGATTATGATCCCAATACAAACATGCCCGGTGACGGTTTCGGGTCAGAGCACGATGCACCGGTGGCCGCTCCCCATGACATCAACTTTCAGGTTTCTGACTTCTTTGAGTTCAGTGACTGGATTGAGGAGAATCCAGCGTTTTCCTCCATCCCTGCAGGTTATAATTCTCAAAATCCAAACTATACGCCTCATGTAATAGTGGCCAACTCCACTGGAATTAGCAGCAGCAGCAGCAGCTTCAGTGAGGGGACCATCAACAGTAAGTAAGCGTGTCTATGAGTTTAAATGCATCTAAATGCCCATTGCTGAAGTTAGCATACGCTTAAATGATGTGATATGATGCAAAGATTGGTTTAGCGTTATCGTAGAAAGCAGTGAAGTAACTAACGTATTTTGTTTCGTTTTTGCTATCAGGAGACAGTGGGAGTGGGAGGGAGAAGAAGGAAATCAAAGACAAGGTTGCTTTCAAAACAAAGTCTGAGGTTGAGGTACTGGATGACGGCTTCAAGTGGAGGAAGTATGGGAAAAAGATGGTCAAGAATAGCCCAAATCCAAGGTGCGTGTGGTTTAAGTTTCAGTAATCGATCTAGGATCAACGTGCTACAGAATTTGACATAACAGCATAAGTATAAGAATTAATATGCAATTAAAGCGTTTCTCTGTATTTTACTCCATGGCCATATAAGCAAAGAAGATTCCAGATGCTTGGCTCCAAGTTTATCCATCAAGAACCTGGTTCTGCATTCAGGATACAAGTCAAAGTCTCAGAACATAGAGATCAGAACTTTAACACTTTAATTACCCTTTAATGTATAAAGAAGTGTGAGATAACAACAAAGCAGAGAATGTAAAAGACATGGCGAATACTGAGTAATAGGGATAGCAACTGTCTTTTAGCCTCAACTAGTGTTGCATAAGCCAAAATAAAGAAGAAAGTCCAGTCTCCATCAGGCACCTGTGGTGTCTAAGTTTTCGACACCATAATTCTAATTTGCGTTATTTTAACAAGAGCTGATAAAATTATAAAATGTCTACAAACTAAAGAACTATGGATTATGCATTCTCAACGTGCTTTCTCTGTGTAGTATAGTGAAAATTATACTTACAAACATATGATTTATTCAACAGGAACTATTACAGGTGCTCAGTTGAAGGGTGCCCGGTGAAAAAGAGAGTTGAACGGTACAAAGAGGATCCACGTTATGTGGTAACAACCTATGAGGGTATCCACAACCACCAAGGTCCACAGCTCTGATTTCATCATAGAAATCTCACAAAAATGCTAGCAGTATTATGTAACTATGCTTCTCAATGTAGACAGTTTCAGTTACCTTGAGGGCTTGATCAGGGCTCTTTAGAGTAGATGGAATCCAGAGCTTATCATGGGATGCTCAGATGATGTAAGATCAAGAAAATTCATATATTTACGTTGTTAACTTTTTATGATGGGCAAATCTGACATGGACTTGATTTGATGAAAGTATGACTTTCAGCAAGTCCATTATCATCGAACACCAAAAGATAATGTATCCAAGATTTACTAAGAATTCTGTACAATGATGCCCCGTTCAGCCAATTTGTACATTTCCTGTTCAAGACAGTTCAGCAAAAAACTAGCAATATCCAGAGGCTCAGCACAGATACAGCTAGTGCTGCAACGGCTTTTAGAAACTCTACACACATTTTAAAAGAATAAATATCTAATAGAATGGGTAGCTCCAACTTGGTCAATGGATATGTGTGTTCTGTAACTCATGATCACTTGACAAATTTAGTTGGAAAAACAATATCAGGATTTCTTACATGAACATTTAATGCAACATGCTCGTTCCATGTAGCCGCTTCACCTTGAATAGGAATGGATATGCTCCATAAAACATGACCAGGCAATGACTTTTTCATTAATCCAGAAGAAGATTTTGGAACTGCATTTGTGCCAAAAATAAGATTCTTGTTGGACCTAGCCATACCACTGGAATGCAACCATCGGTATCCTGATTGCTGCTGTCTGCTAGTGCCCCAAAGCAGTTTATTACCATGTAAACTATTCAGTCCAGCAAGGTGGACTTCTGAGACTTTAAACAACGGGTCATAAAGTTTCTTGCGATTCTGTTCAGAGTCAGTTCCTTCTGGAAATATATGTTCATTGAGGCCATCCTTTTCTCCAATGCAAAGTTCTTCCGATGATAAGGCGAGCTGTTCAGGTTGCCGAGCTGAACAAACCCTATCTACTTGAAACAGAGCAAGCATTGAGGAGCCCACCATCTCGTAATTACGCAAGGGATCTCTAAGCTGCACTTTTAAACCCATTCTGAAATTGTTACCAAAAACACCACTTTTGTCTTCCCTTATATGCTGCCCACTACCCAATTCTACGGACTTGGCACAATATGCTGCAAAAAGCTCAGAGACAATTTCTTCATTCTCATCTTCAACATAGAATTCTCCAGAATCCAGCCTTATCCATTCCTCTAACGACATAGAGTATTTAATTATATCATCAAGATCCCGATTCTGCAAGCCTGAAGCTCCTTCAGAACCTAAGTTACTAGGAAACTCAGCCACCTTGCCTAAGGAGGCTGAGTTCCTAGGTAGCTGGATCCTAATGCTTGAAGGTGCCTCTTGACCTGGCATGCCAGACTGAATTTTTAGCCCTTCAACTAAAAGGCCTTCAATGTTTGTTATTGCCATAGGAATTAGATCTTCAAAAGATACGTAATCTGACTCCATCAGCTCACAATTAGAGCAAGCATCCAGCCGATTTTCAGCTGGTTTTTTCTCCACAAACGACTCAAGGCCAAACTCAGATTTCCGCTGCAAAGCCCATCTGTAAATTGTTTGAAAGAAGGAAGAGCAGGGGGAAAAAGAATAAGAGACAGAGAGAGAATAGATGTAATCTACAATACATATAGAAATCAAATTAACTGAAAACTCCGTGCCAACTATAAATTCTAGAATTCACTAACCTCTTACGAGCATCTGTTCTAGATTCAGATTCAGACAAAACTTGCTGCATTGTCTTCCCCGTGACATCTTCCAAAGGCATCAGTTCATTTGCCTGAATACACATCTTCTCAACTCCTCCAGATGCCCAACATTGTAGTATTTCCATGACCGTAAATCCCATCGCTGAAGGCAACACAACCGGAGCAGAAACTTGCACAATTAATCTGGCTCCATTGTTCGCATTTCTAAAATGCAATGGATTCATTGATCTGAAGAATCCGCCATCCTTTGTCCTAATAATTGGACCTACGCCTTCTTCAAGAGAAGGTAATCTTAAAGGTTCTTCTGCAGGAAGATAAACTGGACTCCCAAATCCACCAGAGCTAGCATGTGGAGAATACTGAAAGGCCTTCTCATTCAGACCCCATTCATTCATCAGAGCTTCTGTTTCCAAATTTTCAAGAATTTTAGCATTTCTTTTGCTTCTCAATGGTTGGGTTACACTACCTTGTTTCCTTTCAACTGCTTGAATAGCAAATGACAAATCAAAATCATCTGCAAAGGTCACCTTCGTAAAGCTGCTGGAAGTAAAGTCCTCTTGCTCTGCCATGAAATCAGTATTGAGAGTAGGGTTTTCCCCAGCTAGGGCATCCTCTTCAAACCCCCTTAGGGGAATTCCAGGCAGATCAGGGCCAGAACCACAAACCATGTCCTCTTGACTCAGGTCAATGCTCAACATGTTGAGAAAATCATTTTCTATTGATTCTGCAACATCATCCAAGCTAAGTGATTTAGTCAATCTTTCTGCTTTGTGAATAGACTTGGATTTGATGTAATTTTCGGGAACATAATACTTAACAATATCTAGAAATGAATCCAACTCTGATGGTTTAGAAGTCAACACATCATGGAAAGCTGAATCAAGTTCTTCCAAAGCTGGTTCAATAATGCACATGCTATTATCTCTATGTTCAGGATCATCTGCAGGACATCCATACTCATCACGATTGTTTCTATCAAGTTTTGAGTTCCCACCCACATGCTCATCAAAAGTGGCATCCTCTCCCTTGAATATCTCAGCAACATCAATGGTTTCAATCACAGAACTGTCAAACCTCTGACTACCACACTTCTCTACTCCCATCTGATCCTTCAATGATACTTCTACACCCTGCTCAATTACATCGAACTCGGTGTCAGTAAGCTCAAGTCCAGTGTTTCCACTTGCAGACTCAGGCGAGGCTTCAGACTTTGGTTTCAGGAACCTTAAGTGCTCATGAGATAAATCAAACTCCACTTCGCTACCCATCTTTCCTTCATCAAGTTTCCTATACAGTAAACTAACAGAGTGTGACAGCTCCGACCCTTGCTTTGGCATTATTTCCTCAAGAAATTTTACAGCTAGAGATTGTGAATGATGATATGACCCTTCAGCTGAAATCCTTGTGACAGCATCAAGATTGTGATTGTCAAGCTGGCTGGTTCTACTCCTCCAATCAAAATCAGCAAAATGATTCATATTACCTTCCTGCACAATATGAGGAACTTTCACAAAAGAACCCGGCTCAAATGAGTTACTGTCCAATACGGAAAACCCAAAACTAACATTTAGTATTGCGCCTTTAGAATTGCCTGTGAGCTTAAAGCTGGTGGTCCACTTTCCTGAGCTCCTCCTACCCCCCTCTAACTCCTCCAGTGTAAGTGGGAGCAACCTGCTCAGATCAACCAAGTGATTCCCAATATCTGTTGGTGCCCCTATTACAGAGGCATGAAGCGAGAAGAGCTTGGGCTCGTATTTTACTGAATTGTGGGGCCCAGTTCTACCATAAATAGTACATCGGTGCATGAGAGTCTCTTCAAACTCAGCTGTTCCCAAATAGACCCCAGCAGGGCGAGTTCTTAACATGTCAGCCTTCCGTTTCCAAGTCACACACAAGTTAAGGTTGTCAAAATTCGACGGCAAGCCTTCAATAGTATGGACGTGCAGAAAGAAACAACAGTTGAATCGATGATTTCGACTGTGGGTCAAAGCCTTTAAAGGCTTCCAATTCCATATTGATGATTTCTTGTCCTTATGCAACGAATCTCGAATAACGACATTAGACTTGGATTCTGAAGTGCCAGTTTTAGCAACCACGTGCTTGCAGTCATCGTAAGATGCATTAAATGCCTTAAGCGGGCTTTTGTGCAAATAAAGGGCTTTGCTGATCTCTTCGATATCACGCAATAAAAGCCCACAACTAGCATCTTCATCGTCACCTTTCGTGAATTCAACTTCGAATGACATGCCCCTCACGCCCAGATCAGAATATCTGAGTATACCAATACACACTCCTACCAGAAGTTGGAACTGCCCCTTATAACTGATCCCTGTAAAGGAAAAAAGCAACAATCAGAGAAGGAAATTTAAAATGATTTAGCAATGGAAGTGTAGGTTGTAGCTAAACTAGCAGTGTTGCACTCACTCTATTCTTTTTGTTAGATTATAGTAGCCTAAAAAATTCATCTATTGGTTATGACAATTACTTCTTCAATGAAAATAAACAAAGTACTTGCCTTTACATGATTTATTTCCTCTATGCATCTTGTTTACATCATATTACCCAGGTTGATTCTTAATCCTCAAATTGACAAATCCAAGAGGAAATCTCAGAACAATACTTCGTTCAGGATTCTTGCAATAAGCATAACAGTTCAATCAAGAAATAGATTTCTCTAAAAACAGAATCAGAAAACAAGAAACATGAAACAAAGACAAACCCATCAAGATAGAGAAAACACACTTCCATTGAAGAAAGTAAAAGTTCAATAAATCACGGAAAGCCAAAAAAAAAAAAAAAAAAAACACTTACTTCATACTCAAGAGAAACTTGTGATTTATACACTACTTCATAATTCAGTGAATCATAGAGCTCAAAACCTTTAATCAAAATCCCAGATGCACAAAAATCATAAAATAAAAAAAAAAAAATAGCCAGACAGGCAGGCAGACATACAATCAACAGGCAAAGCAAAGACAAGATTTCATGAAACTTACATAAATTCAAATCAAGAAAGGAGGCCGTGTTGACTATCAATCCTCTTGGCTGCTGAGCTGAATGGTTTTTACTTCTTTATTTTTCCTATTAATTTGGGTTTGGAGGTATGAAAATTCGTTGGCGCTGATTTGTAGCTTCGCCGGTATATCCACTTCTTGGGGAATGTGTACTCTCTCCGGAGCTGTTGAAATAATGAAGAAAAGAAACCATCAATTTTTTGTCTCGTACTCTGCCAAGTGGGCCCCCACCCCCACCCCCTTCCCCATCACTCATACTGCTCTGTTCTCTTTTTTTCTTTTAATAATGATTTTCTTTTTAAAGAAAAGAAAGAAAATCATCAAGAATTGAGCATCTGTTGATGGAAATTGAAAAATTACTTAAAAGGGTAAGAAGATAATTTAAGATTTTTAATTGAAAATATTAATTTTATTTTTGTTGAAATTTTAGTGTTTCAGAACAACTAATGTTAATGGAAGTTATTATTTAATTTTGGATGGATGTTATTAAAAAAAATAAAATATATAAAATTTTTAAGATATTAAAATTCAAAGTCCACAAATACATTATGAGCTATCCAATAAAAAATTGAATGAAATTCTTAAAAATGTC
This sequence comes from Sesamum indicum, assembly GCF_026168435.1. Taxonomy (NCBI): domain Eukaryota; kingdom Viridiplantae; phylum Streptophyta; class Magnoliopsida; order Lamiales; family Pedaliaceae; genus Sesamum; species Sesamum indicum. The sequence goes on along the minus strand of NC_142657.1, from coordinate 2,116,842 downwards.
AACAGAATGAGTTAATTGTTATCATATCTAATCGCATCAAATCTCAAAAGAATCGGAGCTCATTTTTCTAATTGAAAAATATACAAAGAAAAGAACACTCCATCTTGGTAAAAATTTACTTTTTATCTAAAAATAAAATAAAATAACAATCATAAGCAACACAAGTTTGATATTATATTTACAGTTCATTGATTTGCAAGACATCATTGTCAACATTACAATGAAGTTATATGCCCCTCACAGAGCCTTTAGCTCGGAGAGGTAAGAAGATAAGCAAGTCAAACGTTTATGTTTTTTTCCCAGATCACTGTGAGCTTCTCAGGGGCTCCCACTACTCCACATTCCTAATTCAAATAGCTACTGCCCTTTGATGAAAACAGTAAGGGCATTAAATTGAAAGAAATGGAGGATTACATTCCACGACAACCAAGAAAGATCGAGGGGCGACCAAAGAGTTGAATGCTAACTTCTGTTCTTGATCTTTCTTTGGGCTTTCAAGTCTAAGACGACGACACTGATGTTATCCTTGCTGCCCTTTTGCAGGGCACGATTCGAGAGGTACTCTGCCGCTGCTTGAGCCGCAGGATCTATTCCTTCACCGCGTTGCAGTGGAACTGTGGCTGCATTCTTTTTATGCCAGAGTAGTATCCTTTTACGAGCGATATCACAGACCTCTTCGTTTGTCAGCACGTCCCACAAACCGTCGCTGGCCAGAATGAGGCAGTCGTCCTCCCTGGTTCGGGGGACTATCATTACTTCAGGATCCGGAATAATCCAGGGCTTTAAATACCGATCTCCTGCAGCACCAAAGAGAAAGTACAGTGGACAAATTTTCATGCTTAGCAATAAGGTTTTCTTTAACATGCACATAGTCAAAATGCCTCTTTTAAATGTAGGACAGACTGATTATAAGACCTTTAGACATTCTTGTCTAGTATATATTTGTAAAGTATCAGGTACCCCTAGGGGGAACCCAAGGGGAAGAGGGAAGAAACAAGAACAAATTGGTTTCCGACAAGATTTTTCCGTATTTGGATATTATTCCCTTACAATTAGAGACTAAGCAGGATACTAAACCATCCATGCATTAGTGTGTCCCTGATACATTTCTGTAACATTTCTAAGCCTGCCCAAAATGTCGACGAAAATATTGCATTAAACTAGCATGTATGTCAAAAGAGCAACTTTTTGCCAGTGATATCATGCTATGACAGTGTCTAGGCTGTTAAGTTAATTTTGGATCAACATGGAAGCTGTCGATAAGAGAAGTTTAAACAAGAAGAACCTAAACTTATGCAAACAACCAAGAAAGAGAAGGATTTTATCCAGAATATGAGCAGCGACTGATCAGATGGAAAGTAAAATGAAATGCAAATGAATGAAAAGGTGAAAGCTAACAACGGCATACCGATTGACCTAGACATCGCAAGGACTCCAAAGACACGATGTCCATTCCACTGTATTACCTTGCCTCCAGATGCTTCAATTCTTGCATATTCATCTTCACGATTTGGCTACAAGATAGGAGAAAATAATGTTAGGTTATGATAAAAAGATTCATCAAAAGTTTCAGAATGAAGTGACATACTTACCTTGTGATCCACAGACAGCGCCATGGGTTCTTTGCCACGGCAGAGCACAGCCCTTGAATCACCACAGTTAGCCACTATTATATGCGATGAACAAACTATGGCAACAACGGCAGTAGAACCCACAGTTTCAGGAGCAATAGGTTCAAGACTGGCTTTCCCTCCAACTTCATCATCCACCTTGATAAAACATTTTGAAAGTGCCTTTTTCCACTGCTCTTCACAATTTTCCTTACTACTTCCTCCATTCAAGGTGGTCATGATAATTTCCAATTCTTCAGCCAAAGCAGAATGAATACGGTCTCGACAATAATTTGCAACCTGAAAATATGATTTCAGATAATGTCTCAAGCAAAAAAGGCCAACCCAAGCGTGTAAGTTCTTGTGTGGTGGTTGATTTTTTTGCTGAGATGAGAGAAAGAGTGAGATACCTGAGAGCCCCCGTGGCCATCATAGACTCCAAAGAAATGGCCTGTCAAATGGCTCAAGGGGGATGTCACACCATCAAATTCGTGATCACCCATAAGCATCTGGAGAGGAATTTTCATAAACCGAGGCATTGTTGCCACGGCATCTTCCATTTCTGGTCTCCTACCGCACACAGATGTAAACCCCCACAGAGGCACATAATCTACCTTAAAAACACTGCGGTTGGCTCTTACATTCGGCCCTTTATCCAATTGCATAACAACTTGAGATGATTTTGAGCTGGGACCATCTGCAATCTCTTCGTCTAAGCCAACACCCATGGATAGAGAGTCACCAAAACCAGTGCCAATTTTTGGATCTCCCAAATCTCTGGTCTTGGGAATAAGTTCAACATCACATACGCTGTTCACAACCTCTAAAATGGTTGTCCCAATTTCAGAATTGATTTCAAAACCTAACAAATCATCCCCACATAAACTACTAGTGTCACTCACCACAGACAAGCAGCAAGAGTTATCAAGTATTGCATCGCCCTCCAATGACGATAACCCATCTTCTTCACTCTCGCGAACTACGTCAGTAGCTAACCAGTTGTTTTCATCCTCGAAAGTCAAAGCCAGCACGGAAGAAACTCCTCTCCTATTCTCTTCAGATCCCAACAGCATTGTGGAACTGATTTCACTTCCTGAATCACAAAAACTGCAATCCTCATTGTCACCGTCTACAGAGTTAGCCACCTTAATCTGAGAATGCGGAAACAAGCTTGCTGGATCGGCCATCAAGTTGAAGTTCGTAAAGTTCATACGAGTTTCTACAATCAGATTGTCCAATACCGAATTACCTAATCTAAAAGGCACTGCAACCGCCTGATATATCTCCTCCATCAAAATCACTATCTAAATAGCAAAAGGTACCCTGCCAGCCATCTAAAGTTACATGACCTGTCATTGTTAAACTAATTCATTACCTTCCTCTAAAATCAAGATAAATCTAGAAGTAGAAGTTCATAAACCAATCCCCATCTCAGAAAACATATAGCAAACACATAAACGCTTTAATTCACTCTGTGACATCCCACTCAACTAAAAATAGAAATTGACTTTTCAGATCTGGTGATCAAAAATAAAACACCAACTACCCTCCGTGAAAAAGTATCATCAGATATAGAAAGGTGAAACTAACTTGTCTGGACCTCATCTCAAGGTGTTATTCTTGGGACTAGATTACCTCTACCTTCATCATATACAGCAAACATGGAGGAAGAAAATAACTTCAAGAAAGATCCAAGAAGTTCAGCTGATCAACTCAGAAAATCTCCAAGAATCAGAAGAAGGAAATCAAGCTCAGCCCTTTAACACACAGACACAAGAAGAAAATAAAGTAACAACAAAAGGGTTCATGTGAAAGAACCTAGGAACGGCCGAGAACAAAAGTTTCAAGAATCACATGGAAATCCTGAAACAAAAAAGGGCAGCTTTTTTTCCCCCACAAAAAGCTTTGAGTACCCTGGATCTGAGGCAACGCATGTCAACCCTTACTCAAATCTTGAGACTGGTTTTCTTAGTATAACTCTCTCTTTCAACCAATAATTCTTTAACTTACTTGCATCAGTATAATATCAAGAAACTGACAGTAATAAATAATGAATGAAAGCTCAATCAGTTGAAAAAAGGAAAAAATAAATAAACAAAAGCACTGCCTAAATTCTTACTCTTTCAGGTTGCTTCCAAGAAACTGTAGAGTAATTCACTTTCCCCTCACTTAGTTGAACATCTGCGGAAAACAGAGGAAAAAGTGTTGAGAAATCAAGAACCCAAACACTAATGGGATGCTAAAAGAAGATCTTTTTTGGGGGGTTGCTTTCTTAGTCAAGCAGTTTTTGCCCAATGCTTGGAATTGATTGGAAAGACTAAAGAAAGAAAGAAGCTAATAATGTGCTAATTATTATATTATCTATATATAGCTACTGTTATCAGAAACTGGAAGAGAACTACCCCTTCCTTTCCCTTCTCAAAATTACTACCCTCAAAAGGAAATTGAGCAGTAAATACCTAAATATAACATGAAAAACTAGGGTTAAATTTGTTAAAATTTGCTTTAAGAAGGTACAGTTGATTGTATTAATGTACATCATCAAATATTAGATAATTATATCCAATCAACACATACTATTTAAGTAAATCAACAACTATTATTAAAGTATAATAAGATCCCACACATTGATGAGGTAACCTTATAGTTATAGGATATCAGTTTCGTCAATTGAACTATATCTTAACAAAATGAACACGCATTTTTGCATGCTGATATGATGATAATCTTTGTATCTTTATGTTATATATTAAGAATTGGTTTTAATCATATTATGCAAGTGTAAAAATAAATGTATTAAAAAGGAAAAGAAAAGTTTTATAACAAAAAATTTATGTTTGCCGAAATATTTCTACATGAACCGTAGCTCAAAATCAATTTTTTTTATTGTTTTTAATAAAATTCCATCCATCAATTATTTATAGCGAAACACTTAAAATGATATTGTAAAATTATAATTTTATTCAGCACAAAAGCTATTTTCGAATACACCCTTTCATCCTTAGCTAACTTAGCACAAAATTAAATTTGGATCCAGGGACTTAAATATAATGTTAAGTTAGATTATAGGTACAAATAACTTAGTCTCAATTAAAGTGTGAAGCACACAAAAATCAGCTAAGATGATTAATGTATGGTAGGTTTTTATTTTATAGTCAAACCCGCCCTGATTTGATACATACATTATTATAATACTTCAATATCAATATTGTCTAATGTTTACCTTTTTATTTATTTTTTTGGGGGACATTAAGGGGGAGAGAGAGAGAGAGAGAGAGAGAGAGAGAGAGAGAGAGAGAGGCAAAGCTCAACACCTAAAATCAATAAGTGGTATTTCTATCTATTCGCGATTTTGGTACAAAATGCAGAAAATAGCAGGAGGGTAACTGGAGGCGTGAATCTTCCCGACTAGAGCATTCGTAATCAAAAGGAACCAAAAGCGCTTTTCTCAGTAGAAGGGGGAATTTATTCTTTCTGAAGAAAGATTCACAACACGATGTCGTATTTGCTGCCGCACCTTCACTCTGGTTGGGCCGTCGATCAGGCAATCCTCGCTGAGGAGGAGCGCCTCGTCATCATCCGTTTCGGCCACGACTGGGACGAAACCTGCATGCAGGTCAATTTTCTTGTTATTTGGCCACATTAATTACTCGATAATGAGTTCGTTTCAATTTTCTGGTGAATTTTTATAGTTAATTGGAACTTCTGGACAAGGTGGTTTAACTATTCAATTTTTTTTGGTTGTTGATGGGGGGAATTTTAGCTGCGCAATTGCATCAGTTAGGGCTCTTACAGGTTATAATTATGGTAGAATTCTATGTATTGGTTCTGATTTTTCAGGTTTTTTCTTTTTGGGTAGTTTCGATTTCATGTGGTTGTGGTGCTCAACTGATCACTTAAAACTATGATTTCAGCTGTTCTGTGAGCATAGGATTACAGTGGAAGTATCAGACTTTCAGTCATTTGTATTAGGCATGGCCTGAATTAATTTAGAGTGTGTTTTACCCTGTTTCTACTGCATGTTATAGATAGGGAATCATGGCAGATGGCAAATATCTAATACTATATAGCAACTAGAGCCTTTGCTCAGCTCTTCATTTTCTGTCTCAGACGTCAATGATGGTTCAAGGTTTAGTAATATTCATACCTATTACCAAGTTTGTTTGTGGATTGATTACTTTCAAGTTGTAATCAGTTGAAGTTACTTGCAGGAGTTTCACATTAACAATTCTGTACGAATTTATAATTGCCCAACACACTGGATATGCAATATCGTCAGGCTCCCTGTAGAATGAGCTGATTTATCTCCCTGTAATCTGAAGCTTCACATTCATGTTTGGAGAAAAAACATAAATCTTCCAACATCAAGTCCATAGATCTGTGGAAATATTTACTATTTATGGAAATAGCGTGTTAATAATTCCATTTGCTGTGCTTGTTTGTTTGTATGAACCAATGTCCAACCATTACAAAAGATTATGCAAGTCTCGTTGGTGCCATTAAATAATGCTGAAACTTTCAACATAAGGTAACCAGAATCTTGCTCTTTCCTTTAACACCTGTCATCTAAATTCAATTAGTGCTCATTTAGTGTGATCAGCAGTAGACACCCCCCCCCCCACCCACCCGCCCACACTCACAGACAACATCACGTGAGATGCTGTGTGGCATGGTAGGCATATTCTCCATATAGCAGGATCTTGTTCCTCCCCCATGACATCAATTCTTCAGAAACATCTGTCTGAACTTTTGCTTAGACCTTGCTGTAACTATTGACAGTTGATTAGGTTTGTTTGGTTCTGATGTTTCCTCACATCTCCTATTGTTTCATTCTGATGCTTTTCCGCACGTCATATGTCTAAGTTCATTGGCTTTACGACTTTTCACATTATTTATAACTCATATTTTGCACCTCACACTGGTTTGTTTTTCCATTCTAATTTTCAGATGGATGAGGTGCTGGCTTCAGTTGCCGAAACAATAAAGAATTTTGCTGTCATATACCTGGTGGATATCACAGAGGTGCCTGATTTCAACACAATGTATGAGTTGTATGACCCTTCCACAATTATGTTCTTTTTCAGAAACAAGCACATAATGATTGATCTTGGCACCGGAAACAACAACAAAATCAACTGGGCCTTGAAGGATAAGCAAGAATTTATTGACATTGTTGAGACTGTGTATCGTGGTGCGAGGAAGGGGCGTGGTCTAGTTATCGCTCCGAAAGATTACTCCACCAAATATCGCTATTGAGTGTTATGTATGGCCTTCACCAATTCTGTGAATGTATTGACTTGGCAAATTGATTGGCTTTAAAGGGCTTGCAAGAACGTCTACCATGGGCTTAAATGCCATGAGGTTTTACCATTGGTGTTGCTTGGCGATGATGTATGACATAATTGTTTGTCTCAACCGTCCGTTGAGCATACTTATTGGAACTCGAGAACGAAATCCCTTTTAATTAATCTTCAGCTGGAACTGTCTTTCTGGGATTGATTGACAATGTCTATTTCATGTATAGTTGCATTTTCAACACAAAAGCCTTTTCTTTAAATGACAAATGGGAGATGACTTGGGCGATTTAATAATTACACTCTCTTCTTGAGATTTAGTTTAATTATACATGGAATTCTTATGATTTAAAAAAATTACATCTAGTATTCATGAGATTTGCTTCTATTAGTCAAAAGGAAAATTCTCACTTTTGGTCCAATTAGATAGGGTTATTCTCACTTTTGGTCCTGAGCTTTACGGACTTAACACTTTTGATTTCAAAATTCTAATTTTTTAATAGAGTTACTCCAGTTCCATTAAGTACTAACAGAAATGGCACGTGACTTGTCACGTGTCATTAGTCAATGGCTAAGTGAACGCGGTAGGGTCGCATGGGGCCATTCTCACTTCATTTCAGACCAAAAAAATATCATTCATTTTCGTTTTCCCTAAATCAAAACCCTAAATTCTAAATCCAGAAATCAAATCCCTAAATCCACAAAGCACCTAAAACAAAATCAAGATCTTTTTGAAGATATTTTGAAGAGCAATAGATTTTGGAGCAAAGAGCGCTTAAGAAAGATGAGCTTGAGGCACCAAGTGCTTGTGACTTCCCAGACTCTAAGTACGAGAAATACGGTTAGTATTTCGATCTTTCTCATTAAATTGTGTTAATGCTTTGACAAACTTGTAAATAAATGAATGATTGTTTGTGATGTGGTTTCTGTAAAAAAAAAAAAAAAAGGTTGTTTTTGAAATTTTATGTTGTTGTGTGGTCCCTTTTGTTAAAAAAAAAAATAGTTTATGAGACATGTTCTTTTTTTCCAAGGCATGTGGCCCCTTCAAACACTCTGTTTGTCTATGATTTTTTTTTGGTTTTTTATTATATGAGACATCTTCTGTTTACAAACATATGATTCTTTTGTTCTGTCTCTAAATAGATTAATCTTAGTTTGTGTATTATTGCTTTTTGATTAGATATTAATTTATTCCTGCTCGTTTTTTTTTTATATATATATTTTTAGGGAATGACCCTTTTGTCACTATTATTCTATATCATGGGGGTTCAATTATTCATAACCCTAAGCCTGAATATGTGGGTGGAATTAAAAGTAAGTTTGACTTTGTGAATGTATTTAATATTATTGTGGAGTACTTAAACAAACTTGGTGAGAAATTGGGCTACATGGGGCCTAAATAATTTTATAGATATTTGAACAATTTTACACAACTCAACTATCAAATTGAGATTGTTAAATTTACTAAAGCATATAGTCCCCAAAATAGAATTTTTACTTTGTATTTGGAGTGTGTAGTGGATGATGGGAATGATCCTGACTTGAATGAAATATAATGGGATGGTGTTCACAAAATAGTGGATAGTCATGCAGAGGGTAATGAGGCAAAGGGTAATGGGCAAGTGGTGATGATGATGATGGGGTAAGTGAAGGGGAAGGGGATGATGAGATTGATAGGTTATTTGACTTTGGATTAGAGGACTCTGAGTATGATTGGGAGGGTGATGATTCAGAGATTGACAGACAGTAATATAGATGGTTGTGGGGGTGAGGATAGTGGTCGGGAAGAGGTTGAATCATCTGACTCTGACGATACAACATCAAATGACGATGTATGCTTGAGTCAAGATGATTTTGATCCTATCGTTGGTTTTGATGAGGAGGAGAAAGAACCTCATCTTGTCTTCAATCCTAGAAACAAATATGATTCTCACTTTGAAATTGGGATGATATTAGTAACAAAATTAAACTAAGAGAGGCAATCCACAGTCATGCTATCAGTACAAAGAGGAGTTTGAAAATATTCAAGAATGATAAAAGAAGAGTTTATGTTAAGTGTCTAGGGGATGGGTGTCAATGGATAATGCATGCACTTAATGGAAGAGAGTACATCCCAAATTAGATAATATAAATTAGAACATAAATGTGCTAGATCATTTAATGTGAATAGCAAATGATTATCAGCCAAATATCAAGATGTCTTCAGAACAAATCCTAAAAGGAATGTGAAGGGGTTTAGAAAAGACGTAATTAAAGAACTTAGGTGTCACGTATCAAGAAACCAAGCATATAGAGCAAAGAAAAAAACATAAGAAGCAATTGAAGCAAAGCTGAAAATCAATTTGATAGTTTGTGGGACTATGCATCAGAATTAAGAAGCAATAATCCTGGGTCCACAATGATGATGGTAATAACTAATGGGGATGATGGTAAAGAAAATTTTCCAAATTTTATGTGTGCTTTGATGCTTTGAGGCAAGAATTTTTATTTGATTGTAGACCTGTGATACAGGTGGATGAGTGTCATCTAAAGGGTCCCTATGGAAGTGTTATGCTAATTGCAGTTTCTATTGACCCAAACAATAATTTGTATCCTTTGGCTTATGTTGTAGTTTTTGGAGAAACTAGGGAAGCATGACAGTGGTCTTTGGAATTGTTAAAGGTTGATTTGTATATTGGGAGGGATGACACATATACTTTTATTAGTGACAAGCAAAAGGGGATGATTCCTGCATTTTGAGTGTGTGTTCCCTGGGGCAGATAATAGATTTTGTGTGAGGCACTTACATGACAACATGAAAAATGCTGGATTTAGAGGGTTAACTTTCAAAAAAAGGTTGTGGAATGCTTCAAAGGCAATAACAATGAGTGAATTATTTAATTTTTGAATAGAGAAATTTGCTCAACTAGATCCCAAAGTGGTTGAGTGGCAAGCCTCCAGCACATTGGAACAGGTCACATTTTAATTGTTTTTAAAAGTATGATATGCTGTTAAAAAATATTTGTGAGACATTTAACAGTAACATTCTTTGAGGCCATAGAGAAACCAATCATGACCATGCTTGAATGGATCAAGGAATGGATAATGATAAGACTATTAGAATTGAGAGTTAGGGCCAGGAAAAAATGGCCAAACAAAGAAATCTGCCCTAAAATCAGAAAAATTGTTGAAAAAAACATTGATGAAGTTGCTGATTGCATATCAATCAAGTCAGATGATTGACATTTTGATGTGTCATGTTATGATGGTGCTAGGTATGTTGTCAATTTACGAAACCACACTTGCACATGCTGAAAATGGGATCTGACAGGCATTCCATGAAATCATGAAATGAGTGCCATATGCAGTCAATCCCTAGAGCCAGAGGACGTTGTTAATCCTTGCTATAGTGTGGCAACTTCCATTGAGGTATACAAGCATGACATCTTACTTGTTAATGGCCCTAAGCTTTGGAAAAAAACTGGACTTATCCCACTTCTTCCACCCAACTTTGGAAGGGGTGCAGGAAAGCCTGCAAGAGCTAGAAGATTAGAGCTTGATGAGCCATCCAACAAGGGAAAAAGAGGACAAAAGACCAAAAGAATCAGACCACCAAATTGAAGAGACAACCATATAAGGTGATGTGTCATTATTGTAGAAAGACAGGCCACAATAAAAAATAATGTGCAAGGAAGAAAATGAACCATCCTATTGAACTAAGTGTTGTAGAACAACCGAGGAAGATGATAGTAAGTCTGGGAACTTTTAAAGTTTCATTTACTTCTACTCAATTAATTGATGTTGGCATTTATTCTATGCAGGCAAGGAAAAGACTTCTACAACCATGCAGTCAATAGTTATTGTTAAAAAGAGCCCACAAAAAACTGTAAGTCTTTTAAAAAATTATTTAATTTATTATTGATATTACTAACTTTAATTTAATCTTATGTATAGACAAGGAAATCACTAGAAAATTCATGCAGCAGGGTCTAATATATTGACGTTAATTATAAACTTGAAACTAACATTACTTTGTATATAGTCAAGGAGGACTACAAAATCAAAGTTCATTGACTCATCCTCTTAACCAAATTTTGCATCTTCTCAGTCAAATACCAGTGAAATGGTAAAAATTGTTTGATGCAACATATATTTAGTTTTCTTAATCCATGTTAATAATATTAATCTCATTTTTTATGAACAAGTCAACAAATACTCCACAAGTTTACACAATGCTCAACCGTGAACCAATCCTCTGTTAGTGGAGTCCCTTGTCTCACAAAAAGAGGAAAGAAGTTCGCCACAATAACAAACTTAAGTGCAATAGTGGCTGCAACTAAAAAGAAAAAAAAAGTAGATAAGAAGGTAAATGAAATGTTTAGCAACAGATTTTTGGATTGTATTGGCCGCAGATTTTTGGCTTGTATTGGCAAGGGATTTTTGGGATGTTTTTACGAACAAAATACTGCACTTGTTGGTAGACTTTTGGAGGATATTTTAGCACATTTTGGGTCTGTAAAGTGGTAGAGTATGACAAATTTTCAGTATGTAAATGGAACTTTACAACACATTTTATTAATGAATTATGATCAGTGCATTTCAATATAATTTCTGTTTTTTTGCAATTTCAGTGCTTGTGCAATTTCAATTGTTCAGTTTCAATTTTAGTTTTTGTTTTACTACTTCTTGTTCTTGTGCAATTCCAGTGCATTTCTATGCCATTTTCATAACTTATGCTTGCTCATCTAAACACAACATAAACTAAATTTACTTGCAAAAAAGGCATATTCATTAGTCTTTTTACACATAATTGACCACTACTAAAAGGTCGTTTAGTAATATATAAGAACATCAAATAATACATAATAGCCAAATGGTTCAAACTACCAACATACATAACGATAGCAAAAAAAAAAACCCCCGACAGTTACAGAAACCGAAATTTGATTTCTTCGAAGCAATTTTTGAATTTCTTCTTCTTGCAAATTGAGTCGGCGCAACAAATCAGAAATTATTATGGTAGCTCTTGCACAAATTGGTGGATCAAACCACATAAAAAAATCCACATCCACCTCTACCTCTCTTCAAAGAACAACCATAAAACCTTCTACCTGGATTGTCACTTGTCCATGTGTTCTTCAAATGAGTAGCTTTGTAACAATAGCATTCAATATTTGAATTATTTTGAGATGTTTGTGACATCTTTTGGCCTATTGATCTCAAGATAAAGTGATGAAAAAAAGATAAAAATATTGTGTAGTGTTTGTGGGTTATTTACATATACAAATAGCACAAAACTATTTTTGACGCCTTTTTTCCCTCCAAAAAACTGAACACACTCCTGAAGGGTGTTTTTCTTTTCCCCGAAAGCTAACAATAGACCAAGTCACGTGCCGTTTCTGTTAATATTTAAGAGAATAGGACTATTCTGTTAAAAATTTAGAGTTTTGGGACCAAAAGTGTTGAGCCTGTAAAGTTCGAGACCAAAAGTAAGAATGACCCTATTTAATGGGAGCAAAAGTGAGATTTTGCCGTTAGTTAAAATATATCATTTTTTACTGATATTAACAAAAAATAATTAGATAGAAATTATTTTGATACTAATTGATTTATTATTAATTTAATGCAGGTTAATTAATTTTTTTCTGACCAAATTATCTTATACATATTCACTCGTTAATGCATGTAAAGATATATATCTTCACAAAATTGTTTAGTCAGAATTTTTTTTATCCACAATAAGTCGACAATAAATCAATCGAGGGTACATATAATTTTATTTTATTTTATTAATATCAATAAATTCAGTAAATTTTAACTAACAGATGACTTTATTTATTAAATTGAATTAAATCTCATAATTACTAGTTTAATTCTTTAAATTACATAAAATATACATGTAATTAACCAAACTTCATGAAGGAAGCATAATTATCCCAAAAGCATAACTTGAAAACATACAAATATATAAGTAAATGTATTTTATACTTTTTGACCAACAAATAAGAAAAGAAATTAGGGTGAAATGCTACACTTTTAAACTAACTGGTCCGCGCGGTCCATGTAAACATATTAAAAAAAAGAATTATGACCTGAAATGATGAAATTTTTTTTATAAAAAAGTAATTATAATAAACTTGAAAAAAATAAGGCGTGAGAGAATGTACTTATAACTTATAATAAATGTGGATACGGTGAAAGAGAAACGTAATGTAGTGAGTTGTGGGGGAAAAAAATATAACTGTGATATTATTAAAAAATATTAAAAATAATATTCTGATTAAAAAAATTAAAAGAAAGAATTGATTTAAAAAATAAATTTGTGTATTTAGAAGTTAATACCACAATTTTTTTTCTTTTTCTTTTTAATTAATAGTATAGATTTTAGAATAACTTATGAAATGGGTAGTTGGACCATTCACCTGCCAAAGCCCAATGACGTCTATTCCAGAATCCAAAACTGATGGGCCCAATCCAAAGAACTGAAATCGTCTTTAATGAGATGCCAGCGCAGACTCCACCCGCTCCCCACATCCCACCCCGCAACGCTCTCTCTCTCTCTCTGGTCACTGCTAAAACTTAAAACCCTAAAGCCACTCCAGATCTCAATCTCTGCACTTTTATCCCCAATTTCTTCCCCGTGAAGTTATGGCAACCACAACTGAACCCACAACCCTTAGAAGAGAGGAGGAAGAGGATGAGGACTCGAAGCCATCGGCTGAAGACGAGGATACCGGTGCTCAGGTAGCCCCGATCGTCAAACTCCAAGAAGTTGCCGTTACCACCGGGGAGGAAAACGAAGATGTTCTTCTTGATTTGTGAGTGTTTCAATCCTCTCTTTAGATTGGAGTAGGATGCTTATTGTTGCTTTTTTAGGGTTTGGAATGGATGGAGACAATAGATTAAGGCGGGTTTATTCTCATGCAATTGATGTAATGCATGTGGCATCTTGAATGAATACATGGAATTGACTCTGTAAGTATTAATCTGAAGTAACTTTTGTTAATTATAAGTGGATATTGCGTTAGGATTTTAAATGAATTGATGCAATAGATGAAGGCTGGTTGTCATGCCCGGTGCTTTCGTGATTTTGTTTGTGTATTGTAGTCATTGTTGCTGCATATTTTCGTGATTGGAAGGTGAAGTTATTACATATGTTTCCTGCAGTAAATTATCAATAAATATCTGTTGGGATTTTCATTTTTTTTATTTTTGGGAGGCCGTTTTTCTTAAAGGATAATGGATGAACTGACTGCAGCATACATGGATTGCCTAATTTTGTGCTCTGTGAATGTCGCTATGGTTCTTCTTCCTATATCAGTATCACTAATGTTCAGTTCTTGTCTTTGGTAGGAAATCAAAGTTGTACAGATTTGACAAGGAAGGTAACCAATGGAAGGAGAGGGGAGTTGGGACTGTGAAGCTACTAAAGCACAAGGAAAGTGGCAAAGTTAGGCTTGTCATGAGGCAGAACAAGACCCTTAAAATCTGTGCCAATCATCTCGGTTAGGAATTCGTATACATTTTTGTACATTTATATGTTTTTCTTTGTTGTTTGTATGTCATACCTGTAGTTTTGCTGCTGTTTGTGGGAGTTTAGGCGAAAATATTGATATGAACTATGTTTGTGTAATCTTTTGTTCAAACGTCATTACCTCTGATGATATGTCTTTGGCTGAATTGAGTATTGTTTTGTATTTATAGTGCTGTCCACAATGACGGTGCAAGAGCATCAAGGAAATGACAAGTCGTGTGTGTGGCATGCTGCTGATTTTGCAGATGGAGAGTTGAAGGAGGAAACTTTTTGCATTCGATTTGCTTCTGTGGAGAGTGAGTTAAACTCTAATTTATTTACTTGCTTCTAATCTGCAATATATACATTATTGGTCACCCTTGCAACCAATTGAAATGGTGAACCTATATGCTATTGTATGTGTGTTCTTTTTTATGTGATTAGATATTTGAAGCAGTATGTACATCACATGATGGGTTAATTGTTTTTGGGTAAGATCTAAATAGTTTTTGTGGTTTATCCTTCACAACTCTTCCTCGTGGGTTTAAATCTCTATACTGTTAGTTAAAGAACTCCTTCATTTGGAAGGATTAATGTCCTTGGGTGGGTATTTGAATTGTCTGCGGTCCTAACAGTTAAAGCTCATGAAGAAATGCAAGTTGGTCATTGTAGTGATAATTTATAAATTCCTAACAAGCTCTATTTATCATGGTGTGCCATGGCTCAAGGCCAGCAGCGTTCTTCAGTATAACACTGGCCTTGCAGTAGGGAGATGAATCAGTCAAATCTTTTGATTCCTTTTTGTTCCTTCTGGGTGTGGGGGAAAGCCCTCGTCTGTCTCAACAGCCACTCAAGGATTCTCTCTCAGCACATATGCCTTTCATGTCTTTCTTTCCTTTGCTTGGTTTCTTACTGCTGGCATCTTATTTCTTTTATTTGCTTTCTCCTTTTTCCCTTCTGTTTTTTTCTTTACCAGTCTCTACTAGTCCTTTCCCTTTTTCTTTTCTTTTAACATTGTAATTATTGATTTAGTTTTATGTTTTTTAGTTGCTTAACTCATTGAAATTATTGCTAAATATGTGAGGATATTGCTGAGCTTGCTGCAAAAATGTTATTTTGCTCAGGTAGATCATCAAGTTGGTTACATAACTGCTGAAATTATTAAAATATTGCTTAATTTATTGAAATAAGTGGTGAATTTGATTAAATAATTTATTAATATTTGTGTGAGCTGAATTCTCTTCTTGTAAGCTCTTGATGTGTTTATTTTTATACTATTTTGTTGAAAGCTACTAATACTAAAAGTACATAAATTCATTGACGAATTATGCTCGAGCTACAGTGTCATGGCTGTAGGGTGTCTTTGAGCTCTGGTGTGACATAAGCCTATAACAACTATGACACTCATGTAGACAGGAGAAAGGTTTGTAGCATAGTTGTAAATTGCACGCACGCCCTTCTTTTTAAATGGCGCTGAGATAATTTGGTGACGCTATGGCGCAGAGGCGCACCTTTGTTGAGCCCCAGCCCAATTTTTCGTACCTTCGTACAAAATAGAGCTAGAGGGGTGTGCGTATCTTATAGCCTATCCTCTCAATTCCCCCCCTCCAATCATGCCTGCCAATCTTTCCTCACTGTTGTCTTGTTATTTACCACCATGCATGCAAAAGGAATAATGTAGATGATGGTTCCATATTATTCGTCCTGTTACGTAACTTTAGTTATTATGCCATTTGGCTCCTGCTAATTGGAATTATGCATTGCCTGTTAGCTTAAATTAGTTTGTTACTATTTTTTTCTCTTGTTGGGTGCTACATATATCTGTACTTATGGTTTCTTAATCTTTTCCTGTTTGTTTCAGATTGCAAAGCTTTCAAGGATAAGATTGAAGAGATCACCGAATCTCAGGGAGAGGACAGTGGGGAGAACCAAGAAGCCACCGCTGCTGCCAATCTTATTGAGAAGTTGAGTGTAGTGGGAGATAAACCAGAGGCCAAAGAGGCACCTTTGTCCTCGGAAGAGAAAAGGGATGACAATGAGAAACTGGAAAAATCTACCAATTAGAAGAAGGGTTTTGCCATTCTTGTCTGGCTTTTTGGTTGACAAGGGTTGAAGCATGGATTATTCAGGTGAATTAACCTAGTGTTGAATATTGCGTTTGTGAAACATGGTGTGCTATGTGATTTGGTTTGTTTACTGGTCTCCTGGTGGATTGTTCTTGGTGTGCTTGGAGGCTCGGGGTGGCGGTTTACCTTGATATTTGTTGCTTTGTTTTAATCAGTCCATATGTATTGCTAAATTTTTAAACTGGGTGAATTGCCCTAGCATATATTTGATCTTTTATCATTACAAGGTCTTTGTTTCATGGGCCCTTTTTTTTCATTTTTTCTTTTTGGCTGGTGATGAGTCATGGACATTGATTTTTTCTTTTCCTGAACCAAGTTGAGTCGGTACGGCTTTGAGTTGGCAAGAGAAGAGTGATGGGTTCGAACTCTGGTTCCACCTGAACTGGACCTCTGTTGTGATGTGTTGTACTTTTGAGCATCTTGTGTGTGTCCTTTCAGGATGGGTGGGCCTTGAGTTGAGAGTGCTCGGTGGCCAAACCGTAAGGTAACAAAAATATTCTCGGCTGCCGAAAGATTCATTTCTCTTATTATTGCTTTATTTCTGCCAAGTTGTCCATTTTGCTTAAATTGTTTTCTTAGTTGTGTACAACATTGCCTAGCAATAGCCGGATGATATAAGCCGTCCACAGAAATTTGCACTATGTTTGTTTTTATTTTCAACTTATTTCTGAGATAAGTCAAAACATACCCAATGTTTGCCATCATTCAAAAACACCTTATTTAGGTGTTTTTAACTGTTTTAGCATAAAAGCATATATATATATATACATACATATATATAAAAAATGCATGATTTGACAATGAATAGTAATTTTTGTCTCTCAGAATACAACATTAAACATATAATACTTATTTTAAATTATCTCAAAAGACATGAATTTGACAATGAATAGTAATTTTTGTCTCCCAAAACACAACATTAAATATATAATACTTATTTTAAATTATCTCCAAAAATAAATTCAAATATACATATTATCTCTAATACATACTTATTTATCTTTGTTTTTCTCTCTTTATTTTCACAAAATACAACAAAACACTCAGAAAACGAATCCAAACATTATGTTGATGTCTCTGTTCTCGCGAGAAGCTGGGCACATGGGAATGCCAAGAAAAATGCGTCCTTGCCTATGGATATCACAGACAATTTCATATCCAAATCCCAAGAAAAATGCGTCCTTGCCTATGGATATCACAGACAATTTCATATCCAAATCCGTTGCGGAATAAATTAGCCTAAAATACATTCCCCCAACCCTTCCACCCGCACCAGTTGTTTGTTGAAATATCTGTGGTGTGTTAAGTTAAAATTCATTGTGTTTTGTAAAACTTACCAAAAAAAAAAAAGAAAAAACACCTTCAGTTAACGGAAGGAGAATTGGATGTACTTTTTGTAGTGTTTTTTTTTTTTTTGTTGCATTTGATTTTATTTTTTAAAGTTTTCTTTACTAGAATATCCTTGTGGTGTTTATTTAATAGTTTGGGTATTTTTAATTTATTTCAGGTGGTTTTTTCGGGGGTGATGACTATTGTTTTGGGTACCTGATGTCACGTAGATTCCAAGACAATGGCTCTTTGAGAGCCGCAAGTGGGGTTGGTGGGCTGTCCCCTCTTAATTAGTCGCCCGACGACTAAGGGGGCCTCGGGTGCGGGCCATGGTGATAGGGGATGAGGGAGGTTTTTTTGCGAGGGGCTTCTTTGATTTACTTAATTAATTTTTTAACCAATAATTTATTTATATATATATTCAAAATTAGTTAATGTAACACTTTTAATTTTTAAATAAATTTAATATTCGATAATTAAAATTAATCAATTAGGTCTTAGGGTTCTTATGTAATCAATGCAGTTTCAATGGTTGTTAAAATAAACAATAATATATACAAATAAAGGCATAACAACCATTTTAATGAAAAAATTAACATCATTAGTTATATTCAACGGAGAGGAACACAAATCAAGCTATATCTAGAAAACAAAGAGGGTCTTCTCTATTTTTAAAATATGGAGGGATTTTCAACTGATTTTTTAAAGTACATGAACATTTAATAAAAATCTTCATTTAAGCAATAAATTACTACGCTGATTTAATTGGCCTATCACATATAAATGAGTGCAGGTTTGTCTTCCACATATATGTGTGTGATATAGCAAAATATGTATGGTACACATGTACAAAAACTATTTTAGTTATTTGGAATGTGCTTTAAAACCTTTGGTTACATATGGAGCTATTTTTCAAAGTAGTTCTTTTAGATTTGATTCTCCGGAGGTTCTCAAGCTTTTCTCATTTCGAATTTGTGGATAATACAGAGGGTCCATGAGTAGAAATTGTCGATTAGGATCCAGGTCGGGCTTAGGGAAAACCGACCTGGTAGACAAAACAAGGCAGGTATGCTATATGTTTAGACCTGATAAAAAGTCGAAGCCTTGTGCTAAAGATAATGAATGCAAACAATTGTGTGCAACAAAAATAAGTTCCAACACCTGAAAATAATATAGCCAGCCACCCTGAAAACACTTCTCTTGCAGAAAACACAAGAGTTAGTTCCTCGAAGCAGTGATGAAAGTCCAGGTTAATGTCTGATCAGAAACTGCCACAAGAGAAGGCAAGTTCCCCTGCCAACCTGGGCAGCCAGGACCAGTACCCATACAAACTAGTCTAATTTCCAATTACACACTTCTCTAGTAACAGGATGATAACAGAATGGCCTAAAAATTGAAACGCTTTTGGCGCCATCACACTGTACACTTGAATGATGGTTCTGCAGAAGAACACAATGCACCACCAAAACTTACATCAAATACTTAATAGGGGCGAGAAACCTACAAATATACAGGCGTACGCCACCATGCTTAGTATTTCCAAATTGCCAAACCATTTTGGTGTATTGCTACTATGGAGACATTGCATCATCTGTTGATGCGATCATTTGTACATCTGTTTCATCGGGAGTTCCCATGCTCATTTGTCGTGCCCCAGGATCACCTAGCAGATATATTTTATTTTATTAGTTGACAAACCAAGTATAGCAGCCAGATTCTGTGCTGAACATGTGCTTACCTGACATGGAGTCACCTGATGGCACGCCCGCTGATGTGCCCCTCGTATGATCTGCGCCGTTTACAGTTGAACAAGCCCAAGCAATTGTTAACAATATTACAATTGTAAAAGAACCACGAAAATTCTCCACCAACTTCTTCGAGAAATAATATGAAGTATTTTCATGAACATTCAATGATACTCGTGAGGTACCCTTGACGTACATTCGGTGATGCGTATAGCTTTCAGCTGGTTCTTAGGTTTGTTATCATATACAAGCAAGTTTCCGTTGCAAGTAAGAGAAATGAGAATGAGAACATAAACGTCGTCTGGAGGTGTACATCATACATGTGAATAAGATCAAGCAAATATACATACTTACACAGGAAGTGAGAGACATGAGTGCAACTATTTGGTATTAACTCACTTACCCGATGAATTGCGTAGTGCCTTGACAGCATCAAAGTTCTTGTAAGTATAGCCCACAAAATTCAAGTCTTTTGGAGTAAGATGCATCTGTCAGATACAAGGGCCAAGTTGTTACCTTACTGCCATCTCGCTTAAACATATGAGAACTAAAGAACTCCATAAACAAGCTATCAAGCTTTATCAGTCAATTGACAGAAGCAAACCAAACGACTAAATTATTCTACATCATTGAGCATTCTTGGGGAACTAGTCCAATAAGTTGAATATGCAAATAGAAAAAAGAAAACCTTCCGAGATGATCCCGAGCCAGACTTTGATGATGTTGGAGGATCCAACTGCGTAACCAATGAAGAAGTGAATTAATAAGGATTTATCAAAGCAGCAAAGAGAAAAGAGACCAAAAACATCACTTAGCATAAAAATATCAAAGACACTGGAAGATGAAAATTATGCATTAATGTATTCAACTAATATGGAAGATATAAGTTCACCACATAGTTAACGGACGCTGAGACAACACATCGTGTTGTATAAAGATGCCATCTTGAAAACTTTAGGCAGGCCCTCGGACACAAAGTCCAAGCATGTGACCAATAAGTGGTCACTTAAAAACAAATTACAATACAGGACCCTGGTGCAAAATGGAGGATACAGAAAAGGAGAAAAGAATGAGAGATTTGCGCTTTAGAGGGTTTGTCGATTGAGGTTTCAAAACACACCTTAATCTATTTGTAAGATAAGCTCATGCAAACAGACCCAGATTCATGGAATGCTTAGATAAACTATGAGATGTTACATCTGTATAGCATGAAACAGAGAAAAACATTGCAGTTACAGCATATGTCTTAAGCTGTTCCCCGAACTTAATGATATAACAATTGGCAATAGACATACTATACAATTATTAATTGTCACCAAAAAGTAGCATAGGCAGTATGAAATATAATAAAAGTAAAGAGATCAGACTATACTTCATCAAACTTCATAAAGTTCCGGGTATCCAGCTCTCCGTTAACCTCTGGTTTAAAGGCTGCATCCATTTCATACAGTTTCTCCCATTCAATATCCATGAACCAAGGGTGAACCTGCACAAATTCATATATGAATAGATACAGAAAGAGGCGGGACTGAGACCCACATTTTTTGCCAAGTCATACCTTTATCTCGGCTGCTCCCCTAGTTCCAAGCCTATGTTCCACATCGCATAGTAACCTACATATGAGATCTTTTGCCTCAGGACTGAGTTTGGTATCTTCAGGAAATCTCAGGTGATTTCGCCAGTGAACAATCTGCAATCATTAGAAAACTCTATCAGAAGATAATTGCTTTCCTACTTTCTGGGGAATACATATCCTTCAACAGAAATCTGTAGTTTGTAGAGGAATATAATTCATCTTTATTATTTTATTCTCTCACTAAATGCTTAGTGGCTGCTTAGCAGAAACACTCTCGATTTATAACAGTTAAAGTGGCTAAAACAATTATTGTTCTCACTCTGGGAACTGCTTGTGTATACCTAAGGAAAATACTTTCTGAAGAGAGCGCATTCATGTTACACTCTGAACTCAAGAGAGCATCAGCACATTCTTACATTCAGTTGGTTGCTATTGTTTCATCCTTATAATGATAATCTACATCCTTTCCAAGAACATAAGTAAACACATACAAACATGAGTTGCTGCAATAGGCAGATATTTTTTTAATTTACTCCCTGACAATGTGATCCAATTGGCGAGCAATCTCCCTGTATATGACATAGTTCAGGGGGGAGTTGGAGACCTTAGCTGCTCCCAGGGTCACGACAACGCTGGGTGTGTTATTTACCTAAGCCTTTTTTGTGGATTTTGCTGTAAGTTACACATTAGAAAAGTATGGTGATCTGATGGGTGCAGAAGCTAATGAAATTCGTGAAATGCACTTTTCAGTTCGGCACTCAGTTTGCCATAAGTCAATATGATCCAGTAATCACACTCCAAGATATAGAAATGAAAAGCAGTCACCCAAAAGATGACATTGGTCATAGCCACAAATAGCACTTACTAGATGTGTAGTACTAGAAGCAAGAAACAGGAGGAATAAATTACGTTGTGCTATATTCATAGCATGTACCTTCCTGCACGTGGTCATTGGGTCATCAGAGTAAAAAGGGGGGTAGCCAACAAGCATCTCATACATGATTGCACCCAGCGACCACCTGCATGCATATGTGGCAATTGAGGAGGCCAGCGATACACAAGCTAGAACGGATCTCGTTTTATCTGAGATCTATTTCTCTTATTAATGAAGAACAGCAAATGAATGTAGTCAGGATAACAGTCATGTGCACATCTCGAAACGGCTTATTTCATGACATTTGAGCATTCAGAGTAAGTCATCCCAGAAAGTTAGAACTTAAAATAGGTGCCAACAGATTCAAGCAAATCAGAGAATACACCAATTTTTAGTGGTATGTCTTTCTAATTTGAATCTTCGATGAATCATTTTTATGTAAGTAACCACATGAATATTGAAATTATAACAAGTAACTGAGGGGGCGGGGCGAGTTGTTAGGACATGAACTGACCAGTCACACTCCACGCCATATCCCTTCTTCAACAGCACTTCTGGAGCAATATAGTCAGGCGTACCCACAGTTGAAAATGCCTTAAAAAGCAGAGAAGTCAAAGATCAATCATGCAAACTCGAGAGCAATTCATCCATGCAGAACATTCATCTTTATGCCTTCATAGATGTGTTATTGTCTTTTCTTTATGAAATGATGATACAGCAATTCTCAAAATTTATTACTATAGAATCCAAATGGAACCAATCTCATATTTTTTCCATTGTCAGCCAGCTGCAACTGCTTCAGCATTGCCCTCTTCCCCCACCCTTGCGGTTCCAACGCCAAAAATCTCTGTGTGTGTGTGTGCGCGCGCGTGCGCACGTGCATGTGGCCTAATCCAGATACTCCATCTAATAACCAATAACCAATAATTCATTGATTTCATCAAATATTTCCACCATATATTTCCACAATTGCCTTTTATCTGTATTTTCCATTCCCCCAATCACCACAAAGTCCAGTCTATCCTCAACATCTCCCTTTCACAGAAATGAGAAGGTGAGGAGTATAAGGTATATTTTGTTAAGTAGTTTCCTCTAAACCTACATCATCAAAAGCCAAGTAAGCTAGACATTTGCTATATGCATATTACTGAGGCAACCAAGTTAACAATATTAGAACAAGAAATACAGCATCCTTTTTCAATGAGAGATTCCTCTCTTGGCCAAAAGATGATATTCACTATCTGAACCATATTTGTTTTAGAGAGAAAAATGTCAGTTAAATGAACACATTAGAACAGATATTAATGCTAAACCATTAAGATAGAAAGCCTCATATTTGAGGCAGTGTAATTTTTCTTCTTAGTTGTAAATCACATGCCTAACAGGCAAGATCCCAATCCAGTGGTTGTGGGAAAACGGAAAAAAGCCAAAATTATACTAGATGCTTACCAATTTTCTCCTATTCATCTGCCAGTGCTGAAGTTGTTCCTGAGGACTTCTCCAATTACTACCATTCGCAGCATCAGGAAAGCGGCCATCAATGTCCATTGGTTCCCTTATATTTTCATCATCCAAAGCCTCGTTTTCATTCACTGTGGATAAAGTTCTACAATCAAGTGGCTTGCAAAGACCAAAGTCTGAGAGCTTCATGTGGCCATTCTTATCCAGGAGAAGGTTGTCTGGCTTGATATCCCTATAGGGAAATTTGGGTGGATAACACTTATACATGAAACAAACCTCATCTCCAGAAAATTTGGTAACAGATGCAACAATTGTTTAAATGATAGATCATATGTACCTGTGAATATAATTGTGTTTGTGAATTGACTCAATTGCCAGCACGCTTTGAGCAATGTAAAATTTAGCCACATTTTCAGAGAGTGTGTCTTCTCTCATCAGCAAAGTCATCATGTCACCACCAGGGAGATATTCCATGATAAGATATAAATACTCAGCATCCTGAAAAGAGTAGTACAATTTGACTATGCAGTGGCTGCCCACTTCTGCCAATAGATTCCTCTCAGCCCTTACGTGTTCCACCTATACAGCAGAACATTTCGTTAGACATACAGAGCAGCTAACAGTAACACAGAAGCACTTCCGAAAATTTTATAATATGTGGATTACAGCTTACAATAAATCGCTTAGAAGGGAAAAATAAAAAGTTCCAACTTATGCAAGTACTGGACCCTTGAGAGAAGTCGTATACATAGGAAATCATGGCACAGGCCATGGCACGTGGCTCAGAAGGCAAGAGCCCACCGCCATTTTTCCTGAAACGGCGCTGGGCTTTTACCTAGTGCAGCCATGGGGAGTACCAGGGCCTTTATCTTGGGGCACCTCGCTGAAGCCCAGCCCCAAAAACCTAATCTGCTCCACTTTCTCTCTCCAGCAGTATCGTTTTTCTTTCATAATGACGTCTTCTTTGTTGTTTTTCTTTCTTCTCTCCTTTGTTATCTGATGTTAGTATGTTACTGCCTTCTCTTCCTCTATTGTCTTCTTTCTTGTACTATCTTCTTTCCTCTTTTTCTTTTCTTTTCTCTGAAAGGCTATTGTTCTACCTCTTATTTTTATCTGGTTTTTGTTTTTTTCCCCAAGACTTAGTAAATTGTTGGTTACTTTATTTATGATATAATTTATGTTATTATTTAATGTCATAACTCAATATTCTTGCTATGGTATAAAATAATTTGCTAAATAAATAATTTTTTTATGTTTCTAAAATTCTGATTATAATTTGCTTTCTTCCTAATCTTAGGTCTTTTTGGTAGAAACATACTAACCATACAACTTTATCAAATATTTCCATAAACCTGAGCCTTGCTTCAAAAGACGCGCTCCGTGGGCCATGACGCACCATGCGCCTTTAACAACAATGGTGGTTTAAAAATTCTCTACTTGTAAAGAATAAGGTAGATCCAACAAAAGACAATCAGAAAAGAATGTGTACAATGGAAAAGTAGATATGCTCTCAATACTATCATATCATCCATGATAAGCTAAACACACGTAATTAATGAAGTAGAATGAGTCCGTTGATCAGGTGTATCAGACATAATATATTGACAACTATCGACAAGATCATTCAATAGGACTTATATGGATAGGAAAATATAGTGTATCAGGCATAATATATGACAACTATCGACAAGATCATTCAATAGGACTTATATGGATAGGAAAATATATTTTATGCCCAACCATAAATTGAAAACCTAGGCATATGAAGATCAGTAAATAGATAAGTGCATGACTACTAAAATGAGTTTCATGGCGGTATTCTACGTCAGTTTTCATAGATTTGTCACAGATAGTACTCCTTAATGACCTATGCTCAGGTTACTGGTATTTTCGGACAGAAGGTCACACCGAGGCACCTCATGCTCCTACTTGTATTCATTATCCAGGTTTACCGAACTGCTAGAGGGCCCAACCCCGCCCCAACACATAGGCAGCTTTTAGCTTTTAAGAATAAAATGCAGCTTGGAGGAAAATCTGCATGCTTGATTAATATGCTTACCTGTCCTCTTGAAAGCATTTCAGATTTCTTTAACTTCTTCATGGCATAAATATTCCCTGATTTTCTCTCTCGACATAATCGGACCTGCAGTGTCATACTTAATCAGCAACAGAGAAATCAATGGAAAAATATCACCACATATTTGTGATAATTGTTGGGTTTTGTGAACAAGTGCTGCTTTGGGGGGAGGAAAAACTAAAAAGAGCCCACAATTAATTGATGCTAACTCGTGCTTTGATATGTGTATTCTCATATTAGAATATGGCATGAAAAACTGCATTTTCACGACTGAGAATACACAGCAACCCATATTAACTGCAAGGGAAGAGGAAGATTTGCAAGCGTGCCACCAACCTCACCAAAGGCTCCACGCCCAATGATGGTAAGAAGCTCAAAATCATCAACACATATCTTGTTCCTTCTTAGTCTCATAAACTCGGTCTCCTTTCGTTCTAGATCTTTAATTAGATTCATCTGTTCCTCTTTGGGCACATCTGAAGACGCTAACTTTCTTTCGAGTATCCATCGCCTGGAGAATAAACATTGAAATTTCAGATTTGAGCTAAAAAGTCTGCAACATCAGTGAAGATCTAGACAGGCAGAAGTAAGTGTTAGCTTGAAGGCGTCATTATGAAGTTGGATTAGTATTACTTATTATGCGACTTATGACCATTTAAAAGAGAATATACGAGTATCTTTCCCATGATGTGTTAAATGTGTTTATAGATGTCTCTTGGTCATGATGCTGTAAGACCTAGAACTGCCATTACTCTCGTTTTCTTCTTTTCATAGTTAACCTATCAACAAATACTTGAATACTTCTCCAAATCAAAAAGCATCATAAAACAAGAACCACCCAGCCAGCCAACCCAACAACGTCTATTCTAGTAGCATTTATGTAACTAAGATCAATAAGCTTTCCTTTTTAAATATGTTCAGTCATGTGATACGACAAAATATCACAAACTTGGTAAGGACTTAAAAGACAATATTTATAAAGATAATATATTAAATGGAGAGACTAAACACAATGTCCTGATCGACACCCTCATCTTTGTACACATGAATCGTCTCTCAAAAATCTGTTGCTTCTTATAATTAATCAAAACTAGGGTGAGTAGCCCAATCATTGTGTATTCATGAATATCTTTATTCATAAAATGAAGACAAGGATTTTAAGATATAGTAATGAATTGTTTAAAATAAGTAGTTCGAAGGGAAGATAAATATTTATGAGATACTAGATAATTAAATAGTTAATAGTTGGAAAGAAAATACAAAAAGAATGAGAGAGAAAATAGGAGTTGGAGAAAGGGGAAAAAACAACCATGAGTTCCCTATAATATAAGTCTCTCCTGGATGGAGTGAGCAAACCATCCTCAACCACGTAACTCATTATTTAAAGTAAACATGTTTCTTTCTTTTTTTTTTTTTTTTTTGGGGGTGGGGGGGGGGGGGAGGGGGAGGAAAAAAGGTTAACTTGCATGACCCGTGCTGCAGCAAAAATCGCAACTACAGCTACTAACCGGATCATCTTTAGTTAGCTTGCTGACATTATAAATCACAACATATAGCCTTAAATACATATACATCAAAATACACAAACACAGACGTATATAGATACACATATGTTGTAACTATGCGAAATGATACTAGCATTGTAACAATTCATGAAGATTCAACTTTCAGTTAACAGGAAATTTGAACAGATTAAACTAGATTTGTTTCGCCTGGCAAGATTTCCGTACGTCCAACTCAAGGACGCACACTCATGCACAGAAAATTGATTAGATTTGTTTACAGCACTCTTAAACCACGGCCAAACCAAGTCTTTTTATCGCAATTATCTTATTTGAAATTAACTCAATTAAATGTAAAGTTCTACAAATTGGTTGAGTTGCGTGCATCGTCACAAGAATTGAAATCCTTCCAATTAAACAGAAATAATCACAAACCAGAATGCAAAATCACCATCTACACCTATCTGACACTTTAACTCTAAGCAACATACCACAATCTAAATTGACTTTGAAAACCTAAAACCCAGAGCGTAAATACGCCAAAAAAACAACCGAAACACCACAGTTAGCACCAGATCTTGTCAACCACGAAGCTAAATCGCTACTCAAACTAGACTAATTCACCACTACTATACTACATTTCTATTTTTTTTTTTAAAAAAAAAAAAGGTTGCCAATAATACAAGCACATGGGTTATCATTTATATATCTATATACATCCAAATATACCTTTCTTTTCGTTCCTGTATGCTTTTCATCTGATTCTTATAGTGATTCTCGATGAACTGTTTGGCAGCGGCGACTTTTTCCATCGTCAAACTCGAACCTAGGATTTCGTCTTCGCCGTTGTTATCGTTCCCTCCCTCCATTCTTGCCTCCTCTCTCTCTAGATTTCCGCTAAAATTCTGTTTCCTCTCTCTAAACGCGTGTGTGTGTGTGTGTGTAGTAATATACGTTATATATGTGAGTGAGTGGAGTCTTTAGTAATGTAGTAATGTGCATTGTGTGTAGTGTACTTATATATACTCCTCCCTTTCCGGCGTCGTTTCACTTAATTTGCTCGTCTTTTTGGACCGGATCTCCTACTTGTCATTCTTCTGTAAGTTGGTGCATCACATTCCTCAAACTCACTGCACATCACCACTTGTTTAATTCCTCTCTCCATTTTAAGATATATCACCTCCTTAGAGAATGTTTCCCCATTTTTGTGCAAAACCTTCAAATGCATGAACCATCACAATTTTGATTTGGTTGTGCCATCACCTAAATATTGCATTTTATTTTATTCTATTCATCATACCCTTAATTATATACAATTTTTTTTATACAAATATAGTCGTTCTGATTGGGACGATCTGATCGAAAGAAAATTATTCTGATCAGAATTTGGCTCTGCTACCATCTTTTAGCTCTAATCGTTGTACTGGTGTAACACAATAAAGGAAGGTTTCAATCGTACTGGTGCATCCATTTCTAGTGAAGGGAGTTATTTTCCCGACTATTCAATACTTGCAAAAGCATTTATAAAGTAAACTACAAACCCGTACGTGTATTTCTTTTATTTATTTACATAACTATTTATCTTATATAAATTAATCCATTTGAATAGTCCATAAATAATTTCAAGAATAATAAAATCACTTTCTCCTCAATAATAATACCAACACGTATTAAAAATTTTGAATAAATAATCTTTCAATACTCGAATCAGCAATGAATTTCATTTTTCGTAATAAAAAAATGTGAAAAAGTAGAAAGTTAAAAAGGAGAGAGTGCAGGTAGAATGGTTATAGGGAATTGAAACCAGCTCATAAAGGTATGGATCTGGTGCAAATGACAGATTAATAATTATTACTATTACTTTAATTTTTTTTTATAATTTAAATATAACTTTTGTAATTATAGATGAAGAAACATGATGTGAATTGGGTGGGTGATGGGACAAAATTGGACAACATAAGATGGTGGGTCCAAAATCCAAATCCACTTGGAGTAATGACAAAATCTTGAGTTTTTGTATTTAATTATAATAATAATCATCATAATAGTAAGTATGAATGGCATTGCCAACTCACAATTTAAAATCTGGGTTGGATTCTAAAGACCCGACCCACTTTTTACAAATATAATAATACCAACCATCACCATACTAATTAATTTAATTAATCCTAGGATCTTAATAAAACTAATGACACTGTCAAGTATATGTATATAAAAATAATAATAATAATAATAATTCACAGGTTGGCATGCTGGAGTTAAGTTATACACTTTCTCGGATGTTAGGCTGAGTGTTTGAAAATATTGAGTAAAAAATTAAGAGGAGGGGTTTATAAGATGAAAAAACGTAAGATAAATGAGATTTTGTTATTTGAATTATATTCGTTTTTATATTTTATTATTTAAATATATATATATAAAATTGTATCAATGTACAATCTTAACTTTATAAATTTTACACTTTGCCATATTTGTTTTGATCAATGTATCACATACACTGTACATATGATATTTAGTGGCAATATATAGATAAACCACTTGACATTATAAAATTCACGAAGTTGAAATGATAAGTTGATAAAAAAAAATAAAAAAAATAATGAAATGTAAAGATGGACAATGCCCAAAAATAAAGGGTCAGCCCAATAAACGAAAGAGGTTTAAAGGATGGTGGATGGGATTAAGAGCCCAGTAGAGCCCATGAGGAGACAAGCCTTTAAGCCACAAAATGGCAGGAAATATTGGTACACAACAGAGAGGGAGCGGCCACGTAATTGATGATGATGTTTGAAGATAAGATGGATCCCTAGGGAAATGGGGAGTTTATTCACCAGAACCCTTATCCAACTCAAATTCCTTTCTTCTTGAATTTGAATTTTGAGGGGTTTATCCACAACAATTGCTCACCTCAATACTTAGGCCTCACATACTCTAAATGTAATTCACCGTTAAAAACAAGTGCCATAGTTTAAATGACAAAATGTAATTCACCGTTAAAAACAAGACATTATGAACGTTTAATTTTTTTTAAATAAAAAATATTATATTCCCAACTTATTTTTAAGATTTTAACAAAAATTTTTAATTATAAAATTATTTATCACTAACATTTTTTTACAACATCTTATAAAAATGTATCAACTTATTATAAGAATTATTATTACAAAAATAGAGTGTAATATTATAACAAATAAATGTTCATTTGTGGTGTGTAACTTTTTTAATATTATTACTCGTAGTGGCATAAAAGACTTGCACACATATAATACGATATATAGTTACGATAAAAATTTTAAAAATAAAACTTAACATATGATAAAAACAAAGTAAAGTGGTTAACATACGAATGAAATTAAAATATAAATATGATAGTATACTGACGGTTAAAAGATGAGATAAACTATTTAAAGGAAATAAATAATTATATTTTAAGTGGAAAATGGCTTTCGTTTTTAATGAATGTAAATAAGAGTAAAAAACGTAAGTATATATTTATTATTTGTAATTTTGAATATTCAATAAGAACACAAATTTAAGCAAAGATATAATTACGATAACCATTTACCATAATAATCAATGAATTTGAAAAATCGTGTGAGATGTCAAAAGCGGAAAGCGATTTCATATTATATGCTTCTTTTTCCTTTTTATGTTTTCTAGTCAATGATGTTTGCAAAATAAAAACCCTATATCTGTAAAAGAAATATACATCTCCAGCACAAATTTTGTGTTTTCATGGGCGATCCTTACTGGAGATACAGCGCTGCTGCCCCCGCCGCTCCGCCGTCGTCCTCCGACAGAGGTTTGTCTGTCGTTTTCGTCTGTGCCCGAAACTTATATTATATGTAACTTTGTATTTGTTGATTAACTTATATTAGATGCAACAATTCTTACATATGCATATCATTACCTGAAACTTCAGTTATTTGATGCGGTGTTATAACTTTAACTGTTCGCATATTTGATTGTTTTAACTCCTGCTGATACTAATTTTAGTTGTAGAAGATGGCGTGTTTGATTAGGTGGTAGGTGTTGTGAGAGTTTTGACTACTTTGTTTTTTCTTTTGTTAATGTAGGAAATATGAAAATGGATGAGGAGGCATTAATATCGTACCAGTTTCCGACTAGAATTTGATAATTCTGAAGTGGGTTTGGTCATGTTCAGTTTAATTTTCAACAGGAGACGAACCTTCGGAGTAAAAAAGGATTATGGAAGGAAAATTAGATTGAAAACTTTTCAACTGCATTTTGTTCATTTACAGAAGGCAAACAAACAATTCAGAGTAGGAGGGTTAGAGAAATTTGGCATTTTTCACTTGTGCATCATCTGTTATAACCGTTTTTTTCAGCACTTGAACTGGTTCCAACAATCAGTTGCTGTCATGTTGCTTAAAAGAATGTCTCTGTGTCATTCAACAAAATTTTGAACTGTGTTAATGTGCTCTGTTCTTACTGCATGAAGTTTGTTCTAATTTCATGTTTTTCTTCTGTGTCTCCTTATATATTGGGAACTCATAGTTACATAGTCCTGTTATACCAGGAAGCATACCTAAACCAAGCTTTCCAGGTTATTTACCATCTGAAGTGTCAACCTTGACCAATTATTATCCTTATAGTTCCAGAGATTTACGTGCTGCTTCCTCAGATTTTCCACAAAAAGATGTGAGTATTTTCCTATCTTTCAGGCACGCTTGAAAGTCTTGATGCATGTGATGAACAAACGGTTTCATTTTTGTTTTGTGGTTTAGATCTTACCATTACGTGCTGCTTCCTCAGATTTTCCACAAAAAGATGTGAGTATTTTCCTATCTTTCAGGCACGCTTGAAAGTCTTGATGCATGTGATGAACAAACGGTTTCATTTTTGTTTTGTGGTTTAGATCTTACCATCACGTGCTGGGGCTTATGGCGTCGACGATTTTGCTGGTATTCGTTCTGAACCTGGTATTAGTGGATTGACTGCCGGAACTAGCTTTAAAGGCTACCCATCTTCTTTCGAGGATCCAAGCCTGCTAGTCCGCCAGCGAGATGTTGCTCCAGGCACTAGCCCTGGCATCCCTGATGCGACTTATGAAAACTCAATGAGAAGGGCCGATGGTCCTCCTGTTCCAGCTGGAGAGTCAAATATTTTGTTTGTTGATGGGCTTCCAACTGACTGTACGAGAAGAGAAATAGGACGTATCCTTCCTACTTCAGTAATCTTGATGCGTTGACTCCTTTAATTTTTTCCCTAAAAGTTCAAATTTAGTCTGCTCTAATATTGGTGTCTTTGAGATGCTTACATTGTCCCTAAATTTGCTTTTTCAGCCATTTACTTACAATGCCCTTAACTTGCAAATAGATCTTTTTCGGCCATTTATTGGGTTTAGAGAGATTAGAGTTGTTCATAAGGAGCCCAGACGTGTAAGTTTGCTTTTGATTTTTTAGTCTTGTTCTTTCATGATGAGTCTACTTTATGCTACACCTGGTAAGACACATCAAATTGGCATCTACCTGTTTTTAGTACACATTGCACAAACTTTGGCTCGATATTACAGATATACAATTGCTAACTATGAGATCATCAACAGTAGCATTAAATTTTTCCGAATGTTCTACTGGATTTTCAAGTTGCTACTTGCATGATTTCCTGTAGTTATCTTGATGAGAAACTCCCCCAGGATAGATTTTTTGCCTGTTCCGTAGTTTTTCACTATATGCTTCTTGATCATTAGATGGAGTGTTAGGTTGAGAACATCCATCTGTGCATAACAATATTTATAGCCTGGAAGCATAAATTTGATTTATCTATGGTGAAATGCGGAATAAGTTACATCCTGAAAGAAACGCAAAAGGAAATATGGGAGTGTATTACAGGCCTTGAAGATGTGTCTCGCACAAATGTGGTGCTTTACTTTGAATTGACATCAGTATTACCTCTTGCTTGTTTTATTATTATTATTTTTTCTCTTCTTCCTTCAACTGAAAATTCTGTATGCAGCGTGGAGACAAGGCGATGGTGCTGTGCTTTGTGGAGTTTACTGAT
The DNA here is from genome assembly GCF_026168435.1 of Sesamum indicum. Classification (NCBI taxonomy): domain Eukaryota; kingdom Viridiplantae; phylum Streptophyta; class Magnoliopsida; order Lamiales; family Pedaliaceae; genus Sesamum; species Sesamum indicum. The sequence goes on along the minus strand of NC_142657.1, from coordinate 2,083,732 downwards.
GCAAAGTGTGCTCTCACGGCTATGGAAGCCCTCCAAGGTTGGAGCTCCATCTCCAGTTTATATTGTTAAATGGAAGTATGCTACTATCCTCAAATGTTTGATCACATGAGACTTGGATGATTAATGTGGGATGAAGAAATCCTTAACAGAATATCTATTGCAGCTCCGATCCTTGACAAAGTTACTTTTCAGTCTCACATTCTGATCTAGCCTCTGAACCTGCAGGTTACAAGTTTGATGACAAGAAACAGAACTCCCCTCTCCTGAGGATCCATTTTGCTCATTTTCCTTTTCGCCTACCATCTAACCAAGATGAGCAACGATTTGGAGGTGCGCGATGACCACAAGGCAAACCCCATGTGCTGACAAGTATTCTGCATTCCAAGGACTCCGTGGAGATGCTAGTCATAAAGCTTTTTCCTGAAGAAAAACCTATACAGTCCATTTTGTTGTGTATGGTGTTGCCGGGTACGGTGCAAGGAGCAACATTAGAATGCTCCTAACATTTTAGGTTAGGTTGTGTACTTGCTTGGCTTCATAAGGCGAGTAAAGTACAGGTTCATTAAGTTTGGGGATTATATCAATTCTGGACTTCGATGTCATAGAAAAGCATCAAAATTATTCGCTTCAATATCCATATAGACATCATTACATTTTTTTTTCTTTAAAAAAGGATTTTGATTACATGGTATTGTTAAGAAACGATTCAAATGCATGTAATAACTGGGTAAGGATACATCACAGAGGGTACAACTCAACCGGCGTTATTCTCTCCACCTTCCTTACCTTTTGTTTATTTCTATCCAGGAATGAGATATAAGAGTGCGAAATTTCATACATAAACTTTTTGGTGTATATAAAATGAATTCAAAGATTTCGATTAGTAGCTGGGTTTTGTTTGGATTGTAAGATTCAAATTCAAAATCTTAATCAAACCTTTTGTTGTTAATTCACAAATATATCATTAACGAATATTCCAGCAACAGCAATCAAATTCAGATGCCATCAAGATCAAGTCAGACAGCCTTGCTCTTCACTTGGGCATAATCTTGTATATTAAGCAGTGATGATTCTTGCTTTTTCTTGATTGGGCAACCAAAATGTAAGAAGTTTACCTCTATACAAAGGGGAAATCTTTTTCATTGGGAAAATGACAAATTTCCTCTAAATTTGGTTTGTTGGCCCGTTTAGTCCTTTTAACTTTCGGGCTAACAGATTTAGTGCTATAACATTCAAGAAGAGACAGATTTAGTCCTGCTACCAAATTTAAGATAATTTTACAGAAAAATTATTATTTTAGTCTTCTAAGTATGTTTAATATTAATTTTAGTCCGATAATTATGTCAATATTTATTTAGGTCCAGTAACCTTCAAATTGCTTACTTTTAGTCTTCTGACAGATTTTGGCGAATTTTATTCCTAAGCAACTATTAAAGAGCATATTCACTCCCTTTACATTTTTTTTGTTAATGCTCGCTTAGAATGGTATAAGAGCTTTAGATTTTATTGAATAAATATTTGTTTATATTGCATTTAGATATTATTTATCTCCTAATGGATGAGACTCTTTGAGAGAAATGAAACCGAACAAAAGTTTCAATTACGATGAAAACAAGGAATATTTCCAAATTCTGGAAATACAAAAGAAGATACTTTCTCATGAAAATTCTTGACAAATGTTACAATGGTCCCAAGAGGATTGACCCAAATCTTCTCGGGCCAGAAGAAGAAGAATGATTGAGGAATTTTCAAGTTTGACATATACTACCATGAAATGTAGTGAGACGTTTACACTTCACTAAAGTCCATGGTAGAATCCCAGCCAAGAGAAGCGGAACGAGTAAATTCCTGCATAGTTATAGTTCTAAAAATTATGATTAAACAACTGACTCGAAAGAACTCGAGCCAGATGCCTCGAAGATCTCCAAGATCAGAGAGGAATACAAAACATAGTTCAAGACTATGGATATAGGTTAATTCATATACCTATGAAATAAGAAACCTTAAGCCAGAAGGTGGACAAGATCTTAATATCCTTCCCGATCTACATAAGGAACTTACAAATTTGAAGTCAGAAATTGCAGATCTAAAGAGAAATCAAAAGGAGAGCCCTGAGACATCAATATACAGATATGAACGGATCAAGGACGCCTTTGGAATAGTACCTCTTCTACGTCAGAAGGGGAAGGCCACGGAGATTCCAAAGCCGAAGACCAGAGAAGATCTGATCATTGCATCCATTAGATTTATAAAGTAATGGAGGTGACGAGAGTCAGATCTATCAGATTTACAAGAATTGGCAAAATTCTTTTCTCAACTCGGGATTGTGGATTTAGTCAATATCCAAACCAATGAAATCACTCCAGCACTACCACCACAGGAGGGAAGTAAATGTTCCAATGATCCTCTACAGGATCATCAAATAAGAGAGAGTGCGGATTTCCACACCAACGCCACCCCCAACGTTTGTAGGGACTAGGCTAAGAAAAATTCAGGAAGAAATTCAAGAAGAATGCTTGAAAATACATATTGCGCGAGAATCACCAGCCCTTGCATTCATAAGACGCTATACTTAACCTGGATATATCGATTTTTAGAATACCGAGAAATTGATAGATGAATGGGTTGCAGCAATAAAGATAGCATCAACTACCTTAGAACTCGACAAGGAAAATTTCATAAAATTAGTGGAGCTAAGTTTAGAGGGTCCTGTGAAGATCGGATGTACTCAAGGACAAAAAGCATTTATAGAACTTCTTGAGAGTTGTTAATTTTACAGGTATCTTAATTAAGGATCTTGCAAGATATACAAAGGATTTTCAACCTCTCTTGAAAGAAATGAAAAGTTCAAAATGGAAGTGGGAAGAAATCCACATTCAAAGAGTTCGTGAGCTGAAACAGGTTTGCAGTAACCTATCCAAGCTTGCTATTCCGCAAGACGAGAACGAATTGGTAGTCTAGACGAACTCCAATGACTATCAATGGGCAACAGTGCTCATGAAAAAGACCACTATAGGGAAAGAACCTTGTAGAAACACAGGAGGGTTGTTATCAGAAAACAAGCCAAAGTCTGGCATGTCAACGAGAAAGAGTTCTTTGCAGTTTGGAAGACTTTTAAGAAATGGTATTTATTGTTACTTGCTAAAGAATTTACCATAAAATTTGATAATACTATTGTTACAACTTTCTTAAAAAATAAATTAGAATCAAATTGAGAAGGCTCGTATTATCAAATGGCAGGCTGAATGCCAATATTATTGTTATAATATTGTCATTATAAAATCTCACGAAAATATTCTTGTATTCCTAACAAGAGATCGGGGCATCTGAAGCAAACTCCATTATTTTGAGGCTCTTGCATCTCAGGGAGAACCTTGAGGAGCTTGATAAAAGGTTTGAACAACTATAGGTGAAAGCCCAAGTAGCTGGCCAACTCCAAAGAGCTGATCTTTACACAGTTCAGGTTGCAATGAAGAGTACTATAGTGGCCTCAACCGCGCTATGGAACAACCTATTAGAACCAATTTGAAAGGTATCACCCTCAATGATGACTCGCAAGTTGCGGGAGCATGGCCCAAAATATAACCTTAGAGTACAGGGCTCTAGACCTGTAGCGTTAGATTCAAGTACTGCTTGCACGAGGCCATCATCAGACTCTAGTGAAACGGTGACAATCGAGTTACAGGGAGTGCAAACCTCTAAAGATTCGAGTCAACCTAGCACCTCTGAGATTAAAGAGGGAGATTAGCCTTAGGCCGATGACTGACACCTCTGAGGTTAATATTAACGAGTTAATACCTTCTTCCTCTGCTTGGTAGGTTTACCAGCAAATGTGGGAAAAATTAATTTTTTGCAAAGGTGTCAATCCAAGCAAGACCGCAATAAAAAAATCTCGAAAACATAACAGAGTCTGAATGTTAGAAGGATCCAAATAAGAAGAGGTCCGAGAATAGTATGATTTTGGGGCACCAACTTCAGTTCATATTATCTCCAAGTTTTCCGAAAATCTCAAAGCTTTCGAAGTAGATTAATGTGGTGGTTTACGAATCATGGCAAAATAACCCTCACTTAAAAAGAGGAGATATCTTGGAGTTGAAGTTCACATCATCAGCTTCAAAAACAGCAGGAAAGGGGTTTTATCCAACATTCAATTTTATCAAGCTATAGAAACCAGATATGGTAGTTTTCAACAAAATCAAAACTGTCTTGGGAGAAGCTCCGCTGGTGTCAACCATGAGTGAGGATGATATCTCCACCAAGAGAGTTTGGGGTCCATGAGTCTGTCTCATTAAGATGGACAAAGTCAAGTAAACATTTAAAATATTTTCACATAAGTTGAATGGATCATTCCTGTTAAAATTCATGACAGGAAAAAGTACTAAGTTCACAGAAAGCATGTTCGAGAAAAAGAGAATACTTATATGGGACTACAAGGATAAAGACATGAAACATGAGGCATGTTGGGCAATGGCAAAACTACATATGCCCTTGTTGCAAAAACAAGAAAAGCCCTTGTTCGAGACGAAAATTCAGGTCACCCAGAATAAACTCAAACTAAAACAGGACAAGGGTAAAAAGAAGACTTTTTACAAAGCAAAGTAAAAAACACAGAATGTCAAAATCAGAAGTTAAGACTGTCGGCGGAAGAGAACAAAAGCCAACAGTCAGAAAGAGAAAATCTAGCTAGCAATCACATAGCCGACAAGCCATCATGACCATCAGCTGGAAAGGACGCAGAGATGGCGAACGCAATGACGTCATTAAAAAAAGACAAGGCGATGATGAATGCAGTGACGTCATAAAAAAACAAGTTTAGAGTTTGAATTTGAAGTCTGCGGACGCCTATAAATAAGGAAGCAATGAAGCAGATGAGGATCATCAGAAATTTTCTCCAACTTTTCAAGGCATAGTATTTCAATAGGTTTTCCAAATTTCTTGTATTTTTAAATTTTCAGTTCTATGGGGGTTTCCCCAACTAGTCAAGTCCTCTTTTATGAGAGGTTAAACAGTTGTCTTCTCCAATGGAGAAAATCATATCTATGTAATATTTCATATATTTCTTCTATAAAAGCAAGGCTTCTGTTCAATTTGTTATCTAAAATTCTATTAAGTCCGTATATTGGAGTGTCTTCTACGCCCTAAGGTAGAAAACGAAACAAGACTGTGTTGTTAGTTGCTGAAAGAGCCAAGTTCAGCAAACCATCTGCTGCGGTAGTGTGGTTGGAGAAATCTGTAAAAAATTGAGAAATACCCAAGAACAAGATGGCAAAAAATCAAGAAAATACCCAGAAGAAGGTACGAATTTGTGAGGACTTAATTTATTTCTGAAGCATGTTGGGTCAATTGTGAGCATGGGATGAAACTATAAAGCTTTTACATTAGAAGAGCAGAATGGTCATTATTTTTTTTCTACAGGACCAAAAGTGTTGAGTTCGGAAAGATACAGGACCGAATGTGTTAGTGGAAAAAATACAGGATCAAATGTGTTGCGTGCAAAGCTAGAAGACTAAATGTGCAAAACTTCTAAACATACAGGACTAAAAGTGCAACTTCGCTCTTTTCATTTAACATAAACAAGAAATATTGTATCATGCTTCTTTTGGAAGTATAACAATGAAATCAAAGAATCAGAATGAACTAATGCAATTCACCTAATTATTTCTAGTAGTGCAAACTGAACTACACGGGTCTGTGATTTCTGTTTATGACTTCGGCCTACACGCCAACAATCATCACTTCGCACCTTCCATGGAGAAATGAGACCCCTGAGTACGCTGTGACTGCTTATGGTACAAATCTACGACACAAATGTATAAAGTCAATGTTTCAGGAATTACAAGAGGTGAAGAGGCTGGCTTACTTCTTCTCCTATGTGAGAAATGAGGTGCCGGCGTGGTTATGATGCAAAAGATTGTGCGCGATTGTATCTCTGGCCTTCATCGCGTTAGCTGACCTCAATCCAACCTCAGGAACCATTTCATCATCAATGAGCTCAAACTTCATTGATGCATCCAAATCCTCATTCCTCGTTTCACATATGTTATGCAACACACAGCAAGCCCCGAGCACCATAGGCAAATCTTGAAGCTTCACTTCAGTCCTTCTCTGCAAACAACCCCACCTCGTTTTCAATCTTGCAAATGACTCTTTAGCAGCTCCCTGAATTTCCCCAATTTTCTCATTAAAAGCATGCTGAGTCCAAGTCAAATGTTGGTGTGTGTAAGGGACTAATACCCAATCCATCAAAGGGTATCCAGAACTCCCAACGATCCAAACACCGTTGTAGAAACCTGCATTTGCCCGTTGGAAAAGCGTGGACTTCTCCAACACCTGATCGTCGGGCATTGAACCAGGGTAGCCAATGCATACATCAGTAAAAACTCCCCTTGGATCAACAACACCCTGAACAGTGATCGAATATGACGTCTTCTGATTCCTCTCAGTATGCCGCCTATTAAAATAAGCTGCCACACTATTCTTTGGAGCGATGATCGGTATATGCGTCGTGTACATTGATCCAACCACGTTAGGTATCCCAGAAATCGACTTGAATTCATCCTTAATTCTTTTCAAAGACTCCTCATCTGGCCATCTAAGATATTTTGGCATCAAAACATTCCTTATTGCTGAGCAAACCTCGAGTACGAGCTTATGACATGTTGATATTCCCAAACCAAACTTCTTCGATACAAGCCTAAGTGGCTCTCCGGTGGCCAACCGCCATATGCACACCGCAACGCGTTGTCTAACAGGGACTGCATCCCTCAACATAGTATTTTCCTTAGCAACAACAGAGCTCAACTCAATACAAATCAAGTCAAATGTATCCTTCCCCATTCTAAACGCCTTCTTGAATTCTTCCTCCGGAAAATCAGGACTATTACATTGATCCCACCAATCTTTGGACCTATTCTTAACCCACAGTCGCCTTTGAGGCCCTGCTGCAGCCGGAGCTTTATCATTCATGCCACCGGCGATTTTATCATCAGAAATAGAATCCTCCGCGGTTGCAGCACCAATGGCCATCGCAGCAGCTTCTGTGGCAGCAAAAGCATTCGACTTTGCTTTTCTTCTCCGAGTGCCTTCAGCCCTTTCCCCATCTTTATGAAAACCCTGAAGCTTGGAGTAATAATCCATCATCTCGCGCTTTCTGTTGCTGTGATTTTCTTCAAATTGAATCATTTCTTCTTGATTCTCCTTCTCCAGCTCTTCAAGATCGTTCTTTTCTTGATCCTCCAGCAAAACTAAAGTAGTTATGCTCTCGTTCAACCCTTTAACCTTCACTTGCTTTTCATCCATTTTAACACTATCAATTGTATTTTCTTTTCGTATTCGCTTCCTCTGCTGCTGCTTGTTCTCATTCATCTCCAAACGGGCTTCCTGAAAAAAAGCCTAAAGCACCAAAAAGAGAGGAGCAATCAGGAATTTCTGTGGAAAACGGAAGCCTCATATACATAAACAAATGAAACCCAGGTGAGTGATTGATAGAACGTGTGAACGCATGGCGAATGTCAACCTGTACAATTGCAGTTTGAAAACTGTGCTACCTCTGCATACAAATATATATATACATATATATATATATATAGAGAGAGAGAGAGATAGGGGTGTGAATTGAGGAAGTTTGGAGGGAAGACGATAGAGAAGGTGGTTGGTTGAAGACGGTGACGACCGAGCTGAGAATAAGACCAACTCACTACGCGTTTCTCCTTACATATTCGTAACCGCCTTTCATACTTTTTTCTTTTCGTTAAATTACAACTACCTACCTCCATATACTTATTTATTATTTAAAATATAATATAAATATTTTTTAAGTAAAAAAAGTCTTTTAATAATGAGCAGAATATTACTATTTCTTTAAAAAAAAAATAGTTGAAAAGGTATATAAAAAATTGAGGATGAGTAACATAATAATTTATAAAAATATATAACACTATAATTTATATTCCAAAAATGTATTTTAATCAGTTCACCACAAAAATTGAATGAAAATCTAAAGAAAACTAACATAATAGCTCATGCCAAAACTTTTATTCTCTTTTATTTGATATATTAAAATTATTTAAGATTTATGACAAGTGAACTCGAATTTTCTCTAATAATCACTTATTCTTCATCCAAAATTTTGTATTTCTAACACCAAAAAGGGTAAATTATTGTATTTCAAAAAATATAGGGAGGTAAATCACTATTTATTTTTTCATAATGAGATAATTTGCTCATTTATAATATCACAAAGGAATTACTCACATTTTTTCTTATATTGATTATTAATAATTAAAAATAGAATAAATTGTATTTTGCCAAGTAATATAATAATATTGAAAATGTCAAATGAATTTGCCCCTATTTCTTGACTGTTTAAATCTTGTAATATAAATCAAACATAAGATATTGGACATTATTACATTATAGTTTCAAGGAAGATATGTCCCCAAATATTATGTGGAAATTTTTGAATTTGTTGGGTAATTTGAGTGACGATGTCTATCATCACTAGGGCAACAGTGGGGGTAAAAGTCAACAAATGTGGGATCCAACTTCAATTTTGTGCCCACACCTGATTTTAGTGTCTCCTCTCCTGTCAATAAAAAGTTAGTTATATATTCATTGTTCAATTAATTTTTTTTTTTTTTTGTTAATATCAGCAAATTTGGTAAATTTTGACTAAAGAATGAACTTATTTGTTAAATGGAAAGAAACTCCAGAGGTATTAGATATAATTTATCAAACCACAAAAAATTTACGTGTAATTATACCAAATGTTAGGGAAAAAAAGTGCAATTATTCCTATCTAATTTTTGCCAAAATTTGTCGGGATATGACTCAACTTAATTACTATTAGCATCTACCTTTATTGTACGTGGACTTATTTTTCGCGAAATATAATTCATTTAATCTCAAATTAAAATTTCCTATGTCATAAAATTTAGGTTATTTTAAAAAGTGAGAAATTTGTGTCACAAATGAATCAAAATAGGCGAAAAAGAAATGGATGGATAAGAGAAGGATATAAATAGTAAATTTCAAGGCGTGCTCTACGATTTACTTAAATACTCGAAAAGAAAATTCTAAATCAAATCCAAATTCAGGAGTTTGGGGACGTCCCTCGTCCCTTCTCCTTTCCTCTTTCCATAGGAAATTAAGGTTATGGACAGAAGGTGGTGATCGCGGTGGCAATGGTGGCGGACGTGGTGCTACTACACCGCCGGCATCAACCCCATTGCACCACCTCTTCCTAACGATTCATATCAATTTCATGGGACGATAACGCAACATATATATATATATATTTATATATATATATATATATATATATATATATTATGGAATCCCATATGCCACACGAAGGCAGCGCCACAGCCGTGGCTGTCGATAGGGACAAGCACAGCGCAACGGCCGTTAGATGGGCGATCGATAATCTGCTTGTGACCAATACGACTCTCAATTTGCTCCATGTCAAGACCAGAAACTTGCATAATCGTAGGTACCCTCTCTTTTTTCTGTTGTCTAATTACGTTGCATCATGTGGTAGCCTGTACGATGTGAAATGTCTCTCGTTTAATTTCCAATAATGATGTTCGATGCAGACAATGGTGGTGCCCCGGAGGCAAATAATGAATCGTTTGAGGATCTTTTCACGCAGTTTCGTGCTTACGGTGCACGTAAAGGGGTAATAAGTCGAGTTCTTTGTAATTACATATTCAACATTGTGGGTTTTTTTTTTTTTGTTTTAATCACGATGCTTTAATCTTGAAAAGATTTCCAAATGATTGGCCAAAATGTTGATGATCATGCAGATAATAATGCAGCCTGTTGTCCTAGAAGGGACAGATGTTCATAGCACACTTATAGACTACATCAGCAGCCACCATATCAGTAATATAGTTCTTGGAGCCTCATCAAGAAGTCCCATTACTCGGTATGTAACCTGAACTATCTGTCTCTCCCTCTTGATGCCTTAAACTCGTAATATGATGTCCTAAACTTGCAGGATGTTCTGGACTCATGATGTCCCAACCATGATAAACAAGGCCGCACCCGATTTCTGTAGCGTTTATGTAATTTCAAGGGGAAAGACACAATCTGTGCGACCGGCAGCCCAGCCAGCAGCAGGTTCAACTCCTCCTAGGCCGCAGTCTCCACTTGGGTCCCCGAGGACGCCTGTCAAATGCAGTTCTGAGGCGATCAAGCCCGAGAGGACTTTAAGCAATGGATCGATGCGCCATCATCATGAGATTTCTAGTAGTTTGTCTAAAAAACCATCAGCTAATCCCAGTTGGTGGTCATCAAGAAATTCATCTAGTCTCGAGGTTTCCAGTAGAGGATCTATACTGCATTCATCCAGTTGGAAATCCAGGGACAATGATGTAGCAGAACCTGATGAAATCAGTCATGGATCAACGGGTATTGCAAATGGGCAGATGTTAGGTAAGTCCACGGGAGAAACAGCTGATCATGAGGAGAACTCATCGCCTCCAGTAAGTATGATCAAATATTGCAAATATGGTTCAATTTTGTTTTTGATGCAGTTTTACAAGTACAAGAGAATTTTACTGCTACTACTACTCTGTTATATATCTGGTAATAGCAGATTAATGAACTTGAAAAGCTAAAGCTAGAGGTGAGGCAAACCATGAATATGTACAATACAGCTTGCAAAGAAGCAGTTTCATTAAAACATCAGGTAAGAATTTGAGGATCTCTGTTTTTACAACACTGCATATTTGATGCTTTTAATGTAGATAAGAGTTTAGAGAGGAATTTAGCAGCTTTTCTAATTAAGTCGTCTTTGCTGAACTTATAGGCTGATGAACTTCATGAGATGAATAAGCTGGACGATATACATGGATTACAGCAGGCGCGGACTGCTGAAGAGGCAGCCCTTGCACTTTTAGAAGTGGAGAAAGCGAAATGCAGGGCTGCCATTGAAGCAGCAGAGAAAGCACAGGAACTTGCAAAGAGGGAAACACAGAGAAGAAAGCAAGCAGAGCTGAGAGCCAAGCGCGAGGCCAAAGAAAAGAGTCGAGCTCTTACTATCTTGTCAAACAACGATGTCCGTTACAGGAGATACACTATTGAGGAGATTGAAGCTGCAACGAATAAATTCTCGAGGTCCTTCAAAATCGGTGAAGGTGGTTACGGCCCTGTTTTCAAAGGAAAACTTGATCACACAAGAGTAGCTGTAAAAGTTCTCAGACCTGATGCTACACAAGGGAGAAAACAGTTCCAACAAGAGGTATTTAGATCATTTGCTGTGAAAGATTTGTAACTGGTGTTGCAATGTGTGCGTGATCATTTGCACATGTGCAGGTTGAAGTCCTAAGCTTCATGAGACATCCAAACATGGTCCTCCTCATGGGAGCCTGTCCCGAGTATGGGATCTTGGTTTATGAATACATGAACAACGGGAGCCTTGAAGATCGTTTGTTTCGAAAAGGGAACACCCCTCCAATCCCATGGAGCATCCGTTTCAAGATTGCGGCTGATATAGCAACGGGACTCTTGTTTCTCCACCAGGCCAAGCCTGAACCACTTGTGCACCGGGACCTAAAGCCTGCCAACATCCTGTTAGACCGTAACTACACGTGCAAGATAAGTGATGTTGGCTTAGCTCGATTAGTTCCACCCTCAGTTGCAGATAGTGTCACTCAGTATCACATGACGTCTGCTGCAGGCACGTTCTGTTACATAGATCCGGAGTATCAGCAAACGGGCAAGTTAGGGACTAAATCTGATATATACTCGTTGGGGGTGATGTTGCTACAAATTATTACAGCTAGGCCACCAATGGGACTTACTCACCAAGTCGAGAAGGCCATAGAGAAAGGGACGTTTGTGGATTTTCTTGATCCAAGTGTGCCCGATTGGCCCATTGAAGAGACCCTTGGCTACGCGAACATGGCCCTGAAATGTGCTGAGTTGAGAAAGAAAGACAGGCCGGATCTCGCTAAAGACATACTTCCACAGCTTAACAGGCTTAAAAAACTCGGTACCGAACATGTATTAAGCCATAAGAAGTCTTCTCGTAGATCAAGTCCTCATCCAAGTTTCGGCTAGGTGTTGAAATTTTACTTTTTCAATCTTTTCTTTGCTGGCCCCAAAAGCATGAAGTTGAATTAAATTAGTTCCTTGTTTTCATCTTTATCAGTCATGCTTTGCTCTTTTTTCCTCGTGAAATTTCATTTCATTACAAAAAATTCCAGGATTCTTGGATATCATAATGACTCAATGAATACGTGAATTTCAAAAATAAAGCAGCATTCCCCGAAGATGCAGAGGCTGAAGTTTGTGATTGCAGAATAAAAACGTGGACGGAAACTATATATATCCTCAAAATAAACTGGAAAAAGTTGGCCATGAAACAAAAATAACATCTTGAAACTCAATTGTAACATGTTTCTGAACTCCAATATGCTCATTTGGTATCTACATGTCAACTTCTTGTTATCAATCCGGTACCGTTGAATCATTATGTTCAAGAATCATGTCCACTTCTCTTCAAGAAAAAGAGCTCCCTCTCAATCGGAATCAGCAGTGGCACAGATGAAATCCTTTGCTTGGGATTAGAGACTGAAGGGGAGGATTCCAAAGCCCTCCCCCATAAGAAAGGTACCTTATGCAAAGCACAAAGTGTCACAGTGTAGAACAAACTTTGCGTAATTGGTGCCCGCCTGCAAAGGTAGATTGTGTCAAGAGAAAAGCATAATCCAAAGTTCGGAAATGGATTTTGTCTGCAGAAAAGCACGGGAAATGCAAGTCCCAATTGCATTTTACTTAGGATGCCCAAATGGATAACAACAGTTAGTAGATAGAAAACTGTCTTCTTCATTCAACACACAACAAACAACAGTCGTTGCACGCACTTAAGTCAAAAGGCAAGGACTACATGCTAATCACTTGATTTCCTGAGTGTGACTTTACACACACACTTTCTCATAGTAGGCCAAGCAAAATTATTGTTTCCCCTTCTGACAAAGACTGGTTTCCAAGTGTCCCAATTTTCTACAGAAAAGGATACTGCTTTTCAGACACATAACATAAGAATTCCAACTCTTATTTAAAATAAATCACAATCGAGACAAATTCTTGAAAGGATTGAATTCGACTAATCGCATTTATTACATTATATGATAAATATATAATTCAAAAAGGGCAACCAGTTCACTGTAAAACTAATACACTTGTATCTCCATTTACCAGGCTTCGTGTCGTTACATGCTATACATATAAAAGCCTCCCTAGTTCCTACTACTCTAGCATGAGTCTCTATAAATACATACTGCACATAAACATCAATCACTACCCAATGAGTCAAAATTTTCATGCACTTTTTAAAGAAAACCAAATGAAAAATTCACGAATTCTTGCACTCATGCCAAGAACATGGATGCTATTCCTCTTTATCCTGTTCGCATCTTCAAGATCTGAAGGCCAAACACAAACAGGCCTCCCACCAGCAGGTTTGCTTTGTATTAGCGACTGCGAGACCTGCCCCGTCATATGCTCACCTCCACCACCACCTACTCCAAAGTCGCCCCCAACACCACCGGTGCACCACCCCTCCCCGCCGCTACCATACTACTTTGATTCTCCCGCGCCATCCTCTCCTCCGCCGCCCCATCCTCTGCCTCCACCACCCTCGTATGTTTCATGGGGCGGCAGCGCCAACCCTCCACCTCCACCTCCACCACCGTCGAACACAACGAAGGGCGGCGGCGCTCCTCCACCTCCTTCAGTTTACGTGTACAATCCCGGCACCATAATGCCACCAGGCATGGGGCAGCGGAATTACTCCTATCCTTACTATTATTTCTATGCTTCTAAAGCTGTTTCTTCTCTTCCTCTTCTTGATCAGGGTTTGATTCTTTTGATGCTCTTCATATTCTTACAAGTTTTGTACTAATCTAGGCGAATTGTTTGATGAACTTAACATATTGGAATGCAGTATGAAATTTTTTACTTTAGAATAATATTATGTCATATATTTTATTTAATACACATTGTATTCTCTATTTATATATTCAAAAAAAAATATTTTATGCAGAATTTAATTAAGCAAAAGTAGAAAATCACGAAAATTCTTATTCAAATCCCAGTGGTATTAGATATCTAACAAAGATCGATTCTACTCTGAGCTATCGAAAATGACGGCTATGGCTTTGCCAGAGACTCCGGCAAATGATGACGTGTCGGGAGGGATGTCTCGGAATTCTCTCATACACTCTCGATCGCCTCCACAGGGTATTTGCACACTCTCAGATTGCTTAATTACACGTTCTGGTGGTTTGAATGTTGTTTGTGTTTGTGTTGTTTAAGGAGCCGAAATTGTTGAGAGAATACGGCGAATGCAGGAGGTAGGATTGTCCTTGTAGAGGTGTTCTGTGAATTATTGAATTTGCTTTATGAGTCAAAGATTCTGAATTGATTGATAGAAGTCATTTTAAGCTTCTTTACTAGGAGTAGAGCTTGTTGGAGTATGCCTCGTCACTACAGATCTTGCTTCCATGAATCATACTCAGAGTGATACAGGTGCTGGTGATGCAGTTGATCTTCTGGATGCAGGATAAAAGATGGAGTTTGGAGAAATCGTTACTTCTACTTTAGCGTTTTCTTCTCATTAGTTGTTTACATTGTACAGTCAGCGTCCCCGTCAATTATTCATCTTGTGATTGGGCCACAAGGTCTGACTAGGCGGTTGAGTTAGTTGAGTCAGGCGGGAGTTTGTTATTTAAAACAACAACCTTCTTCTTCATATATACTCTCTATCAAATTCTGTGATCAATTTGCACGATTTTCACCATGTTTGACTCAATTCTTCACATGGTATCAGAGCCTTCATATTGAAGGTCTCTGGATACTTTATCTTCGCCTGATCAATTACGTTGTCGCTGCAATCTAACACTTGAACATGACGGATTCGGCTTCGATGGAAGCGGATCAATACGAGAAGGAGGTGCTTTATTTGCATCCTTCAGATAATTCCAGCTTTGTGCTGGCATCTTCACCGCTGAACGGATCTAATTATTTGACTTGGAGTAGAGCACTATATGTTGCTCTAGGATGCAAGATGAAACTTTGTTTCATAGACGGATCATTTCCTCGACCGACAGTAGGCTCTCCCTTGTTTGAGCAGTGGCGACGAGCGGATCTTATGGTCACTTCGTGGCTATGGAATTCGATTTCAAAGGAGATAGTCGAAGGATTTATGTATGTGACCTCTTCACGAGAATTATGGCTTGAAATTGAACCCAGATACGGACGTAGTAGCGAACCTATGATTTATCAGATACAGAGAGAAATCTCCACAATCTCACAGGGGGATATGACATTAACTTGCTACCTAACAAGGGTGAAAAAGCTGTGGAACGAGCTATTTTGTCTAGCTCCCTCACCTAAATGTACTTGTGGAGGCTGTACGTGTGGGATCAACAAGGCTGTTGGTGAGAGGCACACAGCAACGCAACTGATGCAGTTCCTCATGGGTCTCCATGAGAACTTTGACAAAGAGAAGAGTCAGCTTCTAATGATGGATCCTTTGCCTGATATCGAGAGGGCATTTTCTATGCTTTTTGCTGTAGAACAGCAATGTAGCGTGCAGGTTCAACTTGCTGATTGCACGAATAATGCAGCGTATCAGTTTTCTTTGAAAGAAAATAAGAAAGACTCCTCAAACAAACAGTCGCAGAAGCGAAGGCCTTTTTTGGATAAGCGCAGTATGATGTGTACCCATTGTCACAAGTCTGGGCACTTGAGGGATACGTGTTTTCAACTCCACGGTACGCCAGAATGGTACAAGGCGTTGAATGACAAGAAAAAGCAGTATGGGACAAATTACAACCTTGTTGCAAACATAGAAACAAAGAGAGCAGGCACTGGAGAGGTTTCAACATCAAATTCTGAACCTAAAGCTAAAGTTGCTGATTTGGTAGCAGAATTATTGAAGCTAATGAGGAGTAAGGAACCACCTTCAGATCCTATTTCGAACTACGCGAACTATGTTAACTATGAAGAACAGTTCGCAGGTAATGCTTCTTGTTCTTCTGCTTTGAATTTGGGTGAATGGATAATTGACACAGGAACTACGAATCATGTGTGTGCTCATTTATCTTACTTTGTTTCCTACTCTGTTCCATCACATACACAAGTCATTCATCTACCTGATGGCACAATCAAGACTGTTACTTACATTGGTATAGTGAAAATTACTGATAAGCTTGTTCTTAGTTCGGTTCTTTACATACCAGATTTTTCGGTTAATCTCATATCTGTTAGCCAGCTTTGCAGAAATAGTTCCTACTCTTTTTCTTTCACCTACTCAAGCTGCATCTTGCAGGACCAGGTCTCTAAGGAGGTCGTGGCAAAGGAGATACTAACTAAAAATCTTTACATTGTGCAATCCCTTATTTGTAAAGCTCATGCTCATTCCATTGTACCCACTCCCATTTCCTGTTCTGCTATTACTGACTGTAACAACTCATTGTGGCATAAAAGAATGGGGCACGCCTCAATGATAGCTATTAAACATATTCCAGATTGTAAATTTGTTGATGACTCTTTTGAGACAAAATGCGACATATGTCCTAAAGCTAAATAATCTAGAGTTTCTTTTGAGCCTAGTAATTCACACACGGTTTCACCTTTTTCTTTGATCCATCTAGACCTCTGGGGGCCATACAAAACTCCTAGTATTTCAGGTTGCAATTATGTTTTGACCATACTTGATGACTATAGCAGATCTTTGTGTACTTACCTTATCAAACACAAGGACCAAGTACCTTCAATTTTACAAACCTTTTCAGCCATGGTTGAAACACAGTTTGAGACCAAAATAAAAACACTTGGCTCTGACAATGGTTCTGAATTTATCAATCTGGATTGTCAAAAACTCTGCCAAAAACTAGGAATTTTACATCAAACATCTTGTGTTTACACCCCTCAACAAAATGGGCGGGTAGAATGGAAGCATAGGCATCTCCTTGATGTAGCAAGGGCCCTTTTATTTCAAGCCTCTCTACCTTTGAAGTTTTGGGGAGATTGTATTCTTGCAGCTACCTATATCATCAATAGAACACCTACAAAATTCTTGGAATGGCGTACTCCATTCCACAAACTGTATGGCCATCCACCCACATATTCCCACCTCAAAACAATTGGTTGTCTTTGTTTCGCTACTAACCTCAATCCTCATAAGTCCAAATTCCACAAACGAGCTCATAGGTGTATTTTTCTTGGTTACTCTATGACCCAAAAAGGCTATAAAGTTTATGACATGGAAGACCACATACTCTTTACTTCAAGAGATGTGATCTTCCAGAGGAAGTATTTACTTTTGCTCAAAATCACTCCACAGAATCTGTTTCTTGCCCTCTTCCTATAGTTACTGTTGGAGCTTCCAATGATCCCACTAACTCTCTTGAGCACTCATCCATTAACTCTCATCCACCTCCTCGGAGGTAGTGCCGGTAGAAGAATTGATCGGAAAATTATGTATAATTGTTAATCTGAAGTTCATTTGGCTCTGTTTTTGACGCAAAAGAATAATTGGAGTTGTTAATAAGTTTGGGAGGTGACAATTATCTTTATCACTAAGCATTTCGCTTAAAGAGGTTTGAATGTGTGGATTTCATTGACTGCTAATCAATTGTCTTGGAGTATATCAAGGCAAATTTCTTGTGTTGCAATCTAATTAATTAAGTGAGGTGAAAGCTTCGAACGTAGATACTTATGGACATTTAAACACTAAAGATGAAAGCTTTTGCATGCTGCATGTTGATGGAGAGATTCATTTTTAAAAAGCTGCGCACATACTTCAGGGTGGATCTTATCTTCTTTTGTTTTCTTGTGGGGTAAAATAGAAATACAGAGACAGAAGAAGGCGGGGTAAATACGTTTTTATTCTTCAAGTGAAAAATATTGGGTGATTTGGTAACTGACTATATAATAATTGGATGAATTATGAGGTATAGATTTGAGGCCGGAATCTTAAATTGGTACCATACATGTAAACTTAGGGGATATTCATAATGTTTTGCAGAAATTCCCAAGCTAACATCTGGCTGCTCTGAATTTGTTGATTCAGCAGAACACATCTTGACAAAAAGGGGGATGAATTACACATTGCTGGCAAATCATACTACTTTGCTTGATTTACTTGAAAGTCCTCAGCTCATGACACGTATTTCCTTGTCTTATTTGTGGACTTATGGTTATCTATGATATTGCTGTTAAATCATTTTTTATTTTCAAATAATGATTGGATATCATATTGATACAGAATCTGAAGTGAGAATCTGCTATCAGCAGCAAAAAGTCTGTTTCTTTTGTCAGATATATCGAGGCAGTATTTTCTTTTCTTCTTAGACAAGGAACAAGAATTCCTGTGATTCAGGCTCTAGCTTCAGAAGTTGGGTAGACCACTTAGTATCTTCTACATCAGCTTCTCCAGAAACTTAGATCCAACACTCAGGTACTATTTCTTATTTCAATGAAGGATGTTGATTGAGTATTTATCTCGATAGGAGTTTTCAATGGGTATGACATGCGTCTACAGGTATCATGATTGTCTTGGATTTCCATTATCCCTGTCTAGATAACTTTCTGATCAAGGATCTTTATCTGGTTTCCAGTTTCTAAGATACCATGAAGCCTGGCTTACTGGAATACTTGATGACTTAGACCAGAGAAATCCTTATGAATATTTGAAATGGATGGTAAATTGTCACCAAAAACTCTTTGACATGGCTTGTGCATATGTGCCTGAGATTAACTGAATATCTTCATAGTACAATAGATGCATCTGTAATACAAGTTTTCCCTTTGGTTTTTAGCTTCATATCAGTATGCCGATTGCTTGTTGTGTTGTCCCAGAGCTATATTGTAATAATAGTGCCAAAAAACACTTGTTCTTTTTATTCCTTGTTTCATTGTTTAATATCAGATGAAAGAGGAGATGTTCTTGAGTCGATGATTTCATAATCAGTAGTGTTTAACTGGAGTTGAATAGTACATACGTACACAGTATATATGATATTCTTTTTTCGCGATTGCCTTATAATCAGGTATATATATTCTCCATTCTTTTCAAGTATATAACTTGTTGTTCTCTGCTGTTACATCTTACCTATGAGCATTTTCATAATTTCTCTCTTCAAAAAAGGAGAGACACTATATATGTAGAGAAAGAAAAGAGATGATATAAAACTAGCTACCAATGTATTATCTTAATGATCATCATGAGTTGAACTTGAGCAGATACATTAATATTCGTTCGTCTCCAGGGCCATGCAATTCACAAACCATTAGTTCCTACTTACAACTAACACCATACCGTTTGCTACATATCTACAGATCTAACCCTAAAATTTAGATTGAATAACAAATATATATATATATCTCCATGGAGCAAATCAAAGCCTTAATTAAGGTCGCCAACTTTTGTCAATTGATGTCTCTTGTTTTTGGGTGATTGAACAAGAAACAACTTGGTTTCCAAGGAACCCAAATCTTTGGGAAAACACGTTATTAAATCAACTCAGAGTTTGATCATGCTAATTATGGAGACGCACAAATTCAAAACTAGAATAAACCATAGGCATAAAAAGTGGTCCAACTCATCACTGCAACATGATTACCACTGTCATTTAATGTTAATTTGTACCGCCTTTTTTCTCCTCAAAACAAACCCTATTAATTAACTGATGATCCTCATCACCATATTAAAAGGGCTTCTTGATCTGTTCTTATTCCACAGACACAAACACATACTAAACTTATTATATTAATTGATTACTAGCCAGCAATATGTATTGAAATACATAAAAATTGGTTAGCCCAAAGAAACTCAAACAATCCAGCAACAAAAAATGCAAGATCCATGGTACCCTAAGGGGTCTAGCTTGGGAGATCAAGGCCCAGGCAGACTTCCCCTAGAAAACATAAGTCCAATCAGTCCAAGTTGAGAGGGCTCTAATCCAAAAGGTCTCACAGTCCCACAAGCAAGCCCAAACAAAAGTCCCCTTGAAAATAGAGGACCAGGCCTTAAGAACACCCGATGCCCCCAGAGAGAAGTATTCTAAACTCTAATAGACTTGAAGTCCAATTGGGAGAAAATTCCTCAACCACCTCCCTTTAAATCCAAGAAGACAACAACCTTATCCCCAGCAGACTCAACATTCCCCCAAATCTGGGAGAGATCCTCGAGCTACCCCTAAATTCAAGGGGGATTAGCATCATTCAACAACTTTGAGCCATGATCCCCCAAATTCGTGACCTTCTCCATCAACCTTGTTGTTGGACATAAATAGAGAGCTCCTCAGTGAGAGACAGGGGAGGATGAGAAGGACGTCATCGGAAGGACATGGTCCAAGGACACACACATCCCTCCATATGTTTTACACTCTCTGAATCCACGTACTATACTTTTTACCCTTTTTTACCATGTTAGTTTAAAAAAATATTGTAGTTTCGTACTTAGAGCCTTGACCACTTATCAATAAATCAAGCAATAACACTCTCTTCTTCACTCGTTTATATGTTTTCATCATCTAGCGCTTGTTCCACCACTTCCCGTTCCAAATGAGTCGAGCACCATATTTTTGTCCTATTACTTATTCCAATACATGCATTTTTTGCACGCATCATATATATATATATATATATATAGTTGTATTGTACATGCAGTAGTTGCATTAATAATAAGTTCATAATCATGATCATAAGGTTGACATATACATATATATAGTCCTTAATAATTTCTTAAGTAATGCAACCCATATGGCTAAGATAGAAACTGCAGCAGTCAACAGATCCATGTAAATGAAATATTTATTAATTAGGAAGAATATGCAAGCATGCACCCATGAAATTAACACTTGTTTGCATGTGTGTGCTTTCCATCACTATACCTTCGCACATTACTCGTATATCGAAATTAATTACATGTAAACAGACTCATTAATTGGTATGACAACAAAGAAACATATACTCATGTAACCTTCATTAATTAAGTTAATCAGGCATATATAGTTTATTAAAAAGAAGAAAAGAAATAGATAAGAGCATACACATCAATTAATGTTGAAGGAATACATTTCTGATCTTTTCCATTGGATGAATGAAAACCACAAATTATTAAGAAATTACTCAAACAAAATTGAAAAAAAGTGAGTGAGAGAGAGAGAAAGAGAGAGAGAGAGAGAGAGAGAGAGAGTATATATGAAATGGACAATCAAATACATACAACACTAACACTTCATCTCCACTAATAGTGGAGGGAGAGTAGTGATAAAGAGAGATCATGATACAGCATTAATAGCAAAATGATGAGTTTCAAGAACTTGAAAAAAAACATATGACTAACTAATATTAGTGTATGGTAATTTTTCAGACAGAAAAAGAGCAAAAATTAGCTCCATAACCTCATCATCATATATACCAACACTTTCCTCGTAAACCAAATTAATTACACTGCTCGCTACTTGCCCAACTTCTCTTCAATTCTATGTTGAGAAATTAGAGTAGAAAACTATATATATGTGATCTAGGAAATCTCCAGAGGCCCCCATTACAGCAACAGAATGATAACCCCCACGACGCCACTAATTAAGTCAACATTTTCTGCTGCAAGAAATGGCAAACCCTGTTCAGCTTCGGTGTCTGATTTGGATAATATCTAGATGTGGGCTAGACTATAATATATGTCATCAGCAAGAGAAAAAAAATTGAATACAAGGGAGTTGGATCTTTGGATCTATTACAACCTTAACACAACTTATATATATAATGGATAGGGCTATAGATCGAGATCTTCAATCTTCTGCTGAGTGCTCCTGCAGAAACCCTAATACTTTGACTTTTTCCTCCAATTGGCAACAACTGATGAGTGATGCCCCACCCCACTATAAAAGAAAGGGACTTGTACTCATATACAATTAATTGAATATATATATTATATACATATATATATATATATATATTGTCAATCTTGACGATGAAAATCTTGGAATTACATAGATACAGGACAAGATAATTAATCATACCCAAGCTGCAAAAAAATACAATGAAAAAGGGATTCAAAGATTAAGTCTACAGCAGATACGTGTTTGAATATATATACAGATACATATACATATATATATATATATATGAACAATTCATAGCACCATTAATACAACAGGAAATCATAAGAAAAACTGCGAACAGATAGACAGATCTGTGTGTTTGTGTGTGTGCGTGAGAGAGAGAGAGAGTGGCTGCCGAGGTGACAGAGAGAGAGTGAGCACCCATAGCTTCAAGCATGTAGAATTGTTGATGCAAGAAAACACCATGTGTGCTCACTCTCTTCTGTCACCTCCCTTACCCTGATCACATCAATCGAAAACGACCACGCGATTTCCCATTTTCATCATGGAGAAGATTCACATATGTGTGAATGTATGTACAATATTACACACACTCAAACTAAGGAGCTGGTAGAAACCTTAAACCCCTCAAACAGTGTGAATTCGTGGGTGAGAAGGGCTACTGTTCCATTACTTAGGAAAGGAAGAGTAGTCAGTACAGCTTTTGATTTGATGTGTGTGTGTGTGTGTGTGAGTGTGCGAGGAGAAATGAGGTTGGATGTGCCCTTTTTATAGCAATTGGAAATGGAAAAAAGTTTTAACGGTGGAATAAATTTGAGTTTATCTCTTTATGGCCTCTCTAACCACTGCACTCACTTTATTTTATTTTATTACAACTCCCAAGAATATATACATATACATATATATATATATATATCTCACTCACACACACACATTCCTTGTGTGTCATCTTCTTGTGATCATGAATGTCATCATCCCTTCCCCAAACATACATTAACATGTTTACAACATCCAGATATAATTTTCTTTTTTAAAGAAAAAGAAAAAGAAAAAGACGATCAGAATCATAAATTCAAGTACACCTACCGATGCATCTTGTAATTCTAAATCTTTTATTTTGTAGCCAATGGCTATTGTTTCTCTGTTATCGGAATTATCACACTCAGATGATGATATCTCATTATTATTATAAATTATATATACAGTACTGACATTAATGGTCAACCCATTGAATGTTTTTGTGGGCTTTATGACAAATTATTAATTTTTTTAAATTTTAATTAATTTAATTTGCTTACCTTTTCAAAGTAGGAATTCATATATAGTGGGAAAGGGCAATGTCAGTCATCAGGTCAGACAGCTAGGGACATATTTTTTGAGCTTATTAATATATCAATCATTAATTTATGCTTAGTGAGGGTTTTGTGTTTCAAATTAAGTGGTTAATTCGCTTTTTGAGGAAGTCTAATTATGATTCTAATTAGAGGGTTGACTTAATCAGAGCATCTTTTAAGAGACGTGGTTGAATTCGTTTGAAATTGATTTGATAGCATAATAGTGCAAACTTTGATGGAGCCTCTTTGAAGAAATTAATAATTAATACTCAAGTATCTCTGGATTCATAATATTTGATTCTGTGTCACTTGAATTAAATTTTAAAAATAAATATAATAATATGATGGTATATCTATAACCGTTGGTTTGATATTTTTACAAATATTTAACAATGGATAATTAGCTGGAGTTTTTATGATGATAATTGAATAATGAATATATATGTATAATTACTATGTAACTATATTTATTTCAATTGATTTTTTGGAACTTAATTAATTAATGGGGTGTGTCATCTTTATTGCAAAAGATTGGGATATATATTGCAAAATTTGATGTGAAAAATACTCAAATTGATTAAGTAATTAAAAGGGGAAGGGTAAATGAATATTTTAGTACACTAACTTTGTCTCGATTTAATTTTGTTCTACTAATTTTGGCAATTAATATTTTAGTCCATTATCTTTTAATTTCGCGTAAATTTGGTCCTTCAACTTAATTTATGATCGTTTTGCCCTTTCAAAGGAAATAGCTTAATAATCTATCTTAATGCTCTAAAATCGTTTAATATGCTTCCGAAATAAAATTAAGTCTCCATAACTTCATACCTTGTTTTGACGGTCTTGCTCCCAAGTATTTCAAGTCCTCAATTTTGTGGACTTTCTTCAACCACACAACCGCAGTTGATGGTTCGCAGGTACTTGGCTCCTTCAGCAACAAAACAACACAACCTTATTTTGTTTCCTACCTTAGGGCGTAGAAGATGCTCAAAAATAAAGATTTAATAAAATTTTGGATAAACAAGTGGAACATAAGCCTCTCTTTATTTAAGAATTTGAAATATTACATAGATACTTCTTCCTTTATAGGAGGAGACAACTGTTTAGCCTCTCATATAGAGAACTATACTTGTTGGGAAGCCCCATAAAAACTGAGAATTTAAAACTACAAAGCTTTTGAAAACTTTTAAATCTAATACTTTGAAGAGTTGGAGAAAATTTCTAATGATCCCCATTAGCATCGCTGCTTACTTATTTATAACCGTCCGCGGACTTGAAACCCAGACTTCAAACTTATTTTTTATGATGCCATTGTGTCGTCATCATTTTTTTCCTTTCTTAATGACGTCATTGCATTCTCATCCTTCATCCTTCCAACTGGTGGTCATGATGGCCTTTCGACCATGTAATTGCTAGCTGGTTTTTCTAATTTTTTTTTACTGCTGGCCTTTGTTGTTTTCTGCCAATAATCATCTTCTTGAATTTTTACATTCTTAAACTTTTACTTCGTTTTGTAAAAAAATCTTTCTTTTACAGTTGTCTTGATTAGGTTCAGGTTTCTTTTGGGTGATCCGAAGTTGAACAGGGGCTTTTCTTATTTCTAGCAGCGAGGGCATACATAGTTATGTCGTTGCCCGACATGCAGCATGTTGCACGTCTTCATCCTTGTTGCTTCGGTCACCAATAGTTTATTTTTCCAAATCAATATCCTCTTCTTTTCAAATAAGTTTTCTGCAAACTCAGTACTTTTTCTGTCGTAGAGTTTAAAAGGAATGATCTATTCACTTTATTTGCAAAATTTTTGGATGAATACTTGACTTTGTCCATGCAAATCTGATCTTTCCCTTTTTTCTTCAGCGTTGACTGGAGCACTAAGTTTGGGCACGTTGAGTCAACTTAGGGTGCCTTCGATTTCCGTTTTTAGCTAAATTTCACCATCTTTATACGTTATCAAATCTTTTGAGCTGGAAATGCAATATATTCATATGATTAGAAATATTTTAACTCGAAAAGAAAGATAAAATCATGACAAATTGTGTAATATCAATCACATTTATATAATTACAAAATATATTAATTCTATATTTTTTATTGGTTCATCAGCCATTTTGATTTTATTAATTATTTAATCATTTAAATATATATATATATATATATATATGTATAGGTTTATTTTTAATTTGGCTTTACAAGCAAGTGTAACTAAAAAAAATGAGCTCCAAGTATTTTAGGATTACGAAAGTAAAAAGAGCTTGATGAATAAGTGAAACTTTGACAAAGGGTGATTTTGGCATTCTAGAAATTTCTTTAATATCAATATATATGCATGTATAAATTTATTTTCAACTTGGTTTGGCAAACAAGTAAAACTAAAATAAAATGAGCTACAAGTATTTTAGAATTACAAAATAAAAAAAGTTCGATGAACAAGTGAAACTAAAATTAGACAAATGATGATTTTGATATTTTAAAAATCTCTTTATTTTTTTTTTCACAAAGTAATTTTTGTAAGGGTAAAATGAACTTTTCAAACTTAAAAAGTAAATGTTAGGGGGAGGTTTTGAAGGTTTTAAGTCGGGGTGACAAATGGACGTGTTAGGTCAAGTTTGGATTGGGTCCAAACGGGTTGGGTTTGAAATGAATTTGAATTAACGGGCCGAAAATGAGTCGGATTGGGTTAATGATACCTATTTTTTTATTTTTAATACTTATAAAATTTAAAATTTCAGATAATAAAAATAAGGTGACAAATTTAAAATGACAATATTTTTAATACAGAATTCAAATAATATAAACGATTAAATTTGTATTATTTGTTGTTTATGAAAAGTGATGAGATTATGTTAAAAATTTATTTGTTAAATATAAAATAAAAAGTTTGTAAAGTATTAAAAAATATCATATTTTTAAAATAAATCATGATATGAATAGTTGTGCAATCAATTTTTTCATGATTTTTTCTAAAATTGAATTGTGAATTTTCAGTCACAATATAATAGTACATATTAGTTCATTATAAATTTATAATATAATCGTATATGTGCATTGAAATTTATAATATAATTGTATATTGTCAGTTTATTAAAAAAAATTAAATGGTGACATATGAATTGTAAGTTTTGACTATATTATAAAATTCTTCACTTTTCTTTAATTTGTTTCTCATCAATTTAAAATATAATATTTTACTAAATAAATTTTGAAAATTTTGTTTCTCATAAAAATGTGAAAGTTAGTTAATAATATATAGTATATATAATTAAATCAATTTTAATAAACTGAAAATCAATCACCAACCCATACACATCACCAATCTACTTAAAAATCATCACCAACTCATATAGATACCATCACCAATCCATATAGGACTCATTATGAATTTATAATTATAATTTATACTAGTATCTTTCATCAATTCAATTATATTACAAAAATTACTTTTAGTAAACTAATAGAAAATTAAACATAAAGAACCAATTTAAGACCCATTAGAACCCATATAGGACCCATAACCTATTTTAATTTATTTAAACAAAATCATATTGAACCCATATTAGAAAATTATTTAATAATAATGATTTATAGTTATTTAATAAAGTAATATATATATATATATATATATATATATTTACAAAATGGATTACATACAAAATGACGACGGGGCAATTAATATATATTTATATAATTTGTTTTAATTTATTCGACACTATATATAATTTATCTAATTATTAAAAGTATTTGAATAATGCTGGATTCTTTCTTTCTTTATTTATTTTTTATTTAACATGAACTCACATCATTGTATGATGAAGGCATCCATCAAAATTAATTAAATTAATACAATCAGATAGTATATGAATAATTGCAATGCGGTACTTATTACAAAATGAATATGTTGTTATAATTAGATATCAATTCAATTCGAAACAATTTTAATTTAATAAGTTGGATATTAATGCATAGATTAGATGGTAAATGATAAAATATTATTATCCCACATCGTAAGATTGAGGGATTGAATTAATCGAGCTTCGAAAAGTATATAAAGAGGTGAGCTGTGAGACTTGAAAT
Organism: Sesamum indicum; assembly: GCF_026168435.1. Lineage (NCBI taxonomy): Eukaryota > Viridiplantae > Streptophyta > Magnoliopsida > Lamiales > Pedaliaceae > Sesamum > Sesamum indicum. Next base: position 2,056,461 of record NC_142657.1, on the reverse strand, counting down.
TAACTCTTAATCTGTCTCTTACTGGTTTCAGGATTTTGTTTTGCACAAAAGCTGGTGATTGAGTTGTTGATCGAGGAGGGTTCCGATTTTCAAAACGCAACGTTGATGTATTATTGTTTCCAACAAATATATATATTTGTCTTAATTCAACCATATATCCATATCTGCCTTAAATATACTTTTGATTCTATAATTTTTTTAATATTTAATAAGTTTGATTCTTCGGATGTCAAGTTTTATAAAAGTTATCGAAATAAATCACGTGCCTCTTAGCCGGAATAAAACAAGGAGCTTGGTTGATTTCAATTCATGCAAAGACATCGAAGGATCACTAGATGACTATTCTACCCTTAACATCGTCTGGGCTAGGGTACATCATAAACAAAGAAATTAGACAATAATAATTTACTAATCCAAAGGGTTGAGTCAAAATAGCGATAATTACACCCTTTTTTTTCCTGAGATTGAGTGTAATTACATATAAATGTCTTATAGTTTAAGAAATTAATTACATCTAGTACTTATGATGTCTGTTTTCCATCTAACATACAGATACATCCTTTAATCAAAATTCACCTTTTATTAACTTATTACTACTTTATTACAGGTCAAATAAATTTTTTCTAACCAAACAATACTCCTCCTAACATGCATTAATGTGTGAAGTTGCATAAAGGTAGTTTTATCAGGAATTTTTATTTTTGTTTGACTTGCAAGTCAAGTGAGATAAATATAAATTTTTATTTAATTTTTTTTTTGGTGAATCTTTATTAATAAGTGATTTATTTATTAAACAAAAATCAATTTTAAAAATATTAAATATAACCAAATTATAAAAAAAATTATGTATAATTATATTAAACTCTAAAATAGTGTAATTATTCCTTTAAAATAAACAATAAACCAAGGGTGGGGATGGGTTGGGGGTATCTTTTACGAAAAGATAAAGGTACGGCTGTATGTGATGAATTGAGGAACCAATGAAATGTGAACAGAAGAATGGGGAGTGATGAGCCCACGCGTAGACGACCACACATCTCTCCCCCGCCGCCCAAAGCAGCATAAAGGATACACGCTTTATGTATATACTAATATAAAATTACTCCAGAATCAATTCATAATTAATTAATGTTCCAAGTAATGGGTGCAACGCCGTAGTTTGCGGGACTGTCACACTCATCATATTCACACTACTATCTGATATCTTTCTATCCATAATTCCTTATTTATATTCCTAGTTATTATGTCATATATATACATACATATAGTCCGTTAAAATATTTTAAAAAATATATAGAATTATAATTCAAAATTTGAAATAGTATTTTAATCAGCCCATCACAAAAATCGAATAAAAATCCCACAGAACGGCCCCTTGTTATTAGATAGATTTTAAAATCAGGGAATTATTTATAATTTCTCAAATAACAAGAGTTTATATATATCCAAATAGATCTGGTAGACATAAAGAAAAGAGAAACATAAATTAAAAAATTAAGAATAGATATGTTAAATGAATATTAATAAATGCATGTGAGGTAGGGTGTAATAGGAGGAGGATGAGTATGATGAAGATTGATCTCACATCAAAGGTTGTCCAATGAGTGTAAGAAGTGTGGTTGGCATGATGAAGAGTAGTTATATTTACCCAATAAATAAATAGGTGTACTTGTAAATTAAGACCAATTGGGTTGCTGATGATCCAATAGGGTACATGGCATGGGATTATTCGCAACTTTCCCATTATGGAAGTTGTACAGTTAGTTGACATGCCATTGTCTCCCCCCACCACTTTCCTCTTCTACTATCATCCACCACTTTTACTTTTTCTTATTCCCCCCTAATTTCTATACCATTTTTCTTTTCTTTCTATTCTTATTCTTTTTTTTAAAAAAAAAATTAAAAATAGAAAGAGGCAGTTGTTTTCTTAATTTTGGGGATTTTGATAAGATTAATGTAGTAGTGATTTGGTTAAAAAGAATTGAGAGGGTTTGGTATGTGGTATGGATCTCTGCAGTTCTTGCACTTTCGGCTACTGGGAAGGTTGTCCGAACGTGGACGCACTCATACATCACTCACAGCGTGGCTGGCGCCATACATTTCTTTAACTTTTTTGCTCAGCACCCATTTTAGTACTAGTCTCTGTGTGTGTGTGTGTGTCCCATGCCATCCTTTCTTCTGCCTGCCTCATCATATGCCACTCAATTAAGTATTCCACCACTTTGACTTACATTAGGTTCATCCCTACACCCTTAACTAATGCCCTCCTCTTCCCTACCACGCCCGATTACAACTACTTTTGATTTGTTCAGATATTATTATTATTATGAATAAGTACATATTTTTTATGTAATTATGCATAATTTTCTTTGTCATTTTAAAAATTATTTTTAATACCTTTGATGATGGTACGGTGATGGGAGGGGGAGGGTTTCAGGCAATGTGGACGGCGGTGGTGGGGGAGGGTTTCAAGCTGCGATGATGGGGAAGGAGAGGGTTTCAAGCGGCAACAACGAGGGTAAGTTTTCTTTTTAAATAAAAATATATATTTTTTATAAGTAATATAATATTATTATATAGAAATAATATTTTATAGAAAATCAATCAAACTCGCACGAAAGGAGCGTGTAATACACCACGTCTTCTAAAGGGGTAATTTGCTCAATTTTGAGGTAATCTGGTATTTATTTGGTATTTATTTTGAGGTACATGGAGGTAATCTGGTATTTATTTTTTCATAGGGGAAATTTGTTCATTTCGAATATCACATGGGGTGTTATGCATTTTTTCCAATAAATAAGTTTATCATTAGTTAAAATTTATAAAATTTAATTATATTAATAAAAAAAATGGATAAAAATTCATACTTAGCCCAAATTGACTTATTATTGATTTATTACGGATCAAATAGACTTTTTTATGATCAAATTACTCATACATCTTCATAAGTTAATGCGTGTAAGCTGGTACAGTTATAAGATAGTTTAACCACAAAAGATTTATTTAACATCCCATAAGTATGTAATAAGTCAATCGAAAGTGAAAATTTATTTTCATTCAGCTTATTATTAAATATCAACAAATTGAATAAATTTTAACTAACCGATGGATTTATTTATTAGGTAAATATAATTTTTTTAAACTAGAAAAAATTTACATATAATTATCAGAGAATAAATTGTAATTATCCCTATTTTTTACTTGAGAGTTGCTAAGTTTTAGCTGATTTTAGTTGTTTTTTTAAATAAATAAATTTAATTTAAAACTATTTTATTCGCATTGTAATAATCTTAATTTAAATTTTGAACCTTTTATGTTGATGTTTGAGTTTTAAAATAATTAAAATGATTTAACACTTTTAAGATTTATGCTTTCACATATTTAATATTTTAGAAAATTTATATTTTATTTGCTACATTATCTGATATTATTTACATATATATAAATTAAGTTTTAACGAGATTTGTTTTTTCAATCATGCAAAATTACTTACTGTTTGCCAATGAAATTACTGAATGAGAGTATTATTTCATTAAGCATTGAGTTTTTCTAGTCAACAAAAAAACTAGAAAAAAAAAATGAGAGTTTTTTTTCAAATTTCTCTATAAAAAAAAAAAGAAAACTATTTCTTTATACGTAGAAGTTTTCACCAACACTTTTTTAAAAAGTATTTACGCGAGTTTCAAAAAAGCAATTTTCAGCTTCTAACTCTAAAAAGGTACTTTTGAGGCGCCAACTTTTATTTCTAGCTAATTTATTTTTTTTTTGTAAATAAATTTAACTTCAATTTTTACTATATTTTACCCTCATTATAATAATTTTAATTCAACTTTACTGTTTTTTTTATTTATTTTAAAATTTTCATATTTACAGTTGATATTGAAATTTTTAGATAATTCAACTAATTTAACAATAATCAAATTTTCACTTTCACATATTAGATACTTTATATTTTTTATATTTTATTTCCTATATTGTCTAATTATATTATTCATTATTATCATAAAAAATATAAATAAATGGCTATGATTAATTAATAAACTATTTTTTCTTCATGCAAGTTTAATTATTGTGTACGAATCAACAATTACATTACTTAGTGGAAGCATTATTAAATTAAAATTTTATGTTTTCTATTAATATTTTAGAAAAATTAAACATGATATATACTAAGTTTTTACAGCGACTATCGGGTGTCGTCCCTCTGTCACTTGGCGAAGCAATATGACTGCACATAAACTTTTCTGCACAGGGTACCGTTGGCGCATCAGCTCGAGCGAGAAGATCAATGTGTGGACCAATCCATAGTTTTCCAACTATTACCCTCCGGGAGAAAACATGGAGGAGCTGCGGGTCTCAGACCTGATTAATCTGAAGACTGGGGATTGGAACACGACAGTAATTCATAATATTTTCTTGCCTGAGGACAGTGAGACATCCTTACAATCCCGCTCTCTCACACAAGAATAGAGGATCTCTTAATTTGGCATTACCCCAGTAATGGTCTCTTCTCCGTACGGTCGGCTAACCACCTCGCTTGCTCTCTGGAGGAAAGACCCTGTTCGACCGAACATAGGTGGTGGCGGAGGCTTTGGCAGGCAAACTCACAAAGAAAGTGAAGGTGTTTATTTGGCGTGCATGTTTGAATGCTTCAACGACAGGCTGAAACCTCACTCGTCGCCTCCTGAGCTCTTGCTTTGCCTGCCCCTTTTGTTTGGAAGATAGAGAAGAAATCATGCATCTCTTAGTGTTTTGTTCCTTTGCACGCAGGTTTGGGGAATGCCAAATCTTAGCTCGGATATCATTTTTTTCAGTTGGCTAGGGGAGTTGTATCCTGGATGAGTGCTGTGATGTCCAGTCTGGCTAGGTGTGAGTTTGAATTTTTCTTGTGCATTTTTTGGGCGTTGTGGTGGTGCAGGAATAGGAAGATGGTGAAAGGACCTGTCTGTCACCGAACCAGTTAATCTGCTTTGTTGTTCGTTATCTAGAGTCTTTCCACCAACAGAATTTTGTGGCTTCACTTCCATACCAGGTAGAAAGCCCATCCTGCTGGCGTACTCGCCCCCAAACTTGGTCAAGCTCAATTTTGATGGTGCTCTGCTTGACCAAGGGAATGAAACTGGAATACAAGTAGTCGCAAGGAGTGAACAGGCGCCTGTGTGGGTTAGGTATCACTGTGTTTGGTGAGGAGATCCCGTTGTGCGAATCAGTCCAATTTGCAGTTACTCGAGGCTGGCAGTTTGTAAATTTTCGAGGGGGACTGTGCACCTTTGATTGCTAAGCTCCGTTCTGGCTTGAGGGATTTTTCGGCGAATGGCTTCATCACCTGGGATATTCAAAACTTAGTACCTAATTTCCTTTCCTGTCATTTCAATTTTGTTGCCAAATTGGCTCTGGCTTCCGTTGTGGGGACTCTAACATCCCAGCTCCAATTGCCTACCGTGTAGCTCTGGACATTATTATTGCAAACAATATGAATCTCATCTTTGGTTTTTTTTTTTTAAAAAAAAAGTATATATGCATCGAACATTTTAGCTCAAATATATAAACTTGTAAAGCTCAAAAAAAAAAAAAAAAAACAAGAACAAAAACGAGTGTGTTTTTCGTATGGATATTGTACAAGCGGGATACGAATTTGAAGAGCCCAGTTGTTTCACTAAACAGGCCCAATCATTTGGCTGATTCAATGACCACAAATCCAATACATACATGGTGGGTTTGAAGAATCATGTGGCCCACTTGGATTTGAAGTGGGAGAGCCCGTTAATGTGCGGTTGGCCCAACCCAAGTTTGAAGAAGACGGTGTCATTACTCATTGGGCAAAAGAAAGAGGCGGGGGCAGAACCGTAAATGAACGAAAGAAGACAAAGGCATCGTAGGCTCAATCCAAACCCCTAAAAACACAGCGAATTTCTCATCGCTCTCTCCTTCTCTCTCTTTTACACTGTTCTTTCTCCTGAACTCCGCGGCGTAGATCCGAGGAGTTTCGGAACACTTCGCAGCATAAACCAAGCCTTGAATCGCTTTCTTACTCACTCCTTTTTTTTCTCAGATCTTTGTTAGAACCGAGTTGTATCAGGTAACTTAATCAAAACTCAGCTACGGCGCTGTGTGAGTTTCCTGTGTGTGCGTTCGTAGGATTAGGTGAATAAGTGGATAAGTTGATTTTTTTGATCGGATGGACTGGGTTTCTCTTTTCTGTTTGTATGTTTTTTGGTTATGGAGTTGATGATTATTTTTTATGTGGAAGATCTGTTTGGTTATGCTGGTTTTCAGTTTATTTTTTAGGAGTATGTGATCAGTTTGCTTTTATACGTTTTTTGTTTTGTGACATTATTTCTGTAGGGTTTGTTTCTTTGATATGTTTTTGTAGTTGTTTTTGGCTCTCGAACTTCAGATTTTGCTGTAACGGAGTTATTGTTGAACTGTACTTTTGAGGCAGAGTGAATGACCGAGCTGAAATATTGGTGCTTGATGTGTGTGTGCAAATGGACTGTGACATATTATGCTTTTGAAGCTCAAGTGTATTGGATGTAATTCGTTCGATTTGGCTTGTACGAGCTGTTTGGCGATTCTTTTGTCTGCTTTGCTGTTTGTCCTCATATTGTTAGCCACTAGGCTACAGCATGATTTATGTTCACTTGTCAGCAGAACTGTTGGAAGTTTTGCCAGTACAACTTTATTTTTCTTGAATTTCCTGTTATAATATTCTCTCCATGTGGTGTCTTCATTCCCTACCAGTAGTACATGTTTTTCTACTATCTTATTGTATTCAAACAAAGATCCACGCCTGCTTGGGGTTGGTATTCTCTCAACTCCTTCAAAATCTTTATTAAGGTTTCAGCTTTTGCATCTTTCTGCATGATCACTTTCCTTGCACGCAGTTATGTAGGACTAGGTTAAACTATATTCACTATTATTTATAGCAGAATTATGGAGAAAAACATAATTGATGAGTATTAGGTTGTGATATATGTGTTTTTAGTTAGCTTAACTCCGCCTTGGTCCGCGTGACAGATGTTGTCCTTCTCATTCTAATAGTGCATTGCGTATTTCCTTAATTATATTTCTTTTCTATTTCTGCAGTCATGGCTGGATTGGCACCTGAAGGTTCTCAATACGATGCTCGCCAATATGATGCGAAAATGGATGAGCTGTGAGTTCTCCGTGTTACTTGCAACTTTCGGCATATCTGAGTTTAGGCTTAGTGAACTGGGTCAAAGTTACTGTTCTTACTCTGACCTTTTTAATTGTCTAACCCTATTAATGCAGGCTTGGAACTGATGGTCAGGAATTCTTCACAAGTTATGATGAGGTCTATGACAGTTTTGATGCCATGGGCTTGCAGGAAAATCTTCTTAGGGGCATCTATGCCTATGGTATATAGCAATCAATTTAAAGAACATCATACATCCTCTCTCCTGGTTTCTGCATTTGCATATTGCATTACCATCAATCCTTGATGAATCATTTACTGGATTCATTTTTCTCTGCTATGCCTCTTTTTAATTCCCCTCCTGTCTCTGATGGTGTCTTGTGTTCTTTCTTTCAATTTGTGTTCCGCCAAATCCTCATGAAGCCTTATGAGCTATGCAGCTGTTTATATATATACCTAATAAAAATTGACTAATCTCATCTTCTGCTGTTTGGCCCTGCAAGATTATGTGTTAGTACCTCTGTTCTCTTGAGTATTCTTGTTGGAATTTGAAAGAATTTATTTGTGTTTGAAGGTTTTGAGAAGCCCTCTGCAATTCAGCAAAGAGGGATTGTTCCCTTCTGCAAGGGACTTGATGTGATTCAACAGGCTCAATCTGGGACTGGGAAAACTGCAACGTTCTGCTCTGGGATTCTGCAGCAGCTGGACTATAATATAGTTGAATGCCAGGCTTTGGTACTGGCACCCACCCGTGAGCTAGCACAGCAAATTGAGAAGGTTATGCGAGCATTAGGTGATTATCTTGGTGTTAAGGTGCATGCTTGTGTCGGAGGTACCAGCGTTCGTGAAGATCAGCGTATTCTTTCCAGTGGGGTTCATGTTGTGGTTGGTACCCCAGGACGTGTGTTTGACATGTTGAGAAGGCAATCACTGCGCCCTGATTACATTAAAATGTTTGTATTGGATGAAGCAGATGAAATGCTTTCCAGAGGGTTCAAGGATCAGGTATATATCTCTTGTTTTGCTTTATTTTTTCATACTTTACCTAACTGGTTAGAATGAGTTTATGGTGCTGGAAATTTGGATATAATATATCTTGCTATTCTTGCTGTCGGTAGATCATGCATGCCCTCATGGCAGTCGTGACAGCTTTCACTAAGAAGTGTGCTCCTTTGTTCTTCGGCAGTTGGTCTCAAAGTGATTTCATCTATGTTCTGAGTCCACTATTTTACATCTTATGCCTTATATTTCTCTTTCAGATCTATGACATCTTCCAATTGCTCCCTCCTAAGATTCAAGTTGGTGTATTCTCTGCTACTATGCCACCTGAGGCTCTTGAAATTACAAGGAAATTTATGAATAAGCCCGTCCGCATTCTTGTGAAACGTGATGAGCTGACCCTTGAGGGTATCAAGCAGTTTTATGTTAATGTTGAAAAAGAGGAATGGAAGCTTGAGACCCTCTGTGATCTCTACGAGACCTTGGCCATCACTCAGAGTGTCATCTTTGTTAACACCAGGAGAAAGGTTGACTGGCTTACTGATAAAATGCGCAGCCGTGATCATACTGTCTCTGCCACCCATGGTGATATGGACCAGAATACAAGAGATATCATTATGCGAGAATTCAGATCTGGTTCTTCCCGTGTTCTCATTACCACTGATCTCTTGGCCCGTGGTATTGATGTTCAGCAAGTGTCTCTTGTTATCAACTATGATCTGCCGACTCAGCCTGAGAACTATCTGCATCGTATTGGACGAAGTGGACGATTTGGGAGGAAGGGTGTTGCCATAAACTTTGTTACCAAAGATGATGATCGCATGCTTTTTGACATACAAAAGTTCTATAATGTTGTAATTGAGGAGCTTCCAGCCAATGTTGCTGATCTCCTCTAAAGTGGTTTTGATTCCCCAATGTTAACGCTCCTTGTTTTAAGTAACTTATTGTCTTGTTTCCTAGGTTAGTTTAACGTGCAATGGACTTTTAAATTGGGAGATTTAGATGCCGTTATTTGCAGAGGGGACTTCCATCTCCCGATTTGGTTGCTATTCCAATCTACTGTTGCAAAATTTTTGGTTTGCTCTTTGTATTGTAATTGTTGAAAATAACTGCAGATTTGGATGTTGTTGGACTCCTTTCACTCTTAAAGTTGGATTTTCACTTAATTCTGTATGCGTCAGGAATGTATCATGCACCCATAGGTTTCACTTTATCTAGGGAGAGGGTTCTGGTTCTTCATTCATCTTGGATTGCATTGTTAATCGATGCCCAGTTTAGATTTGCTTATCTGGTGGGAGACTTTGTTGGCTGAAACACTCACCAGCCATACAAACCGCCTGAGCTCACTCACAACGTCCTACTTTGAACTGGATTTCTGAGGATCGAAATTTTGGAAGAGTTCATATGTATCTATTCTATATATACCCAAGTTGCAGCCTTGAAAAATAATGCGGATATATACAGGCCTCATGTTTGAATTATCATCCTCATCTCTATTTGAAGGGGTCACCAGATTCTGGACTTCGACTGAGACCACATGACATGATAAATTCTTAGTTGTCCCAGCCTGTTTGGTTTTTTCCACTAATTCTTAACATCTCTTTCTTGAAATTCTCTCTCTGTGCCCCATGTCGTAAAATCTAACTACTACTAGTTTTACTGTAAGGCAGAGTTGTTGGGATATATATACATATATATATATGCTGTAAAAGAACTGAAACGGTTCCGTTCATTAGCTAAAGATAAACTTATATCTTATTACATGTCATCATATTTTTACATGGACATGCGACTTTATATTACATCCTCGCTCTAAGAGTACGATTTGAAAATAAGTTGTGCATAAACCATATTGAACAAAGCATCGTCTCAAATTATTCAAATTCCTTTCTCCTTTTCATGGTCCACTGTTTTCTCACTGAGTCTCCTTTTCATCTAATTAAATAATTGGCGACCCTTTTGCCTGAAAAACCACCTTAACCAATTGTTGTGTAAAAGAATCTCAAGTGTGTACTTAACTATAGTTTCTTTCTTAAATCCTAATCCAACTGTTAAATTATGCTTGTTACCCCTTAATCCAAGTCATTAATTGTATCTCAAGAAAAATCGCAAGTTTGAATTTCGGGGAACTTATTAAGAAATTTGGCAATTTTCAATTTTGGATTTAGATATTGTGAACCAAATCTGAACGGCTTAAATTAGGTGGATGTGAAACGGGCTATTTTATTACCTTTGCTCTTATCTTCTTTTAGAAATATATTCAGAAAAACATTCAAACATACGACGATGAAATGCATTTGTCAATATTTCACCAACATAGAATTATATTTTCTAAGAATCAAATTCAAACCGCATGTTTTGATGTCAAATTTTGAAACGCAAATGAATAATAAAATAAATCTTTTATTCTAATTCTACGTTTAATATTTATATTATTTTTCATCTTAATTATTAAATATTAAAATAATACCGAAAAGGTACTGCTGACTGGTCTGATCTCAGGTAAAAATTTCCCATATTAAACGGCATCAAGAATCTAATCCTACACTCGCAACATTTTCAAAATCCAAGACTAAGACCACCACTCGTTCTCTACTCTCTGCCAATTTTTCTCTCAGAAAACAACCACAAAATTCCATCAAGACAAAGTTTTTCCCACCCCTCAACAAAAACCATGGCAGATTACAGATCAAAGTTCTATAGTGATGGAAATATGCAAATAGAGCCTTATTATGGACCCCCCTCCAGTGCTAGGACTGATGATTTGAGGTCGTACAGTGCTTCTTATGCTTCTGCTTCTTCATCATCATCATACCACTATGCGCCGCCACCGGTGGCGCCGCCGCAGAAGCTCAAGAAAGGGAAGAGCACTGGCGGGTCAACTTCAAAATCTTGGAGTTTTACTGATCCTGAGTTTCAGAGGAAGAAGAGGGTTGCCAGCTACAAAGTCTACTCCGTTGAAGGCAAAGTCAAGGGTACTTTCAGAAAGAGTTTTAGGTGGCTTAAGGATAGATACACTCAGGTGGTTTATGGATGGTGGTGATTCTGAAATACTCATTATGATAGGGTAAAGATATGATTTTGCTTCTCATGATACACTGTTGCTTGTTCTTGCTTTTGATGCAGAGTTCTGTGTTGTCTGAGGCATCACAATGTTCTGTCATGGGCTGTCAGAATGAAAGATTTGCTAGTTTGTTGTTGTGAGGGAATTATTTCTGCGAAATGTATTATAATATATTTGCCCTTTTGCTTTCTTGTCTTGGGGTCTTTGTACTCATTGAACATGTTATCAAGAAGTTTTTCAGTTGATCTGAATTGCATCAATTCTAAGATTTATGTATTTATGTTTGTGCACAGGCTTATTGGTTTTAATGTTAGATTGATGTAGCATAGGCGTAATATAGTGGGGTGTTTTGCATCAGTTTGTATCTTAATTAGTGAGGGGATGACAGGTTGAGGAAATAGATTAGTTTCAAGGGTGACATATTCTTCTGAAGTAACTATGATGCTTCTCTTTGGATTAAAGTTTGGTGTTTATGCCAAAGTTGCCAATGACTTGTCCGTATGTCTCTGCTTTGTGCCGTTTTTCTTGTAAAGTATGTTCATCATACTTGTATGGATTGTCAGTTCATTTCCTTTTTGAGTTGAAGTTATTGGGATTACCTTTCCTGTATGAGGCATGTCTAGTAGTAGTACTTCCTAATTACACAGTATAGTGTATTTAGTTGTGTTTGTGGGTGGAAACAATCACAGAGAGTTGTCTAATTGCAGGATTGGATTTGCCAATGCAAACTTTTCCTTGCATGATTTACTTCCGAACTGTCACAATTACTCTCCTTTTGCGAGCTAGTTTCCCTCCCAGACAGTACCCTATAACAGGAATTGCATTGCTATACATTAATAATGTATGACACAGATGAGAAGAAACAGGAGAGAAGGAACCAATAAAGAAAAACAGCTACTATATTCACTTTCCTACTAGTAAACTGGATAGCCTTCGTAAAATTTTGACAAATTCATCCCGTTAGTCCGAAGCAATTCTTGGAAAGCACCCTATATTTGATAGCAATGGGAAGACCTCACTAGGTCTACTTATGAATGCTTTCAGCCTAAAGAAGACCCTCCCCAATCTGTGTGGAAATATCCTTCGCAGCACCAGGACCATGTGGAACAAACACTGCAGAAGACTTTGAGGAAGCTACTATTTCCCTCATCGTCTCTTAAGTATTTAAAACCATGTCCATCACATCCTTAGCTGTAGTTCCTGGCACCTTCTCTCAGGTGGCTATGCCACTGTCATGCAGCCCATCCACAATTTCTTGGCGCTTTGCAATACAAAGCCTGGACACTTTGCCTGCATTTATCTATTTACGTGAACATCTGTTTCTATGTCCACAATGAGGATCTGAACAATTTCAAATCGATACACCGTGTAGTGGACTGATGATTTTATAGCAGAATCACAAAAGATGAGGCCCAACCTAAAATGAACTGCATGTTGATACACTTTTAAAGATCTGGACAATTTAAAGTACAAATTGCTTATGATAAAGCATCCAAACTCTGCATCAGATGATAAAAACGTACATAATAATAGTAAATATCCAAGATTTAGATCAAAATAGAAGAATAGAACAGAATCCCCAGAGATCCATATTCCTAAAATTACAGAATGTACATGTTCAATCAACATCATTTTAAGGAAGCACCCTTGGTTTATGTTTCACTCCATGTGATAGCCTACCAACCAACTGGTACCCAAACCAACAAGGCAAACAGTGGAACCCTGCCTCAAGAATATTGTTAAGTCTACCAAAATGTTTGGTCACAGCAACTGTCAACCGACCCAGTGGAACAAAACACAGTGCTTCGCCCATTCTCGAGACCTATCCAATAGGCTTATCAACATAAGTTGGGAAGTTGTACAGGCACCGCCATCAGTTCTGTGTACTACTGATGTTTCTTGTGTCAATCCATTATTAGTACAAGACACAAACCTGGTACTATGATTGTTGACCAAAGAAAAGCATAAACTCAAACAAGATCAACAAGTAGAGAACAGCTCTATTAGAAATAACCCTCAAGAGAAGCCCCAGAACGGATATCTTGATCAGAAAAACAACTTGAGAGCATGAAGGTCGTTATAGCTATATCATGTAGAATCAAGAATAACTTGTAATAGATCTTGAGTACTGGAATCTTTGCAGAAGCTTAAAAATATAGTTCAATGTTCTTCATGTATTTGCCTCTTTGATGAACGCAAATTTACATTATTCAGACGCCAAGTTCATTGCTCGGCCTGTTCTGTTTCCTCAATATTTTCGACCCATGGTTAAAGAATGCCTATCAGAGATTCTGAAATGAATAGTGCTGAGTGCATAGCAGCCTCTAAAAAAATGCAGAAGGGGAAGGAAATAGAGAAGTTTGATGTTAAAATATTACAAATTATATCCGGCACAAATTTATAACTAAAAGGATTACAGTATAAACCCTCTGAAGTTGCCAGTATGAATATACTGCATACATGTGTAAAGACAATACTTGTACACTAAACTACAATAACTATTCTGGGCTAATGCATCAATTGTACAATGCTAAGACAGAGCTCTTAGAGCAATCCAAGGGGAAGACGCTCAAGGTTCATACCATGTCAAGCTTCCCATGATCAAATATTTACCAGGAAGATTTCCAGCAGACGGTGCGAGATATGTGATTTTCTTGCTGCAGTAGTGTGATGAATTGGAAGAGGATCATGTCAGAAGCAATATGGCAATTACTGTTTAATGAAAATAAAAGAATATTCTTCAAACCTTTCAAAATTAATGTCGGTGATCCAGATGAACCCAGCAACGTTACTAGCGGGAGAAGAAAAGAGAAGCATTAGGGAAAATTTCATTCCGTGCTTCCAATTAGATGGAAGGTACTCGCCAAAAGCATGTCAATCATAGTGTAAAAAGTTTGGTTCAGAGAAAACAGGCAGAATGCATGGTGATGATCGTCAGTATGCTCCAGTCTACCCACACAAATAAGGTAGGGAAAAGAATAAAAGAAAACTAAGCATATTAGGTAATGCTTTTATCAGTAAAACTATTTCACATGTTTATATTTGGTTAGTACTAGTAGGAAGAAAAATAAATAAATAAATCCAGCTCTTTTAAATACCAAGATGCATAGGCCAAGGGCCAAGAACATGGAAACAGAGAATCTGTTCTACCTGGAAATAATTTCATCTGGTTCTTTAGCAAATGAGACAGCTAGGACTAGATGCAGCAAATCTTGGTTAACACTAACAGGAATCAATCTTGTAGGGTCTGCAGCCGGTTCTGCCCCAGCTGGCAGGGCAGAACGTGGGGCCTGTGGTCCACCACCTACTCGGTAGATGCACAAATCACTGAAATTTGCAATGTTGGAATGCGGGGAAAGATCATTTGCAAGGCCATAGAAGTATTCCTGCACTCAGGATAAAACAAAGCGGAACATTTCAAAATGGACAGCCAATTGCTAAAAGGCGATGTATTGTTGCAAAATTTAACAATTTCCTATTACAAAATGCATACACGTATTCTGTAGGCCCTGGCCTTCTGACGAACTTTGGCATTTCTAGAGACAACACCACCAGACTTCTGAAGTTTCACCACATCTACATTAGCTTTGTTTTTCAAAACATCTCTAAGCATACTCCAAAGCTTTTCCTGCAAAATGTTCAAGTGTCCAATAAAGCAGAGAAGATAAGTGTTTCTCATAAGGCTTTGAAGTACATGGCGAGGGTACAGTCCCTGTGACCATCTTCTGACAGTCATAGAGCGAACGAGAAACATGTTCAAGTGATTGCCTAAGCAATCAGACATGCAGATCATATTCATCATATTATAATTTAAGAAGGTCTGCTTAGCCAGAACAACTGGATACCTGACCCAAAACCAGAACAACTGTGGCATTGAATGTATCAATTGCATGCAGCAACAACTGCCAAGAAGAGAAAAGAAAAACAGAAAGAAAAGAATAGTAACTAAGCAGCCCTGTCTTTAGCTGAAGAAAGCCATATGCATTGATGGAGATATATAAAATACCTCATAACCAACACCTTCAATCCATCCCATGGTATTAATCACCATGCCTGCAGCTCTAGATTCAACATTTCCTGCAAACTGCCTCTCCAAAATTTGAGCAAGCTCCTTCACCAATGCCTTGTAAAGATCTACATTGACACTGAAAACCACCAAGTTGAAATGGGACAAAAACTTATAGTCGAGAAAAGATTAACTATTGCATAAAAAGTAAGCAGTGAGTAGTATGAAAGCAGGCACTGACTATGCAACGGATGTGCAGTTAAAAGACCAACTCAGGAAGTTCTCAGTGTAGACTCCATTACCTAGGTGTCACATGGCCATGGAAGTAAACTAGAGGCATATCAAGAGGAATGCCTTCGACTGGATCAATAGGTAGTTCAATCGGTGTTGCAGCTATGCATCCAGGGATTGTTATAGATCCTTGGCCTATGTCTAAATCTACAAAAGTAGGTTTCCATCCCTGTTTAGCTGCCCAACTAAGAAGCATCCTTGACAATGTACTCTTTCCAGAATCTGTAGGTCCCACAACGATAACCCTCGGTCCCTGCATAAAGTGACTGAAGGGTGAATACATGAAAAATTGGCAGATGTAAAGAGAAGCTTTATAATAACATAAGAAAAACACACATCACATGTTCCATAATCAGACCAGTATGCCAAAGCGTAACTGATTATATCATTTCAAATGTCAAAAGATATCCATCAACCAAATACATAACAAACAAATGATAGAACAATTGCTGAAGTACTCCCTTTTAAAGGATCCTTTTATGGTGGGAGGCAAAAACTTTGCTGAAAGATGGATTTCTCCTTCATCAAGGACCATTATTGAAGTGTTGGCCATAATTGCAAGCTGACACAGCTTTGAGTCACATCCCAGTACGGATACTTGTAAATATGGAGGTAAAGTTCTTCTTGATAACAGCCAAGTAAAAGTAAACCAACTAAGAACAACTAGTTCTTGAAAGTTCCCAAACAGACTGATTCTTTCCCTTTGATTATGAAGTGTTGAGTGATTATGAAGATCAGGCAAGATCTAATTTGAAGAAAGACATCGCTCAATTGGCCCAGCAGAGGAAGAATGTATAAAACATAATCCTTTCTAACACGTTTACTCATAAACATAAAGGTACCTGAGAAGCATCAGAATCACTGGGTGAAGCTTTGGCGCGATGTCTTCGAGCGTCCAGCACAGCATGCACATTAACATAGCTGATCATGGGAGTCTAATGGAGATATGAAAGAACAATTAGATAGCTACTGGAGAAAGCAGCAAGCAGGAGAGTCCATATGCATGCGAATGAACACGTGGAACAAGTAGAGAAAGACAACAATACCTCATCTGCTGTATAATCAGTTTCAGTTGTCCCATCCATTTCAATTGTTGCCCCGTACCAGGTAAAAACCTGATGGAACTTTCAGTCAGAACTATAATATGTATCAATGTGGGTGTGAATATAAACGAGAATCTCAACCACAATCCCCTGCCCTCTTTTAAGATTATTTGTGGGTATGATAAACCAAAGCAAGTGAAACCGTAAAGCAAATTCAGTAATACTCCATATCTTTCAATTTTCTTCTAAAAGTAAGCATCAACTTGAGCAACTTATCAGATGTAAATGGATCTATGAAAGAGAAAAGAAATGAAATCCATGTATAAACTAACAAAAACCTCTCACAAACATTCACTCAAGCTTTCCCCTTCACATTTCCGTTGAAGCCAGCGGAACAAAAGAATATTTCTCACTCAAAATCCAAAGTAGCAGTTCAAAAACGAGAATCCAAATAATCCACAAGCTTAACATATCAAACCCTTATGCACGCTATGTGTGTA
This sequence comes from Sesamum indicum, assembly GCF_026168435.1. Classification (NCBI taxonomy): domain Eukaryota; kingdom Viridiplantae; phylum Streptophyta; class Magnoliopsida; order Lamiales; family Pedaliaceae; genus Sesamum; species Sesamum indicum. Next base: position 2,039,402 of record NC_142657.1, on the reverse strand, counting down.
CGAGACGCAAGTAAAACGACAAGTATAGGTCTACGTACAGCAAATTTGAGCCGCGGTGGAAAAGTCAACCAAATCTCCGGAGCAATTTCCGTTCCAAAAATCTCGGCGGTGCCGGTGAGCAACCGGAGGCGAAGCGGAGAATCGGGACTGACTTCAACTCTTAGTTCACATTCTTTGTCAAGTTTCACCTGCCTTATTGATGTAGAGCTACCTGGCGGCCCAGTTGGAGTTACAGAAGTGCCGCCATAAGCCATTTCAGAGCTGTTTCAATCAATTAGCAAAAGAGTACTCAAACAAGAAAAACACTATAGCAGAATCTTCTGTTCATCTACATGCTACTGGAAAATGCCGCACTCGCGGCGGTCCCAATGCGGCTAGGACGAGCGTCGACAGCAAAAAGGGTGGCGGGTGGCTTGGGGAACGACAGAGGGCTTTTGATATTCTCCAGTTTGTTCTTTTTTTATTTATCTTCCTTTCAGCCTCATAATTTCTTCTATTTCACAAAGTGCCCCCAGAAAAATGTGATTTACACGAGGGGCCTAACATTTTGAAGGATTTAAAATTTGGACTACATGTTTCAGGAGTTGCATTTTATACCACTGCTTTTGACAATAAAAATAGAGTAAATTACAATAACCTCTCTTAAAATTTGACATAATTACAAAAATCCTCTCATTATTTTAAAAATAACCACTACCCTCCTTATTTTAACGGCCATCTAACAATTAGTCCATTCCTTTAATCTTCATTAGGCTTTCAACCATTTTTATGTAAATTGACCAAAATACCCTTGTGAACTAAAACTTATAATTTTAAAATTTTCTTATTTTTTTATTGACAAAGTGCATAATTATTTTATAATTTTTCAAATTTTTTCATCTATTCCATCATATTTATTTACAAAATTTTATTTTAAAAAAAAGGGCATAGTTAACAATTTTATACCTCCATTCAATAATTACATAATTTCATCAAATATTATGGGATATTTGTAAATTTTGAAATAATAAAGAAATATTCGTAATTATACCACACCTCAGGAGAGATCGTTGTAATTTACTCTAAAAAGTATACCTAGCCAGCCTCTATTACATATTATAGAGGTTTAATGCAATTTACACTCCAATGGTATTCTAAATGAAAAAGTTATCTGCTAAAAAAATATATATATATTAATTTACGCACATGTATTTTTTAACATAGAGCAATTTGTCCTCCATATAAAGAAGTAAATTACTTTATTTTAAAAAGTATAAAAAAATATTTTATATTTTTTTAACAAAAAAATAACTTTTTTATTTATAATATCACAAATGAGTTGGTCGAAATTTTAACCATTCTTTAGCAATTCCTTTCGAATTGAATCCATCACATCTTAGTAAAGTTCAAAATTTTTGGCATTTTCAATTACAAACTTGTATCTAAATAATTGGTGCAGTTGTATGACATTGCTGGATTCAATGGTTGAGTAATCGTTACACTGCCAGTTTATCATATATAGGACATTTGTGTGACATTTTGCGGACCAATGCTAACATCATTATGAAATTTTTATATGATTCAAAATTATGATAGGTTTATTTGAAATTTTATAAGATACAAAAAAGTGTGATTAGATATATCCAAATGAGTTTATAAGATTAAAAAAAGAAAAAAAAATATTAGGAGCTTATAAATTCTATTAAAAAAAGTAAGAAAATTCTTAATTAATTTTTAAGTTTTTAATAAATTCGTTCAATTTTGATCATATTAATATTGGAATAGAGAAAATAATATTTTTAGTTTCATAAGTTAGGTTCATATGACTTTTGGGACACTTACAAAAATTAGCATTTTGTTATCCCCATGCACTTTTCCATCTACAATTTAATAATATAGGTCATGTGCTTGTATTTTTAGTTGGAAGAAAAATTAGCCGTTTTTTCAATAGTAGCATATGAGTGTTTCATTTGGCCTACTTGATTCACTTGTGAAAGATATGATTCTTTTTGTTGCTTCTACTTGGCTTCAACTTTTAGAAATATGGGAAGGATGAGATTCATTTTTTATGAGAGAAGAGAGAAATCACTATGATTTTTACCCTAATTTCCTTTAAGATTTATTTTTTTCCCTCAAATGCAGTTATATTTTTCCTCAGAAATGGTCTCAAGCTTAGAAAACAAATCAATTTTCTCTTTACCCAAAAGTACTTAACGATCACATGATAGGCACGTGCACTACATCGTTAAATTTTAGGCAAAAAAGTGGATGGGAACAAAAGTACTAATTTTTATAAGTTACCAGACTAAAATTGCTAATTCCATAATGAATGGAATTAAAAATAAAACGGACCTAATTTATGAGACCAAAAATGTTATTTCCTCTATTGAAATACAATCCTTTGTAATTAGATTGAAATCAGATTTAATTGTGGTCTTCGGTCTTAGTGGTTATGGCAACTGGACTGGTTTGTCAAAACCTTGGACTCGCCCCAAGTCTTGGCACCCACTGGGCTGGACCCGATAAACCCTGTTAATATTTTAAAATATATTTTTTTAAAAATAATATCATTATAACTTTATAAATATGAGAAAATAGCATCATTGAAAGATTAATATTTTCTGGGTCAAATTTATATATGCATATTTTAAGCATTAACATTAAGATTTTTATAGACCATATGTCATTGTTTTAAATTATAAATATATTAAGTGATACATAATATGTAACTATAAATAAATTATACATATTTTTCATGTATACACAAATGTATTTTATATAAGTATACATAAAATATACAAAAAAAATTAAAAAATAATTGAGGAACGGATGTTAGTTGAAACCACTAAGATCTAAACCCGCCCCATGCTTGTTTGGGACGGGTCCAAGTCTGACCTAGTCCCATTGCCATCCCTATGCAGAATTAATGTTATTAACATCTTATAAACTCTATAATTTTATTTAAACATTTCAAAATCTTATTTTTACAATACGATCTAATATCATATAAATTACAAAAGCATCTCATAAAAAGTAGGAATGTATAAGATTCTTTTAAATAAATAAATAAATAAATAAATAAAAAGCAAACTCGTTCTAATTTTGTTATATTTTAATCTTTTTGTGAATAAGAAAGTAGTGAAGAAACGAGTAATGCAACATCAACATGTCTGAGTATTAAAATTTTGCATTTCATCGCCAGATTTGTACATAATTCGGTAAGTGTAGTTGCAGTTGTCACATGGAATTGTGCTGAAATGCAAAGTGAGACTTCAACTGCTAAAGCTGGGAATTAGATAAGATGCATGAGACTTGAACACATCTTCACAAGCTGGACCCCCAAGAATTGGCAAAGGGAGCCACCTTCAACCAAAGAATCCAAATTCTAGCTACGGCACTCTGGCCCCGTCAACCGCCTCATCCCTTCAGAGACGCATGTGAGGGGGCGACATCAAGCTGTCGTCCGTAAATGTCTACAATTATTGACATGCTCACAACGGCAGACGTAACAGATAAGCATTAAGAGCAGTAGATGAGAACCGAATATTAGAAACCAAACCACACCAACAATGTTTCATGCCACTGTCTATTGCAAGATTCATTGTGATTTCTGAGTCAGATAGCTAACACAATTTGACTAAAAGCCAAAACTTGCATCAGTATGAAAACAGACGCATGTTCAGCAAGTACAATCCAGTTGAATTCATTGTTAGCATTTATAACTCTCACAATAGAGCGCTTAGCATTTCAAGGCGTCCGAAGAGGGAATGGACAAATGTGACTGTAAATCAGTACTGATTTACAACTCTAAAAGTACAAGTATAATCGTGCGAAACAGAGAGGATAGTCATGCCGGGGGAGGAGTTCAAATCACCAAGAATTAAGAAGGCAGACTTTAATGAGTGATTATATGCTGGCCCCAGCTTAAATCGCTCTAACACACAATGCAATCAGAATCAATCACCTCAGCTATCACTTCTATCCAATAAATAGGCCTACCACAGAAATGAATCCAATCATGAATTTCTTTCCGTCGGATAACGACCCAATTGCTCCATCTGCCAGCTTTCATGAGGGGCGACGTGGTCGTCGAAAGGGGTGTACTGCTGTAAATTTGAAGTGAGATGGCCCAGAAAACAATTCAGTTGCTATCTGATGATGGGATTCAAATACCAACTAGGCGAGATTAATAATTTTGATAGAATTGAGTAATCTAAAGTGGACGAACCTCCATCTTCGTCAAAAGCTCGTTGGCTGTAGGAGCTGAAAGAACTATGTGCCTTGCGCTTGGCTTTATGAAGCCTTCTTCAACACCTTTGTCAAATAACGTGAGCAAAGAGTTGTAGTAGCCATCGACGTTGAGCAAACCTACCTGTTCATCATGTAATCGTTCATATCAGAAGGAAATAATCGACTTCATGTAACCAACAGGATGAGGACTGATGCATCACCGGTTTCTTATGGATTCCAAGTTGTGCCCAAGTTATCATCTCCAACATCTCTTCCATAGTTCCATATCCACCTATGAGTTGAGAAAATTAAATGCAGAGCTATAAACTAAAGAAAAACCAGTTATCTCTGATTCTATATACACACCAGGAAGAGCAATAAATGCTTCAGCCTCTCGAGCCATTTCAGCCTTGCGCTCATGCATATCAGAAACAATTTTCACATCTCCAACAGTTTCTCCTGATATCTGTCAGTGCAACGAACATCCATATTACCTTACTTCAATCGACATAGAAACAATCTCGTTCATTAAAACTAGCACTACATCAGTAAATTCCATTACCCACCCACCCCCCACCCCTTCATTCATCCTCAAAAAGCTTAAAATGCCAATCAATAAAGTCCTCAATTGTATTTTACCATCTGCAATATTAAGATTTAAATCCAATAAACACAATCCAGATGCTTTGTCCTAAACTGTAAAACAAGATAATGATAAGCAGTTGCAAAATAAGGGAAGACATACCTCAATGGGAACCAGAGCTTTCGGAATTACTCTGCATGTTAAAGCAAATAACATCGAATCAATCCACGAAATTTACCCCAACAAGCCATTTTCAGTTCAAGAATGTATTTCAGAGACATTATGTGAAAACCCCTTACCCAAGAACATGGCAACCACCATCATAAACTCTCTGAGATATTAACCCCATCAGCCCAACACTTCCACCTCCATACACCAAGTTTATCTTCCTATTCACCTGCAAAAACCAACAAAATCACAAACTAATCCAATCCCACAATCAAAGCACTAGCTGAACCCTTGACAGAAACCACATAACCAATTCAATGAATCAAACAGAAACCATTCATGACAACACCAAGAACACATTCAAATGCTCAACCCTTAAGAAACAAAACCAAAGACCTATAATCAAAACCAAGCAAAGGGTTCGGACAAGAATCAATGTATTGACAAACTCTGTCAAACCAAGAATAAGATTCCAATCAAAGACCGACTGTTTTTTCTTCTTTTGATGCAAGAAAAACATGGGAAGAAAGATACACAAACCAGTTCATTTCCCAAGTCAATAGCAGCATCACTAAAGACCTTTCTGTGGCCCGGATGACTCCCACAGAACACACAGATTTTCTTGAATTTGCTACCGCTTCTTGAATTGCTCTCCATTCCAACTCAATCCTATAACACAAACCCAAAAATACAATCTTTACTTATATAAAGATTAATTAAATATGAAAGCTAAAGACAAACAAAAAATCACAGTTCCTCATTTACCCTACTCCTACATTTATATATATATATATAATATTAGTTACAGCGTAAGCCCATACTCGAAAGGTAGAGATGAAATAGACAAGACAAAGAGTTAAATATAAAACATTAACCAAAAACAAAAACAAAAAAAAAGGAACAGAAAAAAGAGAATCTGTGTACTTGTTGATATGATGAATAATGCAGCTGAGCCCAAGAAATCAACAAAGTTTTTAGACCTGTCTGCGGCGTATGTGTGTGTGTGGTTTGCTTAACTGGTTATTAATGATTAAAGAAAACATTAGCAGCCCACATACTCTATCGTTTGCCGGCTTTTAAAAATTTACTGTATAAGAGCAAAAGATTGAAAAACTGTATCAAAGTTTTTTGGTATACCAAAATTCTTATCTTACTTTAGAATCCTGTTAAAATCCCAACAATCATAACCAAAGTCTCCTAACAATTATCTGTTGAGGACCTTCCTAACTCAGACAATGATTCAAGCTCTTCACATATATTAAAAAGTATTTGGTATTTTTATTCAAAAAAATTAAAAAATAAGATATTAGAATTTTATAATTGCTTTTATTTACGATAAAAAAAAAAAAAAAGAAAGTTTGATGTTGATGTAGGCTGCGTGTTTATTAATAGCGAAACACCATCATCCCTGCAGCCAAAAAGAGGGGTGGAGAGAATTCCATTCATTCATTATCACCAATAAATGGAAAAAGGACAGTTTTTGATGAGTATCATTAAACAGTTGACATCTAGGCATCGCACAGCTTTCATTGTCCCACTTTTGGTCAATCTTTGCTTTTTAATTAATGAATTACATCATTTTACTATGTTTAAATTAAAGAAAGACTTGTCTTTTTTTTGGCAATCAACTTAAATTATTGAACATTAATATCATTTCTTAAAACATGATTAGTGAGATATAGTAAAAGCGTGTTGAGTGGGTCTTCATCATAATTCTTGGGACTTATGTAGCTAAGGTAAATAATAATTGATGCACTAAATTATTATTATTATTAGAATTTGGCATTAAAAAAAATACATTATTATTAGAATAAACTACTTTTTAACACCTCCTAAAATTATATAAAAGTACAGAAATATCCTCTATTTTTTGAAAAATTATAACTACACTCTGAGATTATGGTTATAATTACAACTACTTCTCTGTTTAAAAGTAAAATTTATACAAATAAATTTTTAAAAAATATTATATTAACATCCAGAATGAAGTGTGATTATAATTTTTTTTTAAAAAAAAATTGGTAATTTAATTTAATTTTAAAATATCAATATAATTTAAGCTTTTATTAGATTATTATTATTATTAAGTAAAATTGTGAGAAGCGTTGGGGTGGGACGTGTTTTTCCACTTTGGGGTGTGTTTGGTGGATCTTTATAGCCCCAAGTAAGCCATGCACCTAAAGAATATATGAGGCCCCCACTGTCCCACCTTTCCTACGTCTCTTGGGCCCCTCTTGAAAAATCATTAATGTCAGTTTACAATTATAGGGTAAAAATCTCATGGGAACGGGCGCATCTTCCTCCCACCAGCTTTAATATAATTATGCGAAAATTTTCGATAATTTAAAATATTACAATAAAACTTTTAATATTCATTTCTGCTTAGTAAAAAGATTTAATAGTTAATGACACCTCACAGTATTTATTTGTATCAGTAAAAATATTATATGAAAGCTCATATACATTCCCTATTGGTTTATTATCGATTCATTATAAGTTAAATAATTTATTTTTAAAATTAAATTATTTTCATACATTAATACATGTAAGAAGGTACACAATACATCTTCATACTTAATTATAAGGGTATTTTTGTTCAAAATAATTTTTTGTTTGATTTAATTACAATATGTATGTAAGTCAATTATGGGATAAATATAGAATTTCATTCAACTTTTTTTACGGTGTTAGAAAATTTCATAATATTTACTAATATATAGATTTATTTATTAAATAAAAATAAATTTTCAAGAATACTAAGTGTAACTTCCTATATTAAGGGAGGATGGTGTAAGTATCCCTTAAAATATAATATTACATGGAAAAAAAATCAAATTAATAATATCTATGCTATTTATTAAATATGAGAGAATTTATTTATTTTGGCTACATTAATGAGACGAAATTTTGATATATGAATATGTATAAATTGATAAGAACATTTTTGTATTTATGGTGACGCATTCAAAAAACGTACGGGTCCAATTGATATAGACTATGTTAAAAACTTGGGTCGAAACGAATATAAATCCTAAATGAGGACTTACAAAAGAGGCGTTAGCACTCCAACGCCTAAGTTAGTATTGAATTTGGGATGGAATAAAGTCAAAAAGTAAATAAATATAATTGAAATTGAGATATGGTGAATAAAATCAGTAAAAAGTGCAAGAACACATGATAATGTGCTTGTAGAGTGTTTAGATAATGTTAAAGAATATTAAAAAAAGTGTTTCGAGAGTGAGAGAGATGATTTAGAGAATAAGAGATGTATGAGAAACGTTAGAAGGTCTCATGAAGGTATTTGGAAGTGCCCTGAGCATTGAAGAGTGAACATGTATTTATAGAGGGTGTCATCTTCTGATAGGACTGTGCACGTTTCTTCTATTTCGAAGAATGTGGATGAATGTCGTTTGCATGAGCTATAATTTGATCTTATCTTCTGTTAGAAGTGCTTTTGAATTCTATCTCCGAGTTTGGGGGGACACTTCATCAGCAAGGACTCCTAACCGCTAGGGAGTCCAAGCTGCCAAGGAGTCCGGGACTTTGGGGGCACCTGCCTCGTCTGTAAGGAGTCTCAGCCGCCAGGTGGGTCCTTCTAGGGCTGATGTGGTCCAATGTGGCTGTTGACGAAATGCCATGTAGGAGAGGATTGCCATGTGTGTGGACCTTTTGAGCCGAATATTTGTTTGGCTTGATCATGGTCCGAGTAGGAGGATGCTTTCAACCTCCTCCTTTTTTCGATTTGTTTTCTAGGGCGCATCCGGCAAGGTCGCCTGCCTGTCTACTTTTTAGGAGGCATATGCCGAGGTCGTCCACCTGTCTGTTTTCTGGGAGGCACCTGCCAAGGTTGTCCGCCTGTCTGTTTTCTGTGACGCACTTGCTAAGACCACCTATAAAGTGTTTTTGGGTCTCTCATGACTTGGGCCTCTTAAAATGTCACGGACCTCTCGTTTCTTTCTTCTTTTTGAATCATAATATATACATGTATTTCAATTGAATAAATCTATGTCTGGATGATAAAATAAAAAATTAGTAATTGCTCAAATATCAAATCAAAATTAAATCAATAATGAAATAAAATATACCAGAAACATAGTAGTGATAATTGGATGAATGATGATATGTCAATTATTTATTTAATTTTTATCCTTTTTATTATTCTACATTGAGTGGATACAATTCTATTTTTGTATTTAAATGTTGACTAACGGTCAATCAATAGATGGGGTATCTTGTTGAAGTACAAAATACCTTTTCTTTTAAATGATAATTACATAATTATATAAATATTTTAAAAATAATCAGCATATCAATTCAAGTAATATATTAATATAATATTTATATATTTAATAAAATTCGAATCCATAAACTTAAAATTATTTATAAGACCTCGATTTTAATTTTTAAATTAAGATATAATTTAGAAATGCTAAAGTAGGAAACCTCAGTGGAGGTCTATGCAAATAACTCAACTAGTAGTGGTTGGCAACATGCTTTCCTTATATATTTAAAAAATTAAAAAAATACATATATAATTTGGCGATGAAAATAAATTATCAAAAATAAAAATAAAATAATTAGTTTATATTTGCAAGGAAATTAGGGGTTGATATTTAAGGGTGTATTAATATGCTAACAGTCATTCTCTCATCACTCTCCTCAATTCAAGCAATCTGTTTCGGGAACCAATTCTGGAAAATTACCCAACTCTGTAATCTCACTGAAAATCAACTAAAATTATTTAATTTCTTCCCAGAATTGTAGTTGTAATCTTTTGAATTTTTCCATTTTATTTTTCACTATGGGAAGAACAGTAGGTAAAAATATATATACATAATTTCGTTACATATATATTTGTCATTGATTTTAATCTCATGATGCATTACCTTTTCCGACATTAATTTGCTGCAGTTTCACTCCTTTGCGGCGGCTTCACCCGCAAGAAATCGTCGCCTCCCAGCGCCGTTGAAGAACACCTCAAAGCCGGAAATTCAGAGGTTGCACTAATTATACACGAAGATGCATCCAACAAACCCTGGCGATCCTCCGCCAGTGGAAGGGGGAACAGCCACACTGGGGAATTAACCGCTAAACCGCCGCCCGACGGTGATCAGAAACCGCTGCCGCCGCCTCCCGGTAGACAGCAGTACTCATCATCAGCACATCACTTGAGAACCTCGTCCTTCCACTATCACCACCGGCGGTCGAATTCCGGCGCCGCCTGGAAGTTTGTGTTCAGCATGACCGTGAACGTACGGGGGAGAAGCGGCGGCGGGGCGACGACGACGTCGCGGAAGTCATCGCGGCGGGTGGAGAAGAAGTTGAACCACGTCCACGAGGAGTCGATATGGAAGAAGACGATAATACTAGGTGAGAAATGTAGGGTTCGGGAGGAGGACGACGACGCCATTTTGTACGATGAAAATGGGAAGAGGATATCAGCTTACCGTCCCAAGAAATTTACGTCCATCTCCAGGCAGAATTCGTCTAGTGATCAGGAGTCCGCAGAAATTCTAACTCTGAATAGGTTTGATCGAACTTAAATTAATATATAATAAGTGTGATATACTTATGTAATTGGTATATAATTTTTAAAAAAAAATCAATTACATTATAAGTATATTACACTTATTTTTTGATTAATTTAACTTAACAAAACTTGATTTGAGTTGAGAAAAATCAATTGGATCCAAATGATGAAGTTTCAAGAAAATAGGTAGGAGGGATATATTATAAATTAATTCCATATTTTTTAAAATATATGTTTGGTTAATTAATTTTCTTGAATTTAATAATAGTTGTGTCATCTAAGGATAATTAAGGATTTTATACATATTTATTTAGTTTTGTATATAGTCCTTTTCGAAATAAATTTAATTTCTTAAATCGTTTCTCTTTATGGTTATTTATCTATATATGTATATAATATTTGAATTGGTACTTTAATGAAGTGCATAAACAATGAATCTTGGATCATAGGAGATACTATATAATTGTACAAATTAATTAAAAGATTGATAATGCATGTCAAGCATAAAAAATACAAACACAAAAAGAGCAAAATAATTATAATTTGTAATTTTTTAACTATTTAATTTAGACTAAAGTTATAAGCAGCTTTATACCAATTTTTATATTTTATTGATAAAATTATAAATATTAAATTATTTTTCCAATTGCTATAACTTTATTCCAATTTTTAAACGCTCTTGAGACATGAATATGTTTTGCCATTAGTTGCAGTATTTTTTACCTACTCTGAAAAACAGAAAAAAGTTGCTAATTAGATGCAATTTGCATTATAAATCAAACAGATTCATGACACAAACAAACAAACACAAAAGAGAAATAAACAAGCACAAAAGGATCATCACCATGAGACTTTCTCTTCTTACCACATTCTTGATTGTCCAAATAATCCCTATATGTTCAACCAGCAGTGCTCTCGCATCTGCAAAAATAACAGAAGAACTCGTCAACAGCAACCAGGAGCCCATCTCTTTGTCTGCACAATCTCAAACCTTTCAAGGGTAACAGACTTCTTCCCAATTCTGTTGCAGCCCTAGGCACCGGCTCCATCAACCAGGCACTGTCTCAAGGTAACGCGACGGCTGCAATGATCTGGACATTTAGAAAAGCCTGGGACTCGATCTAAACTACGGCTAAGGTACTATACGTGTTTCGTTAAGTATACGGATACGATGAAGCATCTGAAAGAAGCTAAGAAATTTGCTGTGGCTGGTAATGCCAAGTCTGTCAAGAACCACATGCTTGTTGCTGTGAACAGAGTTGATTTATGTGACGATGAAATGGTGAAGGCTTGGAGCAGTGAAGCAAGGTCCCTCCTGGAGGCTAATAGCAAGCTCAAAGATATCTGCAGTATCATTGTGGCAATCTGTAATAAAGTGAATACCTGAAATGAAGTCACTGATGTTAATTACTTTGTGATTTTGGTTTCATTATTTTCAAACTCGCCACATTACATTTCATAACTCTAAAAAAGAAAAAAAAAATATAATTTTGGTCCAATTTCTTAGGTGGAGTAACAATTTTAGTCCAAATCCAATTCAAATAGAAAGTGTAGTTTTTCATGTGTTTTTTATGCTTTCTATTGACACTTTAATCTTTTTAGAAAGGATTATAGTGCACAGTTGCCACACTTTTGTTAAAATCAGAACAATAATTGCAGTAGAAACATTAAAAAAACATTACATGTAGTATATCCAAGTACCACACTGGTCATTATAATCAAAACAAAGGTTTTTCTCGATTAAAAAACCTGCAACTAGTCTAATATATTACATACATTCTCATATACGTTATAACATCTCATTCTTTCTCCATCTGCCTAGACACACTTGTACAAATTGGAATAATCATCAGTGCCCTTCTACAAATTGGAGGGTCCTTACAAAAAAAAATCTGACAACCACCCGTCTACAACAAATACAAGAAATCAAAAGAATTGAACATCTTAATAATATGTTGCTGAAACTGTGGAGAAAAAAAAAATTAAAGGAAAGTACATTATATTCTCTACAAACATGGAATCCTCCCCAAGTTCAAATCAGTCCATGAGGTTCGAAAAACAATAGCAATCCATAGAGTCGGTGACACTTGACATCTTCGAAATTTTGTCCAAATTCATAGGCAATTTTCTCTTCAGTCAAGAGCGATGAATTCGGGGATAAATATAGAGGCCCACATGAGTCTCTTTTCCCTCCAGTAAATAGTGATATGACTAGGAAGGTGAGCTGGCAGGGGTGGCGTGGTTCTTTTAAACACGTCACTCTTGCCATGTAAGCACCAATGGGAGGAAAAAAACCCACAAAAACTAATTCATCGGAATTTGGAGAAATTTTCAAATTTAGGTGGTCACGTGCGCATCATGTATGCGATTCCAACGAAATTCGTTTTGACCAAAACATTACACCGACCCTAAGAAATTGGACCAAAATTATATTTTTTTCCTCTAAAAAATTTGCAATTTCAGTTACAAGCTTAGTTATGTTAGATTTATAAGGAAATAAACTTGATTCTCAAAATTTGTGGGACGTAAATTATAATTTTTGAATTAGACTCCTCTTATCACTGATAGTTAAAACACTAGAAGAAAATTTACTATTACCTATTTTATTGACTATGGATTAAAACTGTAATAAATAATTATTATTAGTTATAGTTAAACACAAGTAGATGACAAATTTAGATTATCCATCATGAAAATTATTTTTACTAAGATTATGATCCATAACAAATATTTTTGCCATAACTTTTTAATCATGACAAATATTAAAATATTGCTTTTTACTAATATGGATTTATTTCTTGATTTTTATTATGATTAAAGAGTATGCTTATTCGTTTTTTCACAACACATAGGTATTCATTTTAATAAAATTTGTATTGATATTACTTTATGAAGTTTTGAGAATCTATATTTTATTATTAAGTAAGAGCACAACTTTAATATCTCACTTTCTTATTACTATGCTAATTTATATATTTTTCTATAATTTATTTATTAACTTGTCAATTTCCCACTCATTTAAACCCCTAAATTTTCTATTCTTCTTAATTTCCACTAACTTAAAATTTTTATAATTTTTTTAATTTCAATTAACATGTATTTTTAAAAGTATAAATTGTTTTTTTTTAATTTAATTATGTACACTCTTTTAAGTGTGACAGCATACTGGTTATAATTAATTTTATTAATGTGCTGAAATTCTTTCCTTTTTTGTGTGTGTGAAGGTTATTACAAATAGTTTGATCATTAATAAAATTGGTTATCAAAATCCAAAAACTTTGGGAGTTGGGATCATGTTTCTCTTGTTTAGCCGGTTTCTAAGGACCGGATCTCCAAGGCTGTGTCTCTTTCACCCTTCTTTTTTCTAGCTTTTTGCTGAAAAAGAGAAACCTTCTGTCAAATAAAGCAGGCGATACCTTCCAAGAAACGAGGAAATAGAAATATATTTTCTAGAAAAGCCTCCCCTCTCACCCCTTTGAAGTTGAGACCGGAGAGGCTTTTCTTGAGTTTAAGACCCAGAACAGTTTTATCAAAAAAAGAAAACGCACAGAATAGTTAATTTCACAGAGGGTTACAGGTTGGGTTTTGGTATAATTGCTATTGGGTTCTTTAGATTTGGCCGTCTTGTCATCTGGGCAACATTCGATTTGCAAGATTTTGACATAGGTGGTTGATTCGGTGGCAAAGATTTAAATTTTTAGTTGACGGGCTTCTGATTATTGGATCTTTGTGCTCTGTTTCTTGGAAAAGATATTGGCTTTGATTTGAATCACCTTCTGGATGTATGGTGGTTGTGTTTGAATTGTGAAGGCGTTGGTTTTTGTTCTTATTCTTGTCACGTATTTGATGTATCTTGTTTTTACTGAAGAGGAGGATTGGCTTGTGAACATAGAGTGTGTTCTCAGGCCATTGGTTCTGCCTATTGAGCAGAAAGTCTTCAGCTTCTCTATCCCAAGAGATAGATGGGATAAGGAGTTTTACCAATTACACGGTGGATAAGGAGTTTCTGTTGCATATTGGGAAAAAGAGCAAAAGGTGAAGTTTTGACAATTGAATTGGAGAGCAGAAGGATTTGAGAACATGGGTTCTTCACAAGGATCTACCCTGTCATCAAATGCGACTGGATTTGCAGATGGATCTTCTGCTCATACAGATGTCAAGTATATTGACACTGTTCCTGTATATGTTAAGGAGTTGATTGCCGGAGGTGCTGCTGGTGCCTTTGCTAAAACCACAGTTGCTCCGCTAGAACGAATTAAAATACTTCTGCAGGTGAATGCCACAAACTGTTCTTTCTTGTCTACTTGATGGCAGTGGAATATGGTTTATTTAGCTTTTCTTTACAGGTTTATGCATATTGCGCTACGGTCCTCCCAGTACCTCTAAAAGATGATTTGAATTTTGATGTTGGGATAGAAACTTTGCATTGTTGGATGTGCTAACCTTATATTTGTGTATAATTGAGGTCGAGTTTCATGTGGATGCATTAGATGCCACGCACGATAATGTGATGAAATATAGAGGACAAGGAGTTGTATGTGGAGACATTTGTTAATTGGTTGTGAGTAATTAGACGTTTCTAATCTTGTCCCTTTGTTGGTTTTCTAGACCAGGACAGACTTTCATTCTGTAGGAATCTATCACTCGCTGAAGAAGATACTTAAGCATGAAGGTGTAGCAGGATTTTATAAGTAAGTTTTAAACCATCAGTTTTAGATCATTTTTTCTTTTAGAATTTTCCAGAATACCAATATGGATTATAATTTTTGATGATCCAGAGGAAATGGAGCTAGCGTGATACGTATTGTTCCGTATGCAGCATTACATTTCATGACCTATGAGCGATACCGTCTGTGGATTTTGGATAACTACTCTGCCTTGGGGACAGGGCCTGTTGTTGATCTTTTAGCTGGTTCTGCTGCTGGTGGAACTGCAGTTTTATGTACATATCCATTAGATTTGGCTCGCACCAAACTTGCTTACCAGGTACTTGGTCATTTGAATCTTTGTCAGAAGTCATGGGAGCTACAGTAAATGCAATTCTTAAAACTGACGGATTTAGCTGGACATGCTGCTAGCTGTAATAATTTCTTTTGTCCATATGAAATTTTCAACTCTTTTCTTGCTTTCCATGTAAAAAATGATTTATGTGAAATAAGAACCAGTCAAAATGCAATATGGGATGAGACTAGATATTTCTTTTTCTTTGATTAATGTTCGGACATGTGTCTGAAAAAGGTACTTCGGTGCAGTTAGGAGAGTCACATGTGAGATTTATGTGTTTCTGTAGTCCATTACTTCGATAGTTGAGAGGAAATTCTACCTAAACAAAGCTTCCTGGACTAAAATAATTATTCATTTGATCTGTGTTGAATGGTTAACATGATATTTTACACTTCCTAATCTGCTTGGCGGATTTTTAGATTGTAGAAGCAAGAGGACCTGTCCAGCATGGGACGACACAGTTCAATGCCAGTCCAGCTTACAGCGGAATTAGAAATGTGATGGAGAGTGTCTACAGAGAAGGGGGAGTACGTGCACTCTATCGAGGCATAGGTACAAGCACATCCACATTCATTTAATTAATACTTTTCATACGAACAATACCTCTCATGCCTCCCATTTTCTTGTTAACCCATTAATCACACTCATATCCCATCAGGATGTGGTAAAGTTACAATTATACACAAACACAGTAATGTGTATTTTGTATCGGATTTCTCTAGGGAAAACCAGAGAAAATCTTTTTGAAGCTTAAACTAATTATTTCTGTTACACATGACATTTATTTAACTTCTTTGTTCAATTATAATTAGACTTTGCAAATGTCTTAATCAAAATTATGCTTGGTGCAGGTCCAACACTAATTGGTATTCTTCCATATGCTGGCCTGAAGTTTTATGTTTACGAAGAACTAAAAAGCCACGTCCCTGAAGAACACCAGAAGTCCATTTTGATGCGACTATCCTGTGGAGCTCTGGCAGGTTTATTTGGACAGACTTTCACGTATCCATTAGATGTTGTAAGAAGGCAGATGCAGGTAATGTAGTTATCCTGTATGTCTCAGTAGTATTGTTGATTCAATCTATAGCAATGAATATTACTGTTTATTAGTTGAATGTAATCGTTGAAGTAGTATTTCAAAAAGCAGTAGATGAGTACATTGCTCAGAGATCTTGCTGAAGCAATTTAGGCTATCATTTTTCAGATAGTAATTGTAAGCTATTTCAGGTTGAGCATCTGCAACCTTCGTCACAAGGTGGTGTGAGGTACAGAAGCACCTTGGACGGGCTCGGTTCCATCGTCCGCAATCAAGGTTGGAGGCAATTGTTTGCCGGCCTAAGCATTAACTATATTAAGGTAATTATCTTCTTCCAATCATACGACTGTCCTCCTTTTGGGTTCTTGCCTTTTCTATTCCAATACCAAGCTGGTTCACAATTCTTGAAACTAAATGTTCGGTTTAGTTCTCATTGCTAAGTAAACCACAATGAATATGAACTCTCAATTTAGCCTCACGCGTAGATTCAGTACAAGCTTATGAAATACTGCAGAATTTTGCTGTTCCTTTGGATCTGCGGTTGTAACAGAGATGTTCGACCTTTCTTGCAGATTGTCCCATCAGTTGCAATTGGTTTCACGGCATACGACATGATGAAGAACTGGCTGCACATTCCTCCACGGCAGAAATCCAAAGCTACATCTGCTGCATAAGTTTGCAGTTGGATTACCTGATTCAGCTGTCAGTGTTCTGTGACAACATATTAGAAAATTCTAATACTTCTTAAAGCTTAAACTAAGGTGGATAGTGTACCAAATTCTGACATGAAATTTGTGTTAAGTAGAAGAGTCAGTATGGCAGTTATACCATAAATTCATAGTATGACTAAGCGACACGAAATATTCTTTTTTTAAATTTTTCTTTTGTGATAAAAAAAGAACC
Source organism: Sesamum indicum (assembly GCF_026168435.1). Taxonomy (NCBI): domain Eukaryota; kingdom Viridiplantae; phylum Streptophyta; class Magnoliopsida; order Lamiales; family Pedaliaceae; genus Sesamum; species Sesamum indicum. Next base: position 2,021,969 of record NC_142657.1, on the reverse strand, counting down.
GGCAAACTCTATCGTAGAATAGTTATAATGAAATGCATAAAAAGAACTGAAGTAACTGTTTGCCTACAAATACAACACCAGTACATAATTCACTCTTGAGTTCTATCTCCAGCAATTACACCACGAAAATCTCCATAGAAATTTTCTTCTACCATTGTCAGTTTCTTGAATCTTGACCATGGAACAGGAATTCGATTAGAGCTACCGTCTCTTTTTTAACAAATTTTCCTTTGTCTTCCCTTGTCCACATGCAAAAACCAACACCTGGAAACGAGGAATTTTTCAAATGTAAACAGTTATATAATGGAAGTCGTCCAGTTGCATTGTGCTGTATCCGGGACGATAGGGGATTGTTTCCACTGTTGCTGAAAAGCTGGACCATTTCCTCTTGGTATCCTCAGAGCTGTTTGTTAGCTTATTCCATCTGCAAAAAGGCACAAGAAAAGAAGAACAAGACTATGAAATCCACACGCACAACATTGAATTCAGACCTAAATACAAATTGAATTTTCCTTAAAAGGATACAATACAGTAACATCTGCAATTCTTGTGATCAAACTAACCTCAGATTCCCAGACATGGATAATAACAAGAAACATTGCTGTACATATACTTAATATACAGCGCATTAGAAACTTCATCTGCTTCAATTAAAGAAACCCCAACTGGTCTACAAGATCTTGTAAATCCTCACCCGTCCACTCTGATGTTTTGGCTACCAATTCTTCCACTTCCACATCATCCGACAGGTGCTCAGCCGCCAACACTTCCTCCGTGTCATCACCACCTATTAGATCATCATTCAGGAACTTCTCCCATATCTCCTCAGTCGTCGGATTCAAACCAGCATCGTTACTAGAAGGCACCATCTCTGCCGCAGAACCCTTCACATCGCTGCTCGATTCATCATCCAGTGCAGCAGAAAACAGTGTCTTCACCTCCAAGTCAATATCATCAAGCTCATTTGGATCAGCTGAAGGCCCACTACCACCTGCTGCAATAGTCACTACTTCTTGAAAGTTCTCAACACTTGGACTCATAGTGAGCCTTCTCTTATGGCCTATTTCAATATGTTGCTTATCCTCCCTCTGTGCATATTTATCAACGTATTGCTGAACGAATAAAGGGCTTTTGAAGGCTTTAGCAAGAAAGCTCATAATGTGTTGCTGCTTCTTCTCCGTGTTGCGAATCCGGTCTTCAATTGCCACAATTCTTTCCCTCGAGCTCTGCTGCTGTTGTTTGAGCTTCACTATCTCTGCCATTAACAAATTCCGGTCACGTTTCAGTCTTTCGAGCTCTTCTTCCATCCCATACTGCCCTATCTCTACACAAGAACCACCTCCACTTTGCTGAGTAATGCCCTGCATCACATTTCTCCTTCTCTTGATGGTCTTCAAGAGGTGCTTTTGCCCTCCCAGAAACCCCTCATTGGCAAATTCCCATCTGTCTGGATCAACTTTTCTGAAACCCTGCATGTTTTCACATTTTAGTACTGTTGTGAAACTCAAATCTGTGTTTGCTTCAGGTGGTTACCATCAGAAACAGAGTAAACAGCCTACAGAAGTCTCTTCCAGAAACAGCTAACAATGCCAGAACCACCATTACTGCAAGCATAGGAGCTGATCAGATGCATAAAAATTACAAGATTTTGGATAAAACAAAGGATAAAAAAACTTGATTAAGACCCCCCAACCCCCGAATTAACAACTCTAACAGAGAACAGCCAGTTTGATTTTTAGCGTTTTATATCAATCAGAGCCTGATTGCATAAGCAATCAACTCTAATCTACGGGGAAAAAGAAAAGGACTCATTTAAGCAGATAATAAACAGCAAATCATGATGAAATTACAGGAACAAAGCCAATAAATGAAGAAAAACACGGAAGGAAAAAAAATGTGATGACTGGTTCTTGAAAATACTTACATATGTGTTCAGCTGCCGAATGAAGCTGGAGAAGTTGCTGTGCTTGAAGTATCTGGGAAGCAGAGTGGTGGAGAACTTGTGAGAATCCCAAACAATGAAGCTGTTCTTGCCTCTGCTCCACGAGATCACCGAATCAGTTGAAGGGTCCTCCACCATTTCATAAGTCTTGATCAAGAATGGAGGCGGTCCCACTTCATGCAACCCCTCCATCGGCAGTGGGGAAGAAGATGAAGACGACAATGACGCAACCGCACCACCACCATAGCCTGCGGCGGCGCACTCCTCTTCTACTTTCACCTTCACACCCTCCATTTCCCCTCAAAAGATCAAAACTTTCTTGAAATTCGCAGCTTTATTTGGAAGTGGGATTTATGCTTGAACCTGAAGCAAGTGTTTCTTGCATACTATGTCAGAAAAACGGTGGCAGACAAGAGTGTAATGAGCATATATGGGTATGGAAAAGAAAGTTCTAGAGACTGAGAGTGTGGCACTTTTTTTGGATATTTCCTTAAGGTTCCAGCTTTTGCAGCAAATATCCACAGGTTCTTGTGGGGTCAGCTTCAGCCCTCAGCATGGGTGTAGAAACCAGGTGGTGGGCTCTCATAATTTTGGTGACAAAATTCCAGAAACTTCAACAGGCTTAGTGGGTTGATTAGAAACTTCTTGAGATTAAGAGAAGATTAATTAAGTGTAAAAGCTTCCACTTGTGGGCTAACTTAGCAACTTTTTTTCTTATATGACTTATAATTATATTAAAAAACCATTTACTTCTAATTTAAATTAAATATAAAAATATCATCAATATAGATCATATTATATCAGTATAATATAATTTTTATTTTGACAAAGGGATTATTCTTCTACTTTAACCGTAATAAATTTATCTATTTTAATAATTATTAATTATTGATATTTGATATTAATTATTAGTAAATAAATAATAATTATAGTTATTAGTTATTGGAATTGTATATAATTGTAATTGATTTAACATAAAAGAAAGTGAATGTTTAAATCATTATTCAGTAATTTAAAAGTGTAAAAAGAGCTGAAAATCACATCTTGGGCCATAATCTAGTGAAATGAAACTGGATTTGTTGAATAAGGCCCACAATGTTGCTAGCCCAATTCACACAGACTCCGGTTTTTGGTCATACGTAGCATTATTTGATTTACGAAATTCTCTTCTTATTTCTTCTTTGTCTTTCCTTTTTCTTTTGATGATGCAAAGAAAGAGGGAAATAATTAATTATTTTTTATTAGATTCCTAATTATACCATTTTTTTCAAATTTATTTATTAAAAAATAACAGAAAAAATTCGTGTGATGCATGCAAAAACAACAAGGGTCCAATGAGCTCGGACTATTGTTTAGGATTTGGGCCCAAGATAGTACGATCCTAAAAAAGATACCTACAAAACAATACGTTAGCACTCTGACGCACAAGTTAGTATTGGGTTTTAAATAAAATAAAATGAGAAAATTAATAAGTGTAATAAGATATTGAGATATGATATGGCGATTGACTAGCAAGCCTGTTGTACGCCATATGGAGATTGCCAAAGTGTGTGGGCCTTTGGGCTGGTCATCCTTGTTGAGTCGAGTCTAGGGTGCATCCCTTGGGCCTTAATCCTCTGTCCAGGGTTAGTAGGCCTCCTAGGCTATTGGGAAAAACATATTGGGCGGCCCCAAGTCTTGTTGTTCTTCTTGGACTCGGCCTCTTTAGGCCATGTGCATCATCATAGATTGTGTCATTGTGATAGTCAAGTAATCAAATATCCTCATTCAATTGAAATCAAAATCATATATCTTTAAAAAAAACTTAAAAGTGTAATTATATATACAACCCTCTGACCTATAGGTTGTTTATACAAATTATTCATAATTTTAAATAATTATACATACATCCACCAAAAAATCAATATTATTTACACAAATCACCCTTATGTTTTAGAAAATTATACACCCACCTTCACAAAAATGTCAACATCATTACACAAACTACCCTTATTTTTTTACTGTCAAAAGTGATTTCTATAACTATGCAAAATAAATGAGTGGTTTTCGTAAACAAACCATAGATCAGAGGGTATAAATATATTTCTTATTATTATTTAAAATTAAAATTTCAACTTGACATTTGTACTAATCGTCCATTGATTACATAATTATATCACGGATCAAGATAATACTAGTAATTTTTTAAATAATGACAGATTTTGTAATTGCATCAAGTTTCAGACAAACTCAATTTCACTTACCGTTCAAAGGTATATAATTATACGATATAGTAGGATGATATTAGCAATTTTTTAAACAATAATAGAATATTTATAATTATATTAAATTTTAGAAAAGATCAATTTGATTAATTTTTTAATTAATTATTTGGATCATATTTAGTCACATCAAATAAATTATATGACAAATGATAATTTTATCGAGACTAGTTGTTGCTGCAAGCAGTTTTTGCGAGCATATAAAAAAGTTAAAGTGTGAGATGAAAAAAAATATAAAAAAACACAATATAGTGAGGTTATGAAAAAAAAAATGCATATGAGGAAAAAAATGTGGGCTAAAAAAAGAAAAAGAGAAAAAGCTATAAGCTGGAGGAAATTAAAATTAAAAAAAAAAAAAAAAAGGTATGAGAGGATGCAAAGATGAGGCAGAGTGAGTGCCCATGCACGCCTTAAAAGCTGTACAATATGTCATCTGATGCTTCTCATCCCATCATCATCATCATCATGATGTGGTTGATGAGATAGATATATATATAGATATGATGCATGTAATGAGGCGACATTGTACGACTTTGAAATCACATCACTCATCTTCATTTTGCCCAATCTCTTGCAGTTTACGACCAAAACAAAACTCCAGACTCCACTACTCTACGTCACCCATGTGCCTCTCCCTCTCCCTCTCCCTCTCCTTCAATAATAGTTTAAGACCCAATGCTACACATTACCCCCTTGTCCCTGCCTTCTTCTGTCGCTGCGCTCCATCTCCTCGTCCCCCTTCCTTCTTCCCCATAATTTATCTCATCATTCAAATAACACATACTAATGATGAGTACACACATACCACCCATGCAAAAGAACCAAAACGCCCTTCATCAAGGGCATTATAGTCATTTTGCGATTAGGATCCGCGTGTTTTGTAGCAGGCGGGTCGCAGTTGACCCGACCCGGATCGCACAGACTGACCGAAGACCCGAATGATGACAACCGTTCGATCAGAACACGCACCGACAAAATAAGGCCACGTGGCCCAATACTTGACGTACAACTGTGTTCTATAAATAGACCCCGATGCACCATAAATGAGGTAACTGTTACGCATTAATTGAGACCGAACTTCTGGATCACACATATTTCTCTCGATCAACCTAACTTGAGCGTCGGAGGGTCATTGTCGGGGACGTGCCCGACGAGCTCACGGTTCGTGTTTTATTCTCAGGGGACCCAAAATCTGGTTCGGAAGGGTTAATCCATCTACGGTGAGATCGTCACAAGAGATCGAACAATTCGACCCAAATCACATACCACAAAGTAACGGAACCTATATATATATAACATAATTATTGAAATTTACTCAATTTAAAAAATAAAAAAAGGGTACATATATATGTGAGCATGACGAGAGGTTCCAATTATTTTTGCTTAAAAAAGAAAAAAGGAGAATTGTAATGTGTTGGTAGCTTTATCCAGAAGCAGAGACTTTAAGACAGTAAAGCGACTTTCAACAAGACGTACAAGATATGAAACTGCAGATGCGTGCATTAAATGCTTGCTACATCTTTTTTCATACATCATTTTTGGCACTATATACACTTTCTTCCTTTTTTAATTTATTACTCACCTTTTAATTAATGTTAAATATTTTTTTATTAAAGATGAATATATATTTTCTAATTAATATGTGAAGATATATAACGATAATTTGATAAAAAGATTTGTTTGACTTACAATAAATCAACAAAAAATTAATCGCAGTCAAATATGACTTGTTTATCATTTTTTTTAAAGTGAATTTTGATTAGTGAATAGATCTATTTGTTAGACAAAGACAAACATAAAAAGTGCTAGATATATTTTTTCAAATTACAGAGAATTTACATATAATTCTACCAAATTTCAAGGAATGCAGTGTAATTATCCCATATTTTTTTATATGTTAGCCTCATAAGTACACAATATTTACCCGCATATAATTGGTGATACATACAATTATTTTTTAAAAAAAAAACTTTGATTTATGGTTAAAAATAAATAGAGTGATTAATATGGTGAAAATAGAGGATAAATATGATAGTATATTGGTGATTACAAAATAAAGTGAACCATTTGAAAAAAAAAATAATGAATTATGTTGATACAAATATTAAAGGTATAATTGATAGGATTAAAGACAATTTTCGTCCATTAATTTCAGGCCATTTTTGTTTTAGTCCCTTAAATTATTAGGGTTCCATTTTGGTCCCATAAAACTGAAAAAATCTCAATTTTGGTACAAATTTGGTCTGAAAGTTGAATCACTCGCCGGAAAAAGTCACATGCCGGCATGTGACTTTTTAAATTGGGACTGGCATTGTGATTCGCTGAAAATAAAAGGCTTAAAGGCAATTTTCGTCCCTTAACTTCAGGTCATTCTCGTTTTAGTCCTCTAATTTCAGGCCATGTCTTCACCACATCATCTTTTTCAACCAATCACAATGCAAGCCCCAATTTAAAAAGTCACATGCCCGTCATGTGACTTTTTCCGGCGAGTGACTCAACTTTCCGATCAAATTTGTGCCAAAATTGAGATTTTTTCAGTTTTATGGGACCAAAATTGAACCCTAGTAACTTAGGGGACTAAAACGAGAATGACCCGAAGTTAGGGGACGAAAATTACCTTTAAACCTAATTGATATTTTAAAATTCTTCCGTGGTGTCACAAACAATCAGATATGAGTGAAAAATGTCTTTCTTTTTTATATCACTATACATACAATTTATATATCCTTAAACTCAAAATTGGGGAGTTTAATATTTTGAATTCATTATTATTTATTAAAAGAGTAAAAATGATGAGTTATGTTGGTGATTTAGGGATATTTGTAATGATATATTAGAGACCTTCAAGATTGAAAGAGACCTTTATATACTCTAAAATCATCATAGAGGACTCCTCAAGGGATCTCTATAAATAATGTGTTCGAAAACCTTACTAGAGAATTTTACATTTACAACTTTTTCAGGAAATTTTCAAAGAAAAATATACGTCATTTCTTCCTTTTTATCGAATCGATCATACCACCACCTACATTCCAGAAAATTGTGCACCACAAATGGGAACTAATAAAGAGACACGCAATCCCATAGAAAGACATCACGATCCCTTGTGGAAAAAAAATGATTTGCTGAGACGGAACGAAATATATCAACTATTTCACTAAGTATCCAAGGTATTCGTGAGACCTACGCACTTGGTAAAAAGAACAGACGTCCTTGATTAACAAAAGCACCACCTTGTCTGTTGGGACCGCAATTCCTGGTGTGTACGGCTCATTGCACACTGTAGATCATGTTTTAGGTTAATGGTGTACGTGATATCGTGTAACCTAATTGGGACGTGTAAATATTGGCTCTCCTACATCAAGTACAATTTTTGCTATCCCAACTCTTACGCTAGGGACATAGAACTCAAGACTGACTTGATCATCGAGAGCTATTGTCAGAACATCTTCTTGTAGATCATCGGGACCCCACAACATTTCACTACAAAGATGTTAGGTTCAAAACTCATAAGCAGTGTATGTGAGTGGGTGGTGAGTATAAAAAAAAAACTTCATCCAACTTGATCCCAATATTGTCATTGTTTTGTAAAACTTAACACGCCTCTGAAAGCATATTTAAAGTAATAGAAATCTTAAACACTCACTATACATCCCCTAAATACCTTTCTGATATTTCTAAAAACAACATTTGGAATTTGGAGCCTCATTGTAAACAGGTGTAAAAGCAGGAGAATTTTAAAAAATACGTAAATTTTGATATTATATATATTTTATGTATTTCTTACAATATCAACTGAATTTTTAACAGGTTATGGGCGACTTGATGCTGTCTGAATGAATGAGTTGGATAGACCGTGTTTATGTAACTCTGAAACTATATTCAGTGAACTACAACCAATAAAGGAAAAAAAAAAAAAGAAAAATAAATACATAATAATTTATTTGAGATAGAGACATTTCCTGCACGATTCTCAAAATATTTTTTTTTTCGACTGAACTACCCTTGTAATGGTGAAAATATATCCCTTCACATGCATTAACGTGTGAATATGGAGAGTAATAATTTATTTGACCTGCAATAAATCTATAATAAGTCAATCGGAGGTAAATATAAATAAAAAATTATTTTATTCATATTTTTATTAATATCAATAAATTCGATAAATTTTAATGAAAGCAAACTTTAAGGATACTAGACGTAATCTTTCAAATTATAGAAAATTCACATGTAATTACATCAAACCTTCAGCGAGAAAAATGTAAATGTCACCTTTTTTTTTTCCCATAAATGACAATTATTTGAGTCTCGATTTTATGAAAAACTTTACTTGTTTCATCTAAGTACACCTTAAATTGATCCAATATGCCACTATGAAATATTTACAATTGTTTAAAATAAGTGTTTCTTATTTTATTATTAAAAATAAACTAAAAATAGTATGTTTGATCGCGGTCGAGGCATGGTTTTTCATTAGACTTTAGTTCACATGGTTTTAGCAGATGTATGGACAATATTTTGCCATTGGTCCGAGTTGGCTTAATACAATCCTATTTTTCCTCGAAAAAAATTATATTTGATTTGTATTTAAGTTATTAAATTAAAATGATTTAAATCAAAAGATATAAATAACGTTCTACTACTTAATTGGTTTTTCAAACACTCTAATTTCACATTTTGTTATTTTTATTTTCAAGCTCCCACAACTTTCATTAATACTTAATTTACTATTTTATATAACTTATTTTTTTAAAAAAAAAAAAGAAAAAGAAAAAAAAGTTGTCACAAATGAAAAATTTCAGTCCAAATTGGATTTGGTTTGATTTGAACCAATGATATGCAAGAATAATGTAGATGTAATTGGTGTATAATTCAGATAAAACGATCAATTATAATACATTTGCTTTATTGATGCGTGCGAAAATAACACGAATTCAATGGACTTGGATTATCGCACAGAATTTGGGTCGGAGCATTTATGATCCTAAGAAAAGAGACCTGCAAAAGAACATGTTAGCACTCCGACGTTCAAATTAATAATGAGTTTAAGAAGAAACAAGATGAGCAGATAAATAAACGTGACAAGAGATTGAGATATGATAATCGAATTATAAGAAAAATGGGCAAGTTCATAAGAAGGTGCTTGATGAGTGTTAATGAGAGTGCTTAGAGAGTCCAGGAACCATCCCCGCCTGATAAACCAGACCTGGAAGCCTATCTTTCTTCCTTCATCTTCGGGGAGAAGGGTTAGAGTGGTTGGATAAGAGACAAATCATCCTTATCCATTGCTAGACACATCCACAATGAGTATCCTTTTGTCAGGGGCGATTCTTTACTAACGGGGGTCCTAGGTCTTCGAGGGACCTCCCTTGATTGGACTACGTCCGTAGAGTTAACGTGGTCTGTACGTCATGTGAGGGAGGGGGAGGGGGGGGGGGATTGCCAAGTGTGGGCTTTTGTGTAGGCCATTCTTGTTGGGTTGTGTTTATGGGTCAAGTCCAGGGGTAAATTAGGCCTCTGTTCTTCATCCTGGATTGTCAGACTTCATAGGCTATTGGAGGTAGGTATATTTGGGGATTCAAATTTAATTGTTTTTTTTGAATTGTACCTCCTTGAATCATGTGCATAATTTATAATTAATTTAATTCAATTAAATTTAATTTGATTATGATTTTTTAGGTCACGAACATGCCTGGAGGGTGAGTATATTCAAGTTAGCTAATAAAAAAATAAAAAAAAAAAGCAGATAAAATGGAGAGCAAGTAGGTACACGTTTCTCGGGAGCGTGAGAAGACATGTTTCATACATCTCCCGCATGCCCAACTCCAATTAGTAATAATTTAAGTTTTCTTTTTGCAGCACAACTTACGTAATATGTACCTCTGTGATGTAACCCATGCCCTCATCACCTAACAATTTTTATATAAATTTATTTCTTTTTATTATAAAGCTAATTAATACTCTATTTCTAATCTCAAAAGATAACAGCTATTGTATTTTAAATTTCATATTTTATGATATTAATATTTTTGGTCTTATAAAGTTAAAAAACCTCTCAGACATGATTTCATATACTAATTTTATAGGATCAGAAATATTAATTTATAAAATATAGGATAAAAAATACAACATCCATTATTCGATAAGATAATATAATCTTTTTAACTCGTCAATTTATGTAAATATATTATGAAAATAATATAAACATATACATAATATTTAATTTATTAAAAAAATTAGCTTAATTCTCATAATGGTTAAATTTTATTTATTAAGTGTAGTGACTAAATTCAAAAGGAATTCATTTTATATTACTTTTTTATTTAAAAAAATAAAAAAATATTTATAATTTACAATTTTTTCCCCTATGTCTTCATCCCTTTAATTTTTTATGTATAGTTCGTGACATACAGTGACACACTATCATAGTGAAAATTTTTATTCAAATTAATTATAAATAAGTATTTTATATTTATCGTATAATTAATTTTTTTTTAGAATTTTCTAGCATCATAGTTAATATTGAAGAGATATATAGATATAATAATCGGTCATAAATAAATAAAAAAAAATAATCGTGTGTCAATAATCTCTAAAGTCTAAAGCGTACCGTACCCCTCCCCCCCCCCCCCCCCCCCCTCGTGTTTTTACGTATATAATAACTCCATAGTCCTTTCTCCACGTACTCATTTACTCGCTGCCCTACTCCCTTCACAAATTTGTCACGATAACTACTCCCACTCAATTATTTCATCCACCACCACCACGATGCAAGGCCTCCGCTGTTACGGCGCGCTAGCTGACGGTGGCGTCCTCCTCGAACTCACCCCAACCGCCGCATCTCCCTTCGCCATCGATGTGGCGGAGTCCGCCGAGACCCGCATCCAGCGCCTCATATCTGAAAACCCCGTGATCATCTTCAGCCGCTCTTCCTGCTGCATGTGCCACGTGATGAAGCGCCTCCTCTCCACCATCGGCGTCCATCCCACCGTCATCGAGCTGGAGGAAGACGAGATGAGCGAACTTAAAGCACGCAACGCCAACGCCAACGGCGGCGGCGCGTCTGTCTCCCCTGCGCTGTACATAGGCGGCGCGTGGGTGGGGGGGCTGGAGAGCTTGGTGGCGTTGCACTTGAGTAATAATCTCGTGCCTATGCTTGTGGAAGTTGGTGCTCTGAGAAATGAACTCTTAATTAGCTGAATAAATTTGTGAATTACTAAAATTTGTGGCAATAATTATGAATAGTATGATCGTAATTTAGGACAGGAAATTACTGGTTTTCTTGTTATTATAAGTATATTATTATTGTAAGGTGGAGTTATGTGAATTACTGGTTTGGTAGCCTGCTGATGATAAATTTATGTGGAATTGTGATGTTTCTTGAATGATAAATTCTGAGAAGTTTTTCAAATTATGAATGCTTGAGGAAAAAAGAATAAAGTAATGCAAAAGAGTCCAACAATTATGGATATATTTATGGGGAGGATTAGAGAATGAATTGATTGGTTCTTGACGGCATTTGAAATAGCTAGATGTGCTCCATTACAGACTAGTTTTGAGTAAGAAAGAGTGTGAGAGGGATTTCTGAATTTGCAAACTTTAATGTTGTTCAAAACTTGGGACCCATTATCATATGATTCCTTTTTCAAGTTATATTTTATGAGTTAGAATTCTATATATATTAAATAGTAAATAATAACAAGTGTAGATAAGTTAAAAGAAGGTGAAAAAAGAGAGAGAGAGAGAGAGATGGGGATGAAGTGATGGTGATGCAAATTCCAATAGAATGTGGACAAGAGTGATGAGTGAAAAGGGTGGATGGGGGAGAAAAAGTAGTATATTTGAATAATTAAAAAAAAATATTAAAATGACTGAAATGGCCTCCCATTCCATGTGTCTATTGGCCGTTGTTGTTAACACTCTTTTTAATAACATTTAGACTTATTCTTCAGAAATTTAAATTTATTTTTTAAAGTGAAAGCGTTAGAAAAGAAATTTTATAGATTTACAGAAGAAAGTGATAGATGGGAGGAATAGAGTAAATGTAGTGAGCATTTTCTGCACCTTCCATTTGCTATTTATGATTCATTTTTCGGACAAAATCATACACCAATCTTTATGACTTATTAGTAAACGTGTAAATATGGATTGTTTTCTCAAACATTTTACAACTCCTAACTTTCAGTCTAATTAAATTTTTTTTTAAAAAAAAATAAAAGTAATGGAGGATGATGGGCAAAGATGTTTCCAAATGAAGGGAAGGATGAGAGAAAGAGAAAGAGATAAACAAAGAAAAAAACCCTCCACACCTCTCTTAGTTATTAGTGATTCCTACGTATGCAGACCCACAATTATTGAACACTGTCACTCACACCTTTAGAGAATCTGCAACTCTAATGAATAATAATTGGATGTGCTGGTGATGTTCGCTTCACTCTTCATCTCCAACTCAGTCTAAAGTTGCAAAAAGCCTCTTTAGTGTTCCTTTTCCATCTATTCTGCTTAACTCATCTTTATGGGCTTTCCACTTTGATTTTACTTCCCTAACTGCTTCACATATTCCATCATCATCTTACATCAAATATTTCCTTAACTTCAATATTATGGTATCTATATGTACCTCAATAACCTAATAGCATAGTAATATCATTGCAACACTAAGTAGACATTCTAAACTTTACTAAAAACACCCATAGCTAAGAGCAAAGCTGTAAGTTCTGACCTGAGATGCATGTGAAGAATCGGGCCAATCCATGGCAGTCAAACAGCCAGCTTTGAGGTTTCTGCAAACTCCCTTGTTCAACATAATCACAAAAGAAAAACCTAACTGATGCAAGAATTTTTATGCAAAGTTTCAAGAATTTCTCAAGTATGTGCTGCTTTATTCCAGAACCCAAAAGAATAGGTTGTGTCGTCATAGGGCCAAGAAACAATGATGGGGTTTACAAATTCATCTGTACACATTACACTTCAGCTCGCAATTAGATTGAATGTGATTGGCTGCTATACCATCTATTTTGTGCCTGTGTAGTTTGTGTCATTCTATACTACAAGTCCAAATCGTGTGGACGGACCAAAACGACCCTATTTGCTATAAGCCAGTCCAATTCATGAATTTCTTGATCTCATCGTACAAAACTAAAACAGCTGCTGCTCCTGTACTCCTAAAAATATTTGACATCGCCCCACGATAAAAGGAGGTCAAACCCTCTATTCGGTATATCTTCCTCCAACAGTCCAGTGTGCTATGGTACATCGGTTTCTCTAAGCCTGACTGCATCATCATCCGCCTCCTAACTGTATCGAGTGGATATGATAACAGCCCAGCTGCTGTTGTGACCGCTTGAGCAGCAACCCACCGTTTCCACAAGGCCACATCTGACTCAGATTCTCTTGACATAATCTCTTTTATCGTATCAAAACCACCAAAATAAAGGCCTCGATGTACAACCATTCCTTGCAGAGAGGCAGGAAGACCCCTGTAAATCCCTCGAATTCCGTCCTTCTTGTGTATGGTACTCAGGAAGTGGCAAATGCCTCTGAATTGACGAGTTTCAGTTCTTCCAATATCGGCGGCTAGGCGTGTATGTGCAATATCGAGTGGGTAGATTATGATCAGCGTTGTGCAACCAGCTGCAGATCCGGCAATGAAATTGGCAGATGGTCCAGATAAAAAAGCACCTTCTCGTGAGTTGCTACGCAAGATGTTCCTATATAGATCCTGTCAAAAGATACATGAGGTTATATCATGAACATGTCACCAAATGTTGCCGTTCTTGTCTGTCTTGCATTAGTAATATTGTAACTTAAGTCACGGGAATTGATGTTGAGGTCATACTTTGCAAATAATTTCACATTTTTTACTAAACTTCTTCATTAATCATTATGTCCTGACAGCAGATCACCATTTGATTTCAAGCTTTGAGAATGAAGCATAAAAATGGATGATAAGAATCTATCCAACAACTGCATTGAACATCCAGTTTCTCAAACATCATATAGTAAAGTGCCAGTCTCCATCTTCAACTATGTGGTCCTACTCTTATAGTAAAAAGCATACAATTGCAAAACATCAAGCAGAGTTCTGTTGCTTTCACATCTTTGACTATTGTTCTGAAGTAAATAAGTTTCGACAAGTTTGGGGAGTCAGCATCTCTCAGTTTATCTCTAGCAACACAGTATTCAAGAAGCTCTTAACATCAATTTGCTTTGTGTATATGAGGTTAAAGGGCTACTTTCTCCTGTCAGTTCTTAAGCGGGCAGGTAATGACCTCATTAATCTCAGAGATAGCTCAAATATTATTTTGATATCTTACTGTTCCCATGGCACAAGATATTGAGAAGTTTATTTGTAACATCGCATCATGGAGGGAGCTCAGCTTATGGAGGGAGCTCAGCTTACGGCAGTGTGAAAGAAGAGTCAATAGACAAGTTAAAGGCTTGATCAAGAGTAGTTGAGTTGTAACGGGTAAGCAAATAATGAGTAGCCTTGATTACCTCATACCAACTTAAACATCTAGCTTGTTCTCCTTCCTACAAACACTTACAGGATTACCGCAGAGAACTGAACTTGAAGAAAGTCGGAATGGCAGAAGTGGCAATTACTGCCATAATATCGAATGAGAAGAACTTCAATTTAGTAATATCTCCATCCATTTCCTATGGAGAACTTGCCATAATTCCAAAAGTCTAGTTATATTCTCAACAACAAATGTTATCCTCACATCATATACCTTCGGGTTCTTCACGCAGAGTCTTATTACCCTCGTACATCTTTATTCATTACCCTTACCCAATTAATTTGTTTCAAAGGAAACCTACTGAGTGCATGGCAAGAGTAATATTTCCCAATTTGTTAACAATAGCCATTAGATACAAAATATCATTGCCATCTAACATAGGGGCCGGAGGCAGTAACGTCAGTGAAAAATCAAATTTAACTAGAGGAGTTTTAGTATCATACAAAAACAACTATCTTTGTCAATTTGACACTTGAATATAAAGGCTACCTGAACTTAAATAACTTGAGTTTACTCAATTAAAATAATTGGCACAGAATAGATAGCTCAACTGTGGCGCTCAAGAAACTCATGAAACAAGAATGGTTTTTTTGGGGGAAAAAACTACAATCCTATTGTTTCTAATCTACGATGATATTCCTTATGCATCCAAACTATACTCAAGTAAGAACATCACAAAATAATACTAGACACTATAACTACTTGGATCTCTTCTCAAACAGACACAAAACACGTATTAATTTCTAAATGAACATGATCATGATTATCGTTGGCCATTATGAAACACCAGCACCTTCTTAAACATGATGATGGCAGTTGTCTCCATTACCTTAATAACCACCTCAAATAGCTCGACCATATTCTATCACCCTTCTCAGCACTCATACTAAAGAAAAACAACCACCCAAGATCAACACAAGGTCACATTCTGGTAAATAGCTCAGGCTTTGAGATCACAACAACAAAATTAAAAGACTAATTCAGTAAATTAGATTATAACAACTCCATCTCCAAGCCCGGATGCCACTCTAAAAGCCATAGTTTCCAAAGTAACATAATGGATCGAGCTCCATCCAAGATAAGACTCAGCAGTCCACATGATCACCACTTCTTCTTATCAAGATAACAAAGAACTAGGCACCCTCAAGCATTAACTTCTCCACTAATGGTCAATCAAAATCTGCTGCCACATATCGAACAATAACCGGGATTACACATCATAAAAGTATGTTACACCATCATTCATGATTCTTGAAAGTGGAAACATAGCCTCAACCTCACACAACTCAGCCCACGCACACAAATGAGAGAATTCCACAAGACAAACAAAAAAAACGCATAAAGAAAGGAAAAAAAATTCTTGTATATTACCTTGAGAGAAAAATTGAGAGCAACAGAGGGATAGTATCTGATCACACTACTACCATTGCCTCTCCACAAGGATAAAATGCCTTCCTCCCTCACAGTACGGACAATGCAATCCACCATCCCTCTAAACCTCCTGTGGGGTCCACGAGTCAAGATTGCCATATTGCTCTCTTGGGTCTGCAGCAGCAGCTTCGCCCTCTCTATTGGGGCCACAATCGTGTGCACCAGACCACCCATGACCGCCCCCGCCGTGAGATCTCGGTGGAAAGTGGTCAACCACTTGGACGACCCGGAATCTTTTCTTGCAAGGAGTGCACCACCACTCTTCTCTTCTCCTGCCTCGCCTTCCTCCACCACTCCCACCATAGTCTTTTCTTGAAAACAAGCGCAAAACAATTCAAACTTTTTCCCCCTTTTGACTTTATCAAGCCCAATAAAGAAGCAAACTTATTTCCTACCAGCTCTGTTTCTTGAAAAAGAATCAGTCTCTTGATTGGGAAAACTAAGCTAACTCGTAATTGTGAAGTGTTCAAGAATGCACAAAGCGACGGCGCGTCTTCTCTTTTCTTTTGATTCTGTGCAGACGGCAGAAACAGTTTTCTTTCCCGTTCTTATTTCTGTTTTTTGTAATCTGGAAATGGATATATATAGAAGTGGGAGAGAGCGTCGGTTGGAGTTCTTGATGGGGATTGCTCATTCGGGTTTCAACAGAGGTGCTGGAAGATTGGAATTTGGAGCGTAGGGTCGAGATTAAAAGGGCGTCTCCATGGGATTGTAAACACTACTTTTTGATGATGCAAATCTAACTACAATAACATTAACTTAATATTAGACTCGTTTGGTTTTGTTTCTATTTTTACTTTCAATTTTTTAATGGGATGAAAACATTCTGTTTTCTTTTTTTTTTTTGTTTTGGGTTCTTGTGTGATAAATAAAAATATATTTGAATCGTATGGTTCTAAAATTAGGTTTATAGATGTAATAAATGGGAACGTGTTTGTATTTGATTTATTACATAGATATTTCGTATGTTATATTTTGAATGTATAATATAATATAATTTTTTTTTTTTAAAAGTTATTATGACATGACAATATGTTATATCATATTCTTTTTTATTAGGCAGTGGTGACATCTAAAATAATGGTTCGAGAAGTGTGTTTTCAGTAGATTAAGCTGCAAAATTCTATTGAAAATATGCATTTTCAAAAGGGTTGGGCTAAATAAATAAATTTTCAAAAATTTAAAATAAAATTTATTTTTAGGAATAATCTAATGAATTAAAAAGAAACGTGTTCAAGTAAGTACATTATGATATGTATGACGAATCAATTCCATATGCCATAAGAAGATTCTTTCTATACGCAATTTGGTACACGGCTCCAACCCTCTTCTCGCCATTCTTCGGCTGTACCAACTACTTTTTCAAAGTCACCGGATTTTATTAGTATATGAAGTTTTGGCAAATCTTGTTCCGATTAAGATGCACAGTAAATCAAACTGATTCAAAATTGATACGGATTAATTCGAAAAAAGCTCGATCCATGACTGGTCTAATCCTAAACCACCTCAGGATTGGCCCGATTGAGGCACATATATGCTTGTTTTAATTTTGTTTTTTACAAGCATTAAAAAATATTAATAAAACTAATAGAATATTCAATTTGAAAGAATAAAATAAATTACATATTATTATAATGGGAAAGACGGTCCAACATGTATGATTCATGATAGGTGGTTTTGAGTCATTGAGTTGGGTTGATTCTAGATATCAATATTTAGAACGTTGCCTATTTTAACCCGTTCGAAATGGTTCTAAGCCCAACCAACTCATCTTTTTATTGATTCAACACCAAACCACTGAGCATCTTGACTTCCCACTACTCCTGAGAAGTCAAATGCTGCTAATTACGTTTACAATTGAAGAATGTAAAATGCTATTTTTATAGCGAAATGGCAGTCCTGATTCAATATTTTTATTTTCGTATTGAGTAAATTTATATCTCTAAATTTTAATTCAAACCTGAATGTGTTGGGTTGGATGTGAAGTATTCAACCCGACCACCCACCGCTATATCAAACTCTTATGTTAAATCTAAGTATACTTATATATACACCATAAATACATTGCAAAAATTGAGCAATGATACGGAGAAAATTAAAATAAAATGCTTAAGTGTTTTTTAAATCAGATTAAATTTATTTTTGTAAATAAATTTAGTAGTTTTGGTTAATTCTAAATGAAATTCACTTATGCTTAAATAGGCAGAGAAAAAAAATAGTAAATTCAAAGTAATACTACCAAATTTATGAAACTTTCAATTATTTCTCTGTCTCTATATATAATAATTATGATAGGTGTGCATGAACAACAGTGTTCAATTTGGGAACCTATCCCTCTGCTTTCTGGATTTTTATTTTAAGATAATTGCTAATATAAATATTACGGATAATTACATTACACTCCTGGATTTATAATTTATTTACACACAACATCTTTACATTTTAAAAAATTATACATATATCTATATAAAAAAATTTAATATTATTTCACAAATCAATCATACTTGTTTTAAAAAATCACACATACACCCTTCATATGTGTCAATATTATTACACAATACCCGTATTTTTTTAGTTATTGTGAGGAATTGACGGGGGCCCGCACAAGCGGTGGAGCATGTGGTTTAATTCGATGCAAAGCGAAGAACCTTACCAGGGCTTGACATGCCGCGAATCCTCTTGAAAGAGAGGGGTGCCTTCGGGAACGCGGACCCAGGTGGTGCATGGCTGTCGTCAGCTCGTGCCGTAAGGTGTTGGGTTAAGTCTCGCAATGAGCGCAACCCTCGTGTTTAGTTGCCATCGTTGAATTTGGAACCCTGAACAGACTGCCGGTGATAAGCCGGGGTGATTCTTTTATAACTGCACAAAAAATAAAAGAGAATTGTGTAAATAGGTGGAATATAATTATTCATTAATATTATGGTTATTATATTTTTTTTATAAATAAGATAAACGTTATTATTTTTTAATTCAAGATCAGTGTTCTTCTCATATTTATTTAAATAATAATAATAACAATATATTAATGCTGAAAAATATCAGTATTGTTTAGGTAATTTTTCAATCCGACTCAATATTTGCAGCTTTTGAAAAAATTAGTCCCAGCCCAACTCGATACTCATCAAAGCCGTACGTTACGATCTAATTAGGTTGGGATGGTTTTTGGTGTACAATCAATCACTAACATAATCATATTAGTATTTTACAATAATTTATGCTTTTTATAATTATTTATAATAATAAATACATTTTTCTATAGTGATAGTTAGTAAAAATATATAAGAAAAAAGATACATCAATTACAATATATAAAATATAGATGGTTATATATTTATTATAGAAGAATACAAATAAATATAACAAACATGGCAATTTTTTACTACCCCAAAACCAACCCAACTCGTTCATGACCTGATTTGGGTTGGACGGATGCGGTTTAAATGAACACTTCTAGTATTGTTTGTTTCAGCTCCAAGGTTTCTCATTTGACGCCCTTTCTCATTTGCACTCAAAAATCGACGAGTTTAGATAAATACATATATAGATATAGAAGAAGTTTTACAGAGACAAGGAGAGAGGAGAGAGGAGAGAGGAGATTTCGACAGGGAAATTTCTTTCTTATTTTTCTTTTCTAATTTTTGGGTCACTCTGGAATAGGAAATGGCTCTTAGGCGCCTTCTTAGTGAGGTTAGTGGCAAAATCTTCATTGCTTATGTTCTATATGTGATGTTCTTCGTCTGGTGTTGAGATTTTAGATTTTCGATGAGAATTTCTTATCTTTAGTAACTGTTGGATGTGTTGCCAAACCCCTAATCTTGGAGTTATTTCTGTTCGTTTTCCTAAATAATTAGTTTGTCTGTTGTGGATTTCGAGAGGGGTTGGTTAATTATGCTGGCTTTGGCTGTATTAGAAGATGATAACTTGGGTTTTTTTTTTGCTTTTCACTTTGATTCGGAGGTTGAGGATAAAAGATTGCATTTCTATCAAAACCCTTTTAGCTCTGCTTAATTTTTCTGGTTTTATCATTGCTCTCTGCAGATTGTCCCTTTTGAATTTGCTTGAAATGCCCATCTGATTATAGTCCTTTTGCGTCCAAGTTTCTATTTGCCTAAATTGATGATTTTCCCTTATTATGTTGTGGACAATGTTATGGTAGGTCAAAAAGCAGGAATCCCAGTTGAGGCAGTTAAGCAATCTGGCTGCTCGACCTTGTCGAACTTCACGATATGCTGGTTAGCATTACTCTGTGGACTGCATCAATTTTTTCCTGAACTATTGAACTAATTGTTACTGTCACATTGTATCTTAATTTGTACATGGATATGATGCTGAATCTCTGATTCATTGTTCTTTACAATTTTGGGGATATATGGTTGCAGACGGGTTTTTTGAATCCTAAATCTAAGTTCTTAATTGATATTTATTTTGCTCATATTCTTTGAATTTGTTGTTCTGGATCTTCCTTTCATCTCTTATTTCATGACATGTTAGTATCCCTTGTTTTATCTTTAGTTGTAGTAGTTGTTTCATCTCTAAATACTAAAGTTATTTGGTTAACATCTGACTTTTAAGACAAATATGTCTTACCATGCGTTTTGTGGAACATGATTATTGGAATCTAACAGCCCAATGCGGCGCCTTTTTAAGTCACAATGCATGTGTACATAAATAAATTATGTATTTCATACATCAATATATTTCACATAAAAAATGCACAAACTAGGAATTATTTTAATCATCATACCATAAAAGAAATACGCAAAACAACAAGTCTTAGGGAAAACAAAGAGTTCAAAATATGCAAAACCATTAAACAAATCCTACATAATCATTATAAAAATGAAAACAAGCATAAAGTATCCATCACTGAAGTAGAATATCTTCTCTCCTTTGTGTTAAGAAAGGTGTAAAACAGCAAATCCCTAACGTCTTTGCTCTTCAGCCTATTTTCTCTGTAAATTTCTATATTTTTTCTTCTTCAATTTTTTTTCTGAAAAAAAAAAAAAACCTAAATTAAAGGCTGGGCTGAAAACCCAGCCTTTAATTATGCGGGGCGAAGCCCAGTGTTTGGCAAAATTGAGTTTCACCCAGCTTCTTTCAAGCCCCTGGCTAAAAGAACTGGGGCTTGCAAATGGCGCGCCATTATATGAAAATGGCGTTGAGGGCGCGCCTTGCGCCATGGCATGCACCATTTACAACTATGAATCCATTATCATATATGGTTTGAACTCTAGAATTTGTCGTTTTCGTAATGTATTAAAATGATGTTAATTGTGGCGGAGGGAAGTATATAAGCAAAGAGCATTTATTATCTTTTCAGGCATTACTTTACCTTTGGCATACGGCCGTTAGCTCCTTTATTATGGTTATATACTGAAAGAAAGCATATTAGTCATTCTATTGTACCAGTTTTTATTCAACTATACCTTCCATGATTCTCACACTTTAATTTTCTTTTGCAGTGCACGAACTGTCGAGTAATGTCAGAGCAAGCACCCTTGGAGGATCGAGTTATTTTGGTAGTCTAGCTCGTAGAGTCCGTGATAATGTTGGATCAGGTGGTACTGCATATCTTAAGGAGCTCAACCATCAAAATGATCCAGAGGCGGTCATAAGGTTGTTTGAGAGTCAACCTTCACTACATTCTAACCAATCAGCTATTGCTGAATATGTCAAGGCTCTGGTTAAAGTTGACCGTCTTGATGAAAGTGAGCATATGTGTTTGAGGTCCACCTGAGGGAGAGTTTTTGGTTTTCATCCCTAGATACCATCCACATTAACTTGGTTTCTTTACAGGGTTGTCAGGAGCCGCAGGCTCACAGGTAGATGAAGAAGGTATTGGAGCACTTTCAGCTCTTAGAAATGTGGGAAAATCTTCAAAAGATCGGATCCTTGGTACAGCAAGTGCTCCTATACACATGGTGACCGCTGAAGGAGGAAATTTCAAGGAGCAGTTATGGCGCACAGTGCGTGCTTTGGGTTTGGCCTTTCTCCTAATTTCAGGTGTTGGGGCGCTGATTGAGGATAGAGGGATTGGTAAAGGTAATGATATCTTTAAACAAAGTTGGCTTTTTTCGCAGTTTGATTTAGTTACATCTCTGAGTGAGTAAATTGTATTGTACTTCTCTTTATTCCTTGCTCTTAACAGGTCTTGCTGTACATGAACAAGTTCGACCCCATAGGGAAATTAATACAAAATTTAGTGATGTGAAGGGAGTTGATGAGGCGAAGGCTGAGCTGGAAGAAATTGTCCATTTCCTTCGTGATCCTAAGGTAACTGCATCATGGGTCTATAACGTTATGAAATTCTCTATCACATCCTCATGCTAAAGAAAGAGGAGATTTAAAATACATATGCATTGGTCTCTTTGTCGTAAAACTTTAGTTAATAGAAAAGTGGTGATCCACATTGTGGATGAGATTTTATTTCTTGACCTGTCAGTGTCAGCATGTACGGTATATTTTCTTTAGTTGACTAGGTATTGCAGCTGTTGCGTCTTTTTCTCCACAGTTGGTGACTTTGTCACTTAGTCTTTTTCCCCCTTTTGTGGGAGAAAGGGGTTATGTGGGAGACGGGCTTACCAGATTCTTCGAAGGTACCAGATATGTTTGGATTCTCATATAGCTATCATGTCACTGCAGCGCTTCATACGTCTTGGTGGCAAGCTTCCAAAAGGTGTTCTGCTGGTTGGACCCCCTGGCACAGGAAAAACTATGCTAGCAAGAGCCATAGCTGGAGAAGCTGGTGTACCTTTTTTTTCTTGCAACGGCAGTGAATTTGAAGAAATGTTTGTTGGTGTTGGAGCACGTAGAATAAGAGATCTCTTTGCTGCTGCCAAAAAGAGGTGGCCATGTATAATTTTCATTGATGAGATTGACGCCATAGGAGGAAGCCGCAATCCTAAGGATCAGCAATACATGAAGATGACTTTAAATCAGTTGCTTGTTGAACTGGATGGCTTCACACAAAATGAGGGGATTATTGTGATTGCTGCAACTAATTTTCCAGAGTCCTTGGATAAGGCACTCGTGAGACCTGGACGATTTGATCGCCATGTCGTCGTTTCAAACCCTGATGTTGAAGGCCGGAGGCAGATCTTGGAATCCTACATGTCAAAGGTAATTCCTGGACTATGGGTCAGAGTTTGGGTATATGAGATCTGAGTTTATTTTTCTCCTCCTTGTCTCATCTTTTTATGAACTTAATGATTATGGGGGGCGGCCTCTTCTATCTCTAAATAGGAACTGTTCATATCTTCTAATAAAGATCTTTTTATGTTGCATTGAATAGCCTCTATTGTTATTGTTATACATGATTTTCTGGTTGTTGATGTTTAAGCAGCTGGTTGCCCGAATAAACCTGTATGTATAAGCAGCTGTTTTGGTATGATTTCGTGCTGAATTGTCCAGTTTGGTGTTGGTCTTAGTTCATTGTCCTGCAGTGACAGTTTATTCTTTGATAAAATCATACTAGTGTGCAAGGATTATAGGTTCCAAATAAAGTGGAATAAGTTGATCTATCTTTCCTCCGTAATTTTGTGGTAGAATACGTACTAATCAGATCCAACTGCCAATTTTATGCATGATAGTCCACCTTCAATTCAATTTTTGTCCATCTCACAGGTTCTAAAGGCCGATGATGTCGATCTCATGATCATCGCTAGAGGAACTCCAGGGTTCTCAGGTGCTGATCTTGCGAACTTGGTCAACGTTGCTGCTCTCAAGGCTGCAATGGATGGTGCCAAAGAAGTGACCATGGCTGATCTCGAGCATGCCAAGGATAAAATCATGATGGGAAGCGAGCGTAAATCAGCAGTAATATCTCCCGAGTCACGGAAACTGACAGCTTACCATGAGGGAGGTCACGCGCTTGTAGCTATACATACTGATGGGGCATTACCAGTTCATAAAGCAACTATCATTCCACGAGGCATGGCTCTTGGGATGGTTACCCAATTGCCGGAAAAAGACGAGACAAGTGTCTCACGTAAACAAATGCTTGCTCGTCTTGATGTATGCATGGGTGGAAGAGTTGCGGAGGAGCTCATCTTTGGGGAAAGTGAAGTTACTTCAGGTGCGTCAAATGATCTCCAGCAAGCAACCAGTTTGGCTAGAGCAATGGTTACTAAGTATGGCATGAGCAAACAGGTGGGAGTCGTGAGCCACAACTATGATGATAATGGTAAGAGCATAAGCACTGAGACTAGGCTCCTAATTGAACGGGAAGTGCAGGGGTTTCTGGAAAGGGCATATAACAATGCCAAGCACATCCTTACCACACATAATAAGGAGCTTCATGCTCTTGCTAGTGCTTTGCTTGAGCACGAGACTCTGTCGGGGAGTCAGATCACTACCCTGCTTGCTCAAGTCAACTCTCAGCAACAGCCACATCAGATAGTTGCAACTCAAAGTAACTTACAGTCTGATGCTGCTCCACCGTCAACCCCAAATGCAGCTGCATCAGCTGCCGCGGCTGCAGCAGCAGCTGCTGCAACTGCTGCAAAAGGCATTGCCCCTGTAGGATCTTAGCTTGCAAAGTAAACTTTCATTTAAAAATTTTATCTAATGAATTGAAAAAAGATTTAACAAAAATTCTAAATATGCAAATTGTAGCATTTATCATAATATAATTTGTATGGAATTTAATGATCGATAAAATCGGCTAAACGACATAAAAGGTATGTTTTCATTAGAAATAAAATATTAGACAGCTCAAAATTTGACCTAATATGTTAAAATCAAAGAAATGCGTTCAAGTGGTGTAAGTACGTAAATTATGATATGTATGATGAATCAATTCCATATGCCATAAGAAGACTCTTTCTATATGCAATCTGGTGCACGCCATGAAGCAGCTAATGGTGGCCCTCTTCTAGCCATTCGTCTACTGTACTAACCGATCGAGTTCATAAGTGTATGATGAAGTTGACACACTTTTTCCCAAATCTTGTTTACGTCTCAATCAAGGTGCACGGTGTGTTGGATCGATCTAGAATTGACATTGTCCAATTTAAAAAAAGCTGAACTCACAACCGCCTATTACTTTTTATGGACGACTTTGAAGTGGTTTAGTCCTAGATCACCCTAAGATTGGTCCGATTGAGGCTTGAATCAGGCGTAGATATGTTTTTATTCTTTTTAATAAAGTTGAGTTTCTTTTGAACATTTACTTAAATTTATGGTTGTATATGAGATAAATAAATAATAAACTAAATCATACAAAATATAACTAAAAAAAATAATAGTTAAGACTAATGCGTGCGATTTTAGTATGGATCCAACAGCTTTGGATCTTGATGATGGACTTAGGCTAATTAAGCAAATTAGCTTGAGCAAAGTTAGTATTGAATTTAAGAAATAATAATTCGATAATAAAATGTATTAAGATAGTGAAGCGTAATGATGAAAAATAGAAGTAAAATCGTGTTTTATAGTGCAACAGAAACACATCAGAATGATAGCCAGATTTTAGCCTGCTGAAGGTATCCCCCGCCTGGGGGTAGGATCTTTATTTATAGGGAAGTCTCCTCCTTCGTCTGGGAATCGATCTTGCTTCCTATTTCTGTGGTAAATGGATAAAATTGGTTGAGATAAGATAGGATCAACCCTTATCTTTTAGTGGTCTTGCAATTAGGGTCATTATTTGGATGAGGAAAAGAGTCCCTGGCTGAGGATGACTCCTGGTTGGCAGGGAGTCTAGTTGACTCAAAAGTCCAAGCTCTTAAGGGAACCTCTCTTAACACGCGTACACTATACTGGAAAGAAAGGTATACGTGGAAGGTCCAAGTGCATGCCACGTAGGCTTTAAAGAGGGATGTGTGCAAGGAGGTTGGGTTGGTCATCCAATATTTGGGCTGTAACATTGGGCTATGCTAAACGGGCTCCCTCCACTCGAGCTGCCGTGTTTATGGAAGGAGGTCTTAGGTTTCCTCGCTTGTTATTGGGCTAGAATTTCCTGGGCCGCACCCATCAAAGACTATGCAATGAACTTAAATAATAATTTGACTAACAAGCATACAATAATAAATTTAGATGATAACAAATTCAAAATGACTTTAAATAAAATTTGAAAAATAAATAAATAATAAGAATTAATGAGTCAAAGTATTAAAAATTTAGAAGTAGAAAAAAAAAAAAACAAGAATAACCAAACATGTCCGATTCAGGACAAGTGGTTTTGGGCCACTCAATTGGGTTGATCCCAGATATCAATATATGAGATGGGATCTGCTCTGGGCCAGTCCAAAATGAACCTAAGTCAAATTAGCTCATTTTTTTATTAATTTGATCCCGACTCACTAAGCATCTTAACTCCCCGTTGCTCCTAAGAAGTCAAATGCTGCTAATAACTTTACGGTTTGAAAAATGTAAAATGCTATTCTTACAATTTAAGATTGTATTGCAAAAAAACATGGGGTACGGAATGCCAATCCCTTTAATATTCAATTTTTTTTCGATAAACGTAAATTTCGTTAAGTAAAAGGTTTAGTACAATACAACAAGAAATGCCTAAGTGGTCACCTCGATAGGCCATGAGATCTGCCACAAACGATAAAGTGCATAAGTACTAATTGAAGAAGGTAAGTATACACTCAATATCCGTTGTCGCACATCATCAATAATCAGCTTTCATAAGGAAGGTGCATCACGAGCCCCTCCATCAAATCCTTGGAGATTCCGCTCGCCCCAAATGTGGTAGACAAGTGAGCCCAATAACGCACGATAGGAAGCCGAAATGCAATGCTTTCCTCACCATCGTTTTGCCGCCCACAAAACATCAGTATTCCAATCACGATGGGGTAATTAAATTGTAGGGTATACCGGATCACCCTCAAACAGTTTCTTGACTAGGGGCACTGAAAGAAAAGGTGATTGTTGGTTTCAGTAGCCCCACCATTACAGAAGACACAAGTAGTACCTAAATGAGATAGCCAAGGCTTGTCAACAATATAAAGTTTTTCAAGGATTGCTTGCCACAAGATAAATGTATGGCGGGGAATTTTGAAGGAGTCCAAGAGTAGTGAAGACCATCCTACCTTAGTTCCCTCATTTCTAAACGCCTGAAGCAGCAAAGCCGATATCAGTAATCCACACAGTGATTGCGAAGAGATACAATCAGAACCACCATGGATTTGGGGGAGAGTATGTAGGATCTGAAAACAGTGAACATCCATAATATCGGGCCAGTGTCACTGTCCATCCCCAATTACAGTAGCAACTGTATCTTAACATTCAACTTTTATAATCACAATTTTGGTTGAGTTCTTGACCTAATTCTGCATCAAGGTCCAAACTTCTATAGTTGAAGTCAAATGTTTGCTTGGACTTTCGCCCGAACATGATAGGTTTTGAGTTTCGCCCCATCATATTTGGGCCGAGACCAAGAAAGTCCAGAGGAAGACAATCATTAATATAAACATCCAACTAGAGGTTAGGGATGGCCGTTGAGTCAGGTTTTTCTACTTTAAGTTTAATTTAGTATTTTATTCGTATCGAATAATTTGATATTTAATATTTTAAAACAATATATATATATATATTTAAATTTTAACTCAAATATGAACATGTGGAGTTGGAATTTGAAGTATTTGGCCCAAACACCCACCCTAAAGTCAACTCATATGTCAAATCTAAGTATATTTATACATACACACCATAAATACAACGCAAAATTTGAACAATGATACCATGAAAATTAAAATAGAAATGCTTAAGTTTTTGAAATCATGTTTAATTTATTATAATTTGTAATATATTTAGTAGTATTCATTAATTCTAAATGAATTTCACTTAAGATTAAATGGGCAGAAAAAAAAAGAATTAGTAAATTCAAAGTAATACCACCAAATTTATGAAATTTTCAATTATTTCTCTGTCTCTATATATAATAATTATGATAGGTGTGCATGAACACAAGTGTTCAATTTGGGAACCTATCCCTCTGCTTTCTGGATTTTCATTTTAAGACAATTAACAATAAATATCACGGATAATTACATGACACTCTTGGATCTATGATTTTTTTATACACATCATCCCTATATTTAAAAAATTATATATATATATATATATATATATATATTCACAAAAAAATATTCACGTTATTTTACGAACCATCCATAATTTTTAAAAATTTACACATATATTGTTCATATATGTCAATATTATTATACAAAGTACTCATATTTTTTAGATGTTGTGGGCGATTTTAAATAAGAATAATTACAAAAACCACCCATGTCATTTGCATAATTACAAAAAACTACCACCGACAGCCAAAAATAGGAGTAGTTTGTATAACAATGCAAAAGTTTTTTTTAGGAGTTTGTGCGTAATTTTTCGAAAAAAGTAAGGGGTGGTTTGTGTAATTGATATTAATATTTTGGTGAATTATGTGTAATTATCTAAAAGTTAGTGATGATTTGTATAAACAGACCATATGTTAAGGGGTGTAAATGTAATTATTCTTTTTAAATAATTATGCAAAAGACAGAGCAAATATGTGTAAATAAAGCATAAATTAGGGTGAAAATGTAATTATCCATAATATTATTGTTATTATGTCTTTCTATAAATAAGATAAATATTATTATTTTTTAATTCAAGATCAGTGTTCTTCTCATATTTATTTAATTATTAATAATAACTATATATTAGAGCTGAAAAATATCAGTATTGTTTGTTTCAGCTCCAGAGGTCTCTCTCCTCTCTCTCTCTCTCTCTCTCTCCCCTCCCCATTTTGACGCCCTTTCTCATTTGCACTCAGAAATTGACGAGTTTAGATAAATACATATATAGATATAGAAGAAGTTTTACAGAGACAAGAAGAGAGGAGATTTCGACAGGGAAAAGATCTTCCTTTCTTATTTTTCTTTTCTAATTTTTGGGTCACTCTGGAATAGGAAATGGCTCTTAGGCGCCTTCTTAGTGAGGTTAGTTGCAAAAATCTTCATTGCTTATGTTCTATATGTGATGTTTTCGTCTGGTGTTGAGATTTTAGATTTCGGATGAGAATTTCTTATCTATAGTAGTTGGATGTGTTGCGAAAGCCCTAATCTTGGAGTTTTCTGTTTGTTTTCCTAAATAATTAGTTTGTCTGTTGTGGATTTCTAGAGGGGTTGGTTAATTATGCTGGCTTTGGCTGTATTAGAAGATGAAAACTTGGGTTTTTTTTTGCTTTTCACATTGATTCCGAGGTTGAGGATAAAAGATTGCATTTCTATCAACCCTTTTAGCTCTGTTTAATTTTTCTGGTTTTAATATGTTTATCATTGCTCTCTGCAGATTGTGCCTTTTGAATTTGCTTGAAATGCCCATCTGATTATAGTCCTTTGCGTCCAAGCTTCTATTTGCCTAAAACGATGATTTTCCCTAATTATGTTGTGGACAATGTTATGGTAGGTCAAAAGGCAGGAATCGCAGTTGAGGCAGTTAAGCAATCTGGCTGCTCGACCTTGTCGAACTTCACCATATGCAGGTTTCCATCACTCTGTCGACTGCATCATTTTTTTTCCTGAACTACTGAACTAATTGTTAGTGTCAGATTGTATCTTAATTTGTACATGGATATGATGCTGAATCTCTGATTAATTGTTCTTCACAATTTTGGGGATATATGGTTGCGGACGTGTTTTTCGAATCCTAAATCTAAGTTCTTAATTGATATTTATTTTGCTCATATTCTTTGAATTTGTTTTTCCGGGTCTTCCTTTCACCTCTTTTTTCTTGACATGTTAGTATCCCTTGCTTTGTCTTTAGTAATAGTACTTGTTTCATCTCCAAATACTAAAGTTATTTGGTTAACATCTTACTTTTAAGACAAATATGTCTTACCATACATTTTATGGAACATGGTTACTGGAATCTAACAGTCCAATGCATTCATAGTTGTTAATAGTGCACGGCGTGCCGTGGTGCGAGGGCCCCATGGAGCCATGGCGCATGGTGCGGAGCGCGCCTTTTTGAGTTATGTATTTCATACATCAATCTATTTCACATAAAAAAGGCACAAACAATTAAATATAAACACTAGAAATTTAATCATCATATCATAAAAGAAATAAGCAAAACAACAAGTCTTAGGGAAAGCAAAAAGTTCAAAATGTGCAAAACCATTAAACAAATCCTACATAGTCACTATAAAAATGAAAACAAACATAAAATACCGGTAGTAGACAATCTTCTCTCCTTTGTGTTAGGAAAGGTGTAAACAGCAAAACCCTAACGTCTTCACTCTTCAGCCTATTTTTTGTGTAAATTTCTATAATTTTTTTTTCTTTAAAAAAAAATAACTAAACTAAAGGCTGGGCTGAAAACCCAGCCTTTATTTATGCGGGGCAAAGCCCAGTGTTTGAAAAATTGGGTTTCATGCAGCTTCTTTCAAGCCCCTGGCTAAAAGGGCTGGACCTTGCAAATGGCACGCCATTTGCGCCAGGAGCAACGGCGCAGAATAGCGCGCCATGGCGTCGCCATTTGCAAGAGATGCGCTATTATATAAAAATGGCGCTGAGGCCGCGCCCCACGCCATGGCGCGCCCCATTTACAACTATAAATCCATTATCATCAAAGCTTCTTGGACGAACCTTTATTCTTCATGTCATTTTCATATATGGTTTGAACTCTAAAATTTGTCTACATTGCTAGTGAAAAGAAGTATTAGGAAGCTTGTACCAAAACATGGAGACCTTAGGGCCTAGGTTATCCATGTCTAAGGTGTGTTTGCATTTGATAAACCATTTAACAAACCTAATAGGACGAATGCAATTTTGTTAACTCAATTCCGTAATGTATTGAATGATGTTAATTGTGGTGAGGGCAGTATATAAGGAAAGAGCATTTATTATCTTTTGAGGCATTACTTTACCTTTGGCATACGGCCATATTAGCTCTTTTATCATGGTTATATACTGAAAGCATATTAGTCATTCTATGATCCTCACACTTTAATTTTCTTTTGCAGTGCACGAGCTTTCTAGTAATGTCAGAGCAAGCACCCTTGGAAGATCTAGTTATTTTGGTAGTCTAGCTCGTAGAGTCCGTGATAATGATGGATCAGGTGGTGCTGCATATCTTAAGGAGCTCTATCATCGAAATGATCCAGAGGCGGTCATAAGGTTGTTTGAGAGTCAACCTTCACTACATTCTAACCCATCAGCTCTTGCTGAATATGTCAAGGCTCTGGTTAAGGTTGACCGTCTTGATGAAAGTGAGCTGCTTAAGACATTGCATAGAGGTGAGCACATAAGAAATTCTCATATGTGTTTGAGGTCCACCTGAGGGAGATTTTTTGGTTTTCATCCCTAGATACCATCCACATTAACTTGGTTTCTTTACAGGAATGTCAGGAGCCACAGGCTCACAGGTAGATGAAGAAGGTATTGGAGCACTTTCAGCTCTTAGAAATGTGGGAAAATCATCAAAAGATGGGATCCTTGGTACAGCAAGTGCTCCTATACACATGGTGACCGCTGAAGGAGGAAATTTCAAGGAGCAGTTATGGCGCACAGTGCGTGCTTTGGGTTTGGCCTTCCTCCTAATTTCAGGTGTTGGGGCACTGATTGAGGATAGAGGAATTGGTAAAGGTAATGATATCTTTAAACAAAGTTGGCTTTTTTCGCAGTTTGATTCAATTACATTTCTGATTGAGTAAAATGTATTGTACATCTCTTTATTCCCTGCTCTTAACAGGTCTTGGTTTACATGAAGAAGTGCAACCCAGTATGGAATCTAATACAAAATTTAGTGATGTGAAGGGAGTTGATGAGGCCAAAGCTGAGCTAGAAGAAATTGTCCATTACCTTCGTGATCCTAAGGTAACTGCATGATGGGTCTATTATGTTGTGAAATTCTATCACATCCGCATACTAAAGAAAGAGGAGATTTTAGAATTACATATGCATTTGTCTCTTTGTCGTAAAACTTTAGTTAATAGAAAAGTAGTGATCCATATTGTGGATGAGATTTTATTTCTTGACCTGTCAGTGTCACCATGTATGGTATATTTTCTTTAGTTGACTAGGTATTTGAGCTGTTAGGTTTAATTATTTTAAAAAAATAAAAAAATTACAAAAATACACTTAAAATCAAATATATAACATAAATTTATCAAGTCGTGAAAGTTTTTTGAAAAAAAAAAAGGCTGAGGCGTGGACAATATCCACGACTCGAGGTCGACCTCACCTATTTAGAAAAAAAAACGGTTAGAAGTTTTTCAAACTTCAAAGGCTGGCAAGCCTTTGATGTATTTTTATTTTTTAAAATATTATATATATTATTATTTAGATAATATAAAATTATTATAAATTTAAATGTTATATATTATTATTTAAATATTATATATTATAATTATTTAATTATAAAATTAAATATATTTTTATTATAATGAATATTAAAATTTATTAATTAAATATATTATAATCAACTGTTATAAATATTACAATAAAAATTTAATTGATCAGTTGAAGTTAAAACAAAGTTAATATGTTAATAATATGACTGTAGTAAGTGTAAAGTTTTCAAATTAATATTAATTATGTTTAATCAACTTGACAAAACGTTATGTTTCAACAAAGACATCAGATCTAATCGATATTTTACCGGACTTATTTGATTGATTCACTATTTTTTTTCTTTTTATATTAATAGTGGTAAGTAATTATATAATAACTTATCTCGATGTACAAAACAATAACTCATTTAAACAAATACATCAATATAACGACGATAATTAAATTGCAATTATTTACATAAAGTGAGATGAAAATTAATATTAATTATGTTTCAACAAATACATCAATACAACAATATAAAAATTATTATACATTATCACAATGAATACAAATATTATAATATAGTTAAATTTTTGTCTTACTTTATGTAAATAAATGCAATTGAATTATCGTCGTTATATTGATGTATTTATTCAAATGAGTTATTATTTTGTATATCGAGATAAATTATTATATATTATTTACCACTATTAATAAAAAAAGAAAAAATAGTGGATCAATAAAAATTTCTGTAAAATATTGATCTAATGCCTTTGTTGAAACATAACTTTTTGTCAAGTTGGTTAAACATAATTAATATTAATTTGAAAACTTTACATTTACTACGGTCTTATTATTAACATATTAACTTTGTTTTAACTTCAACTGATTAATTAAATTTTTATTGTAATATTTATAACAATTGATTGCAATAGTTTTAATTAATAAATTTTTAATGTTCATTATAATTAAAAATATATTTAATTCTATACTTAAATAATTATAATATATAATATTTAAATTTACAATATATATAATACCT
This sequence comes from Sesamum indicum, assembly GCF_026168435.1. Lineage (NCBI taxonomy): Eukaryota > Viridiplantae > Streptophyta > Magnoliopsida > Lamiales > Pedaliaceae > Sesamum > Sesamum indicum. The sequence goes on along the minus strand of NC_142657.1, from coordinate 1,988,505 downwards.
AAATAATAATATATGTAATATTTTAAAAAATAAAAATCAAAACAGAGGCTGATGCGCCATCAAAGTCTTGCCAGCCAAACATGTTTGAAAAACTTTGAATTTTCTTTTTAAAAAAATAGGTGAGGTCGTGGACTCGCGAAAAGTCGTGCGATGGTGTCCATGTCTCAGCCTTTTATTTTGAAAAAAAACTATATTTTTGCTTCACGACTTGATATATTTATGTTATATATTTGATTTTAAGTATTTTTTTTGTAATTTTTTTTATTTTTTAATAATATTGAAATAATTAAAACCTCAGCTGTTGCATCTTTTTCTCCACAGTTGGTGACGTCGTTGCTTAGTCTTTTTCCCTCTTTAGTGGGAGAAAGTGGTTATGTGGGGGACAGGCTTATATTTTTGGATTCTCATATAACTATCATTCACTGCAGCGCTTCACACGTCTTGGTGGCAAGCTTCCAAAAGGTGTTCTGCTAGTTGGCCCCCCTGGCACAGGGAAAACTATGCTAGCAAGAGCCATAGCTGGAGAAGCTGGTGTACCTTTTTTTTCTTGCAGCGGCAGTGAATTTGAAGAAATGTTTGTTGGTGTTGGAGCACGTAGAGTAAGAGATCTCTTTGCTGCTGCCAAAAAGAGGTCGCCATGTATAATTTTTATTGATGAGATTGATGCCATAGGAGGAAGCCGCAATCCTAAGGATCAGCAATACATGAAGATGACTTTAAATCAGTTGCTTGTTGAACTGGATGGCTTCAAACAAAATGAGGGGATTATTGTAATTGCTGCAACTAATTTTCCAGAGTCCTTGGATAAGGCACTGGTGAGGCCTGGACGATTTGATCGCCATATTGTCGTTCCAAACCCTGATGTTGAAGGCCGGAGGCAGATCTTGGAATCCCACATGTCAAAGGTAATTCCTGGACTATGGGTCAGAGTTTGGGTATATCTCTGATTTAACTTTATATGAGCAAGTTTAACTGAGTTTATTTTTCCTCCTCCTTGGCTTGTCTTTTATGAACTTAACGATTGTGGCGGCCTCTTCCATCTCTAAATAGGAACTGTTCATATCTGCTAATAAAGATCTTTTTATATTGCATTGAGTAGCCTATATGTTGTTATTGTTATATATGATTTTCTGGTTGTTGATGTTTAATCTTTATAATAAATGAAATCTGAGGTTGCCCAAATAAACCAGTATGTCTAATCAGCTGTTTTGGTATGATTTAGTGCTGAATTGGCCAGTTCGGTGTTGGTCTTAGTTCATTGTCCTGCAGTGACAGTTTATTCTTTGATAAAATCATATTAGTGTGCAAGGATTATAGGTTCCAAATAAAGTGGAATAAGTTGATCTATCGTTCCTCTATAATTTTGTGGTAGAATATGTACTAATCAGATCAACTGCCATTTTTCTGCATATTAGTCCACCTTCAATTCAATTTTTGCTCCATCTCATAGGTTCTAAAGGCTGAGGATGTCGATCTCATGATCATCGCAAGAGGAACTCCAGGGTTCTCAGGTGCTGATCTTGCGAACTTGGTCAACGTTGCTGCTCTCAAGGCTGCAATGGACGGTGCCAAAGCAGTGACCATGGCTGATCTCGAGCACGCCAAGGATAAAATCATGATGGGAAGCGAGCGTAAATCAGCAGTAATATCTCCCGAGTCACGAAAACTGACAGCTTACCATGAGGGAGGTCACGCTCTTGTAGCCATACATACTGATGGGGCATTACCAGTGCATAAAGCAACTATCGTTCCACGAGGCATGGCTCTTGGGATGGTTTCCCAATTGCCGGAAAAAGACGAGACAAGTGTCTCACGTAAACAAATGCTTGCTCGTCTTGATGTATGCATGGGTGGAAGAGTTGCGGAGGAGCTCATCTTTGGGGAAAGTGAAGTTACTTCAGGTGCGTCAAATGATCTCCAGCAAGCAACCAGTTTGGCTAGAGCAATGGTTACTAAGTATGGCATGAGCAAACAGGTGGGAGTCGTGACCCACAACTATGATGATAATGGTAAGAGCATGAGCACTGAGACTAGGCTCCTAATTGAACGCGAAGTGAAGGAGTTTCTGGAAAGGGCATATAACAATGCCAAGCACATCCTTACCACGCATAATAAGGAGCTTCATGCTCTTGCTAGTGCTTTGCTTGAGCATGAGACTCTGACAGGGAGTCAGATCAAGACCCTGCTTGCTCAAGTCAACTCTCAGCAAGCACAGCAACAGCCACAACAGATAGTTGCAACTCAAAGTAACTCACAGTCTAATGCTACTCCACCATCAACCCCAAATGCAGCTGCATCAGCTGCCGCGGCTGCAGCGGCAGCTGCTGCTGCTGCAACTGCTGCAGCCAAGGCAAAAGGCATTGCCCCTGTAGGATCTTAGCTTGCAAATCCCGCTTACAATTATGGGAAGATCTTGGCATAATGACCACTGCCAAAATGTACGGACTGGATATTCATAAGCTCTGATGTGCATATGGTTAGTTGTTTACATTCAATTGCAAGCATTTTCTCCTTTTGAGAATGACTGAATGTTCGGATTACTGCCAATGACATGATTATTTATGTAAGTTTAGAAAATGAGTACTGAGTTGTAGAAATAAATGTTAGTGAGCCAGAAACATCTAAGTGTAGCTGTGATTTTGTCGTCCATTTGGGACAATTTTTATGTTGCTTGTAATTTATCTGACCAAACAAATCGTTTCACTGTTTTCTCAGAGTTGGAAGTGGATGCCTCAACATTTGCTAGAAAAACCTTATTTGTCTTAATACCATGACTATATGAATATCCTCTGTTGGGAAACAGTAATATGATTTACTGAAATCTATTCATGGAGTGAACACATTGTAAAAATATTAGAAATATATGCTATGGATCACATCAAAATGGGCTTCTACCTCATAAGTTGCATTTCAAGTTAAAGATACATCACATCCTCCGAACAAGCAAAAGGTTGAGAAAGCTAGAGTCTCCTACCTCTGACAAAATACAAACAAAAAACTTGTTAACTACTTACTTAACACAGACTAGACTCTATACTCATTCTATGCGGCAACAGTCTTGGGCTTGACTCCAATTTTTCTCCAAGAAACACTGGGCATTATCTGTTTTGAGTCGATACGGTCCTTGTATTGGATAGCAAAATTGAGCAACGAGTCAAGAAGAGAGTCTGAAAGTAGGTGAGGTTTGAGCCCCAACTCCACGAGTTTTGTATGCTTCGCATTGTAATAATGCTCCTCCGCCTCCACCCTAGGGTTGGGTACTGAAATGGTTTGCACCTCAAGCCCGAGTTTTGCACCTGCCTTTGTAACAAGAGCAGCAAGTTCATTGACTGAGAACTGCTCTGTGAATTGGTTAAAGACACGGAATTCTCCCCTCTGTGCTGGATTGGCTATAGCAAGTTCGACACATTGAACTGTGTCTCTGATGTCAAGATATCCCCTGGTCTATCCAATTCAAAGAGAATGTGTAAGACAAAGCATTAAAAAGATTAGAGGGCTCAAACCTTAGGATGATTAATTTGAGGAAGCAAACTAGGAATGGTGCTAGCATACTTAAAATTAGAAGTTTAAGAGCATATTTTTGAATGAAAGAAGCAATGGGAACGAATCATGCATGGATATGTCGGCCCCTAAGGACAAGTAAGTACCTGCCCTCCTTTGCCATAGACAGTAAGTGGGTGACCAATCGCGGCCTGTACACAGAACCGGTTCAATGCGGTTCCAAATACGCCATCATAATCAAGTCTATTATAGAGCTCCTCATGCATTGCTGTCTCATCAGTTCTCACGCCATAGACCACTCCCTGGTTTAGATCTGTTGCTCTGATTCCCCAAGCCTTGCAGGTGAACGCAATATTGTGGGAGTCATGGACTTTGCTCAGATGGTAGAAAGAGCTTGCTTGCTTGGGATAAGGTAAGGTATCCGTCCGGCCATTGTGTGTAATTGTTATGTAACCCTCCTCAATGTCTATATTCGGAGTTCCATATTCTCCCATGGTACCAAGTTTCACCAGGTGACAATCCTCTCCAAACTCTTTTATGGCGAACAGAACATTAAGTGTACCTATCACATTATTATGCTGGGTAAAAACAGCTCTCGACCGATCAATCATGGAGTATGGTGCGGACCTCTGTTCTCCAAAGTGGACTACGGCATCAGGCTCAAATGATTTGAAAGCCTCCGACAAGAACTCAAAATCACATATATCACCAACATAGAGTTGGATGTCTTTACCGGTGAGAGATTTCCAACGTCGGATACGGTTGTGGATAGATGAGATAGGAGTGAGAGAGTCTAGACCTAGCTGGTGGTCAAAAAGGCGGCGGACGAGGCTGTCAACAATGGCAACCTCATAGTTCTTGTTAGACAGGTGCAGGGAAGTAGCCCAACCACAATAACCATCACCACCAATTACCATGACCTTTTTAGGAACAGAGGCTCCGTCGGATGCCTGGTCGGACCCAGATCCAGGCTGCACCCTAGCTTCTTGACCCACTGAAACAGCTGCTGCATAGATAGTACTGCATCTTTTGGATCTATTTGCCCACAGAGCAAGCTTTTTAAAGGGTGAGCTAGAAATGGGCAAACTAACAGATGCATGGGATGAAATTGAGCATTGGTTCAACGGTTTACTATATGATCTGCTGCCAGAGGAGATATTTGAAAAACAAGATACTGAAAGCAGATGCGCCATAGGAACTACTTGCCCCGCAAATTGTATCTCTACCTGGAAACAATAGAAAGAGTGCAAATTAGCATTCAAAGTCAAGGCCTTATAAATTTCTCTCTAAATATTATACAGAATTAAGAACATCTTTTGCCATGTATAGAGAAAATCTGAACAGAAAGAAGTGAGGATCCTGTACTTTGCAATTAAAGGAAGAACCTTTCCAAGAACTGCAAGAGAACATCTGGAAAAAGATAAATGAAGAAGGATAACAGTCCGCTACAAGACCATTAAACAGCCAACAGAATTCCAAGAAATTTGGTGCTCAGATCATAAAGTCCATCTCACATTATATCGCCATAGAAGACCGTTTCCAAGTTCCATAATCATTAACACACCAGGTGTTAATGCAGCCCTTATCTTCATTTGCCTCATATATACCCTCCTTAAGAACCATTACCATAAAAACAGTATATTGATGCTGCATTTAACAGGTTTTCCAAATTTACAAAATTCTTACATTCTAGGAGCTCAATCCACATAAGTAGCAATTCTACAAGAGTGGGGGAAAAGCAACAAGAGAAGCAACCATGCCGTTAATGGAAATGAAAACTGAAAATTTACACCAACAAATCCAAATATGTGCAGTTCAAGATAATGTTTAAATTCTAAAAATCTTGTCTACCTTATCCATAGTCAGACAGACCCCAAATTTCTTAAAGAAAATTAATGAACATCATCCATTCGATATCCAGCAAGTACTTACAGAACCTCAGCTCTTCTTTGTCAAGATTCCAAGAAACATAAACTCAGACAACTGAAGTATAGCCCAGAAAAATGAAAAAACGAAAACGAGCAGAAAATAGCTTACCTTTACGAAAAGAGTTTCTCCGGAGTTGCCCGTTTGTGGCGATTAATAAACTAAAAATCAAGCCTTTGCAAGAATATTCTGAAGGCTTCTATATGATTGAGCTTGAGGTTCTTGATTAGGTTCTTGTTCCAGAGAGCATAAAAAGAGACATTTAAACGGATATTCTTCATATCTCAAGAAATTTTGAGACGGAAATTGCAGTTTCACCCGCAAAAGTTTTCTAAAATCGCATTAAGGCACCTAAGTTTTCAGAAATTTTATTCTGGTAATTTGAAACTATTTAAATTAAAGATAATTACAATGTTCTTTCATGATATTTGATATAATCATATATAAATTATTTATAATTTTAAAAACTACGTCTAATGCTTGCTCTTCAAAAATTACATTCCATAAGGATATTTTAGTTAGAAAAAATTTATTTGACCTAGATCAACAAATTCAATTAAATTTTAACTAATGAATGAGAATACATATTTGTTAGATATAAACGAACAAAATAAAATTTATATAATATCTCTTAAATTAATGTAATATCTTTTTAGAGTGTATACCAATAAACTGACTCTTAATCACATATGCACACATTGCTGAAAATAATGTTTTTTTTTAATTTTTAACTTAAATATCATATGCAGATTATATGTATAAAATATTTTCTAAAAGAAACCCAATATTAAATAGATGATGTAATATACAAAATAAAATATGAAATTAATATAAAGAATTCAAATTTTGTAATTTTTTTTCCCAAGTGTCAGCAGCAGTAATGCGCTGCCCAATCACTAGCAACTGCAGCCTGCAGCATGATGCATTGCCTTCATTAATTTGCATTTCAAAGACACATTTCATCAGATCGGATACTCAAATCTCTGCCTCACTCTAAATGGTGGATTAAGAGACGAATGAGAAGGATAAGCAAAAGGGAATTCTCTCAGATCGTGATTTTTCTTCTGTTTTTGTGATTTTTCCTTGGTAAATCTTGAAAATCTCGGGAATGGCTAAGCTTAAGAGGTTCGTTACATCGGATGAGCTGAAAGCCCACAACAAGAAAGGGGATCTTTGGATCTCAATTCAGGGAAAAGTGTATGATGTTTCGGAATGGGCAAATCATCATCCAGGTGGTGAGTTGCCACTCATGAATCTTGGAGGGCAAGATGCAACTGATGCGTTTGTTGCTTATCACCCTGGTGTCACCTGGCAGTTTCTTGACAAATTCTTCAGTGGGTTTTACTTGAAAGATTATTCTGTATCTGAAGTATCTAAAGATTACAGGAAACTTGTGTATGAGTTCTCAAAGATGGGCCTGTTTGAGAAGAAAGGACATGGGGTTTTCATTACCATGTGTGTCATTGCAATACTGTTTGCTGTGACTGTTTATGGTGTTCTTTGCTGTGAGGGGATGTGGTTGCATTTGCTTTGTGGTGGTTTAATGGGGTGTCTTTGGATTCAGAGTGGTTGGATGGGGCATGATTCTGGGCATTATCAGGTTATGATGACCCCAAAACTTAACAGATTTGCTCAGTTTCTTTCAGGGAATTGTCTTGCTGGAGTCAGCATTGGGTGGTGGAAGAGGAACCACAACGCTCACCACATTGCTTGCAATAGCCTTGACTATGATCCTGATCTTCAGCACATGCCGTTTTTTGCGGTGTCTTCCAAGCTTTTCAGCTCAATAACTTCTTGTTTCTATGATAGGAAAATGGATTTTGATTCTGCTGCTAGGTTCTTGGTTAGCAATCAGCATTGCACATTTTACCCTGTCATGTGCTTTGCTAGGATTAACTTGTTTACACAATCATTCCTTCTGTTGTTATCTAAGAAAAGAGTGCCACATAAAGGCCTGGAGCTTCTCTGTTTGCTGGTGTTTTGGATTTGGTTCCCTCTGCTCGTCTCTCGTTTGCCCAATTGGGGTGAAAGAGTGATGTTTGTTGTTGCTAGCTTTGTTGTGACCGGCATTCAGCATGTTCAGTTCTGTTTGAACCACTTCTCAACTAGCGTTTACACCGGACCACCAAAGGGGAATGACTGGTTTGAGAGGCAAACGAGTGGATCTCTCGACATTGAGTGCTATTCTTGGATGGATTGGTTTCATGGTGGGCTGCAATTTCAGACTGAGCATCATTTGTTTCCAAGATTGCCTCGTTGCCAGCTGCGTACAATCTCCCCCTTTGTGAAAGAGCTCTGCAAGAAGCACAATTTACCTTACAACATTGCCTCATTCTGGGAGGCCAATGCTATGACAATCAAAACACTAAAAGTTGCTGCATTGCAGGCCAGGGATTTCACTAAACCTGTTCCAAGAAATTTACTATGGGAAGCAGTAAACACTCATGGTTGAATCCAGTGAACAAAGTTGATGTCTTCGTTACTGCTCCTCGGCCAATCCGTAGGTACAATGATTGGTAAATGTCTACCCATTTTCTCTTGGAATGTCTCAGAATTGTGCTATCCCCGGGCGAAGATAAACCATATGTTTCTCTAGTATGAATAACTCTAACATTTGTTATTGAGTTCCTTGTATTGCGAGGCATAAGTTCACTTCCGTTCCTACTTGTCCTGGTTTGGCAGTGTTGTTGTTTCAGCAGGTGTAATGATTTCACAAACATGTAGATACAATCTATCCTCGTGTGATACGCGATAAGTCCGACGGTTTGCTGTTCAGACAGTGTTTGACTAAATTTATTTAAAAAAATTTATAGGTTGTTACAAATGTTTAAAAGAATATATAAGGTCAGCTAGACACCCTCTTAGTGCGGGAGACTTAACACTTTTTATCAACTTTACCACTAATTCAGATGCCTCAATTTTGGTTTTCTAATGTCAATTTTGCTACGATATTGGTTTTTCCATCAAGTGTTTGTTAAAATGAATGACGGGAACACGGGCATGTTAGAGAAAGTGGCCTGTTTTCGTGTTGCAATATTTCTTTTCTTGATCTTCATTGTCGGACTAACTGTAAATTATGAAATTAGATACAATGATCCAAATAACTTATTTATAAGATGTTTTTAGAACATTTATAACCTCACCCAAACATCCTCGTCTTGCCCACCAACACATAAATATGTTGTTGTAACAAATTCTAGTAAGAAAACTTTAGTTACTGTTTATTTAGTTATGTGTAGGGTTAGCATTTCTTTTTTCTATTATCATTAAAAAATAGATTAAAGAAATAGTTGTTCAAATGTTGATGGGTAAATGAACAGGACAAGTACTTGTTCAATTGGGCCAGCCCAACCAACAGTGACGGCCCAGAATGCAGCTCAGTAGATGGGATTGCCCAACATTAAATCAACTTACATGATGAAGCCCGGTTGATTATAATTGATTTTTTACTAATTATGAATATTTTCTTTTACACGCTTTCGTATGTTGATGGGTGCAAATTTTGATTAGAATTGTGTGTCATTTCATTTTACTTTATCTTTACAAAGGGAATAAAAATATACTTTTAGTTGAATGTTGGGCAATACTTAATCGGCTAAAATTCAACACATTTTGTTCTTATCCATTTTTTCATTTATAATTTAATAATGTAGGTCACGTGTCTAGCACGTTGCTGTTAAGTATTTTTGGTTGAAAGAAAAATTTACCCTTTTTTGAATAACAGCATATGAGTACTTCATTTGGCCTACTTGATTCATTTAATAAGACATGACTCTTTGTGTTGCTTCTACTTGATTTTAACTTATAGAAATATGGGAAGAATATGATTCAATTTTTATGAGAGAAGAGAAGAGATAAATTGCTATATTTTTTGTCCTAATTTCCTTCAAGATTTATTTATTTTTTCTTGAAATGTAGTTTTATTTTTTTTTCCCAAAAATGGTAAGAAACTTATTTTCTTTCCAGTTAAAAATACTTAACTATCACATACTAAGCATGTGTGTGTAGCCGTTAAATTATAGACAAAAAAGTGGATGAAGACTACAAAAGCGCTATATTTTTTGTAGGTTATGAAACTAAAAGTATTAATCCCATAATAAATTGGATCAAAAATAAAACTGGCCTAACTTATAAGATCAAAAATATTATTTTTTTCACATTATAAATTCTAATCCTACTTTTATATGCCACAAGCAAACGACTTCCTCTCTAGTACTGATCTTTGATCTCAAGTAAAATAACTTTCTTTCGTTCAAAAAGAAAATTTGATGAACTATACATTTATTAACAAAATTCAAGATAATTCATCTCATTTAATAACACATTCATTTCAAATGAAGAGAAAAACATATTCATTGCACCACTAGTACATTCTGAAAACAAATATGCAAATCTGGTCCCTGTACTTGTCACTTATGCTAAAAGAGACCCCCAAACTTTGCCTTCTTTTTCCACAAAGGTCTACGCCGTACAGCTATTGCTATACTGGCAATCACCCCGAAACTTTGTCTAATTGCAAAAACAGTCACTTAGGAACTAAAACGTCCATTTCAAGATCTTGGTTCTGAGGTCAACCTCACACTTTGCATTAGAAGTGTTGGCTAGTGCCGGAATTACCCTTTTGCCCTTGGGCACCACCCCGTGAATTCCATCACACTTCACTCTGATCCCGATCTTCTTCATCTTCATCTTCTCCATATTTACTCTCACAGTCGTATCCATCACAATGCTAATGGGCAACCCGTTTTTCCTCTTTAGATCCGAATTCAGTGACTTGACGGAGTCAGCATCCAGGAGCTGGGAGTTCAGCGCCATTGCAGTGTGAATGACGGAGATGGAGTCCGGTGAGCTGGTGAAGTTTGTAAACGAACCGTTTGATAAGTTGACGGAGTTTGATAGTACGGTGATGGAAATGGGGTCGTAGAAAAATGTGATCTTCTTGTTGGGGTTCTTGGCTGAGAGAGTGAGGTTGATTTTGGTGGTGAGGTGGGTGGTGTCGTCGGAGGGGGTGGTGGTGAGGTCGAAAGACGAGATTTTTACGGAGGTAACGGAGAATGTGGGGCGGCGGGGTTGGTAGAGCAAGTAGAAGGCAGCGGAGGCTATGGCGGCGAGGAGAAGGATCGCAATGAGGAGGAGGATGGACCAGAAGCATGTGAAGCAGAAGCAGCGGCGGCAGCTGAAGTCTCGGTGGCGATATGTGGGGGTGGAGCGGGTGGGGTTGTAGAGGTGGGTTTTGGTTGAGGGCGGTTTGGCAACTGCGACGGGGGTGGCATTTTGCTTGGTTAATGTTGGGTGAACTTTGTCGGTCATTTTCAAGAATGTGAAGGAAAAGAAACAGAAAACTAAGGATCAAAGTGGGTAAAGGAGAAGATGAAGAAAGTGTATGTGCTGTGTTTTTTTGTTTTTCTTTTGTTGTGTTTGTAATAATAAGAGAAATGGAACTGAAAACAACTCCCAGACCCAGACCCAGAATGTGTATCTTTTGCCTGAGCCTCAGAATGTAGTAACAAGTAATGTGAATCAGATCTCTCTGATTCTGAGGTGCAGATATTGGATCTTTTATATATTTCTAAATTTTTATTTTATACACATTATATTTAATTATTTTTTTTAAAAATAAAATATATATTGTTAATTTTATACACATACAATATACTTTAAAAATAGAAAATTGGATCTTCCTACAAAGTGGAGCCTTCTTGTTTGGCAAATGGCCACCAAGAATCCATGGATATCATAATCTTTCATTTTTAAATTTCTTTCTACTTACTTCTTATAACATTTAAGATTTAAATAAAATAAAATAGATGACATAATTTTATGTATGTAATTAAATAAAATATAAAGTTTTGAAATAAAATTATTAAATATTCCTCATTAATTTGTTTCAAACTTGAGAAGAAAGAGGCACCGACAACTGGTGACGAGGTGTTAAGACTTCTCACCGACACAGACAAATACCTCGTACTTCGTGCCCTCTCCATCACCTGTTACAACTGGATTCGTGACTCAATTTTTATTGTACGGTTTTGTATATAATATATTATTTATAATTATCAGAATTAAATCCTACCATAGATTTTTTCAACCGAAAAAAAAAAAATAGTGAATGTAAAAATTATCAAAAATTTGGATCATATTGCGTAAGTGGTACGATATATTGTATTGATTGATGTGATTTAAATTATTTTTAAATTTGATTAGTATGATATAAATATTTGTTAGTAATGCTGATAATTTTAAGTGTATTTAAATTTATAATAATAAATTATTTCAACTTCGTACGTGGAACTGTGGATTCAATAAGATTTGAAATATAATTGGGAAATTTATTTTCAATGGTATAAGAACTTAAAACTTAGGGTACCATAAGTCATTAACAATAACTGATAAAAATATGAAATTTAAATGAAAACTACCCAAAAATATGAAGATAAATTGAAATTTGGTGAAAAGTGTAAAAGTTTAAGTATATATCCAGACAACAGTAAAAAAAAATAGAATTTCACAATGAACTATAATCCGTTGCAAAGTGTTAGATTCTCCTAAAAAAAATGGTCAAAATGCATAAATTATAATGTCTCACATTAGTTACAGATAATGAGATTGAGTGGCTTATAAGTCCCAAGGTCTTATCTTCCTAGCAATGCGCCTTTCCAGGACAAAATCGTGAGGCTTATATAAAGCCAGAGCAGACAATATCTCGCGCAATAGGGTGCCGATTGAGTCTCAAACCACATCAAATAGATCATTACATAACTTCTTATAAATCAAAAGTTTTCACCTTCAGATCATGCTTCAACCAAATTCGATCTACAATGCTTTTAAAATGCATCCACCTATTATTTTAAGTCAAAATTTATTTGGCTAATCATGATGTGAAATTCTCGAATTTATTTAAAACTATATATTATGAAATTAAGATGAATTTCAAAAATCTTTATTATAGATTTATTGAAATAATTTTCTCAAATCCTTACCTCAAGTTCAAAGCTTTACTCTCAAACGTGTCATAGCATATTAGAATTTTCATCTTTGTGAATTTTGTCGTGTCAGCCCATTTCACAGTTTTGAGTTGGCCCACTCCTCGAGTCCAAACTCAGTAAAGCGCCCAACAGCCCAGTTAATTTGGGCTTATCAGGCCCAATAAGGCCTGTAATTTTCAAATTTATTCAATTAGGGATATAATTGTAATATTCAGAAAGTATCATTGCGGTGTCACTAATTCTTTTTTATAATTATTTAAGTACTTTTTTTTTTTATATTAGTACTAGTCGTTATAACACGTCAAGCCCATGTACATAGAATGAATAACTATTTATGCTTCAATAAGATATATAAACCAACATATCATATTTAAAAATAATAATAATAAAACTAATTTAGGGATATTATCAACACGAAAAAAAATTGATGAGAGTTATATTTTCATATTTGTATTAATAAATCATATAAATGAGAAGAAGAATTTGAATATGGATGGTTAAAAATAAGGATAAATTACAAGTACCTCTCCTGATGTTTAGCATATTTACGAATACTCCCTCATTGTTTGAAAAATTATAAATGCCCCCTTCAAATGAAAAATAATTATGTAACCCCTAGATGGTGAAGTAAATATTACTATTTTACTCTTATTGAATTTTAGAAAAAAAATTGAGGATGGTAAAATAAATAATCTATAGGGAATATTAGCTCATAAAAATATTTTAAAAAATTATAATTTATAATTTAAAAGAGCATTTTGAACAGTTCACTATGAAAAAATTGGATGAACACCTGATGGAATGGGCTCGTTATTAGATGGACGTTAAAATCAATGGGGTATTTATAATTTTTCAAACAAAAAAGAGATATTTGTAATTATGTCAAATTTCAGAAGATTTAGTTGTAATTTACCTTAAAAATAAAGAAAGAACATTTTTATAATTTAAAAAAAAATGTATTGCAGTGTAAGTAACCCTTATTTATGAAAGAATTTGGGATTTTTTTTTATATAATATAAATAAATATTTAAAAAATAATAATTACTACGATAACCGACAGTATAATAATGAAGTAAGTACAAAATCGTTTTTCTTTGGATTTTTGGAAGCTTCCAGTTCCCGTATTAACATATAATAATGATAATGATGATGCAATCCACAATATATTAATGTCGCAGTGCTTTCTCGTTATACTATTTATTATTAAATAAATACACGCGATTTATATGTCTAAATATTTAATTAATTACAAAATTTCTTAATAATTTTAATTTTTAATCAAACTAATTATATTTAAAAGAAAAAAAAAGGGGCAAAGTGGACATTTCTAGACCTCAATATAAGGCTTACATCGTTTCATCAAATATCAAAGGATGTATTTATTTTTAATTATGTTAAATTTCATAAAAATTTATCGTAATATACTATCTATACTAATATAAAAAAGAAATGTCATTTTGACTCACAAACGGCTGTTAGTGACACTGCCGCACCAATTTTCTATAATTTCAAAAATGCTCACAAATTGATAAGATAATTAGCATAATTAGCTTTTCAAGTTTTAATAAGTTATTTTTCTTTTCATTCTTTTTTTATTATTTTAATATGGTGTGTTGATTTATATATTCTACTTTTATTTATAATATATATATATCAAAAAGTGTGAAAAATAATTTATTATATGCACACAAAAATTGCGTGCTACAATAGCTAGTAATTTAAAATATAAAATCCTTTATAATATATAATTATCTAAATAAATTTAAAAAATATCATTAAGAACTTAAAATTCATAATTTGAAATCCATTAATCTAACCATAATCTAAAATAATTTAAAAACACAAGTTTTTAATAGAAATTTGTGCATCAGTATAAATTATTTAAATATATATTTAATTATTTGTTTAGACTATATTGGGCCAATCAAATAGACAACTAATTGTACATGAGATTTTCTTTTTTATTATATATATATATAAAAGTAATAAATGAGGTTGAAGTTGAATGCAGCCCAAAAAAATATCTTGTGTTAGGTGACACCAACAACTATATAATATTATTATTATTATATCACAAATATTTATTAAATCAAATGAAACTTCAAAATCAGATCTACCAACTCATCCTCCACACAAACAATTAATGCACCCTTCCTTAGCTAACATATTGGATAAATTATTGTTACCTCCCTTAATTTTAGTATAATTATAAATACTTTTTTATTATTCAAAAAAATATAAATATTTTTTTTAACTTGAAAATAATTATATAGTCCTTAGATAGCGAGTTAAAATTTACTATTTCATTGAACTTTTTTTTTAAAAAAAAATTAGCCACTGTGGTACGTTGTTCCTGCGTGCTTATAAATAAAAGTATAATATATAAACAAATACACTATATAAAAAGAGAAAAGAAAAGAAAAGAAAATAATTTATCAGTTGAAGGGTTTTTTTGGCTTCACAAAATATTAGTGTGGACGATGTCATTAATCGCCGTTTGTAAGTGTTGATGACATTTTTTTTTTATATTAGTATAGATATAAAAAAATAAATAAATAAAAGAAGGAAGAAAAGAAAATATGAGGGTGGGTAACATAATTCAAAAGGATTTTGAAGTAATTTATCACAAAAAATGAATAAAAATATAATAGAATGAGCTTGTTGTTATATAGACGTTGAAATCAGGGGTGTATTTGTAATTTTTTGAATAATGAGAAGGTATTTATAGTTGTTTCAAACCTTTACTCCCAGCATATATACACAATTTCTATTTTCAGTTTCAATGAAAAAATATGCTTTTAAGTTTGTATATATTTTTGTTTGAGAATGATATATGTTGGACGTGGTGTCAAACCAATATATTTTCAATGAAAATACATATTGATGTGCATAAAATTAAGCAGGTCCCTTCTTAGAATTGGCATTTACTTGGGCCTAAATTTTAAGCATAGTCTATATCAATTGAACCTGTACATTTTCTGAACGCATCACATATAAACAAACATATTCACTACAATTACTGTTTTAAAAAATTAAAAATAAAAACATAAACAGACGGGCTAATACAGGGTGTTTGGCATAGACCCTTTCCCATATTGTAATTTCAATAAGGAATACTTACTACTTCACACATATATCTAATAAATTTGAGTGAATAGCAATTTACCTCATATGATATTGTCAAAATGAACAAAATAATTCCTCTATAAAAATAAAAAAAAATCAGCAATTCACCTTATACGTTTTTTAAAATGAACATTTTAAAAAATATAAAGATGAATTCTTGTATTTTAGAAAATATATGAAAGTAAATTGTTGTTTATTTCTTATAAAAGAAGACTAAGTTACTCATTTATAAATTATAGGGATGACTTGTATTTTTCTCTATATAATTCTATACCTAACTAATCTAAACTCTAAACAAGTCATTTGAAACGGAAATCAGGGAACAAAATTGTCCAAGCGTAATAAGATGCTAAATTTGAAAATTTTAATGTTTTTTTTCCTTTTTTTCATTAACCATTAAATCGAACATTATAAGTGTCCAAATATTATTTTTCATACATTTGATTTGATTGAGATAAGAGCATTGAGGTAAGAGCCGACATAAAACCCAAGAAATGGGATTACAACTAAAGTTGGCCCCACCAACAACTCAATTGATTTTCCACTAAAAAATGACTTGGACCAAATCCAACACCAATTTCATCACTTGACCACTACAAAATGACTAGTCATATGTGTCAGTAGCAAAATTATTTGATCAAATTTAATGTTTAAATAGTAGATAATGGAATTACTTACATGTTATAAGTTTAAACTTAAAAATTAATAATTAAAATCCAACGATATCAACGAGATCTAGAGCAGTTATCGAAATTTAAAGTCATGGGTTTGAATCCCATTATATACGTATGATGATGTTCTACTGTATAGTACGGATTGTCTACTGTAATAATAGATTTTGTTTTGTATTTCACTTATTTGATATTGTTGCTTAAGGTATGGTCGTTATAATTGTTTTTGTTAGTATTGATATCTGACATGAATGATTGTAATCGAGTTGTTTCAATTAATAATAGTTTATTGCTTCAATTAAGATCGAACGTTGTCACTCTCACAATACAGATTCGGGTCCTCAATAAGATGTTTGGTGGGGTTCAATATACGTCATGAGTTATGTGTTGATTCTCATAAGGCCAAGTTTGGTGACAATAAATCAACTATAAGAATCTTAATCAACGTACATGGTGCGTGTATAATGATTCATGACGGGTTTGTTCGATGTCACCCCAATTTTCTTTTTCATTTTGTTATATATATATATATAGAGAAAAGACTTTAATTGGGTGGCATGAGTTTGAACAGCCAAAGTACCAGTCCCACATGGAATGCCAACCCATGCATCATCAATGAGAAAATAAATGCATTGTCCACAATTTGGTATTTCTTTTAGTAGAACAAATGAAATATGTACAGAATTACTTTATTTGAATTTCCAATTAATTAAATATAAATACTTTAAATCATTCATGATATTACCATAAAAACAGAGAGTATTATAGAAATAATATATTATAAAAATAAAGATCGCAATCACAAATTAATATCTCGACCTATCTGAAATTAAGTAGTACAGATCTATCAACATGAGATAAATTCATGACCAAATATAACTTAGTTGTACCGAGACACCATTAGATTTAGTAGGGTCCATTTTGTTTGTGTTTTTTTTCTAACAAAGTGAAAAAAAAAAAAAAAAAACTCCAAATTCCTATTTTATTTACCAAAATGCCCCTTATGAAATGAAAAGCCCAATTTTTTTTATTGAATATTTTTGTATTACATTAACATATAAACATTGATAATGTATATAAAATTTTAAAAAATATTTACACATCTAGCATTTATATATTGAATTCAATAACACGATTTTGCGCCATGGATGAGTGTCCCAAACAATCAAAGTAACGACTATTGACTTACCTCCACAAAATTAGTCCAACCATGTCATTACAATTTACAATCAATAGGACACAATTAAAATGACAAAATGGCCCATGCAAAACAATTCCATGCCCAAAAAGGTACAACCAAACAGCACATGGGCAGACACCATCAGATAACACGTTCCTATCAGACCTACCATTCCCACCATCCATGCCAAGGCCAAGCCAATAACCCAAAAGCTTTATAATTGCAAAATGACCCCTCATGATCCAACTATTTCCTTTTCTTAGCCATCATTTAACCCCAGAACTAAACCAAAATTACAAAAAAGCCCCTGAAAAACGTAAAATCACCTTATCGGTCCCCAATCCCCCTCCCTATCATGTCCTTGTACCTGAGAATGGAATCCAACCTCTGAAGCTTTAGCTGCTGCTTAAACTTGTTGATGAAATCATCAGCTTTTGCGTCCACCTCTTCATCACCCTCTGTCATTTTAGCATTACTCCTCTCCCTCATAGTCGCCGGCCGTCGCGCCTCCACGATATTCTCCTCTTCAAAGTGTCCAAACGCCGACTTCAAACTCGCAGATTTCCTCATCCTGGCCGGAAGTCTGGTCGGTATCTCCCCCGAGGCGGGTTCAGTGTCTGACTTAGTCCTGCTAAAGTGACCGCCTTTCAGCTGGCTGTAAATCTCATCCATGCTCTGCAGCTCATCATCTTCTTCTTCAACTTTCTCTTCATGGGCCTGCTGAAAATCATCCAAGTTTGAATCTTTTTGGTCGAAAACGAACTGGGTCTGCGTTTCCTGGGGACTTTCGTCAAGGGTCCCTTCGTAAACGTAAGGGTCTTGAGACTGATGAGGCGTATGATGAAGATTTTCTTGATGTACTGCTTGGAAAAAGTAGTGCGACTGTGGTTCAAGATTCTGAGTAGTGTGCTCAAGATTGAAAAGCGTGGAGGAATCTTGGCTTGGTTTGTGGTGAACTGACAGGTTTTGAGGCTCCTGATGAGATCTGTAGTGAGCGTAGAAATTGATGGATTTCAGACGCTGAAGAACTGATGTTGATCTAGCAATCTTGGCTTCATCTTGATGATGATGGGGTTCGTTCTGAAGCTGGTCATGGTGGTGTTTTTGGCTGGTGAGTTTTGAGGTAAAGGCAATGGTGCCTATCATGAGATTGAGGAGTACAAACAGCACAGTGGGAGTGAACCAGCTGATCATAGATGCCCATATTGAAGAAGGTATTTCAGACACAGATTCTTCAAACATTGTGGTTAGAGTTCCTTTCTTTCCTCGGAGGTAAAAAAGAAACTGTTTCTTGGGCTGTTTTTATAGGTAGAGAGAGTTCTTGATACTGTGATATGCAGAGAGAGAGAAATGGGAGGAAAAGGGTTGCAGATGGTGGATGGAGTTTTCTGATTTTTATTACATTTGACTCCAAGAAAATAAAAAAGAAAAAAGGTGTTTAATTTAGGGCTGTCACTAAAATTATTTTTTTTGACTGAGAGGAAGCAATAAAGACTGCACATGGAGGTAAAGTGATGATGCCTTTTCAGATTCTGGACAATTGGAGATAAATAAATATTATAATGTAATAATTTTCACTATGGAATACAATGTTTGGAGGGTTCTAACTTTTTATCATACTTAAAGAACTAATTTTTCAAGTTTTAAAAAAAAATATTTAGTTCAAATAGTTTCATACAATGCTAACTCAAGCTTTTCTGGTTTGATGATTTCTTGGCATTTTTTAAATCAATGGGGATAAGTGTTAAGAGTGAGAATGGGAGATTTTGGTAAGAAATGGACAAAAGAGAAGTTGGAGAGAGAGAGAGAGAGAGAGTGGATGTAAGGTTGATGTTGGATTGTAGTCAAGGGGATGGTGATGCAGACAGCACAGCAAGACAACGGTGGAGGATTTAAACGACGACGTCCAAGGGGCCATGTGGACAGATTTTCTGGAATCTGGACTGCCGCCGACTGCCTCTGTGAATTTGCAGTAAGTGTAGAAGAAAAGGCTGTGTTTTTGCTGACACTGTTTTTCTCCTCTACTTAATAATAATAATGATTGTGGGGTGCAGTTATTACCAATTGGGCAGTCACTTTTTATACTCATCCTGCCTTTGCTGTTTGGCAAACATTGTTTGATGCTCCATCCAATCCAACAACATATGGAAAACATTGCTTAAAATAGATGCACACAACAACATTGTTCACAACACATACTTAACCTTTTTTTTTTTTTGTTTTAATGTTGTACTTTAGTTTGGCTGAATTCAGATGCAGTGTAAAGACAAGACAATAGTTGGAAGAATCAGAGCAGTTGTTATTTCTCTTTGAATTTTTCAAATTATCTTGTATAATTCCTTCAATGCATGTACTAAATAATGTCGGTTTATTTTAAGTTATTAAATTGCTTAGAAGTTTAAGATAAAATATCACCATACTCGTATTATTCAATGAGTATTGTCTTTCGAATCAATGGAGCTCATTACGTCGGAGAAGTATCCATAGTATGATATACAGTTTGGGATTTTTCTAACCGGAAAAATGCAAGCAGTCCCCTATGATATTGCAAATGAGCAAATTATATTCCTATAAAATATTTAAGGAGGTAAATAGTTTCATTTTAAAAAGCACATAGAGGTAACTTGCTATTTCTTTTATCATAAATGATAATTTGCTCATTTAAATGATCAAATTCAATTTGATTTGCTCCCCCACCCCCCAAAAAAACACTTATTTTTTAATCAAGAAAATAGAAATAAGTTTTATAGATATCATGAATAATTTGATATAATTTTTAAATTTTAAGTAAAAACTATATGATCATTATGTTGGAAAAATTTCAATAAATTGCAACGCAATTTTGAAAATCAATCAGATTAGATAATAATAATTTTGGAAATCAATTCACAAAATAAATATGTTGGAACAAATAGAAAGTAAGTTAGATATACTGTCTTAATATAAATTTAAGTTGAAAACTTCTAAAGAAGCTATATTATAACAAATTTCGGTTCAAAGTAAATTACCAACCGAATTGCAGAATTTCTTCTGTCTGCCTTGAAAAAATCATACGCCCCATATTAACATATATCTTGATAGTATATAATTTCTTTCGGGATAAGACGTTTCGATTCTTTTAGTACTGCATTGTACCAAAGAACACCTCAAAGAGAGAGGAAATTTAAGGTGATTTCAAATGTTGTATCTGAATTTGTTGGTGGTATTTTGGTGTGTTTGAAGTGAAACACTACCAGCCAATTTATAGGGTTTTGGCAACCAGCAACAATTGAAAACCTATTTAACATCTGGAATTAAACCAGTTGGAACTGCCAATTAAATAAACGATTTCAGGTTTGAAACAATTTTGACTGAAATAAGTTTTAAAAATTAGTTTATATTTTATCCAGATAATTCAAATATTTTTGTTGCAAAAAAGATATACTAAAACATTCACCCTAACGCCCACACCCGGGCCGGGACATGTAACAACAGAGTACATGTGAGACAATCTTATGTTTACTCTTGTCTTCTTAACAATTCAAACATCGATTGAACCTTAAATTCAATATAAAAAATTTATTTAACTAATCATTGTTATAAATTAGGAACATAACATTCCAATTACAACACATTAAAATGGAATATCGCCCATCAACTATTATACGCCATGCGTATAGTAAATATTTTGTCTTAGAAGTAAGAATTATGGATATTTTGTAAATTCAGAATATATTGGAAAGAATTGAGGGATACATGTAAATTGTGGATAATAAATATTAGAATGGGTGATCAAAAGTTAATTGGATAGGTTGTTTGCCATTCCTCAATCTTTATTAAATAATATACGGAAGAATTCATCAAGTTGGTAGTATATTTTGTTGTGCTTCACACTAATGTTGAAAGGTGTTTCAATATCACAACGAAATGCCCACAGACTGAAAGGTTAAACCCATAGAGTGAGGTTGCGCATAGGTTTGGCAGCTATGAAACCTACTCTTGATGGTCGGTCTAAATTGTTTCAAGTCAAGGACCTCGAGATAAGGCATCGAGGGTCTTATAGAAACTTGCACTAAGTACTACAGTAGTGTTTTATCGGCAGGATTCGTAGGTCGTTTGTGTAATTTTAGTGGGTTAGTTGGTAAGATAGTCGACTGACTGAACTGACTCGCTGGAAGCATAATTTGGAAATCTCTTAAAATTTGGTTGGTATGACTGGAATTCCCAATTCAGATAGCATGAGATTAGTTTTCAAACTTGAGAAATCATGACAGTCATGTGCATTCAAAGACTGTGTGTCTTGGATATGGCAAGTGGTGACTGTGTCGTGAGACAAAGTCATCATAAGTCTTATCTAATAAAGTCGGCATATGTAGCGAGGACAATAGATTCCAAGAAATGATCTATCCTCTGTCAGCAAGGGCCAGATGATCAAACATTCACGAGAATTCTTCGGGATCCGCAACTCAATAAAAAAGAAAGTGCTTAGAGTAGTAAAGAAATGTTTGATGGCCTTTTCGAAAAAAAGCTTCAAACATCAATGCGAAATTCTATAATAGCCAGTCATCAGGTGATAGTGAGTTCTCCTATGCGCTCTGAGATGATTTAAATTCTAAAAGTATTTGGCTAAAGTGATTGATCGATCAAGAATAGATTTTCTAGATCGAATCAGTAGAGTAAACGCATATCGAGTATTAAACATAGTTGTCTAGTCAATAATGGGAATCAACGCACTATTTTATGGACTTGAAGCCTAAATGTTCACACCACTATTCACCTAGTCTCTAGTGTCATAAACTGTTGTTAGACGTCCACATATGGTAATGGGCTATTTTCGGTTATGGGATAATAAAAAATAATTAATTAAATTAGTTTTAATTAATTGTATTTATCACACACATCCAAATCTAGCCAACGATGAACCTAAAGAGTCCTACAGTACCACTATAATGGAATAAAATTAATTAGAAATTAATTCTAGAAGAGTTTGATTAATTTAATTGTATTAAATTAATTCTTAGAGAGAATAAATGATTGGATCGTTTATTTAGAGCAATCTATAGGATGGATGACTTGAAGTTTAATTAATTGAATTAATTAAAATTTTGAGTTAGCAATTAAAATTAATTGAATTAATTTTATTGGGTCTTGTCCAATTTATAAATTGAAAGAGAGAGCATGGGTTTAGAGCTTTTAATTAGATTAAAAGGTGAGGAATTTAATGTTGGATTCGTAATTAAATTAGTTCTAATTAAAGTACATTAGACGTAAGGATTGACTTAATTTTAATTAATTGGGCGCGATCCATTAAATACAAGCCCAAGGCCTTGGTTAGACCTTAGCTAGGTCAAGGAGGATGTTTTGGAGAGTGTTGGCTGATTCCCTTGAGTGAAAATTCGTGCATGGGATGCTAGGGTTAAGTTTTATGATATTTTGGAGCCTAACTAGGTTATGACTCTTTGTATATGTACGACTAGGTCATACATATACCTACATTAAGCCCTAGACACACGCACAACACATACTAATTTCTTCACCTCCCGAATCCGTCTCTCTCTCTTTTTCTCTAACTCTCTCCATCTCCAAGTTTTGTCTTTTGATCTTAGAGATTAAAAGAAAACGATAAGTAAATCAAAATACGTGAATTGATAGCGGTTGTTTTGCTCCCCACTCTTCCATGGTCGTTCTTGCTAGTACAAAAAGATCACGTTCTATTAGTGGGAGGTTGGACGACTTTAGAGGATCTCATCATCCAGATCTCATCCGTGAATGGATTCGGAGACAGTAAATCAATGCTTGTAGCGTGCGAGAAAACGACAGGGTAAAACTTTTCTTTAAGTTTTTCGTACCTCTTTACTTGTTTTCTCGCGATTCTATGGCCTCTTTGTTTTGTTGTATACTGAACACCCGGAAAAGATCAAGGGTACACCCCTTGATCGGGGTTTATTATTTGTTTACATCGCTATTTTTTTAAAATTTTTTGCGCTTCCGTCGCGCTTCATGGACCGATCCACTCTCTTCAATGAAGTCAATGCAAGAGTTTGACTAATTATCTTTTGGACAATGATTGTCCTTCTCTAATCTTAACAAAAGTGATAATTTATCTCCAAAAATACAACGACTTATAACTTTAAAATAGCAGCGCACAAAATTTAAGAAACTAATAACCAATACTATTAAACTCTCTTAATAAAAGAAAAAATGCTTTTATTGCTAACACTTTAAAATACTATACAAATACTTTCAAGTTGAATGAATTAAATAAACTGAGAGGTCCTATTTATAGAGTTTGGAAATGTATCAACGGATGGACATGCCTTTGAAATGTTATGAATTTTCATCAAAATGAACGCATCATTTCACTCAAATGACATACTATTTCATCCAAATGGAAGATTCGTATAGATACATCATCTCAACCAAAAGATATACCTATTATATTGATTAGACACGATAAATGATAATTGTGCCTCATCAACTATCATTCATGTATTATTCTTCACACATTATAACCAATCACTTAATATAATTTAGATTGATCGAAATAAATTTATTAAATAT
Source organism: Sesamum indicum (assembly GCF_026168435.1). Taxonomy (NCBI): domain Eukaryota; kingdom Viridiplantae; phylum Streptophyta; class Magnoliopsida; order Lamiales; family Pedaliaceae; genus Sesamum; species Sesamum indicum. The sequence goes on along the minus strand of NC_142657.1, from coordinate 1,964,575 downwards.
TTTTTTTAATTTAGCATTTACCATTTTTAAATAGAATATGCACGACAACGAAAATATTTTATTTGGTAATATGCATTTTTTAACTTATAGAGACTTTACAAGGGCTCTAAGATGGAGAACGGCCGAAAAGTGATTATTGGTAGTCTTCTGGGCCTAAGAAGAGGTTCATAGCCCATTGCCTATACTGACTGGTCTTGGGCATAGGGCCCGTACAGGATCCAGCCCGGTCTAAATGTGAAGAGGCTTTTTACTGGGCTGGATCCATTAACCTTCTACCAATAATACAAGGGGCTTACACTTAATCTGTGGCCCAGGCTGCGCCATAGCTCCACCCGATCAAATTGAATTTACGCTCTGCGTTAATTAGAATGAAGTAATTTACCCTCTAATTGCTACATATATTAAAAAAAAAAGGCTAAATTGCTGCATTTAAAAAAAGACTGGAATATAAATTGCTAATTTTTCAACAAGAGGATAATTTGCTCATTTGCAATATTACAAAAGATTCGCTTTTCAATGGTTCTTAACTTATGCCAGTATCGTGGACTAAGATGTTCATTTTCATAACCCAATAAACTCCTGGATCAAATCCTGGTAATCTGTACGGGTATCGCCAAGCTCATCATCAATTTGGAAAATTTGCCGTTTTGTATAGCGCTGCGCAATTTTTCGGAAAAATACTCGCGAGCATTGATCTCCTCCTTTCATCCATTGCATCTTGGCACACTGCTGAATCATAACATGCTCAAGCTGCACTGCTCTTACATATATCAATTTGCAACAATGCTCAATCGACAAGAGCAGAGAATTATGTCGATCCATGCTGAGTAACTGCTGAGCCGTATCAAGAAAATCCTTGGCCAGCTGCACATTACGTGATAAATTCCCCTTATTCCTTCGTTGTTGTCGAAACACGGGCTTTAGTGCTTTGAGTTTATGCATAACTGAGTACATTGGAATTCCCATTAGGCGATTTGATGGAGTACATAGAGATACACACACTATGGGTGCGCTGATGGTTCGAAATGTGCAGCAGAGGATTCTTAGTGTAGAGTTACCTACTGCTATTAGCACTTGTGCGCTTTATCGCTTATATATGACAGATTCCTTGACCTGTCGAGAAAACCGCTTAGATTAAGCAAAATGTATTGTACTATTATAATTTTTTTACTTAATGAAATTTAGTTTTCCCGAAAATGTTCATTTTCATTCCTGAAATATTTCTTGCAATATTTACGTTCAAAGCAAATATTAATCCAAGATGAGAATGATGCATGTATGTTTCATGTCAACCAATTTGACCAATGATTTAATGCTACTATATGAATAATAAGTTGGTAGTTATGAAGTTGATAAAATTAAATACATGTATCTACATATGTGTTTTATGCTATAATAGTTAAGCATTAGTGTAGATGAATTTAGTGAATTATTTGGAGTGAACTAATTATATAAGGAATTGATGAAGTATTTAAACTATGATATGCGCTCGACTAATTTTCGAGAAAAATAATTAAAATCATGAGTTTAAGTAGAAGTTATGTACATTTTAAAAGCTCGTTTTTTCAACTATATATAGCTAGTTAATACCTCATGCCAGGACAGAAGGTCCTCGTGTTTATATCGAAAATCTAAACTAAAAAATTATCAATAATTTAAATTTTAAAATATGAATTAGTAATTAGTGAATAGTTTTAACATTATGTCTCTATATTAAAGTATTGCATTGGATATTCTCCAATTTACATGTATACGAGGTATGTTTATTTGAATAATCTAAATATTTACATTTTGTTATACGGGAATAAATAATTGATAGATATTAATTTGTGTTGAGAAAGTATAATAGCATAAGATTTTAATTAAATGAAAAAATAAAAAAAATAACATTCTTGGTAAGTGTGTATTAAAAAAGAAATTGAATCCAAACAAAATTTCCAATTACATGGGAACAAAAAATACGAGATACTAAATCAATTTTCCAAGATATGAAGCTAAAAAATATGTTGTATTTTATGTGAGGTGAGAAATTGAGATAAGCCAAATGTGAAAGAGAATTGGCCAGCCATGATTCTCTGCTCATCACAAACTTCCTCAATCAAATAAAAAACAAGACAAATTTCCAATGATGTCTTTTCATTTGTACAGCATTATTTTTTTTCCTTCTGCCCAAAAACTCCTTAAAATTTTGATCCATTGAATTTCAATCCTTTCCCATTCATTCCCTTCCATACATTCTCAATTTTATGTATTTTCCGCAGAGAAAGATCAGATTTTTACCCAAAAAAAAGGGAAAAACTTGGCATGCAGAATATCAAGATTTGCACGTGAGCTTGAAATACCTGTCTTTTTCCTCAAGTTGGTGATCAGTCTCAGCCTCACCCACCACCAGATCTTGAGATTATTATGAATTTTATTTTATGATAATGCTAATAATATATAAATAAAGTACCACAACTCTTGAAGGGAATTTAATTAAAAAAAGATTATATATATATGTGTGTGTATATGTAAAGACAGTGTGGCCTCATCGACAACTCATTACCACCACTCACATTCTTAGATCATACAACACAGTGAAAATGGATTTCTTTTCATAGGTGAAGAGTAGAAGAGTAGAGGAAGAACATTGTGTAGGGCTTTCGTGGGTGTGTCGTAATTGTCTGTTTTTAAAAAATTTGTAAGAAAAAAGAAATGGAGCGTGCAAGAAAATTAGCGAACAGGGCTATCCTCAAACGCCTGCTTTCATCGTCGAAGCAGCAGCCATTGTATAAATCATCATCGAGGTGCCTTTCCTCGTTATCCCCGAGCGTGGTCCAATGTGGCAGCAATGTTGTTTCTAAGGTACACAGCTTTAATTCAAGAAATCCAGTACAGTTTGTGGGCACTCGATCCATTTCTGTCGAGGCCTTAAAACCGAGTGACACTTTTCCCCGCCGCCATAACTCGGCCACGCCGGAGGAGCAAGCCAAGATGGCCGAGTTTGTGGGGTACAATAGTCTTGATGCATTGATTGATGCAACTGTGCCTAAATCTATTCGTATTGATAAGATGGAGTTTCCTATATTTGATGAGGGGTTGACAGAGGCACAGATGATTCAGCATATGCAAGATTTAGCGTCCAAGAATAAGGTTTTCAAGTCATATATTGGAATGGGATACTATAATACATTTGTCCCACCTGTTATCTTGAGGAATATAATGGAAAATCCGGGGTGGTATACTCAGTACACCCCTTATCAGGCTGAGATTTCACAAGGGAGGCTTGAATCCTTGTTGAATTTTCAGACCTTGATCACTGATCTTACTGGTTTGCCCATGTCAAATGCATCGTTGCTCGATGAAGGGACTGCGGCCGCAGAGGCTATGGCCATGTGTAACAATATTCTGAAGGGGAAGAAAAAGACTTTTGTGATTGCCAGCAATTGTCATCCGCAGACCATTGATATTTGTCAGACTAGAGCTGATGGATTTGATCTTAAGGTTGTTGTTTCGGATATTAAGGATATTGATTATAAGTCGGGGGACGTTTGTGGTGTGCTGGTTCAGTATCCAGGGACTGAGGGTGAGATTTTGGACTATGGGGAGTTTATTAAGAATGCCCATGCTAACGGGGTGAAGGTGGTGATGGCCTCTGATTTGTTGGCTTTGACAATGTTGAAGCCGCCGGGTGAGTTGGGTGCCGATATTGTGGTTGGCTCGGCTCAGAGATTCGGTGTTCCAATGGGGTATGGAGGTCCCCATGCTGCTTTCTTGGCTACGTCCCAAGAATATAAGAGGATGATGCCTGGAAGGATTATTGGTGTCAGTGTTGATTCGTCGGGAAAGCCTGCTCTACGTATGGCGATGCAGACAAGGGAGCAGCATATTCGTCGGGACAAGGCCACTAGCAACATTTGCACAGCTCAGGTGAGTGTATTGTTCAATTGTTCTTCATTTATTTACCTATATTTTGGTTTGCTTCATAATGTTGCAGTGCTACTCTGCCCTGAACTTCAGATAAATCTGAGAATTAGTGAAGGAGATCAACAGGAATGAACTAAACTTGTCTAGTTGAGATTATTGGCATTTATATTATGTTGCAACCACAAGTATATATTTGGCTTTGTCAACTCATTATGAGACTTACCTTGCTCATGTGCATAAAACTTTATATAAAGTTTTTATTTTTTATTTAACAAGAATCATGTTCTGTTATGTAGGCATTGCTTGCCAACATGGCTGCCATGTTTGCTGTTTATCATGGACCAGAAGGCCTAAAAACTATTGCCCAAAGGGTTCATGGTTTGGCCGGCACATTTGCCGCCGGATTGAAAAAGCTCGGGACTGTAGAAGTCCAGGGTCTTCCTTTCTTTGACACCGTGAAGGTCAAATGTGGAGACGTGAAGGCCATTGCTGATGCTGCTTACAAGAATGGAATAAATTTGCGCATAGTTGATAATAATACTGTGAGCAACATCTCTGCATACATTTTTTGTAAATGACAACAACTTGGAAATAACCATGTCCTTTGTCTCTCAGATAACTGTTTCTTTCGATGAAACAACCACATTAGAAGACGTGGACAAGCTGTTTGAAGTCTTTGCAGGTGGCAAGCCTGTAAGTATGAGTATTCTTTTAAGATGTGCTACTAAATTTCAGTTATATACTTGTCATAACTTTCTATTGTATTGTCCTCTAGGTTACGTTCACTGCTTCATCTCTTGCACCAGAGGTTGAAAATTTAATTCCTGCAGGACTTGTGAGGGAGAGCCCATTTTTGACTCACTCGATATTCAACTCGTACGAACATCTCTTAGCAGAATTTATAATTTGACTCACAGATCGTATGGCAAAGAAAAATATAAGTGTTGCTCTGATTTTTTAGGTACCACACAGAACACGAGCTTCTTAGGTACATTCAGAAGCTTCAGTCAAAGGATCTCTCATTGTGCCACAGCATGATTCCCTTGGGATCTTGTACAATGAAATTGAATGCAACGACAGAAATGATGCCGGTAACTTGGCCTGCATTTGCAGATCTTCATCCTTTTGCCCCCACCGAACAGGCTGCTGGTTTCCAGGTGATAAGAAACTATTTGAAGTTCAGCTCTCTAAAAACCTCTCTCTTTGGCAAGAAGCCCCAATGCTACCTCTTTTTTGACTGAAATTAATGAATTGTGACCTTCTTATTGCAGGAAATGTTCAAGAATTTGGGTGATCTGTTGTGTACGGTCACTGGTTTTGATTCTTTCTCTCTACAACCTAATGCTGGTGCTGCTGGAGAATATGCAGGGCTGATGGTTATTCGAGCATATCACATGGTATTTAGGCATTAGAAATGTTATGATAGTTTGGAAAGCTAACGGGACACAATATTTTCAGTAGAAATTTGATACTAGAAACATATAGGAGAACCAGTTATCTGTGGCGATTCTAATCTTGATTAAAACTGCTTCTGTATCAGTTAAAAAAGGGCCTTTGCTATCAAGGATGTTGTCATATCTCGAATTCTGTAAAATTCTACTATTACTTGAATTAATTTCTGGTGAAAACTTCTATTGCAGTCTAGAGGCGACCACCACCGCAACGTGTGCATCATTCCGGTCTCAGCGCATGGAACAAACCCTGCAAGTGCCGCAATGTGTGGAATGAAAATTGTGGCAGTCGGAACAGATTCCAAGGGGAACATTAACATTGAAGAGTTACGCAAGGCTGCAGAAGCAAATAAGGAGAACTTAGCTGCTCTTATGGTACGGATAATTAGTATTACTGTATTTGAAAATGCATTCATTGTATTTTCCTTGATTTGATAAATATTTTCTATCCTAAACCAGGTTACATATCCATCAACTCATGGAGTTTATGAGGAAGGCATTGATGAGATCTGCAAAATAATTCATGACAATGGCGGACAGGTTTACATGGATGGAGCCAACATGAATGCTCAGGTACAAGATTTCTTGGTACTAAATGAGTGTATTATGTACCATGGTTGTGATAAATCATATCATAGCATGTAAGCGTGGTATTATCAAAAATTGTGGGACATAATAGTTTCTTACAATAGTAAACTTCTTTGTGCCTACAGGTTGGTCTAACTAGCCCAGGCTTTATTGGTGCTGATGTTTGCCATCTCAATCTCCATAAAACGTTCTGCATTCCTCATGGTGGAGGCGGGCCTGGCATGGGACCTATCGGGGTGAAGAAACACCTAGCACCTTTTCTGCCATCTCATCCTGTGGTGTGTGAAAAATATTAGAAGTAATTGGTTGTTTGCCGGATGTTAACTGTAGCTTCTAAGAGGGAACAAATGAGAAAACGTCAAGTGATATGACACCTTATTCTCTTTGTTGATAATGCAGGTGCCAACAGGAGGCATACCAGCACCTGATCAGTCTCAGCCACTCGGCACTATTTCTGCTGCACCATGGGGCTCAGCACTCATTTTGCCGATATCATACACTTACATCGCCATGATGGGGTCGAAGGGATTGACTGATGCTTCTAAGATAGCTATATTGAATGCAAACTACATGGCCAAGCGTTTGGAGGTCTCGCCTTTTTCTAGTTGCTTGATTTTCATATTCTGCATTTGTTTTTTAACATGTAAACTAAACTTGTATTCCTCAACTCTAGATATGATCCACACCATTATACTTGGCGTCAAACACATTAACATGTTTTGCTTTTCATTTGCAGAAGCATTACCCTGTTCTTTTCCGTGGTGTCAATGGGACGGTTGCCCATGAGTTCATTATAGATTTGAGAGGCTTTAAGGTCAGTCGGACGTAACTCCATTTACACACGTTTTTGTTTCAAATTCAAAGCAATAATCACTTAATGCAAGTTGTAACTACTGTAGAATACTGCTGGAATCGAGCCCGAGGATGTTGCTAAACGTCTCATGGACTATGGATTTCACGGGCCGACCATGTCTTGGCCAGTTCCCGGTACACTCATGATCGAACCCACTGAAAGTGAAAGCAAGGTAAAGAAAAAGAAAGCTCTACGGTATCTTATACATTCACTATCCTCACATAGATTAATATTCCTCCTTGATTTCCCTTTACAGGCCGAGCTAGACAGGTACTGTGATGCTCTTATCTCTATTAGAGAAGAAATTGCGATGATCGAGAAAGGAAAAGCCGACATTCATAACAATGTTCTCAAGGTATTCAACTATGGATTCTACTCCACGGCTCTGCTCCTTATTTTCACAGTGTTTAAACGTTCATTATTTTCTTATATGCGCCACAATTTGGAAAAAAGAGCTAATCAATATGACTTTGGCTCCAGAGTGCTCCTCATCCACCCTCGCTGCTTATGGCTGATGTCTGGTCGAAACCATATTCCCGGGAATATGCAGCCTACCCTGCTCCATGGCTCAAGACTGCCAAGTTCTGGCCGACCACAGGTGCGTACAATGAACTACTAGAATACTTATTAACGTGCCTGAAATGTAATTTTTACCGTTGTTGTAGATGTCAAATCATGCCTTAATATCAGTTTCTGGTCTTTTTTAACCCCTGGTTTTAAGCTCAAACGAACTACTTTCCTCTTACACATAAAAACTAATGGCTCCGTTCCCATCTCAGGACGCGTTGACAATGTGTATGGCGATCGGAACCTCATCTGCACTCTCCTCCCGGTGTCGCAGATGGCCGAAGAGGCGGCTGCCGCCACTGCTTGAGATGCAAGGCTTGTACACATGTTTGATGCCACCACATTTGCATCTTCTTGTTGTACATAAACATAGTTTATGTTCAAGTGCTTATGTTATACATGTTTACTCGTAATTGTCTTCTTTCACCGTTGAACAATCAGTAATAATGACCATTGTTGCTGGTTGCAACTATCTCATAATGTAATTATCGCTTCTTTTATTATTTATTGTTAATTTGAATTATTTAGCTTTCAGCTTAAGTAAATAATGGTCGAACAAATTTTAAATAAATAAATTAATTAAATTACTTAATTTATTTAATCTCTGTTGAGTCAGAGGTTGAATGTTCTTGAGATTTCTTGAAACTATAAATATTATTGTGATTATATGAGATCTTGCATAATATTTGTTGCATGTGATGATAATATCATTAGGGCTATGTAAATGAGAATTAATATATATATATATATATATATATATTTATGTGCCATCATGTTATGTGAAGCTTTCAAACAAGCATCTTCAGACTCACTTGGATTCAAGAAAGAGCTTTTAGCCAACCTACCCTATCTAAGTCCCTCAACCGATACCGTCCTGAATCCCTATAAAGAGCTCGCGGGGCATAAGACCTGGTAATCTTACATCGGTGATGGTCTAGTACGAATCTGGAGCTCCCCTCATTTCCTCTCTTATACGAGGTCTGGTTTGCCGTGCACAATACAATTTATTGATACTTTTAAGGCTTAAGATTTGAAAATGTGAAATTACACTTTCTTTAAAAAATAAATTTAAATTACACTTATACTCTTTCTGAAAATTTTATATACTTAACCCCTTTCTGTTACGGTTTGGACAAAAAATATTGATATTAATAAAAATATATATTTGCTAATCTCAGTATTTTTTGTCCAAACCCTGATAAAAGAGGTATGTGTAAACAGTGAATTCTCAAAGGGGATGTAAGTATAATTCTAAAATTTTTTTAGGAAAAAAGTGTAATTTTATATTTTCATATAGGGTTTAAATATAATTAATCCTATTTTAATAATAACAATGAAAAACATATAAAATCAAAATCAGATGAAAATATTTAGATTGATTATTATAAGGGTTGAACTTCTAAAATGCCCTATCCTTCTCATCAAAATTTTACATCATCTATGTCAAGATCAACGGTTAGTTATATTAGGGTATTATATCATTGAATACATTTAAAAATATCGATTAATATATTAATAAATCAAATTAATTAATATTTTTTAGAAACAAAATAAATCATAATAAAATCAGATATATACTGACATTTGGAAGACTTAGACCTACAATCTTCTCAATCTTACTAATTAAGTAATGAGTTGATGCAATTTACTCCATGTGATATTGAAAATAAACATATTAGTCCCCTATAAAAAAAATAGCAATTTATCTTCTGTGTTAATTAAAATGAAGCAATTTACTCCTCATATCTAGGGAGGTAAATTACTTTATTATAAAAAATATTGGGCTAAAAATTGAGGCCTTTTAAAAAATACATGACGATAAATTGCTATTTTTTTCATAAAAAAATAATTTACTCATTTACAATATTACATGGATGTTGCTTGCATTTTTCCATTAAGTAATGTCCTATCCTTCTCATCTAAATTTTAAACCATCTTCGTGATACTCTGAATTCGTTATATTATTGAATACATTCATTTCAAATATTGATTTAATATATTATTAATTTCAATCAAAATTAATACATTAAAAAAAAAAGAACTAATTAATATAGAAATAGACATATACCTATATTTGAATCACTTAAATACACAATTTTTTTTGTCGTACAGTCTCAACTTTACCAATCAAATAATGGCAAATTTTGCACCTTTGTAGAATTATGGGATGAGGGCAAATTCATTTTACTCTTGTCCAATCTTTTATATGAATTTATTTAAAAAAATTGAGTAATATATTAATCGAACTAATATATCGTTCAATTACTCGATTTATTGAAATATTTTGATATAATCATATAATTTATTGATTTTATTAAAAAAATTGTCTAAATACATCAATCAATTTGAAAATACATCAAAACTTAACAAGTGACCATAAATACACAACACATATAGAAAATAATTAATATCCAAATGAAAAAAATATTCACATATATGAAGAAGAGTCTTCAAGTCTCATTCTTTTGTTTTCATTTATAATATCCAAAGATCAGTTACCAATATTGTTAATAATTGATTTTGTGATTGAATAATTCCTTGGAAAGTATTTTCTTAGAAATTGGTTTTCTCTTGGTCGACAAGATTTATGAATTTCCACCTATTCCATTACTTATTTTATTGCTCTCAGAATTTTGTTACGTAAGTAATAAATTATTTTTGGTAAATGATAAATATACATAAGTAAGCTAAATATTATGATAGAGGAATTTTTAATTATAAGATGTTTTTAAAACTGGTAAGATGGTAAATCTTAAAGTTAATTACACTTAAATCCTTTTTTAAGATACGAAATTGTATTTTTATCCAAAAATATTTTAAAATTATATTTACACTTCATCTGAAAATTCTCTGTTTACACCTAACCCATTTTCGTTAGGGTCTGGATGAAAAATGCTGACATTAATAAAAAAAATTATATAAAATTTTAATTTTGTTCTTCATTTGATATTCTTTTATATATTTTTATATTTATAAAGAGATAAATGTATAATATATATATATATATATATGGAGTGAGGTTAATACCATTATATTTTTTTCCTTATAAGTACTGATGGATCTAACCCTAATTTTATCTGAAAAAGACTATTTTGCCCTTAAAATACCTCAAAATTGCAATTGCACCTGGAAAATCTGCGTCTTCCTAATCAGTTCAGGTTGGACCCGACCCTGGCAATCCGGGACACGTGGCAAACATATATTGGACAATAGAACTCCCGTTTTACGCTATAAATACTCCATGTTCAGTGCATTTATGGTATGCCGTTTCTACTCCTCTTTACTTTAGATCGCTCAGACTCGCTAGCTCGAAAGCAACCTGCTTACTTGACCTTGATACCAAGCATTGACTTAAGCATTGGAGGTTTTTAGTTGGGGGCTACCCCAGCAAGCCTAACGATTTGCTTCTCTTTTTTTAGGGTCTTTATAATAGTTTGGGAGAGGTAACGACCTCAAATTGCTTGGAGGATCAGTTCATCCGACTAGAGAGGTCGCATAGATTTCGACCAGGATCAAGTACAAAATTATTACATTAAAAGTATTAAATGAGAAGTAAAATTGAAAATTTATATAACTTTTTTGTTAACGCCAACAATTTTCATCCAAGCCCTAACAAAAGAGCGTCAGGCGTAAATAGTAAATTTTCAAAAGGGATGTAAGTGTAATTTTGATTTTTTTCTTCTTTGAGAGAAAATGTATTTTTACATTTTTAAAAGGAGTCAAAATGTAATAATCCTAAATTTTGATATTTTAGCTAATGATGTCTTTGCTCAGTGGTTGATGATAAGATTGAGGTATCATGAATGAATTTGATTTTATGAGAATTATCGTAATTTGTTTATAGTTATAATAATATATTATTATTGTAATTTATCGTTTATTGTTTTTAGTATATTTTTTAAACAATTTCAATTTTTTTTTTCTTTTCTCAATTTTCAATTCTGTGTCTCCTCCCCACTCTTTCCTTAATAACTTTTGTTGTCTTATTTATTTAACTAATATATGTGTCTTAAAAAATAATAATTATATAATTTAGATTTGAAATTAATTACACAGATTTGGACACAAAATAAGTTGGAAAAGATAAGAGTGAATGCAGCTGCAAAATCCAAATAATAGTATATATAATGTTTAAATTGAGTAATTATTAATAAAAAAGGGCAGCATAGACACACAAACACAATTGTAAGCGTAGTTGGAGGGAAGCACGCAGCAGTTAATTTATTCCCAGTGGTGTGTTAGCTTGAGGATGAAGACTCCGTGGTGCGCTGGTTAAAACCGCATCTCTTTCCCTATTCTCCACCCACCGGTGCTCGCTTTAACCCCAATTCCCAAATATCGAAAAACCCTAACCAGAACTACAATCAATCTGATTGAAGAGGCGGAGCTGATTATCCCCCTTTTTCTGTATATTTCTGTATATTTTTTAGTTTTTCTTTTTTAAGGCCCCCGATCGATGAGCGGCGACGAAAATGTCCAAAGTGAAACACTTATTGCGGAAGCTTCACATCGGCGATCATCATCATCATGGGAGACCACCTGCACTCGATCCACCCCCCCAGACGACGCCATCGCAGCCATCGACCTCGTCGTCGCCCTCGTCCGATTTGCCCCAAACGACGCTATCGTCGGAGAACGATAGTTCGAGCAGTAGTAATTTCAATTTCTTCGAGGAGGAGTTCCAAATGCAATTGGCGCTCGCAATTAGCGTTTCGGATCCGGGTCAAAATTGCGTTGACTCGGAAACTGCTCAAATCAACGCCGCTAAGCAGATTAGCCTCGGTTGCCCACCTTCTCAAAATCCCTCGGAATTTATGTCGCTCCGATATTGGGTAAAAATCGTTTTTCTTAGTTTTCGTTGATTTTCTTTTGTCTGTTTTAAAATTTTAGGTTTTGGTCTTACTGCATGTGTCTATTAATCGGAGATCTAATGACTCAGTCGGTTGAATTCTGTCTGCAATTGTGATTTTGTCTGGGGCAAGAGAATTGCTGGATTGTGTTATATGCAATTATTCTTCTGGATTGTAGCTTAATTTTCAGCGATGATGTTTGGACAGGTGATTGTTTGGCATGGATTATGTGTTAATATAAATTTCTAAAACAATATTTTTTTTGGATGCGTTTTATTATTATTATTATTATTATTTTGGATGGTGAGTAGTGGTATCACGATGGCCTAAATATTCGGACCGTGGAAAAATATTGCATTAATGGTGGGTAATAGCAGTGGATAATTTCTAGCTATTTCTCTGTCATAATCTACTTGTGCTAAATTAGGTATCTGATAGACATAATGCCATAATCAACCTGCTTCTTTTAAAATTTCTTTCACCATGTACATAGTTGAAGCCATATTCTCTAAGAAGCCACTTCAGGAACATGTAATCTGACAAAAACATCCACCCACATGCGGCATACTGATGAAATTGGATTAATCAGAATTTGACCTACCTGGTTTCAGTCAAGAAGTCAAACAAACATATATATGGTGCTTAAATTGCTTACTAGGAAAAATTCTGTAGATAAATGCATTGGAGGGAAATGAAAAGACATTCCATGGTTTCATTAGGAAATCTGAAGACGTAATTTGATTTAATTATTCAAAGTTGAACTCTGAAAGATTCTTCCATGAAAGCCAAATTTGTGCAAGTTATTCGTTCAAGAAGTAAGGAGTAATCATTTTCAATTATTAGATTATAGCACCAGTCCATACCCACTCCACTCACCTGCACCTGCCAAGAGGGTAAATAGAAAACAAGTGTAGGTGCTTTGTGTTTTAGATTTATTCTTGAACAATTGATGAAATTCTGTCATCTTTCTTTCTGTGATGCAGAGCTCTAATGTTGTAAATTATGATGAGAAAGTAATAGACGGCTTCTATGATGTTTGTGGAATAGATTCAAATTTGGGTGTCCAAGCAAAAATGCCATCACTAGTAGAACTTGAGGCAATTTCTGCCTTGGATAATATTGGCTGTGAGGTTGTTTTAGTCAATCGTGCAGTTGATGTGGAACTCCGGCAACTTGAGGAAAGAGTGTGTTATATGTCCATGGAATGTCATGCTCTGGATAAGACCTTGAATGCGAGTTTTCTGGTTCAAAAAATTGCGGAGCTTATTGTTGAAAGAATGGGAGGCCCTGTGAGTGATGTTGAAGATATGTTCAGGAGGTGGAGGGCAAGGAATCATGAGCTGAAAATCTATTTGAATACAATCATCCTTCCTCTTGGCTCTCTTGATGTTGGACATTCACGCCAAAGGGCATTACTCTTTAAGGTAGTAATGTTTCTTGCAATCATGTGGATAAAATATTTCCGTCTTATATAATAACATTGACTTGTGACCATCTCGTTCCATATCTTGCCTTTACTGGCAAGTGTCTGGTTCCTATTTCCAATTTGATGGGGGGATCCAGCAACTTTCAGTGACAAAGTAATATCATAATGATAAACTTTGTGCATATTTCTGATACGTTACATTTATACTTGAAAGCCTTGCTGTTGTGTTATTTCCCACTGTTCTGCACTCATTCTCACTGCATAAATAAAACTATAAATGAAGATTTAATAACCCAAATGTTGGTTTCTAGGTACTTGCTGACAGGATCAACCTTCCATGCAAGCTAGTCAAAGGGAGTTATTATACTGGCACTGATGACGGAGCTGTGAACTTGATAAAATTGGATGATGGAAGGTACTGGCTTGTATGCTAGGTTGCCAATTTTCTATTTAAAGACATTGTTGTTTTACATATTGGTCTTCACACTCTATGTCCAATGTGAGTGAATTTCATTTTGGTGGTGGTGGGTATGTAGGGAAGGGAAGGGGATTAAGCTGGACAAAACTGGGGAGTAAAGTCTGGCTGACGTTTTATATCTGCTAACATATACATTGTTCTAAAACATTAGGGTTCAATCTTTTGCAGGAAATTTCAATCATTATTAGCTTGATTTGGTTTTTTTGGGTATTTTACCTATTGCAGTTCTCTGTTTTGGTGCATATCAATTCATCGCTGCAAACTTTTTGTGTGAACCATGAACACCAAGCATATTAAGCCCACTGTTGGTTGCAACTTGCAAACTCCCCTTATGTTGATTGTAACATTACTCCGTAATCATGCTATCCGTGAGATTGCGATGTTCTATATTTGCTCCAATTAGATGTGAAAAGTGTAGCAACAAAAAAGTGAGATTTAAGGGTTATCTATACTAATATAAAAAGAAAAGCCCCTCCACACTCACAAACGGCGGTTAATGACATTGGTGCACCAATTTTTTGTGAAGTAAAAAATGCCTTTCATAATAAAATAACTAATTATTCAACTTTTCAAAATTTAATTAATTGATAAATTATTTTTTTCTTTTTATTAATATAATGTACTGCATTATATATTTGACTTCATAATCCATTTCAAAGCGTGAAAGATTATTTATTAGCCACAACGGCTAGTTTAAATAATTCAAAGAAGTTCTATTATTATTGTGGATGAATCTGTTACAGGAAAAGTGCTTCTTGGTCTCCAAAGTGTCTTCACGGCTCACACTGTCCTACAATCACGTTGAAACATAGATAGCCATGCCAAGTTGCTAGCTTTGGAAAGGTGTCAATCTGCTCAAAACTGTTTGTGTAATGTAATTGCAACTGGCTTTCAAGTGGAACTTGGAAAAAGAGCCTCTTGCTCACTCTGTATCAAAAAATTTTAAAATGGAATTCTCCTAGCTAGGCTGAATCTAAGAAATTTTTCACCATCTTCTTCATTACATTAGCCCCACAAATCCCTCCTTTTTGTATGAAATATAGTTTCTTCTTATTAATCTGGTCTGGCATTCATTGTTGTTCTTTTAGTAGATTGCAGGGTGCTTGTTTTAGAATAATTTCCTAGTTTTTTTTTTTGAGATACTAAACTAATTTTTCAACTGATGCAGCGAGTACATTATTGATCTAATGGGTGCTCCAGGCACACTCATTCCAGCTGAGGTACCTAGCAGTCATCATCAAAATTTTGGGTTGGATGCAATGGGTGCTGCTACTTTGGTAGGGAGGGACAAGAGTTCATGTACAGCATCTGACCAAGGACCTAGAATTAGGTTATGTTCACCTGGTGTGGATGAGACTCATAAAACCAGTATTTCAACACCAGAACCATCAGCCATGGCCATCATATCAAATAGAGAAGACAGGAGAATAGTAGAAAAAAACCAGACAGAGCAGTTGGAGCATTTTCGTCCGCCAAGCGGATCAGGTGAAGCATCACTGCATGCTGGAAAGAAAAAATCAAGTGGCCGGGACTCACATACAGAAGATGCTTCCGGTTCTGCTACCAGTGCTGTGAAGGAACCAGATTTCCCTGGAGAACTTCCTACCATGTGGTCAGAGAACTGTGCATCAACACCCAAAGATTTGTTTCCAAACATAAGTTCTCATGATTTCAGAGAAGACAAAGTGCTGGAAAGGAATGGACTAGTAAGGAGAGACAGAGTCGTTGATTCTGAAAATGAGCACTCTCTTGTACCTTTTACAGGGTTGCAGTTATGGAACATTGTGTATAACCAAAAGCCTTCACCTGAAGGATTGGGAACACACCTGTTTAAACTGGAACCAGAAGGATATAAATCATCTCTAGATAGTCCAGGGGAGCAAAATGTGCTTGTCAAAGATAGAAATAATGAAGTGAACTCAAACGGCAATGCTGCTGCTGGTAGAGAGCTTGTTGATTATTCGGAAAGTACAGAGGCTATGCTAGTATGCTGCACTGACCAGCTGGATGCTAACAAGACTCACAATGTGCAAATGGATCCCGTACTGAGTGGAGTTGCTGAAATTTTGTGGGAGGATCTTCAAATTGGCGAACGCATTGGTATAGGTAAGAGTTGCAGGCTTGCAGCATTGGATTTGTTCCTTGTTTGGAAGTTGAGGTTAACTGTGAGAGAATAGGGCAAGCTGTCTACACGAGGGTGATTGTGATTCTCTATATCTTATTGGGGAAAGCTAACCTCCTCCCTGCATTTTGTTTTCTCTAAGCACCATTATTTCAGCTATTTTCTCGTGTCTTTTAGATACAGAACATTTTCATTGCAGAATGCTCCCTATTCTTTTATTAGGGGCCCATCAAAGCCGTTGCTTTTGACTAAGTGATCACTTAGAACTTATTTAAATATGCATAAGCCCGATAATTTTGTATCTGCAGCTGTGTAATGAGCATGCTAAAGCACTTCTGTTCACAAAGTATGATATTTGCTTTGATGCAGTCCTGAATACATTCTATCTCCTTCTATATTTTGCAGGGTCATATGGTGAGGTCTACCGAGCAGAATGGAATGGCACGGTAGCTTATACTTTTACAGTTTTGGTGATCTAATATGTGGTTAATACATGTCTTATGGTAAAACTACAAGCACATTATGCGTGTTTTCTTGGTATATTTGGCTATACCGTTAGCACTCATTACATCTATGTTCTGGTTTTAGGCCATGTAAACATTGTTTAAGCTCTTTTTCAGGTTTCCTAGAGCAATTTGCTGCTCCAGATTACGGATCTGTTTGTGTGTTTTTTTTATGATCGTTCCAGTATTAGAAGGTATCATATTCTTTATTGACACTTGTTTTCACATAGCTATCGTCATGTCATGACAGGAAGTTGCAGTGAAAAAATTTATGAACCAAGATATCTCAGGCGATGCACTAGCACAATTTAAATGTGAGGTAAATGCAAATTTTGGAACATATGTCTCTATGTGAGGCTTTATGTGCTAGCAAGATTTTCTTCTCCTTTCCTTTCATTTTTCTGGGCTTTAAACCCTTTGCGCTGTTGCCTGATGCAGATTGAAATCATGTTAAGGTTGAGGCATCCAAATGTTGTTCTTTTCATGGGAGCGGTTACGCGCCCCCCAAATATGTCCATATTGACAGAATTTCTTCCAAGGTTTATTTCTCAATAGCATATAAAAACTTGCAGGATCATATCATTGTTTATTGAATTTAACTCTCTTAGAATATTCTCTACCTCATATAATATTAGTCTTCAGCCTCCGGAACAAAGTCAGAGTTTGATCTTTTGGGCTCTCTTAGCATATTCTAATTGTATAGGCTGATTGCTTCTCTATCTTAAACTTCCTTACTACCCTCTGCTTGTGGCCATGCACATTGAGGGTAGTGGATTGGGGCAGGTTGTTTTATGTGTTAGGTACCTTTATGGAACATGCACTATGAACTCTGTCTTTTTTTCATTTCCTGAGAAAAACTTGACAAGAGAAAGGATAATGGAAGAGGTGGGTTGGGGATGACAGGCAGTAAACCTGCATAGCAGGATTAGATTAGTTGATTTGGACCTCTTTTTTTATTGTTTGGGCTTTAATGAGTTTTAAGTCTTACTATCTGATGAACATTGTGATAATGCAATTAACAGTGGCATCTGTGAGATATTTCAGGTTTCTTATTGAACTCTTAAAACATAAATAGATCATAATATTCTGATGATTCTTTTCGTCTTACTTTATATAGCTTATAATCCCCATATCTTTCATGCAGGGGTAGTTTATATAAGCTGCTGCACCGCCCAAATATCCAAATAGATGAAAAAAGACGCATAAAGATGGCCCTTGATGTGGTATTGGTTGGATGAATTGAATTCCATTTGTTTCTGCTATAAGGTTCCTTTGCCATCTGTTAATACACCAATCTTTTGCAGGCTAAGGGAATGAATTATTTGCATACTAGCCATCCTATCATTGTGCATCGGGATCTTAAGACACCAAACCTCCTTGTTGATAAAAATTGGGTTGTTAAGGTTTGGTCTTTATTACCTATGGTCCCTTACATTGAGATAACGAATTCCCCATTTCAATCCTAACATTTTTTTCCTGCACAATGTTAGGTTTGTGATTTTGGGATGTCACGTTTGCAGCACCATACTTTTCTATCTTCAAAGTCAACTGCTGGAACGGTAATGCTCGTGAAGCCAATGTTTTGTTATCTATTCCTTTTTTTACCATTTATTGGATGCCATCTTCGCTAGAGACTGCGGGCAAAAGTAAGAGTAAGAATAAAACCAGAAGGGAATATGATGACATCATTAAAGATTTGCTGCTTTTTTTCTTCACTTTGCAGGCAGAATGGATGGCTCCAGAAGTTCTAAGAAATGAACCATCCAACGAGAAGTGAGTTAATAGTCTACATACTCTAGTTCTTCAACTCTTTCTGATCTTGTATTTTGGGTCTGGCTAATAAGGTTGGCTACTATATTTGCAGATCGGATGTATATAGTTTTGGGGTCATACTTTGGGAGCTGGCAACTCTGCGAGTGCCGTGGACAGAAATGAACTCAATGCAGGTGGTTGGAGCTGTTGGATTCCAGGGTAGACATCTTGACATCCCACCCACGATTGATCCCCTGGTGGCAGAGATAATAAGTGACTGCTGGAACAGGTTAATTTCTGACAAAAGCCTACTTCTGCCAATCGATCCTTAGCTATAATGCCTCGCTGTTTATATAGTTCTTTTCTGTTTGATTGAATGGCCCAAAATGCACATTGGATTTCATAGATTAGACTAACTTGGAAACTTCATCTTCTGCAGAAACCCACAGGCACGCCCTTCTTTTGCACAGATTATTACCCGTCTCAAATGTCTGCAGCGTCTCAGTTTGCAGAGAACAGAGAACCGTAAAAATCAGCAGTGATGATGTAGCAGTAGCTAAGAGCTCGTTTCTGGGTTCGAAGAGCCAGAAGAGCAAAAGTCAAAAGTTTGAGAAATCGTCTGGAAGCAAGGTAACTGGATGGGGTAGTGTTGGTTCATTCAAAGTGGGAACCCAACACGGCCAATTCAGAACAGAGCAAATGCCCTCAACTTCAAAACTGGCTTGAAGGGAAGTAGGGGCAAAAGCTGTTAGTAAACTTGATCACATTAATTTGTGAAGTCCTAAAAAACGAAAGAGAAAATGGTAAAGGCCTTCTCTTCATGGTTTTTAGGGTCAAATCAATGTAATATGATCTATTTGTAAGAATCTCTTAATAAAAAAGAAAAGTGGGAAGGAAAAAAAAAAGAAAAAAGCAAAAGGAAAGAAAAAAAGAAACGAAGAAAACAAGAAAAGAGAATGAGTTTTGGAATCTGTTGGAGATCGTCAAAAGTAGCAACTGTAAAAAGAGGGTCTCTACAGGTTGCGCGCCTGAAGAAAAGAGGGTTATTAGTTAAAACAAAAATGTCATGTACTTAACTGCCTTCATTTATACTATTACAACTACTACTCTGTATCTGGCTGCCGTTGAAAAGAAAAGTGGTGAATGTTGTGAACTTTTCTACTGAGTTTTACCCTATATTTACTTGCTGGGATTTTAGGGATGTTATCTGCTTTACACCCAAGACAAAAGTATCATGGTGGCCTTCCATGTCCATGTAATTGTGAAAAGGGCCCATTCATCTTTCACTTGTATCTCCGGCGTCTCATGTTAGTCAACTTGAGAAACGTGACCTTTTGCACTAAACTAGTGTATTGCCACACTCGAGAGATTTTTCACTTCTTCGTGATATACATGTACGCACACCATTTTTTTCTCTCCTTTTATTTTCTTTAGGGCGAAGATATATAAAAATTCTTTAATTAGAAAAATTTATTAGATATGTTATAAGTTAATCGAAGGAATTGATTTTTTTTGTTAATATTAATAAATTTAGGGAATATAATTAATGAAAAGATTTATTTATTAGATAAAAAATAAATTTTAGACATGTCAAATATAATTTTTTTTTTATCTAAAAAGGATTTATATATAATCCCATCACATTTAAAGAAAAAATGATATAATTACCCATATTTTTTGCACCCCATCTTGTCTCCTTTTCTTGCTTGACTGAAGACGCCACGTTCACAACCACAGCCAAACACAAGTACAAGACTTTTTTCCCACGCGACTAACAATAATATCCAAAACCCACAACCCAAACCAACAGAAACCTTCCAATATATATAAAATTAAAAAAAAAAAAGAAAAAGAAAAAGAAATGGCGGTGGGCAGTACCTTCTTTCTCTCTCTAAAACCACTGTCATCACCAGCTCTCTCCTCCTTCCCCTTCTCCTCCACAGCCACCAACTACCAACCCACTCTGACGACACATCCCAAAGCTCATACACAAACTTCCTCCTTTCCTAAAATACCCTTGTCATCTTTCAAGAATAACAACAACACCCCATCCCCATCAGAAACCGGGTGCCCTGTGCCGCTGGATCAACAGCCCATCAACGAGTACCACTCTCTCTCCAATTCTTTCCCCTTCTCATGGGCGTCAGGCGACGTCGTTGAGTTCTGCTCAAGGCTTTTCGCGACGGGGGCATGCTTTTCCCTTTTTGTGGGTCTTCCAGTTTCTTGGTTTGGGTCCGTTGGGCCCAAATCTGAGCCCATCGGACTCCTCCTGGCCGCTGCTTCAAGTGGGCTTATCGTTGTCATTCTTGCCGTTGTCAGGATGTATTTGGGCTGGGCTTATGTGGGCAACCGCCTGTTAAGCGCCACTGTTGAATGTCAGTGAGTTTTTTTTCTTTTTTTCTGTTTTTTAACTCCTGTCTGATACAGAATGCTTACACATTCTTTTCTTTTTACGATGATAAATTAATAATACTACTACTGACGAATCTCTCTCTCTCTCTCATATTTTCGTTTTTTGGGGTGACAGATGAAGAAACAGGATGGTACGATGGGCAGGTAATTTTTCTAATTTCCAATTGTCTGAATCTTACACTCTACCTGTCCAACTTCATCCATCTGCACCATAATTGTGCTGTGCTTTTGATGCAATTAATTACTCCATCAGTTTATTTTGATCTACAGATATGGGTGAAGACTGCAGAAGTTTTGGCTCGTGATCGACTTCTTGGTTCTTTTTCAGTAAGCCATCCACTACATAACCCCCAAACCCTCCACCCCCGAAAGAAAGAGTATGTATGTGTATACTATGAATGAATCACAGTATAAGTGTATTAGTGTTGGTTTAATCAGAATTTTCCCGAAATATTCTTACGGATGAATTTCTGTATATATATAAATGGTGGGTCTTTTACACAGGTGAAGCCTGTCCTAAGTAGGCTAAAGACAACGCTGGTGGTTCTCGGGACATCATTGTTTCTGTGCATAGTCCTCCTCGTCAACTCCGAAACCACCCAAAAACAAGCTTATACTATTCCAGGAGAAGAGCCTGGAGGCAGAGCTGTCCCAGGAGTCTACAACGATGAATCTGCAAGAAACTTTGAGCCTGATGCATTCTGTGGTGAATCAGTTGCACCACCTTAATCATCATCATCATCATCATCATGTTGTCCCACTCATTTTTCATTCCCCAGTACATACACTTATCTTCTTGTGCAGTTTCTTACTAATATGTGGTCTCATGGGTCGGAGTGGTGTGTTTGTACATTTGTTGTGGGGGGAAAAATTGCACTTCTGGCCCAAGAAGACAGGAGCGTTGCAAATTTTTATCCTCCACTTTGCAGGTTAATATTTTTTATCTAATTAAAAAATATTGAAAATTAGTGCATGAGACCACATACACAATATTTTTTAATCCACTGAGATCAGAAATATTAATATCATCAAATACGGGATCGAGACTACACTGTCCTTTGTGCTATGACATTAAAAATATAATTTTTTCTAGTAAATTTAGTATTTAGGTGGTCATGAATGTTTTTGCAAGAAAGAGTAATAAATGGGGAATGATGTTTTTGGTTGAGGAAATGTGTCAAGTAGTTGTACATTCATAAATTAGTTTGGGTGTGGCGTACGAGACGAGTCCGCTCGTGAGATTTGATTTTGAGCTTAACCTCGAGCTCAATTCTCTCCGTTCATCAGCTCGCGAGCGGTTTGTATGTCACTTTATTTTTTTATATATATTTTTATTTTTAAAATTTTTATATATTCAATTTCGTATGTAATACTTTATTAATTTTATACTCAAATTAACCATATATTATAATTATTTATCAATATCATACATTTTATTTTTCATAATAATAAATTATGTTCCTCTTATTTATATATTTAATCTTTATACAAAAATAAATTTAATCAACAATTTAGTAAATTATGATATTATTTATAAAATAATTACTTAATATAACACATAAACTTTATGGAATATTTTATTATATATTTGTATTGTGTTATACTTTTTTTAAAATTAACAAGTAAAATTCACTTATAATTTTTTTATCTACTTCTGATTTTTATATTTATATCAAGATACATATTATGCATTATGCAGTCTATTTATTACTTATAAATTTATGTCAAAAATTTAGTGATCCTTATGAATTGATCTAAAAATAATGATAATAATAATAAAAATGATGGTTGAACAATTTTAATTATTACTTTATTATATGTATAATGTGATAAAAAAGTTTAATAAACAATTGCGATACCTTAAAATTCGTGCACCCGATTCATACTAAATTTAAATATATATAAGATTGTTTCCATTAGATCATATCAGACGATATGATTTAAAATCACATGGCCTGATTCAACGATAATCCATCTTGAATGATTACTCTTATGTTCCGAGTACGATATCTCGACATTCGTATATTTAATAAGTCTAAAACTTTACCAAATGTGTCCTTTTGTAAGTTTGATTATATCTAACAGTTTGATCTGAATTTTGTTGATCCGATTAAATAATGTAAGATGATAGTTACTTCAATATAATACTAACATTTATAAATATATAAATTTATTACAGATGGTGAACATATATTTATCTCAATTATAAAATATTTTTATGTATTTCAAATGCATTATTCCGGATAATAAATACTTTTCTATAATTTTAAATTATTCGGTATGATTTTTTTTTGTATATTTTATTAATTAAATCACTACTAAACTAATTAGTAGTTTATATTTATAACAATAAATTAAAATATCATACTATATTTTGATATATTTATAACATAATATGCATTATGTAATTTATTTTATTATTTATAAATTTATATAAAAATTATGTGATTCCTATGATTTAATCTAATAATAATAATAAAAAAAATCAAAATAAAAAATAGTTCGAGCTCGTCGATCTCAAGCTCACAAAAAAAGATATTGAACTCTAAACAATTCGGGCCAAATTTAAATGGTATTGAAAAAACATTTCATACTTTTTTATAAAATTAAAAAATATATTTTTTTGTGACTATAATTAAAATTATGAATATACTTTTTACAGTGGTAAAATTTTACAAACGATCCAGAAGGGTATTAATATAATTCTATAAAGAAATAAAAATATTTATGTAATTAAATATAAAAATGTGTCAATGTCATTTCCCAACTCTTCTTACCAGAAAAACGAAAAGAAAAATTATTTATGACAGGGAAAGGGGCAAAAAAGGGATAACTGTAATCTCCTCTACTAAAATCTTTTTGTCTAACAAAATAAGTTTTTCAATTAGTCAAAATTCACTAAATTTACTGATATTAACAAAAATATAGGATAAAAGTGGGATAATTACAATTTTTGATCCTCATATATTGCCATTAATTCATTTTCAGTCCCTAAATATATTAAAATTCTATTTTCGTCCTTCAACTCTTAAAATATTAACAGTTTTGGTCTTAAGCCTAATTAATGACTATTTTGCCATTGACAAACTTGACATACTTTTGAAAAAAAATTAAACCTCCAAAAATTCATTCACTAGAAAAAAAGTTTATTATTGGCTATGACTAAAACTATGGTAAATGACTACTATTAACTACTGTTAAACATAACTGATGCAAAAAAAATTAGATTTTCAATCATAAAAAAATTATTTGTCACGACTAAGAGTCATGGTCAAAATATTTGTCATGGCTCCATGGCGAATGTTTTTGCCACCTTCGCAAAAATCACGGCCAACAACCGTTGCGTGACTTTGGTCAATAACTATTTGCTACAACTATTTATTATTAATCATGACAATTGGTTGTAGTTAAATGTTATAAATCTTCTAGTGATTCCTTTATCTGATTGCCTTGTTCCCGGGGTATTCCAAATTTTCGGTTTTATAGATTTTCTCCAACCACACTATCCGAGAATACCGAGGGCTTGGAATACCCGAGAACAAGATGGTCAAAGAAAAATATGAATATATGGAGGTTTAAATTTATTTTCGAAAGCATATTGGGCCTGATCATGAGCATAGATATGATCACTAATTAGGATTAAGTACCGAAACTATTAATATTTTAAAAATTGAAGGACTAAAATAAAATTTCAATATGTTTAGGGACTGAAAATAAATTAGTGATAATATATTAGAACCAAAAATATAATTATCCTGATAAAAGTCTATATTTATTTATTATTGATAGATTGAAATTTTTTTATTATCAATAATAAGTCAATAGCCTAACCATCATAGTAGTGGGACCTCTGTGAAGAGAGAGAGAGAGAGGAGTTTGTGAGGTTCATGCACCTTTCCCCGTTCAAGTCTTTTGCTCTTTCGATGAACAAATCCATTTCTATTTACTTCGCAATAAAATATAACAAAACCCAACAAAATAAAAGAAAATTCAAAAATAATTATCTACAATTTTCTTGCTTAGTAATCAGAGTCTAATACTTCCATTTCTCATTTTCATAACATGAGTTCTGAAGTTTGCGCAAGATTATGCAGGTAATTTTCAGCTACCGTCAGCTCTTCTTTTCCTTTTTTCTTTGTGAAAAACAAAACTTACTCCTATTTTTGAATAGTTCATTGTTATTTAATCTTCTGGGTTTCTTCTTAGCTGCAGTTCTAGTAGAAAGTTACGGTTTTTTTCTTTTGTATTTGTGGGTTTGTGATCTTGTTTGCGTATATTCATTTTGCGGTTGTCAAGAACGGGTTTTTGATCTGTCTGCTAGCTGAAAATTGGAGTGGATTCTTTTATTATTATGACAATGAAATTTTCATGTTCTTCTTTGATCCTAACGGAGAGGGCTTTTGGAGAAAGGATAATCGGTGGTTAGTGAAATTCTGCTCTCAGTTAATGAAGAACATGTCTCTTCAAGAATATTGCTAATTAAAATGATTAATTGTTTTTCTGCACAATTCTTTCTTGGATTTTTTTGCATAATAGTTCTCTTAGATTCCTGCTAAAGATTTTTCCTTGATCAATTGATCCTTAGTGTGTGTGTGTGTGTGTGTGTTTGTCCTCTTTTCTTAATTTTCAACTGAATGTGAGTGATTGCGTAATTCGAAATGATTAGACCATGGTTTATATCTTGTTGATCTTTTCGGGAAGATGCAAAAAATAGATTTATGGAAAGTGATTTATGTTCTGGAAGCAAGTATGTAAATTTGCTTATAGTTTCATACATTCGCACCTTTTAATTTCATACATGTGCACTTTGAAAATGCTCAAGTGTTTGCGCTAGATGTATGGTATGGGATAGCATCGTGTTCACTGTTAATATAGATTCATTATTGCTAAAAGGTGCAGTATTTCTAATCTTCAGCAACATCGTTACGAATATTTGCAAATGCCAGGTTTAAAGTAAGTGGGCTTTAGGGAGCCCGTAGTTTTTTGGATCTGTTCTGGATCTTAAGAAAGGGAAAAACACACAAGGTAAGTTGCACCAATGTAATGGTAATTCCTTGTAATCTTTTAGCTTTAAAGATTGTTGTTTTCCAGCATTCATTGGAAACAAATTTAGACGTTGAAGATGTGAAGTCCTCGTGCATATGTAGCATTTGAAATAGTCAGTTGCATGGAATATTCTTGCATATAGCCGGAACGTCACTCGTAGTTTTGGATGAGACAAAGCTAGGGAAAGCAATACTATATTTGCTGCCTGCCTTGTTGATTAGTCAAGATTGATATGTGTGCTTATCCATTGCGACATGGAAGTTTTAATGGATCAGGAGACATGGGTATCAATGGTTATAATAATGTACTGATAATGGTATTTGATTGTAGCACTTCCTGTAACTCTATTATCATATGGCACCTTTTTGTCCACATTTGTTTAATGCATTGCCTTAAAATGGTGTTTGAGCCCTCCGATGTCGTGATTCAAACCCTTTCTCTTTTTCCCGTTTACTTTAGTATTATTTTCCTCCTTATACTTGCATTTACCATATGTCTGTTTTGCGTTCCAGAGTTGACTTTTCATTTTAGTGGCGAGGGGACCGATGTTCTTATCTTGTTTCCTAATGTAACCACGGCACTGGAGGATGTTCTCTGATGAGGAAATAGTAAGGACTGGAAGTTTGTATTTGGCCATATGTCTTTAGGAACTCTTTCTCTGACGAAATTCAATCTTGCCCAAGAAGTTCGAAATGAAGATTATGCTGGAAATATTCTGCACGAATTCTGGCCACTTGATGAAGTAGATCCTAAGAAGGCAACGTTCCCATGTTGTTTAGTTTGGACACCTCTGCCAGTAGTCTCGTGGCTGGCCCCTTTCATTGGACACGTTGGGATATGCAAGGAGGACGGTACCGTTTTAGATTTCTCGGGTTCCAACCTCGTTAATGTTGATGATTTTGCTTTTGGTCCCGTTGCAAGATACGTCCAATTGGAACGAGAGCAGGTATAACTCCATGAGTTCTCCCAACTAACTTTGGATTCCTTTCTCTTTTTCCCTACATATCTCCCCCTTTTTTCTCCTCTTTCTTTATCTCTCTGATGCCGTGCATCCATGCATGTGTGCGTTTGTTTGTGTGTATAATTGTGCATCTGCTCCATTTACATGTGCTAGAACCGCAGATAATATAATAATTTGGGTCTTCCTTTTGTGATCCATGGCAGTGTGAACCGTTATTCTGAACTGAGGTTTACACTCTAGTAGATGCTACCAACATCAGTAGCATTTAGTGTAGCCCATAAACGATCTCAAGTGTCGGTCTTTCATTTGTTTGTTCAAGTATTCTATTTTATAGTAAGAAACCAGCATATAAAAGCTTTTTAAGGGTAATTGCAGAATGTTTCTTGTTTTCCCATTCAACTGGAATTTCGATTTTGTGCCAACACAGGTGTCTAAGCAAGGGTAAGTGTCGTAGAAATAGAAAAGGGATAATTACATTTACACCCCTTGATTTGTGGTCTGTTTATACAAACCACCCCTATCTTTTGGATAATTACATATACACCCACCAAAATATCATTATCGCATACACATATCACCCCTTACTTTTTTGAGAAATTACACACACACCCAAAAAAATGTTAGCATCATTATATAAAATACCTCTATTTTTTTGCTATCAAGGATTGTTTCGGTAATTATGCAAAAGATAGAGGTGGTTTATGTAAATAGACCATAGGTCAGGGGGTGTAAATGTAATTATCCCAAAAGAAAATGGGTGCACTCTTCATATTTTGTAAGGAGAATAAAAGTCATAAGAAATACTCTGTGGGACTAATGCAGTATGTTCTATGAGCTATACAAGTAATTGATAGATAACTTCATGTCATTTTTCTTTGAATAGTGTTGTTTTCCTCCGAACCTTGTTGGGCATACATGCAAGAATCCCTATGTTCATGCTGAATATGGGACAGCAATCACATGGGACGATGCTGTGCAGTCAAGCACACGCCACTTTGAGAGCAAAACTTACAACCTCTTCACATGCAACTGCCACTCGTTCGTCGCCAATTGCCTGAATCGGCTCTGCTACAAGGGGTCAATGAGTTGGAACATGGTCAATGTTGCGGCTCTTATACTGTTTAAGGGAAAGTGGGTTGGCGGCTTTGATGTCGTAAGATCATTTTTGCCTTTTGTTGTGGTGCTCTGCTTCGGTATATTTATGGTTGGATGGCCGTTTTTAATCGGATTATTTTCATTTTCATTACTCCTTATCGGATGGTTTTTGCTGGGTACTTATGTTTTCAAGAACTTGTTAGATTGTTAGATGCTTATTTTCCGTCGTACCTCTTGATTGCATTATGAGCTTAAACTGTGGTATGAGTAAGCATTCACCTTTAAAAGATCTGACAAAGAGCTATTCTTTACAGCATCCTACTGATGTGCAACTTTTGATTGAAAGAGAGGTAACTGATGTGCTGGAGTGCTTATGTAATTTCATCTTGATAATGACCCAAATCATAAAACATCCTAGAGATTACTATTTTCTGCATTTTCTTGAAAAAAAAAGGCGGGGGGAGGGGGGGTTAAATTATAACCATCTTTGAGATTTTGGTAAATATTATTTCATTGTTTGAAAAGTTACATATACTATTCTAATTTCGACGTTCTTGGTGATGAGTTGCAACATTCATTAGAATTTCATTCAATTTTTATGGTGAACTTGTCAAAATATTTTTTTAGATTACAAATTATAATTTCATTATATGTTTCTAAAAAAAATTAAAATCTTTTATGGACCAATATTTCCTTAAATTTTTTACAATACTCATTAATTCTTTTTAAATAATTTTTAACAAGGATAAAATAATAATATCCACTTTACCGTTTAGAAGCTAACATAATTATTTTTCATTTGAAGAGATATTTGTATGTTCAAACAATAAGAGGTATTCATAATTATACCAAACATTAAGTGAGGTAGTTGTAATTTACTTTTAAAAAATCCAATATTTGGGCAAAATATTACTTCCTTACAAGTAAAAGAACAAATAGGTAGCTGCAGTATCATTGAAAGCAAAATGAGCAGAGGGTGCAGCTGGTACTGTGCCATGTTTGGGAGACGAGATGAAAGCATTGAGAAAAATGCATACAAGTTTGGGGTCAATTAATATCACTGATAACACAACCATAAGCTGATGCTCATTAGTTCAGCCATTTATATGGAAAAATGTCAACCGATACAAAGTTCTTGGAGGCTGGAGATCATCAGTTCTTTTAGGAGTGCAAACTCATCGGAAAGAACACGATTTTGCATCTTCTTCTCGTTTTTTTTCTTCAGTCAATTCATTGTTTCAGTTGCAAAATAGCCCTCGTAGCATCATTTCACGCCCCGTATTTTGGGGCCTTCCAAATCTTAAATGCAACTTCATGCAAGACCCTGTCGGCCGGTATTATGAGGTTTCCACTGTTCTGCATGTAAATGTCGGTCAAAGTATTAATTGACAGCAGCATAGTACGGATTTCAAGAGGTAATTGAAATTTGCAGAGATATTGGCCAAGCAAAGGAATCAACATAAGAATGATCTTTCAGCAATTTTCAAGTTCCAGTGATTTGTAGGATGGTTTTGAGAGGACAGATTTACTTCTGAGGAAGAAAGCAAATTATCATCTTAAAGGTTCAGCAACTCCATTGTTCAACAGTTAAATTATAGAAAAATTATTACTCGGGCACTACTTGTTCGCAAACCTAATATTTAGTTTAAGTAGTTACAGAAGTATCGTAATAAATATACAACGATATGCTCTACTCAATAGTTTACAATCAACCACCAGTTGTATTACATTTTATTTCTTTATGTGAATGGAGCATGATGACAAGAGCAACTACAAAGAGAACGATGTTTGAACTTCATAGCAATCATTCGGTTGGTTAGCTACATCAAATCTTAGTCAGGTACTTACTGCTCATAGCAATTTGAGGAGACCACGGTATTCAGGTTTTACCTACTAAAATAAATTCAAGAGTGTTTGATGCAGCTAGAGTAAGAACTCAAGCCACAATTAGCTCTCCAAAATGCATGAACAGGTTATAATTCAGATTAAGAATTACACTATTTGTGCCTAATGATGAGATTCGTGCAAATTTATGTTATGTTGTACTAACACCAAGTACAATAGAACCAGCTAACAACAAGAACAAGACTATAGCACCAAAAGATATCCAAGAATAACTTAAATACCTCAATAATATCTCTTAAAGTGAATGACTCCACTGTGTCCACGCGAGTTACCGCCTTCTGATACTGGGCAAGCAGCATCGGGCAGTAATGCCTGTAAAAGATTTCGTCAGATAGATCAAAACACATAGATAGTACCATAAGTTAACAGAAACAAGACTTCTGACCTAATATTTTCCCTTGGCTTCCCTGCTTTCACCGTGTAACTTTGACGTGGGAAAAGCAGTGAAATTTCGCTGTTATTTTCAGGTTTACTATCAGAAACCGAGATTTCTAAATGGTCATTCTCTAGGGTAGCTCCATAGCTCATGATAACAGACATATGCAACCTAGAACCAATATCAGTTTCAGATTGTGCAATATGCAATAAATCACCAACCAAACAGTTCACAAATTCTACGTCTTTGTAACCATTCATCTTTTCACCAGCCCCAACATGAACGACAACTAAATCAAAATCGTTGCTGTCAATTATCTTCCCATCTTCAAAACCAAGCAATTTCAGCAATTCAGAAGCCAAATTTGGCGACTCAGCCGACGAGTCACTTTCCCTACATAATTCATCCCATTGCAACACCTTGAAGCCGAGTATACCTCCAAAAGATTTCAAACCTAAATTGTCAGTGACTGTAGCTGCTTTCATTCCCATGAACCTGAAATCGGATATAGAACCAGAGCAAAATTAGGTACCTGTTTTGTTCAACTTACAGATAAAATAAGTGCATATGACCCTTCAAACGAACCAACCTCTCTGCTAGAGATGGGAATGCACACTTTTCTTCAGGTTTGTCTTCACCTACTCTTTTTGAATCCTGAAGGGCATTAAAAGAGGATGTTAGATTTCACAAAAATATCAGTATAATTTAGAAACGATGGGTAAAATTTAAAAATGAAATGAACCATTAGCATCAACTGATCTCACCAAATTTTGATACGCTTCATTCGCATCCAGTAGCTCGGCAAACTCCCTGATTATTCTTGCATCCTCGTTTTCTGCAATCTAAATTCCAAGTAAATTTGAAGGACAATAATTGAAAACACAATCTTTATAGTATGAATATAATAAACATGAATACTGGAATTCAAATTCAACTAATACTAGAATTATCTCTTATCTCTAAATCCCTTCGTCAAATCCAAACCCCTCCATCCAAACACATCCAAAAGACTACAGAACACATGTAAATCCATCAAGAATCCACCAACTCAATGAAATTCTTCCTGCCCAACTGTCAATAAACTCAAATTATAAAACCATAAATCAGAAAATGAGTCTGCTATCACTGATTCGTTCTGAAAAGCTCACACAAGATATATAGCATAAATTGCAGGCAATAGAACACGATTCTTTCATTGTTGTTTACCAATATAAAGACGGTGATTTCCAAACAGTATATATAAATTTAAACGGAATTAATAAAGGAAATAGTATTATATTATTACCTGAAGGAGGGGAATGAGGGAGAGCCAGAAAACCACAGCAGGCCCGAGAAGCGAAAGAATGGAGGTGGGTTTGCGTCGGGCTGATGAATCGGGCTAACCCATCTCCATACAATACCAAAGCTCTGCTGGGCTTGTCCGCCATTTTTGTAGGTATACGTACGCGTATAGCAATTCCTGAATAGAATTGAAGAAGGGATTCAGAGCTGCTGCACAAGTGTGTGAAGAGCAAAACAGGAACTGAGAATCTTGTTCCTTCTCATGAGCTTTGTTAAAAGGAAGTGGTAGCGTACGAATGATTTAGTACACGTGGGAGACTTGTACGACGTTATTATACGACTTACTTCAAGAGTTAATAACAATTAGATCCCCTTTGAGTCAAAATTACACTTTTTTTCTTCAAAAAACATTTTAAATTATACTTGTATTTTTTTTAAAATTCTCCCTTTACATTTGATTTTATTTTTTGAAATTTAAACGAAAAATACTAACATTAAAAAATAAAAATATATATATAATTTTTTATTTTTACCTCTCATTTAATACTTCTGTATATATTTTTATACTTATAAGAGGACAATGACGTAAGGTTAACTCATAATACTTTTTTTTCTTATAATTACAAAATTATTTATGAGAATGTTAGATGAAGAGTAAAATTAAAAATTTATGTTATTTATTTAACTAACATCAACATACATTTCATCCAAACCCTAATGAAAATAAGTAAGGTATAAACATTGAATTTTTTATGGGGATGTAAGTGTAATTTTAAAATTTATTTGGTAAAATTATAATTAACCCTTAATTTAAATAAATGTAATTGATGATAGGTCTGCAGGACGTTGAGTGTAAAAAGAATAAAAAAAAATTCAGTTTAGCACAAACGTAATACCAAAAACCTATGAAGTTAGGGAATTAATTTTATTTCACATTAGATTTGTGTTTTAAACATATAATTACTAGTTATACTCAGTTAACTTTTATGATATTAATATATGTATAATAGTAATTGATTCTTTACTGGAAAGAATTGATTGTTGTTATGCCTGGCTAATTTCTCGACTGCGAATAAAAAGTTGTATGCGAAGAGAACTTGGTTGACTGCAATGTCCATGTACATTACATATAAACAAGTAGACCGTGCAAAGCAATTAACTCTTTGCATATGTGGGTGTTGGTGTGGCACCAAAACTTCACACTGAAATAGCAAGACACATATGCACGAGTGAAGGGTCTGGGCAGTTAGCTTGGACTCTTCAAACAATTTCCCAACTTCAAATGTCTGTACAAGTTGAGAAGAATCCCAAGCCGATCATCATCTGTATAAAACAAGACCTGATATTGGTTGAACCATCCACCTTTGCACTTTTCCCCTCAAGGGCAAAAACACCACCTTCTCTACATCTCCAGCGATAATCTGGAGATTTATACGGACTATTCGTCAGTTCCTCTCTTCAGGCTGACTCTAGTGATACATTATCCGGGAATCTCTCAATCTTCCACCTCAGTGTTAAAAACAAAACTGGGGAAAACGGAAGTGATGTCCCTGGAAGCAGATAAACATGGCAGCGGTCAAAGATTTGGGAAGATCAGATAATAGGGAGCAAAACATGATGTGATAAAGATGATGTATACTTCAAATAAGGTACAGTCATGTTCCTCAAAAGTGATGGTTGCCGTGAGACGAAAGCTTTCCAGTCCTCTTTGTTAATTTTACCATCCTTATCAGCGTCAGCATCCGCAAACGTCTGTTAAAAAGGACGATTGATTGTTGAATAAACATATATTCCATCTACTGAAACCTAAATTTACTGAAAGATTGTCGATTCACATGTACTCATACCTTGTCAATTATTAGCTCTAGCAGTTCGTCTGATAGTTTCGTGTCAGATTCCATAAGTATAGCAATCACCATCTGCTTGACCTGAAGCAAGAACTTTTTCCATCAACTTATAATAACCAGATAACATCTGTTAGAAAAATAGATTCATCATGGAGAGACAATTGGGTTACAGGGAAAGTACCACAGTCGATCTTCCTACTTGTAGGACAATGCTTTACACGATATTTACAAAGCAATCTCATCTCTTGGTTATGTCCAAAAGTTCAGAATGTTGGGTACTAGGAAAGATTATTTAAAGACCCAACCCAAGTATGTTCATTTCGAACATCACCATTGCGAAGTGCCCCAGGAGAAACTGAAAACTTAATTCCCAAAACAGCAAAACTTCATTGATCCAATTTCAGATACCCCAATGAAAAGTAAGCAAAGGAAATGAAACAGTATACTTCAGTTGAAAATGGTAGAGCAATAGCACCGGAATGTTTAGCACCTATTTCCAAGCAAATCAACAGGGTCAAAAGCAACAGCAAAGTATGTCATGGAGGAAACACATAAGGAAGTATCATTATAGGGGGCAAAAGGAAAAAGATGAATCATTGGGACAGAGGACATCATGGAATTCTGAAGAAAGCTCATCTGTATTTATAATAGTTAAAACAATCAATAATAGAATTATATTGCCTAGGAAAAGCCCATACTGGAAAAACAGACAGCTTTCTTGTCATAGTTATTGCAGAAACTAATCTTATGTCTTCTCCAAACTTATTTTAGCATTAACTAGCCTGATAGTACTAGTAACTCAATAATATACTTACTTCTTCTCGCTCTATGAACCCAGTTTGTCTCAGATCATAAAGCTTGAACGAAACTGCAAAATAAGGAAAGGTGTTGCAGAAAGGGTAAGTGCACTGATCGGGCTTCACTTTTTGTAGCAAAATAGAAGAATCATTGTGATCCTCAAAACTCTAGCCTTTCTTAAGTAGTTTTCAATTATAAGTGTAATACTATAAAACAAAAAAGAATCCTTTTTATTTCTTACAATCTATTTTGTCCTCGACAGGGGCATGAGGATGGAATACATCGAGGGAAAGAACGAATTCTTCCAGATCAATAACACCATTCCGTTTTTTATCAAAAAGATCAAAAACCTGTAAGCAAATGCAGGGAATGGCAAATTACAAAGGAGCTTCTTCAGTCTTTTCAGATAACAACAAAACAATGTAGTCTATTGCAATATCAATATGCACCTTCACTTTTTGCAATAGATTACAGAAATATAACACTCCATGCATTGAAGTTCATAAACATAAGATAGATATATGCCCAACAACACTTATGATGAACCATTAGTGCATATAAAGCCTTTTTTCTTTAAAACACAGTTATTCAATTATTTAGCTAGTCGAGAAGATAGTATTAAGTTTCCTGATAAGGTCCCCACTAATCTCTTGCCAATCAATACTGAGATGTCTTCAACCGAAAACAGGGAATCTGGCAATCTGCCAACAAGAGTGGTGTAGTATATAACATGATTTTCTCGAGACAATCAAGAAAATAAAGATAGTGTGATGCATGATCTGCTTTTCAGATGGAAATTGAGAAAGCATGCAACAAGAAACCAGCAAAATTGCTTGACTTGATTAGTTTCCAACTGTATCTCATATCCATATTACACAGCTAGAATAAGAGAGCGTAAATTGGTTCTTAATCAGTGGAGCTTCCTATTAATTCCACAACTCTTAATGTCCATGCATGAGTTGTATAAAATGAAACAAGAAAATGTAGGTATACAACAAAACCTAGGCATTTCTTAGTATCTCAGTCATGCCAGATGTTGACATTTCACATGTATTCCCATGTAACCATCTGAGAATACATAAAAATGAGAACAGAGTTTTCGAAATGAAGACAGGACAAGAAGTAAGACTGTGGTTACCCGATCCAAGAAAAGGTTCTCACCACATACTGTTCTAAACAATGCCAACTGAAGCTCCTCCTGCATGTGAAACAAACAGTGTACAGTCATATAACAATAACAAACAGTTAAGGTGCAACTGTCAAAGAGATAATGAGAAGGCCTGTAATCGGATGCTAAATAGCAATGAATGCGTACAAGCAAATTTATGTTAAACATTGTAGAGAATACATGTGTGTTTATGGCCAAAATCAAAAGAATACTTATATATTATAGAAAGAAAAAGAAACCTATTACTAGAATGCATGTACTCAAATTTTCGAGTTGAGGAATTCAGTTATTATGGGAAACAAGAAGTTTAAAGAAAAATGTGAAAATATTCAAAAATAGTGAATCAGATCCAACTCGTTCTTGAACTCAATATGTGTTCAAATAACTCTCCGGTGTTGACATTCTCACCGAAGGAGAAATATATAAAGTTGAGGGAACCATTTCAGCTTTTTCCACCCACCCTTAACCCCGAGAAAAACTGATCACCAGCCACAACCTTCATACAGCCCTGCAGTCGCTTGTTACTTCAGCCAACAAATCACACAAGGATTGTAAAACACAGGATGAAAGGTAAAAGCGATGGATTAAGAGCAGTCACCAAATCACAACTCAAACACAATTAGAG
The DNA here is from genome assembly GCF_026168435.1 of Sesamum indicum. NCBI lineage: Eukaryota > Viridiplantae > Streptophyta > Magnoliopsida > Lamiales > Pedaliaceae > Sesamum > Sesamum indicum. Next base: position 1,928,565 of record NC_142657.1, on the reverse strand, counting down.
CTCAAACAATATGATGTTTTTACATATAGCTTAGAGTTAATTCATCAAGTCAAGCTCGCACCAGTTTTCAGAATTTTTGTATTGAAATAGAGCTCAAACTTTTTGGTTGAGTTTGACCGAAATCTCGCGTAAGCATCACTGTAACCGTGATTATTAAAAATGATATGCACAAATCCTCAAAGTAGCAAAAAACTTCACTGGAACAACTATGTAGAAGAAAAACTACTTCATCCGAAAAATACAAGTATGTTGTAAACCTGGAGCGATACCTTATGTATCAAACCGTCATCAATGATTGAACTGCTTAACTTCTTAAACAACTCATGCAATGCCTCCACTTCATTTATAGTAACTGCAATAGAAACAAAACAAGTACTTCCAGTATCAACCAACAATTATCAAACGAAAAAGTAAATAAAACTCCATAACGACAGGGGGGGAAAAGGATATCATCAAAATTCTGTACAATGAGATTTCTCCGAGAGTCGAACAATCTCCTTGAACTCATAACGCAATTTCGTGCCACGGCTCAATTTTCGGCATTCGAAACAACCGGAGAAAGCAAAAGCCAAAGCGTCGAATATAGCTATAATCGGAAACACCGCCGCGCAGAGCTTCTCCGCAAATTTCAGAGAACTAGTGCCCAGCTTCTCACCGGAACAAAATCAATAACCACAAAAGTCAATTAAAATTTGACGTAAAAACAATCACACGTTTACATCAGGCAAAATTTTACCAGCGATTTGTTGGTTGAATCCATTTGAGAAAAACCAAAAGTAACTCGAATCCTCTCGCTCTTTCAGGCACAAAAACCAAATTTTTATCTTAAATCTCCTGTTTCTTCCTTTCTACACGCTGCAGATGAAGGTAGAGTCGGGAAGTAAATGCAAAACAAATATATAGCAAGAGCAGCAGCTGCAGGCGGAGGTAAAATTCAACAAACGTTTGAATCACTTTCTATTTCTCCTTTGGGCCTACATGCCATTTTTCTCTATGATAAGGCTATGCATTTCATCCCTATCAAGTTTACTTGTAAAAATATTTTACTATCATTTATATTGGTTCTACCATCTTTGTTTTATTTTATTTTTTTAATATCCGGACAATCTTAAAAAGATCGAATATGTCATGAGGGTTTCGCTCCAAAGTTTTCATCTTTTAACCTTGACGCTCATATCAACCATAGGAATAGTTGTACCGTCACATTTTGGATGGTTTAAAAATTTATATTTAATATTTTTTATATTATTTAAAATTCATCGATGTGTTATATTAATAAAAATTTATATTTTATTTTTATTAATTTATTATAAATTAAATAATTATATACCTTCTCATATATAATAATGAGTAGATTATTCTGAGCCCAGAAAAAATCTATTATTGGAAGTGAATATTTTAGTGCATTATTGTTGCTTCTTTGAAAAAACAAAGTACTAAATTCTTTGGTCTTAAACTATGTTACACGTGGCCCCTGGGACACCAAATTTGTGGCTAACAAGAGTTGTCCCTTTTTTTTTTTTTATTTCTTTAATTTTCCATGTGTTGGAGGTTTATGTGCTGCTATTAATTTAAATTATTCATAAGACATTGGTAATAACATTAAATTAATAAAAGTATGATTTTAAATTTTCTTAATTACCAATAGTTGTGGAATTACAATTATAACTAATGATGACGATTGTGGTGGTACACTTGGATTTGCATATAGAGATATCCAGGGGGTCCAATTGGGTTTAGATATAATATCCTTCTTATGTGGGAAATTATAATTGCTGAAAAAGTGAATATTGTTTTTTCTTTTCTTTTTTTTAATAAATTACAACGAGCTCTTCTAAAATTTAATATAATTATTTATAAAATTTTGATTTATCATTAAGAAATTGTCAAAAATCATTGTTAAATATATAACCACTTTTTAAGTTATATATAAAAAAAATAATTTGATAAAATTAATTAAATATTTAAAAGAATTTCATATTATTACAAAATTTATTTTTGTAAAATGTAGATTTGAATTCTATAAAAAAAAGAATTTAAATTTTAAAAAAATCGAAACGGCATCGTAATCACCAATAACAAAAACAGTAAACAAAAAGCATATGGAAAACAGATGAGATGACAGTTGATGCGTATATTTCACAAGCAACATAAAAGGTAGTAAAGATGAAATAATATATAGATGATGCTGTTGATTCCTAAACTTGTAAACACTGAAAAAAAGGCAAAGGTTGATTTGAAAGGTGAGGAGTGTTGAGGAGGGGTTGATAGAATTTTGTTGTATCTTTTTGGGCAGAAATAGAATAAGGCATTATGGAATAAGAAGAAAAAGATAGTTATATGAATTGGGGGTTTTTTTTTTTTTTTAATTAAACCACTCGGGGATGGGGTAGTTTTTTGGCGTCCCCAATCCTTCTTTATTAAGATTAGAAAGCGAGCAAATTTACAATGGGGAGTACTGACTCCCTATCATTTCTAAGAAGCTGTAAAAAAAAGGAGTACTATTTCTTTACAAATAGTCACCAAAAGCATAAATAAGGAGTCTTACAGAAAACCACAAAGACATAAAGAATGAGTACTACTCCCTTACAAAAAGTGCTAAAATGGAAGACGAAGTTGGGAACGATGATTCAGTGTGTCAAAAAGTTTCTGTCACTACATTCAAATCATCGGTTCCAACTAGTACCTGCAAATCAAGCTATACAAACAATCCAACAATTGTTATAAAAAGTTGCACCACCAATAATTGAGTACGACAAGATGAGAGAGGAACTAACTATACATTAGCCACATGAGACCTCAACTCTCTCTTATATTATGAGATTTCAGCCTATAAAAGAGTGCAGAGAAACGCAGGGATAGGCAGGAATTATGCAACAGCAGATCGCGACAGCGTGCGTAGAGCAGTTATATTAATTGAGTTGCGCTTATAGATTTAGGACAAGTTGGGAATAAATATAAAAGTAGGTTTCTCCCAAATTAGTATATATTAACTTTTCTTAATATAATAAAGGGTTAGAACTACCGGTTCATTTTTTTGAAATTTAGTATAATTATAAATTAGCATGGTATTCGTACTATGCATGGTTATAAATATTTTTTTTAAAGTTAAGTAAATTTTTTTATAATATATAGTGCTATAAATGAATCTTTTACGCAAAATAAAAGTTTCATTTTTAATGGGCAACACATAATAGTTTTGAATAGATAGATTGGCTTTTATATATATCTAGTCCTATATAAAAATAAAAAAAATATAAAAAAAGTTTGATGTATTGTTTGTTTATATAATTAATCTTCCTCGGAAATTATATTAAAGTACATAATCTAAAATGATTTTACTTACAAAAAAATAAAATATAAAGCAACAACAGAATTTTCGGTTAAGGCAAAATTGCAAACTAGTCTTGTATGTAAGGAGATGGCAAAATTGGTCCCGTAACTATGAGACTGACAATTTTAATTCTTGACGTGGCAAAGAATGGTTAACCCACCACCCACCACCCACCACCCACCACCACCACCACCACCACCACCACCACCACCACCACCACCACCTCACAGTTGGTCGCAGAAATTTTTTTCTGGCGAGTCTCTGGCCACGCGCACCACCACTGAACTCGATGTCCTGCGTTGATTCCACACTACAGCATGTGTTTCAATCAGAGCTCAAACACACTCTTAATTGTTAATTATAGTCTTGCCCTAAAACCTAAATTTATTTTCTCTCTTTTCGATTTGCCTCCATCTGACCTACTCACTGTTCAAGACCACCACCAATCAACTCCCCATCCTCCGGCAAGTTGATTGTACCTAAGCCCATTCATTTTCGTCCACTATTCTGTCGGTTCTCTCCTTTTTCATTTCCACTACTTTTTTGCCATGCTCGCCACTGGATTTTCCGTCATATCTCCGCCTCCATCGATCATCTCGTTGACGGACCAACACCCCTATGTTCGCCTCCCATGGCGCACACACCCCTCTAATTAGTTTCCATCAATGATACCATCCACGCCATGGCCTCCTCATCGGTTGACTTCTCTTATATGCTTTAATTTAGTGGAAAGTTGGTCCTTTCCGGCCAAAACTACTTGCCTCTTGTCATGTCAGCAACCACGCAAAACGCCACGTGTTTAAGTTGAGACCAGTTGATAGTCGGAACCCTAAGCCCCAATTTGTCTGGCTAATTTTGGCCAGAAGGACCAAAATTGCCACTGAACTAAATCATATAGAATTAAAATTGTCAATCCAGTAGCTATAGGATTAATTTTGTCACTTCCTCTAACTTATATAGGACTAATGAATTATAAAAAAGACAACTGAGGGATGGGGAGCTGGGAGAAAGGAAGACATAGGACGATAGAAAGAAAAATTAATTTAAAATTTTAAAAGTCAATATCATTTTATCAATTTGAATAAAAAAAAAAAGATGAGTAAATGACTGTAATGTTAAAAAATAAAATAAAATGACTAAATTATAAACTCAAATTTAGATACTTTACGTAATTATTTAACTGATCATTAGAACATGATCATTACGTAATTATTTAAGATAAACTCAAATTAAATTAGATACTTCTTTATTATTTGAAAAATTATAACTATTGATTGAATCCTTAAAATTTGGTGTAATTACACATAAATCTCTTATTGTTTAAGCAATTACGTCTAACATCCTTGATATTTATTTTTCGTCGGACAAATAGATCCTTATATTAGTAAATATCTATGGAATTTGCTTATATTAGGAAAAGAGTTGAATGAAAATTCTTGTATTAATAATAAGCTGATGGGGGCTAAATATGGATTTTCATTCATTTTATTTTTGTTAATATCAGTAAATTTTATGAATTTTGACTAATAGAGAGATCTGTTTATTAGACGAAACTAAATATAATGAGTACTAGATTTAATTTTTTAATTCATAGGGGTCTATATATATATATATATAATTACACAAAATCTGAAAGAATGACGATGTAATCATCCCATTTTAATATATTGACAAAATTAATCCTATTTAAAAATAAAACACCAAAATCAGTTTATTCTATCCCCATTACCCTCTTATTATATTTTATTTTTTCATCTCTTATTTATTTATTCTTTGTTTTATGGAGTGCGGAGATGGTACTTAGAATTCTTTGTTGGGCGGTCCATACATCGGAGACATGAATGGGCCGTATTAGGGTGTGATGAGTGGGCGTGGCCCAAAATTAGCCTTTCCAGTTGGAATAGCAATATTTGAACTTTAGGAAATATTTGATTCATATTGCCAAACAAATGGGAAAACGTCATATTTGATTCGTTGCTTGTGTTATTTTGATTGGTTATGTTTAATTTTTATTATTAGAATATATAGGATGACAATTATTAATATTGATCGATTTTTTATTAAAATACGTATAATGATGTATATATAAACTTTATTCATAAAATAAGAAAGCTGTGGATTTGATGGAGTGGTAAAAGTATTGAAATTTTTAGGCAAGGTAAGATCTGGGTTTTGAATGCCTTTGGGACCAAAATTGATGTTTACCCCCAAACAAATCATAAACACGCAATTTTACGAATACATCGCCATTACTCATCGCTCTCTCTACTCTCACTCCATTTTCTCTCTCTCTCTCAACTTTCCTTCTCTGTACAGTGCGTGTCCTCTGTGCTCTGCTATCATTTATACAGCCTGTGGACTGCGACAAATTAACTAACCGACATTCGTTGCGCCCGCATCAGTCTACATCAACGTGCGCCGCGGCCTGCGTATCGTGCGCCGCCGGCGTGCAGTCGCCAATGAGTAGATTGTCGGCAGCCGTTGTTGTACTGTTTGTTGCTTTGACTGCAATTGCGGCACCGTTTTCTGCATCGGCAGATTCGCAATTGGTCGGCCACGGCGCGGTTTCCGCCGCTAATGCCACACTGGCCGAGTCGAGTGGAAATAAGACTCGGCCGAAGGAGGACACCTTTGCTGATATGATCGATCGGGCCCTAGAGAAGGAATTCACCGAGAATGAGGATCAGAACGAAGGTTTTCTTAGATCTCAACTTGCGTATTGCCTTTACTTAGCTTGGTTAACTTTTGTGGTTGTTGTTTGCTGGTTATGTTGTGTTTGACCGGGGAGTAAATTTAGGTTTATTGGGTTTTACGAATTAGAAATTGCGGTCGTGCTGTCACAGTAAGTTCTCCTCTTCTTCATTGGTGTCATATACTACAATGTGAGTTATAATGTGCTGGATTAGTGTGTCGGATTGAGCTTTGCTAGGTTGAACTGTAGGCGAAATGATAAACTAATTTTTCTCAGTTTGGTGAGAGGTTATTGGATTTGCTTTTGATGGCTTAAGATTCCAATAATGGACTTAGGTTTAATTAGTGAGTTGTTTTGAGTAATTTATGAACACTGCTGGTTTTAGGCACAGAGCAAATCCTGAAAACTGTGAGATATGCGAATCCCGAAAGCACTGAGACTCATTTTTAAGTTTTCTTTATTAGGGTGCTTTGAGGATTCATGAGCATTTTCCTGTTTAGGTGTGTGCTGAAATAGCATGTTCTTGTTTACTTTTATGGCTAGATGTGGATAATTTGTTGTGTGTTGCGACTTTTCTATAACAACATATGGATAGTGATATACTGTTTGATTGTCAGTTTATTTTCTTCAAAATTAAATTTGACTTGAATTGGCAGCAAATGATGCTGGTAGCTTCAACAATAGTGTCGCGGAGCAACAGGTTTGTCACATTGCACTTTCTCAACTCTTTTGATACTGTTGCTACATCATTTCTGTATGGGTTATCTTACATAAGTGACTGGATAGATTTTAGATGCAATGATCAGTGTAGTTTGAGATTTGAGAATGACTATGAACCGAAGTGGTCATTTATTGAAGTTTCTTTAGAACCTATTGCCTAGGATAAGACATTGTTGAATTGGGTTAGCAGCTTTAGTTTTTCTTTTCCAGGAAGCTTGACTTGCATGTTTCTTAGCTTCTTCTTGCCTTTCTGATAAATGCTGGACGGGTCATAACTTTAGCTGTATTCTTACTTAGTTTCCCATGATCAGGCAGTATTGGAAACAGTCGCTAGAGTAAAGACAAAGAAGAATGAAACAAAGGAGGAGAAGTAAGTATTTGTGTCATTCATTACACAAATTTCTCAGACATATTCACTTGTCAATAACAGCCACCCCTGTGTTACTCATATGCTTCATTTTGCATATAACTCTAGATCGTTTAAACTTCATCATGTTTTTAATCTGGATAATGACAATGGAGCTGAAGAGACACCTACATTGATTGATAGAAAGGTAATAAACAATGCCTGCCCCTTTTATTTTGCGTTCTTGTGATTGTTTTCTGTAGTGCTTTTCTTTCAGTATTCCTTTCTATGATCAGAAGAAGAAGAAAAAAGAGAAATCAATATGTGAAACTATTCCGATTTTTTTTTTGTTTAAATGTTGCTGTTGTGAGTGGTTAACAAATTGAAATTTTATGTTTCGACAGGATAATGTGTTTATCATATCAAATTTCAAATCTAAATTTCCAGTGTTGCAGTTAGACTTGAGGTACAGTTACCAGTTTATAATGGCCTCAGTCTTATATCTCCAGTTCTAGCCTGCCTGACATGGTGATTCTTTAGGCTCATATCAGATCTGGTTGTTGTCATTGTGTCTGCAACCTGTGGTGGAATTGCTTTTGCTTGTGCTGGACAACCGGTCTGAACTCTTTCTTTGGCCTGTCCTCTCAATGTATGCTAATTGTTTTCAGCTTTTCTCTTCTCTGATTCCAGAAATGTCTTGCAGGTAATTACTGGATACTTATTAGCAGGATCAGTTGTTGGACCTGGAGGGTTTAATGTTGTCAGTGAAATGGTGCAAGTATGTAGCTGTCTAAAGTTGATTCTTAATGTCTAGTGCTATTTTATAGTTGTACATGTGCCAAAATTTGTTTTCTTGTGCATTAGTATGCTTTGAAGCTTGTAACTGGCCTTAGTCTGATTTAGAGTTCAAATATCATCAAGTTTGTTCCAAAATTTAAATAAGATTTAATGCCTTTTATGCTGATAATTGGCATGATATGCTTCCTCCATGCCTAGTTGAATATTATGTCTTGATGTTGCAATGAAAAGGTAATATGGGGCTGCTTCTGTTTCTAACTCCAAATTTAGCAGGTTTAGGTAGAACTAGTTTAGCAGGGTCATTTAGTGAGGACAAATTGAAGAAGATTATGCTTTAAATGATAGACGACCTGCAATGTTGAAATAAGTTAATAACGAAACTAAAATGATAGAATTGAGAACTTGTGTAGAATTGGATTGGATCCACTTGGCATCTATATTTCATTATATGAATATAAACATTGCATTTGCTTTTCTAATCCTAATGTTGCTTTTGTATGTAGGTTGAAACAGTGGCTCAGTTTGGTGTAATTTTCCTTCTTTTTGCTTTGGGCCTGGAATTTTCCACTACAAAGGTTAGCTTCTGTTTTATGCTCTTTCAGAATGACGAATTGTTCACCCCATTTTTCCTATTATGTAAATTAGGTGTGCTGATTGCTATAAATTAATAATCATTTATGATTCTACAGCTTCGAGTTGTTCGTGCTGTTGCAGTTCTTGGAGGCTTACTTCAAATTCTCCTTTTTATGTGCCTGTGTGGAGTTATAGCATCGGTGCGCATGATTATATTATGGCTAACCTCCCCCCCCCCCCCCCCCTCAATATAGAAAAAAGTTAATCGAGTCCAGGGTGCGAGTTCATTACATAGATCGTAGAAATCACAGCAGAGCTTCACTTTCTATAATGTGGTGGTAATGTTTGCTCTAATAGTCACCTGATTATTTGCAGCTGTGTGGTGGTAATGCATCTGAGGGGGTATTTGTTGGTGCATTTCTATCCATGTCATCCACAGCAGTGGTATGCTCGGAGCATTTATTGCACAGTTTATTTTTGCTTCTAACAGGATTGTTAAGAGTTTCTCTTAATGTTCCAACTTTCAATTTCCAGGTATATAAATTTTTGATGGAGAGAAACAGTACAAATGCTCTTCATGGTCAAGTTACCATTGGCACTCTCATTTTGCAGGTATTGAATCTTATTCTTCTTTTATATTTTTAACTGTCTTGGAACTGTTCTGTTATCAGTAAACTTTGATTTAAAATTTTAATGGAAAATAAGACACACCACCACTTTCAAAAAATAGATAATTTCCATTTTTCTTTATTCGGCATTGCCAAAGGCTTCAATGGAAAAGACAGGCTTTTGGGTTCATATTTTGTAGACTCTTGAGTTCTATGTTTCATGCTTCTTTACAAATGATCAGCATATATTGTCCAAAATGCGTAAGCGATCTTAAAAAATGTTTGGACATTGCATTTTCAGGACTGTGCCGTGGGCTTACTATTTGCCCTGCTTCCGGTGCTGGGTGGAACTTCAGGTGTTATGCAGGGAGTAATGTCCATGACTAAATCGTAGGTTCAATTTCTACAATATTGGCTTGCTGGTTGTCTGGAACAGGCACTGAAAATTACAAGACAAGAATTGGCTTTATTTGTTACTTTTCATTTCTTGCAGTCTGGATTTCCTTGAACAAGGGAAAACTTTTTTGGCTTTCTTTAAAATTAGTTGTCATGATATTTGAGATCGGAAGAATGTATTTTAGGAGTTTCAAAAGAATTCAGTTAACCCTTAGAATTTGGATACAACGGAGAATCTTTGTTTATAGCTTTTATTTTGTTTAGTTACTTTTGGTTTTGGGTCAATAAAAGAAAAATCTATGGTATTTTGTTTCTTTTCTTGTCTTGCACGCTTGAGTTCATAGTGAAAGGGTTTGTTCTTTTTCAGTTTTTTGAGAGCTTTAGCATGTCTCAAAATTTTCCTTATCCATTCACTCATGATTTGGCATGCTATGAAGAATAGGACCTTCCCCAGAAACATGTGAAGATGAATGCAAATCATGTAGTGGTTCCTTGAAGGAATATGCATTTTTTTCAAAAAGAAACTTTTCTAGCTGCTTTGAACAAGTTGACAGACTAATTAATCTACTTCTTAAGCATTATATCAACTTGTTAAGCATCACACTGATTAATCTATCAGCCAGGTTGGTGGTATTGTTGGCTTTCTTGGCAGTTTTATCGATTATGTCGCGGACCTGTGTGCCTTGGTTCCTGAAGCTTATGATAAGTTTGTCATCTCAGGTAAGGTTTTGTTTTCTCAGGTTTTTTGTGTTTCCTTTTGCTTTGTTTTCTAGAGTCAACTGACATAATTTTAAAGAGATAATGTCTGTCTTGAGCTAGTGTGAACAGGACGCTTTAATTGGTCATAACTTACTGTGCTATATTTGTCTTCTTTCGCAGACCAATGAACTTTATCAATTGGCCTCAGTTGCATTTTGTCTACTCGTAGCCTGGGTTGGTGTCATTTCCATTTGTTCAAATCTCTTTGAATTATTTTAGTGTCTAAATGCGCACACACATATATGTGCGCATGGTGTGTGTGCTTTTGTGCTGTTCGTGTCTACATTGTACAGAAGAACATTTTCCCTTCTGCTTCAAATAATTCCATATGTCCAGTGTCTGATGAATGGGCTCTTTATATTCACTGAACCAAATATCTAACGATGTATATGGTTTCAGTGTAGTGACAAGCTTGGCCTTAGTCTTGAATTGGGTTCATTCGCTGCGGGAGTGATGATATCAACAACTGATCTTGCTCAGCATACGCTTGAACAAGTAAGATTACTTTTAGCACTTCTTTCATTGTAGAGACAAAACTAACTAGATTCATGTTGTGTATTTGCACTTATGGAATCAGGTTTTTCCAGGTATATTTCCCTGAACAACATGACGTCTTGTGGTAATTTGTGTTTCGTGGTTCCACATGGGTCTTCTTTTATTGTTGTTGCAGGTTGAACCTATACGCAACCTATTTGCCGCTCTTTTCCTGGCTAGCATTGGGATGCTGATCCATGTTCATTTTCTGTGGAATCATGTTGACATCTTGCTGGCATCAGTTATACTGGTGGTCATTGTTAAAACTGCTGTAATTTCTTTGGTTGTCAAGGGATTTGGCTACAGCAACAAAATTTCAGTTCTCGTAAGAGCTAAACTTGTTTATATCACATTTTATAATTTGCCGATAGATGTGTTCATTACAACTGAGCACTGGTTTCTGCGCCATGTAGGTTGGGATGTCTTTGGCACAAATAGGGGAATTTGCATTTGTGCTGCTCAGTCGTGCTTCTAATCTCCGTCTTGTTGAGGTAAATGCTTCAACTTTGTCTAGTACAATTTAACCGGCTGTCTTCTTAATCTCCCATTTCAAAAGTTTTATGTATTTAGCATACAAGAAAGAAATGGCTTACTTTAATGGTCACCACGTCATATTCTGTCAGCTAGAATTATTTGTTTGGGTGTGAACACTATGACAAGCACATGAAGCGATATGTCATGTTTCATGCTTTTTGCCATTTTTCATTTCTTTTTAAATTTTGCAGGGGAAGGTGTACTTGCTGCTTCTTGGAACAACAGCTCTCAGTCTGGTACAAACTCTTCTGAAGTGACGTGCTATAATTAATTCATTATGGTTCCTTCAAACTATTTCTTTGATCTTGCAAGTCAATCCAAGACATTCAAGTCTGGCAAAAGGCCAATGTTCTTTCAATATAGCAAAGTTTGAGCATTGAGAACTATATTTTTCCGCAGGTAACCACTCCATTGCTTTTCAAGTTAATACCAGCTGTTGTGCACCTTGGCGTGCTTTTAAGATGGTTCTCACCCGACAGTCAAACTGAGGTAATCATCACACTCTACACAGGTTCCTTAACGTTGAATTTTCTATTTGGCTCTAACGGAATCTTTCAATTTACCTATGCTTGTTTTTTAATATGTTATTTCTCTATGGTTCTGACTCCAGCTGGGATTTAGAGGTGAAAATCTCCGTACAGATAGTGCTAAACAGAGAATTGCTCTTATATCGAAGGATCTGTTGCTGCATGAAGGATGACAATACAATGAACCATACATTTTACCCTCTGAAAGTTTTTGATGTGTAAATATAATTGGACGAAAGGTTGATTAGTTCAACGACTTTTTATGTGTTCTTCTAGCAGCGCATCCATACAATCTCTCTTATAAGTCCAAGTAGAGAAAGACAAACAAGTACAAACCTGAAGACTTGCTAGGAGTTAGTCTAACTGCTAGAGCTGCTAACAATCCGAAGCATCACCTTGAGTCGGGATAATGCTACTGGTATTGTGATTTCCTTTTGTATTCTTTCCATTCTTGTAAAATAGTCTTCAGCTAATCGAGACAAATCCTTTTCACATTGTCATTTTAACCATTTATGTATCGTCAACTTGTAGAGTTTTGTTATGTATCACCTACATTTACTTCACGAACCTAATGCTGTACAAATGCTGAGATTACAAAGACCAACGGCTCATTTGCTTGTAAACAAGAAGTTTTTAACTTCTTGCATTTATAGTCCAAGATGCCAAATTATGATGTAACTTTTTGGCCCTTGGCTGCAGATATGAATGTGATAGATGGATAGTAAGTGGAGCATTGGGAGAATCTCTCCCATGCTCCCTCTCTATGTATGTGTTATATATGGCTATAGGATATGTTTTGGTAGGGAAGAAGTGGGAATGCCAGAAAAGGTGCTACCCACAAAATTTTGATTGGGATTATTTTGAGGAAGAAAATAGTTTTGTGGATGGGTAGCAAGTTGAGTAGAAGTTGTGGTAGTCACAAAATTCTGGGAAATCCTCTCCAGTCGCCTTTCCCAAGCTGCTGCAGAAATGGCTATCACACGTACCCTTTTTCCTCGAAAGATAAGCATTACCAGTGGTAGGTTTATGATGATGAGGACTAAACTAATACCAAGATGATGATGAGTATTATTATTACTTACTATTACTGAGTACTAACTCCACACCAAACAGCTGATGACTAGTTCCCAAAACCCTAACTCTGGAAGTTCTTGAATTGTGACCACTTCTCCCACACTCTGAGCATTTCCTCATCCCCATTATTATTATTATTAATTATTCACAAGACAAGAAGAAAGAGCGCACTGATCATGTGATCTTGTGTGTGTTTGCTCTCTCTCTCTCTCTCTCTCTCTATATATATATATATATATATATATATGTTTGAGTGTTTGTGAATGTGTGTACATATATTAAGTAAAATGGTGAGGTGTAATTGATAATTCATATGGGCTCACGGCGTCAAAAATGTCAAACTATTTGAATTATATAGTCACATTAGTCTAATGTAAATTTTATTATTAACTTCGTGAATATGTGTCAATGTTTTATTATATAATGTGATGTAAATTAATGGAGATTTATTTGTTAGACAAAAACAATATAAAAAGTATTAAATATAAAATTTTTAATTACAAAAAAATTATATATAACTACACTAAATATCAGAAAAATTAGGGTAATTATACCTATTTTTTATTGCAGTGTACGTACAGTATATAGTCTTTCTTGAAGAACTAAATTGAGGGTTTTTGAAGCCAATCCATTAATTCTGATGGATAGCATATGCATGAGGTCTGATCACATATACAGTAAAACCTCTATAAATTAATACTCTATAAATTAATAAACTCTCTAAAATAATAAAATCTTCCGGTCCCGACTTGGGCCTTTGTAAAAAATCATCAAATTCGATAAGATAATAAAATAATAATTTTTTGGAAAATTTCTTTATAAATATTAGGTCCCATTAAAACTCTAAATTAATAATTCATAAATATTACAATTATAAATATTATAGTAATTTACTAAAATGTGAAGTCTGTAATGCTTTACGCATTTGATCATTCATGGATGATTTTGCGATGTCTTTTAGATGAGAAGACATGGTTGGGTGTGATGAATTATTTTATTATCATATTGAGATTTATGTAGTATATGTTTCATTCATCATGCATGAATATATTTAATTGGGTATAATAGTTATTTAAGTGCAGCGAATTAATGTAAACATGTATATTTAAGTTATTCCAATGAATTGATACATGTGTCTATGAATATAATAGTTAATTGTAAATAATGAATTGATATTATACATGAATATATTTAATTAGTTATGAAAAATTAATTGATGCATGAATATAATCAATGAAACATATATGAATTTATTTATTTTCAATACATATGTACTAAATTTGCTGAATTTAAAAAATCTCTCTTTTAATTAATAAAATATTAATTTATCGATAAATTAATATCTCTCTAAATTAATACTATCTCAAAATGAATACACCAAATGACTCGACTATATATATGTTGTACCTAGTTATACACATCAATGTAAAAAATCTAAAACCATTCTCACTTTTCTTAATTCCTATGATTAAATATAGTAACAAATACCTCTTCATAAGGGGACATCATGCAAGGTCAATTTAGTATTTTGATTCCTACATCATGCGACTTACCCTTCTTTTCTACATCATATATCCAAAAAGTTTAGCCCATTCTATTACTTGGCCTTGCCCCATACCAAGTCTCTAATGGGTCCCTAATCTTAATTTCCTGGGATTTTTATTTGTAAAACCCATTTACACACATTCACATATTTATATTGGATTCAATTTATTTTGACCCTATGTGATATGTAAAAATATCAAATTTTTCTTATAAAATTTTTAATATAAAAAATAACTCTTATATTATGAATAAACAATCACACCGCTCCCTGATTAATTTGAGCCTATTTTTTTAGAAACAATGACTAAAATAATCTAAATAAAAATATTAGTAAAAATGGTGTACCATAAATGCACCGAGTACGGGATATTTGTACTGTACAAAGGGGGCTCATGTCATCCAATCGCTGTCCGCCACGTGTCTCGGGTTGTCGGAGGCCGGTCGCTGAACCCGATCCGAGTAACGACCCAAACCCGTTAAAAAGGGGCGGGTCTTCTAAGTAAAATTGCAATTTTTGAAGTATTTAAAGGGTAAAATAATCTTTTTTATACAAAATTAGGATTATACCCATAAAGTATAAATTATTTAAGATGTGATACGAATTGATTGGTGAATGAAGATGAAATTAAATGAAAGAGGTAACTAATTTAATTATGTATTGTTATATTATAATACGAATGATGATGATGATGATGATGATGATGATGATGATGAAATGGCGTCTCCTGATTTCTGCATACCAACACATTTTGGGGTTTTTGTCACTAAAATCCTTTCAACTCTTACATTCTTATTTTAATTTTTCATGCTTCATTACTTCAACGCAAAGTGTTCCTTTCTTTTTTATTTATTTTAATTTAATTGTTCTGTCAGGAGGGGGGGAGGGGGGGGGGGGGGGACAATGTTTACTATAATTAGTATAGGGCAATTATATGCCACCACTTTTGGGCAATATTTAAATCAGGTTGAATTCTTGGAATCCAAAATATTATTATTTTGTTTTAAATATTATGAAAAAAGCTGTAATTGTATATTTCACTCATATATGTCGATGAATGCTACCTCTATGTTAACGTTTTTGGCACATAAATAATACCCTTAAATTAATATTTTTTAAAAATATAAGCATTAATTTTTATATTTTATTTTTATTTATAATACATAATCAATTATAACAGACTCCTCCAAAATTAGCTATACCCCTTTTTCTTGAAAAAAATTATAAAATACCTTAAATTAATAATTATCTAATAAATAAATATTCTCTTGTGACAATTATATAAAGAAAGATAGTTATTAAATAATTATTAATTTTAAACATTTATAATTATATAATTTATCTTATAATATAAAAAAATATTTATTATACATATATATAATAATGTGGAGTGGAGGGAGGGTAAGGGTAAAAGTGGGGCCAGGGAAAGGAATCTTGTAAAGTGGAGTTTAGATCACGCGGTCAGTTTGTTAAGTTTGTCACATGATCCACCAATCCTCGCCTTCCTTTTCAACCATGCTCCCTTCTTCTCTTCTTTTTCAATTTTACCCTTCTTCATTTACATTGACATCTCCTAAAACGTTCTTAAGATTGAAATTATAATTACAAGTACACCCGATAAAAATTTACACAAACACTCCCTCAAAAAATATTTTAATTTTATAAAAGACATAATGTATTTACGTATTTAAAATTTAATCTCAAGATATATCAATTGATATTCAGAATATTTATGAAATTAGAAGAATTAAATAAACCCTATTAATTTGTTTTACCATTTAATATGAATGTATAAATGGTCCCATGGATTGAGGTGAGTGGATTTGCTTTCATGAAAAGAATGGAACACAAAGCACAAAAAAGTGGAATAAGGCATTGTTTATTGAAGAAATTTGGAGTTGCAATTAATTATTACAACATCAACTCCAAATCTTTATTATTTTTTACCTTCAAATTCTCTTTTTTTACTAAAATTGGAAAGGATATATATACACATTCTAAAGTTGATCACCCACACAACTTGTCATTTTTCAAACTTTTGGACAAATCCAACCAATTAAAATGATCATCCTTAATTAGTATTGGGTAATTTATGTGTGTGTGTGTGTGTATGTGCCCAAATCTTGAGAGTGAATATTCGTTCCTACATTGTGGGAGAGTAGTACTATTTATAGGAGTAGTGTCAAATCTTGTTCATTTTTGTCTTAATTCCATTTATGGAAAAATGACAACTTCAAAGATATAGTTGTAGGAACTATTACATACCCTAAGGGCAAATTCGTCCAATCACTGTTACACTCCCCCCCCCCCCCCATGTTTTATTGTGAATTAATATTGTATTTCGTACTATATATATTGAAAATAATAAATTGCAAATGTTTTAAACAAAATATTATGTTTAAAACACTGGTTTTCATAGTAAAAATTAGAAATTATGATATTTTGATCATTTTAAGTAGAAGCCTCCCAAATTAATTAAACATTTTCGAATCAAAACAAGAATGAAACTATATTTTATTGATTTTGATAATATAAAAATAGAAATTATTAATATTGATATATATATATGTATATATGTATATAAGCATCTCCAAAACCCTCCATCTATTCCAGCTCTCTCTCTTTTCAGCTTGAATCAAAAATCATAGCACCCCTTTTTCTCCATATCTATCTTCTCTTTTCAGTTCTTTCCCCACCCCCACCCCCCAAACCTCCGAAACCAAGAATTACTACCTTTGCTTTTGGGGGAATCGAAATGGATGGCACAACTCAAATCCCTCAAGGCCTGACGCCGGGAGAATACGCGCAGCTGGAGCATGTGATACGCACTTACCACACCTTCGACGCATTGCCCAACACATGCACGTCGCTCATCACCCAGCGCATCGACGCCCCGGCTGCCGCCGTGTGGCCCCTCGTCCGCCGCTTCGACAACCCCCAGCGCTACAAGCACTTTATCAAGAGCTGCCGCCTCACGGGCGACGGCGGCGTCGGCAGCATCCGCGAGGTCACGGTTGTTTCCGGCCTCCCCGCCGCCACCTCCACCGAGAGACTGGAGATTCTCGACGACGAGCGCCACATAATAAGCTTCCGCGTGGTGGGCGGCGAGCATCGGCTGAACAATTACCGGTCGGTGACTTCTGTGAACGAGTTCAAGAATGAATCAGGGAAGGTTTATACGGTGGTGCTGGAGTCGTACATCGTAGATATACCGGAGGGAAATACGGGGGAGGATACCAAGATGTTTACGGATACGGTGGTGAAGCTGAATCTGCAGAAGCTAGGAGTAGTGGCAATAGCAAATTTGCATGGGAACGAATGAAAAATGATGATGAAATTTCTTGGGTGATTGCTATATGAATTGTGAACTCAGAAGGCCAACAGGCCGGCTACAATAAAAATGGTTCCTTCTTGTTTTGTGGGCCGGGGGTGGATGCGCTTTTACTTACTGTTCATTTGCTATTCACACTCCATTTTAAATATCTTTTCTTCAATAATGATTGATTTAGGTCAGACCTAAACTCCTCCATCTTTTTCATTATTTGTACAATAACACAATTATTTGGGTTGTTAGTTTAAATTTAATTTGTGGGCTCAATGGACTATATATCAACACTGTACAAAAGGAGGCTATTCAATGGCTTCCTCACCTACAATATCCATTTCGAATACTACAACTAGCTACTGTTCATACCTCAAATTCAAGTACCAGATATACATCTACATGCATTGCTTAATACCTTCTCTCTCTCTCTCTCTCTCATCTCTCTCTCTCTCTCTATATATATATATACATATATATATGACTTTTTCTTGGTATTCATATGAAAATCATAAAAAGAAGACTAAATCAGATAAAGGGTCTCTTTCCATGTGTTCATTTTCGCTGTCCAACATTAATTGGTCTCATATTTTGGTAGGACACACACACACAGACAATATATATATATATATATATATATATATATTTGTTTGTAGGAGTATAGGGAGGACTAAAAATTTTAATTTAAATTGAATTTAATGAATTTGAATTAATTATATGACAAATATAATATATTTATATTATAATTAATGTATAAATAAGAAAACGATCAATCATATATTAAGTATATCATATTTGTTTTGTGATTGATTTAAATTGAATTTGAATTTAATTTTTTTTAAAAGAGAAGTAGCTATAGGTGGTGTTGAATGGGATTCTCTCTTACTTTTATTATATATATATATATATTTACATAAATGAAAAGGCCAATACCTTATCAGCATTCGTGTAGTCCAATACACAAATCAAAAACAAGTGTTGAATATAAAATTCATTACAATGCACACAAACATATGTGATGTGAAGAATCCTCAACTTTCAATTACTTTATGTGTGTGTGTGTGTGTGGTGTGTGAAATGAGAGGGAGATAAGATGGCTTTTTGGACAGCCTATACACACAAACACACACACATACTATATATAAGTAGGTGAGCAACTTGGCATTAATTAAAGGTTTTGGGGGGGGGCAATGTCAACCCCATAATTCAATTAAAATGACATGGGGTTCTTGTGATGATGAACACTGCCTTTGGGGACATCCATGTGACCATCAATCCTCTTATCCACTAATTTTACCTTTTTTTTTTTCATTACATTAATATTATAATATGCAATCTCAGCCAATCATTTCTTAAGATGTTTTAAGCTTCAATCTTTATATGTTTGGCTCGCATTGCCACCGGAAAATCATAATTATGTCATGCCACTACTAAATTTTAAATACTATTTATGTCCAACTCCGTCCCCCTAATATCATCCAGACCTACAAATACATGAAATTAGACTCAATTTCATTACAATTATTCAATTATATGCAGTAATTATATTGATATTTCATTTTATAATATCGTCATATTCTGATCTAACCGTTCACTCTCATAAAAAAGATCTTACTGCCGCACGAGGGCAGCTTGAAATCATTTGTAGTACATATGTAAATATATTTGTGAGATACGATACTTATATATATATATATATGTTTTGGTCCTAATTATTGTGTCGTATAGATGACCTAAATCCTAATAAATGAAATTGGGTAAGTTAGTGCACATGAATTGGAAGGCTGAGAGGTCAAAATCTGATGCATGGAGAGAAGGAGCCTTAATTGAGTACTGACATTTCCCAAACAAACCCTAACTCCTACTCTTGAGATGATAAGCACTTCTCACCAATATCCTTCCCTCATTGCACGTGCAACTTGTATTCATCCTCAACCAAACCATTTAAAGCTCCCAATTTCTCATACATGTTCTTTTTTATTTTTTATATAAACTAACCTTGTATATACGGCATATTCGATGTGTGTGAAAAAATATTTTAAAAACGCATCTCATGTTGCGTTCCCTCCAAATGTGATAAACGCATGCCCCAAGTAGCACACGGTATGCCATGTTAATAATGTGTTTGCCCCTCCACTTCCTAAAAGCCCATTCAATATCCATCCACCACTATTTGTTAGGTCAGAGAAATCAAATAGTTCGTCTGATAATAGTCAAACAACGTCTACTGTACTGAATTAAAGAATAAATTTAAACATTTAAGAATTTGTACGATCACAGAATTCTCGTCTATAATAATACATATTTGTTGCAGAGTAATTTGAGTTAAGATTGTGTACAACACTGAAAATTTGGGTTGCTTAAGATCGGCTCGATCTTGGGAGGTGGGCCCAATATGAATGGTTGTGATTTGGGGGAGTGGGGAATAATTATTACTATAACTGTGGCAATTTCAATGTTGGGCCTCAATTGGGCCCAAGACTGTGTTACGTTCTTAAATCAATAGTAAGCCCAAAATGAAATGGGCCTTGTAAATGCTCAACCAGCCCAGATAATACCCAGTCAATTTCTGGGCTCAGTGTTGAGCTTTGCTTGCCATAATTCAAAACTGGCCTCACTTTGTTTGGATTGGGACAGAAAATGTTGACAACAACCACAAAATTATATAAACTTTCAATTTACTACTCATTCAACATTTTCTAATATTGTTTTTATATTTGTATGGGTTAAATGTAATATATATATATATATAATTAAAATAATGTGATAAGAATAAAATATTATTTTTAAATTATAAATATCATATAAAATAGTTGATGATATTTTTTACTTCTAAGATACGGATTAAAATTAGGGTAAATTACAATGAGCTCTTTCAAATTTTGGTATAATTATGAATATCCTTTATTATTTAAAAATTGTAAATATCTTCCTGATATTTGATAAAATTATGTAATTTTTTGTTAGAGGTTTGGAATTGTCAATTTTGTCCTTATTGTATTTTTAAAAAAAAAATTGTAAAAAACTTGGACGAAGTAGATGAAAAAAATTATAATGAAGAATTATGTATTTAAATAATAAAAAAATTAATTTCTTTTAAAAAATAAGTAAAATTGTAATTTATAATCTATAATGATATTTTAGTTAATTTATCATAAAATAAATGAAAATCTAACAAAAATTAATATATAGAATTAATTATTAAACAATGATAGAAATTAAAAATATTAATTATTTATGATTATGTGAAATTTCATTAAATTGATCCTTACAGACAATACAAATCACATGACCTATAAATTTTAGCCTATTCTCTATTTCCATTTAAAGTGTGGAAGCACACAGCCCTTAAATAGAGCGTATGTAGAGAAGGAGTTCTGTAATTGCATGCACTCAGAGAAACTCGTCAAAGATCTGCCCAACAGATCTTCCTTTTAACACCCCTCCAATTTTGCTTGCATCATCATTTCATACTGTTCTTGCTTGCATTCTCTCTCTCTCTCTCTCTCTAAAACTCTTCTATCTCTTGTATGTATGTATATATGTACATATGTATATATTTGTCACTATATCCAATGACTAAAAGTACACTGCTGGTGCAACAGTGTGGTTTTCCAATCTACTTGCCTAAACCCTTTAGTTGTTTGATTCAGGTATCAAAAGTATGTTGTTTCCTTACTCCATTTCACTCTCCTTTCTCATCACATTGGCTTTGTTGTCTTGAAAAAGTAAAGCCTTTTTCTTTTTTCCCCATGAAAAATGGCGCTGAGGAAATCCTGCCATGCACAGGAGTTTGAACAGAGAGAGAATCCAGATATTTTGTCTGTTGATGATCATTGCAGGGATGGTGTGAGCAGATAAATGAGAGGTGATAAAGGAGGGCAGGAGTGATCAGAAGTGTGTGTTGTGTGTGAGAGATAAAGAGAGAAAAAAATTGGGCCCTCAAAAGGCTGCAACAGAAATGAGTGGAACTGCAGCATCAAAGAGTATGCATACTACATAATTAATTATCTCTCTCTCTCTCTCTACATATATATGCACACACATGTATGTATATCTCGCTGCCTGATCTCTGTATAGACTCCCATTTTTCCCTGCTTTTGTGTTTAACTTGCTTTTAATGGGCTTTTTGTATAATGTATGTTCTTCAAGTTCTATGGCTCTTTGTGTCTTGAGTGTTGGGGAAACTTGTGGCTAATGAGTCTCTTGTGTGAAAAGAAGAGTTTTTTAAGAAAGAGAGGAGATTTGTTTTGTGTTGGTGGTAGAGATTTTGATTCTTGATGGGGTCTGAAGCTCTGATTTCTCAGTTTCTTGGGTTTTGGATTCTCGGATGAAATCCCACTTTTCTTTGTATTTCTTCTTCATGCAAGTAAAAACAGCTAACTTTATGCGTTTGGCATTTTATTCTTTGTTACTTAGTTTTCTCAGAATGGTGGTGGGGTTGAAGTACTTTCTACTGCTTGGGCTTGTTCACAGTTAAGATCTTTTACCACCTTGTTCTTTATCATGAAAAGGTAAAAAGAAAAACAGCTAACTTCAACACTTTAAGGTGGTCTCTTGGCTTTTGATTTGTACACTGTTTGGGGAGAAAGGGTAACCAATGATTTCCTACATATGGTTCTGATCAATATAGAATCAAAGCTCCCACCTTTATACTTGTTTGGCAACCACCGTTTGTTCCCAGAAGAATAGAAATTTCTCCAAGTATTATACATACTAAGAAATGTTTAGCTTTTACATATTCCCAGCAAAGGCTTGAAGGAGAACCTGCATAATAACCATACTTCATCTGTTCTTGCAAATTTTTCCTCTCCAAAGGTATTAATAAGGCTGGTTTTAGCATTGGCTAATGGTGTTTATATGATTGATCTTTGTACTTTTATCTCAGCGGATTGCTCTAAGGAATAATTTTCTTGTCCATTTGTTTCAAATATAATGGTGTTTTTCACTATGATTCTTGAAGCTGATCAAGCATATGAAACTTCTTTGGATTTGATATAGATGGTAGATGGGCAGTCAATAAACTGATCACCTTTTCATTCTCCATGCTGGTTTTTGAGGAAAATAAAATGCGAAAATGCCTCGATATCACTATAATCTTGCCCAAGTTAAAAAGGAAAAAATTCGCAGAGTATGGTTTTTGTCACTTTCTTTTTGTTTCCTTCACAAGCCAAACAGTATGAGAAAGTTCTAGTTTTCTCATAATTGCTGAATAAAACAGCAATAATAGTGTTTTAGCTGGAGTTAGCTCACTCTTAGTTAGTCCCATATGAATGCACGGATGTGAGTGTTGGTTTACATTAGGGATTGACATGATCTAAACAAATTCACTGATTGTTTTCTGTTTAGTTTTGTATACGTCTGTGAAATGCTCAAGTGTGTGCGACTTCAAATCATTGAAGTTGTATGCCTAATTTTTTCCCTATGATTTATGAAGATACTATGCATATGTGTGAAATTTGGGTGTATTTGATCATGTCAGCAGATAGAGCCCTGAGGATGATTTAGAAGTCACTTACAGTTACTCTGTGTTTTGGTGATAAGTGATACTATCAAAACATGGAAATCAACCCAACGGGATCACATTCCGTTGCCACAGAAGGAAATTCATTGCAAACAGCCTCAACTTCTCTTGGTTATCCTGATTCAGTTGATAGGCAAACTCCACATCATCTCATGCCTGGATTTCTTGTCCCTTTTACCCTTGGAGGAGCTGTGAACAATTTGGAGGACATTTCCCTACACGGTGCATCCTTTGACAACCTTCCAGATGAACGATACAGCTCGACTGAGTATCACGAAAAGTTAACAACTTCGGGCCCTTTTGCATATCCCTTGGAAATCGCACAAACTGCAGTTCCCTTTAACTCTTCCAATGTTGTGAATTCTTCTTTTGAGACCATGAGTTACGGTTATGAAGGTGTACCCTATGATACAAGCACTAGATGGGATTTCAGCAAATTCATAAACCCTCCGGAACCGGTTGGAAGGGTCACTGGTAGCTGCCCCCTGAGCGAGTGGATGATGACTGAGCAGGAGGCCTTGAATTCCAACAGTCGAGGATCGTCTCGATTTAGTAATGAGTTGTCTCTGAGTCTTGCAACATCTGAACCATCTGTTGTTCATGGAAGTTGCATTCTGGAGCAATGCTCGGAGATGAGCTCCTCAGGTGTAACTCGCTATTCATTGCCTAATGGACACGTATTGTCTGAACATGCATCTCGCAGTGGTAGTGATGTCTCATTAAGTTTTGATTCTTACAAGCCACTCCATCTTTCACCCTTGTTACCAGGATCGAGATTTGTCCATGCGATGCAGGAAATACTTGCTGAAATTGCTGGGTACGCACTTGAAAACATAGAACAAATGAGTTACTCTGCAGATCAGATTGGGGATGGAGTAAATGTTTCTTTCTCTTCAAGCCTTGATGGGGAGAATACATTCATGTATCGAAACAATGTCTTGCAAGAAAGAACTTCCGAATCAAAGAAAAAGCATCTCCTTGCTTTATTGCAAGTGGTATATTAATATTAACTCTGCATAGATTCGTTTATCCTTTGAAAAGTTCTCTGATTCACTAATATAAAACACATAGGGAGTCTGATCCTTTCCTAATACACTTTATTTTCAGGAGAAAATTTGTAAGTCATAATGTCTTACAAGTGCCTAATATAAACAGTTGATGAGTGGTCATCTATTTGAACTGTATGAATTTTTTTCTAGTAAGAGAAAGCTTGAGCTACCATGCTTTTTTGTGTTTGATTTCGTTTATTTCCTGTACAGGTTTCTCATTAATTAGTCTTGTAATTTCCTGATATATGTATTTGTTCTGTGCATCCTAACATGCTCTTATCTTCTGGTCATCAATTGCTTGAACTCTTCTGATTTATTGTCACTGTTTTTCCGATTCTCCTTATTTGCTTATGCTCAACGTTGCTCTCTCCTTAGGTTGATGAACGATACAACCGATGCTTGGACGAAATCCATACCGTAACATCTGCATTTCATGCTGTGACCGAGTTGGATCCTAATCTACATGCTAGGTTTGCTCTCCCAATGATCTCATTCATGTACAAGAACCTGAGGGAGAGAATCAGCAGCCATGTCCTTGCAGTGGGAGCACATATGAGTAAAGGAGAAGCAACAGAAGAGACGGCACTTGAAACGTGCTTCATCCACAAGCAGTGGGCTCTCCAGCAGCTATACAAGAGAGATCATCAATTTTGGAGGCCTCAACGGGGACTTCCAGAAAGATCCGTCTCCGTTTTGAGGGCGTGGATGTTTCAGAACTTCCTTCATCCGTGAGACCCTCTTTTCCTTTCAGTATCTTTTAACAGTATCAGACCCTCTATTCTTCCAACTTGTAAAGACATATCTTGATCTTTGTAGTGATAAAAAAGGGCAATATGATCATGTTTGAATACCACTCACCCTTTAGGGTTAGGGTTTTGAAGCTGTCATGTGTTAGCAGATTAGCCTTTGTTCTTGCAAAAACATTCTTCTTTCATCTTATAAGAGTATCTATAAAGCTCGATCATCCAAATACCTTCTTGAGCTAACGGATGAACGTTTTAAATTTCAGGTACCCGAAAGATGCAGAGAAGCACTTGCTTGCTTTGAAGAGCGGACTAACAAGGAATCAGGTACATGGAACTCCTATGCCCTGGAGCTTTATGTGGTTTTTAATATACGAAGCAGCATAAGTATTTGTCACACTCTTGTGCTAAAAAACACGGTAATTTAGTTGAGTAAATACATTACTGCATAGACTACATACATCTTTCCATGCACCAGTTTAGGTTAGTAAAGATTCTCACATAGCATGTGATGTTGCTTGATATCGTCTTTTATAACCATTCCAAGAACATTTTATCATGTAAGAAGATGTCGAGACAAGCTGTCGAATCTCACCATCGCATTTCTGACCTAGGTGTCGAATTGGTTTATAAACGCTCGTGTTCGTCTATGGAAACCAATGATAGAGGAAATGTACGCGGAGATGAATAGAAGGAAAGGTCACCGGAACGATGAAGAAACTGGGGGCGACCACAGAAATCACAAGGGCTTCGAGAGTAGAAGATTTACGACAGAGTGATATGGATAAAAAGCACTTGTTGATTCAAGTCAAGTAGAGATTAGTATAGTATGGATGATATATCATATAACTGTATATCCACTCATCGTAATTGAATATCTAGCTTTCATCTATGCTCTTGAGAATGTAATCTCAACTTTGTATAACCAAAGAAGATGTCAGCAACAAAAACTGTATGCCTGTAGCTATACATTGCCTTTCAGATGGCCGCTCTGTTTTGATGCTGGCTCACGATTGGATTTGGAAACTTTGTGGCTTGGCTTGAAAAATAAATCAAAACTATTGATTGGAATCAATCCATAAAAAGATTATTTGAATTTAATTTATTAAATTTAAATTTAACAAATCAAACTTAAATTAAAAAAAGAATTGTTCATAAAGTCGATTAGAACTTGATTTGATTCGTGTAAAAATAATAAAATATACTTAAAAATATTAAAATATTTAAATTTGATTCAATTAAAATTTATTTGAGCTTGATTAAATTAATAATCAAATCGGACTCAATTTTTTTATAAAAAAATTAATAATAATTCAAATGAATTTGAGCAAGTCTAAACATTTAGAATCATATTTGTGGGGGGAATATTGTCTGCATGACTGTGGCTTGGACATAGAAAATTCTGTGAGTTGTCATATCACTATAAAGATTATTAAACGGGAAATAGTTCCACTTCCTTCAACGTGAGGAATTCTAGAATTCTCTTCTTTTCTGTTTCATGATACACTATCAATTATGGGACTTTGAATGTGTGGTGTTGTATTTGTTGCCTAAAAGATCAATGATAAATAAAGCAAGGAAATGCTATTCTAATGGGGATCCAGGGGGGAAATAATTGGGAAGCACTGACGTTTCAGAACCTTATATAATACCCAGTTCAGCAATTCTATCAAATCTTTCACACTTTATAAAAAATGGAATGTAAATATAAATAAATAAACGGAAAATAAAGTTATTCGCCCGCCTTATTATTCTTTTCTGCTTTATCCATCATACATAATTTAATTAGACCAAGAATGTAGAGAGATTAATCACTAATACTCAACCCAACTCTTTATATTATATTTGTATTATAATTAAAAGAAGAAAACCCTTGTTTATTCCCTGTATATCATTCCCTTTTCTATACCCCTGCTTCCTTTATTATTCTAATTTCTTTTTCTTTAATATTTCAACTCATGCCTCTTGTAATTTCCCCCACCCTACATTTCTGTTCCAACATATATACTCATATATTTGATATTGTTACAAAAACTTTGCTTTGGTCTTACTCGGACTCACACTTCTGCCTGGATTCTGGTTTTTATAGGCTTTAACTTCAAGCCCATGCTTTCAGGTGAGAAAAGCTCTGGTGAAAAGCTAGTAGGACTCAAGGGGCTTCGTGGGCTCATACTGAATTGAGATGGCTTATGGAAGCCATAGCCAATGAGAAAATATTCTAATGGTATCAACATCGTATCGGGTTGTTCTTCAGTAACCATTGATCCACATGCTCGAACCTAAGCACCGGTAGAGAAACACTAAGGAGTTGTACTTGTATGTATGGTCTAAGCAGTTAAAGAGGAGTTTTTTTTTCACCTCAACCAAGGCGGTCAATCTCTGGTCTAGATTCAGTGTCATGTGGAGAGCCTCATCGTGGAAAGGAGAGTTTTCTCCAACAAAAATCAAAGATCGACACTTTAGTTTTCTCAAGCCTTCGGAAATATCTGGTCTCCTGAAGGGCAGCAGATAACAAGGATGTGTATAATAGAACAGAAAGTCCAAGTCTTTCTTTAGTATTGCTGTAATAGCACAAGAACATACCCATTGATAGCTTCAAGAAACCGCAGCACATTTGGGCTTTGCCTTTCTCCTAACAACTGCAGTTGGTGTAAAACATTTTCATGCAATTTAGAGAAATGCGCAACAAAGTGCAGTTTTGGTGGAATATAAGGATGAGAAGAAACATGGCACTAACTCTTCTGCATGATTGAACAATATTTGATTCTGGTATATCCACATTGCCAAGTACTTCCTGTCAAACCACTCGAATTCAATAATCCCATCAATTGTATAAATCAATCATATCGTCAAATGAAATGATCCCAAGAACTACCTTGCTGAAGTACCGCATAAGCAATAAATCCTTCACTAAGCCACACATGCCACACATGTAAAGTAAATTTGACATAGCCTGCAAATATTTTACCAATTCAAGAGACAAAATCTCACTCCCACAAATAAATACACGAATAAAGTGCAGTAATGCGTGTCCAATTCTGTGTGTGTGGGCGCGCTCTATTGAGCTGTGGATTGGGGGAAGAGAGAATTTTGAGAAAATAAACCTTATTGTGTAACCACTCCGTCCAAGATGGAGATTTGCATAGAGGAGAAACAAGAATCAAACCCATAACACGCTGTGAGTACTTTATCTGCAGTAAAGCAATGCGTGATTATGCGGGCCGAATCTGACAGAAATAAACATAGATGCAGCTGTACAAGGAAAATGACTTACGCCAAACAGGGTAAGAATATAAGCCCCAGCTGTTACCCCCAAGCACATCACTGCACCAAGTCTGGAGAGAGAAAGAGAGTTTTAGATCGACTTGCCATAAAATATATTTCAATTCATTAAATTACAAGTCCGATGCCCTTCAGAGAAATATTATATGAATATATTTACTTGAGACAGAATATGTATGAATAGATAGGCCAAAAGCAGCGAAGGAAACACAGAAAGCTGGAATAAGATCAGCAAAGCAGAGAGGCAGGTCGAATATTACTAACAATAGAATTACCCAAAGTAGTCGAGGATTTCAGCAATCTGATCAGCCAAATCATCGACAGATAATGCGGGTGCATCAGGCCCTGCAACAGCAGCTCCTAGCTGCAATAACTCTTAACGGAAGTACAAGATAAGAAACAGTAGAAGTAAAAAGGATCCAGTAGTGGCAATGCATTGATGCCACTCGTCCGCAATGAATATAAGTAGTCAAGCAATCTAAGGCACGGACCTCATGGCCGGGCGGACTTATATGATAGATACAGAAGTTGTGGAGAAGAAGAGAAAATGCTTCTGGACAAAAGAACAGTCCTTGGAAACAGGACATATCTGTTTGGTTGCAAATGCAGAAAAAAGAAAAGTTAGATCTCAATCGACAAAAGTAACAAGGTCGTTTGTATCAACTAAAATGAAATAATACTACAAACTACAGGCGGTAACATGCTTCAAGTTTTACAAATGATAAATATATTGGATTACTCCAAATTCTTCCACTTTCCATATATCAAGCACCTTTCATCATATCAGACGGCATATAAAGCAATTCATAAAGAAATCTTGGCATATAACAAACAGAAAGTGTGTCAAAACTCAATAGTATGCTTAATGTCATTTCCAATTAAGTTGCCTTACAGTTTAAAGCTAAATCGGGATATGTAATTAGAGCAGGCTTGTCCTGGTCTCCAAAAACGGCAACCGATACAGAACCATGACCAGTTTTCACAATATGCTCCTGTAAGTGATCATGAAAACTATAGTTCATCAGAATCTTAATTATACATAGAGAGAAGCGAAAAGCCAACAGAAACCACATATTCCACCAGCACTTAATTCCAGAAAAACTATGATGCCACGTGCCTTCAAATGAGGAACAATCTTTTAGTAAAGTAGAGTATTATTTGCTTCCCACCAGAATCGCCCATGTGCAGTGTCCTTTCTGAAGATTTCCAGCTAACTTATTAGCAGACTTTCCTTATGGAACAGAAATCAATGCTTCTTTTCATCATTATTCCTACATGAATTTACAAGCATACCAATTCATATGCTGATCTCTAAGAGTCTGTTTCTAAACCAAACGCTAGCATGATAGATATGAAATTCCATATAGCCTTTCCATAATTGTCTTTTTATAATCCAACCTCGATTGGGGGATAATACTTTCTTTAATGAAAGAAAAGTTTCCTTATTTTTAGTAAATATCCTACTCCAGATAATTTGGTACCCAAAGATTAAGTCTCCTACTTATATTATCTAAACTGAGACCAGCCGGAAAAATTGATGAAACTGCGCATATCTAAATGACCTACAAAATGCATTCAGAGGCTAAGCAAGAAAGTGTATACCCAAAATCGCCAAAAGCATGCAAACGTTTTCCTTAAAGCAAAAATGCATTATAATGCAAATAGAAACCAATTGCCAAAAGAAGCTCCTTTCCTTCTCTGAATCAGCAAATAACGAGAAGCAGCGACGGAAGACAAAAGTATTCAAATACAAACTTTATTTGAACAAATTAGTAGCACAGCTGAATAAAATCAAATAAAAAGATGAACTTGTTCTGGAAAACGTGAACGCAAACATAATCTATAAAAAATCGCCAAAAGCAGCTTCTTTCCATCCACAATCCAGGAACGAAACAATAAGCAGCACTAGCAAATGAAATAACGTTCCATTTGCACAGTTCATTAAGGCGAATCCTCCAAGAGTTTGAAGTTTACGCAACCTCAAAACTCATTAACCAAAATGCAGGTCGCAAAATCGACTTCCACTAACATACACATAACAATACGCATACAACCATTTCATATATGCAAATGCGAATGAAGTTTGAATACCACCTTTCCGGCGAGAGGGGCGGACTCCATATAAAGGGAGACGGAATCGCTGGAGTCCGCCATTACTCGCCGCTCCCTCTAGAATCCTCCCTCTCTTTCTCTCACCACCTCCCTCTCTCCTCCACTTTCTCTGTCTTGAATCTCTCTCCAATTCGAGAGGCATTGGATTTGGCTTCGGTAGCTTATATACCAATCAACGTCTCTCCTCTTTCCTCTCTCCTCTCTCTCTCCAAATATTCGGAGAGAAAATACACTGTATATCTGTAATTATAATTTTTCTTTTTTCTTTTTTATTTTCACAGAGAAATGTATATATATATATATACATGTGTGTGTATAAAAGGACTAGAGTCACCGTCACCGACGCTTTGGGCTTTTCGCGGGCGATTTGAGTGGGCCCAAAACTAACCAGAGTAAGATGTCAGGCCGACACAATTCTGCTGGTGAAATGACGCAAATGTCCTCTGATCTTTTCGGTTATATTAATTTTATTTTATGGAATTATGATCAACTAAAAAGAGATAACATAGTTTGATTTTATAATATATATATTATTTAAATTTAATGTAAGGTAATTAACATTCAAAACGAGTTGTTTATGTTGTCTAACTAACCCAATAATTAATAAATATATAAAATTATGATTTTTACAAATTTTATACACCAATCTTATCATATACCATATTTATAAGTTTATATTAAAAAATAGCATTTTAATTTAATTTTTGAAATAAAATGCTATTATGAAACTTATTATGGAGTAGCTTGTTAATTAATAGTATCAAGGCTAATGAATTTATTAAGAATTTTAAAACAGTTTACTTTTTTATTTTATATGATAATGTTTTTTTAAAAGATTTATCAAACATCTTATAATATATTTAATCACAATTTGTTTGAATAATTTTAAATCCGTCAATTGTAATAACACCTAAAAATATGTTTTATTGAATATTGATGGATGGATTTCAGTTTATCTTAAAATCCTTTCTCCAAATCACTTGTTTAAATTCAAATTTTAATATTTGATTAGGATGGTGGACTTATTAATTTAATAAAGACCATCAAAAATTGGAAAATAAAAGGAGAAATAAGATTGAAAATGTAGTCCTTTTGGAGGTAGAATTGATTTTGGTTTTATGTTATATTCCTCATACTTTATGTTGGTTTTAGGTATGTGGAGTAGTGCATAAATTGAAAAATAAAGACAAGGAAGGGGGGGTATAAGCACGTTTTTCTTCTTAATATGGATGGCTGTAGTCTACGCTTAATGCTTACACCTCAAGAAAATAATACTTGATTCTTGAGAATTGGTATTTTGACAGTATATTCATACCCTACATAGACACACACCAACAGAATTAAATTGTGTGGGCAATTTATAATAAGAACAGCAAGTGGAAATGGCAATCGCATCCACGCCCTTCCTTTATTATATAAGTGACTTTTGGGTGCTTTCTCCCATAGTTTCTTTTCATATCTACAATTTTAGAAATCATGCGAGGAAAAGGTACAAGTTTGTTGATGATATTTATGGTTGTAGATGTGAGAATATTTGAGCAGAGTTTTTAGTTGCTAGTGTACATCATAAGTTCCAATGTCCCCTCAATAACCTGCCACTGCTCACCTAATATCTACATCATTTAATTTGTATATACTCAAAATATTATATTTGATACAAAACATGTCTTAAACATTATATTAATGCACAATTGTGTTATGATGATAGCCACTAATATGAGCAATTTAATTGGTTTAATGACAAATCCGACTTTGTTGACCCAACAAGAAAAAACCACAGATTTTACCTTCTTTATATCAATGCCTACTCCTCAATAAACCACTTTTATGCCAAACACACACACACCATTCTTACCAACTGAAAATACAAGCAAATTCCATGACCATCCCGGATTTACAGATAAAGATTCAGGCAGTTTAAAATCTAGCAAAGGGAAAACAAACCAGTGACAGCACCAATATATCCCTCCCTCCCTTCTCCAAAGCATTTATTTAGGAAAAAGCCACGTCCAGTTTGATTTACTTCTCTCCCAAGCAGGCAGACAAAACTGCACAACCAAGCAGCGGTTTCATTTGGTCCACCAATGAAGGAAATCTTTACGTCTATTGATCTTTTTCTGCAGTTGCAGTAGACCATACAGAAGGGCCTCAGCAGTGGGTGGGCAGCCAGGTACGTATATGTCAACAGGGACAATCCTGTCACAACCTCGGACGACCGAGTACGAGTAATGGTAGTAACCACCACCGTTTGCGCAGCTTCCCATGGAGATGACCCACCTTGGCTCCGGCATTTGGTCGTAGACTCTGCACATACAATTGGTACAAGTGACCAATAACCATTATATGAAACCCAGCCAATCCAACTAATTAGTTGAATTAAATCAACACGATCTTAACTACAGATCATAACTTGGAAGGGTAGCAAAACTGTGCATATTTCCTTAGCAATCACGACAAGAAAGTCTTATACCTAGGAAGTATTGCAGTTCGGACTGTCTTCTTTTCAGTTTTTAACTTTTTATTGAACTGACTGAAGCATTATGCATGGTGATGACTACTTTATTCTGAAAAACTCACTCACATAAGAAACCAAGAAACATTACTCCTAAAATCTTCAGTAGAATAAGGAACAAAGTAGCCTTGATTCTTCTCCTAGAAGAACTTTGATTTTTCAAAACAGAATACTTGGGATGCCAAGTCCTGCTGCTGCACTTAACTCTTTCCGGCAACAATAACATTTATCTGAAGCTCAGTTGTAATATATTGGACTTCAGCAAATGATACCTGACGCAATAAGCTCGCAACTCTTTTACTACAAGCACAAAAGAGAACCTACAGATTCTAGCATACAGCATAGAGACTGGACATTGGTTTTGTACCTATGGCAGCACCAGTACACTGGTGAAGACAACAAAAGATTCAAGAAAATGTCATGATTCTAGGTGAAAAGAAGTTCAGAGAATAGCTGCAATTTTGATTAAGCAAAGCGAATTGTCCATAGACTGCCAACAGGAAGACAGATTACACGAATTCTTGGTTCACGAGGAAGAACAGTTGACTTTTAACTTTTTCTTCATACTCTGAACCTACTAACAATATTTGTCGGAGAAAAATGAAAGACCATGCAAATTCCAATGGCTATGCGTGTCCATCTCCATGACCAATCATTTTCTTCAAAGTGTTACTGTAAAAAAAATTTGCACACACCAACTTCCATCAACCAAATTATTTATCAGCAGCTCCTTAATATATATAAGAAGTTTCTGTTCGTCATAGGTGTTTTATGGAGTTTGATTTAAGAGTGTAAGAATTACTAGTTATGTTTGATGAGTTAAACAGCTCCAATAGTACTTTTTGGCACTTGGTTATAATATAATAGAAATATATATTGACAGAATTGAACAACAAAATTGGACACCTGCCAACCCAATATGAACAAAAGCAGTTGATCACTTGATCGAACAGCATATATTGGAAAAATACAAGGAGAAAAGAGAGAATGGCAAATCAGAGAGGGTTGCAAGTTGTAGAAACCTTGAACTGCTAACAGAACATGGTCAAAGAAGGGGGATAGGATCAAGGATGGTACTCACAGGCCTCATGCTAATGGTTCCTCCTTAAATGTTAAAACAACATTAATTCTAGCAGACATTGAACTACTTCAGGATTAATCATGAGTTACTATTCGTCGAGCAGTCAAGGTTTCAACATCAGATTTGTTTGCATATTTAGTCATCTAAATGAAGAGAAGTCAAATCAACTGCTCATACTACTAGTTCCCACCTGGACACACTAAAACATCCTGAATTCCTAGAAAAAGGAACAGGTAGTCGTATCATGACAATTGATGATTTATTATTTTGTCAAAAACAATCAAATTTTCACCAAGAATATTGCTTTAAAGAAATTGCACGTCTACTCATCTAACTTAAAGAAATCAAACCAATTGTTCATGGTCATCATCACAGAAGGATGTCTTTGCACCAAATAGCTGCCTCGTAAATCTTGATACACAGAACTGGCCAAAATACACTAGGCCAATCACAATCACTTGTTGATCCCTTCAACTACTGTTCTCAACTCCATCATCCAACTCCCAAGCGCAAGAAGGCAATCCGTATGGTTCTTTACTTAGAATTTGAACTTCCCCATACTCTTGGATACCAATGTCAATAAGAATATATGATAAGTTGTTTTCAGATTTCAGCTGCCCCAGTCTCCTGGAAACCATTGTAGAGATAATTGAAGAAATAATGAAGTTGCTGCAGACCAAAAAGGGAACTGATTTTGCGAGACGGCTGATGAAGATAATGAACAGAGCTAAAGTTGCTGTTCTTGAGATAGCATTTCTTACAAGTGATAATGCGCTTTTTGCGACGGCAACTCTTACTAGCCGTTAGGTTGAGACTTAACTGCCATTTCTTGCTGCTATATTAGTAGAAGCAGCAGCATTATTCTGTATTGAAAAACTGCAAGTTACATAATGAAATTTCTTCCTTCTTGATTCTTGACATGGTACCAGAGCCACTTCTTGGTTCTGTTAATTTTCGTCTTCTTCAATTCCTTTTCAAATCCCTCACTTAACAAATATCAAAGAAACAAGAATGGCTCAAACAGAGAGCAAAACACACAGACAGAAAAGAGTGCTGCAGGATATTGATTTCTTGAGACTGCAAGTCTCTGAAAATCCAGCAACATGCTCGGTATCCTCTCTTCTTAACGGCAAGAATTACCTAACCTGGAGCCGTTCGATTCGCACAGCATTGACTGCCAAAATGAAGCTTGGCTTCATCAATGGAAAAACAGTCAAACCACAAGAAGACTCAGACGATTATGAACAATGGGTAAGAAATGACTCTATGGTCTATTCTTGGATTCTTAATTCCATCTCCAAAGACATTGCTGAAAGTTTTATGTATGCTAAATCTGCAAGGGAATTATGGGTAAAATTAGAAAGCCATTTTGGTGAAAGTAATGGCTCTATGATAAATAAAATTCAAAGGGAAATTGCATCCATTTCACAAGGGAATTCTTCTGTTTCTGATTATTATGCGAAACTCAAAAGGCTTTGGGAAGAGCTTAACTGTTTACAGTCAGTTCCTCAATGTGATTGCAAAGTTTCTAAAGCATCTGCATAAATAAACTTTTCTACACAACTTATGCA
This sequence comes from Sesamum indicum, assembly GCF_026168435.1. NCBI lineage: Eukaryota > Viridiplantae > Streptophyta > Magnoliopsida > Lamiales > Pedaliaceae > Sesamum > Sesamum indicum. The sequence goes on along the minus strand of NC_142657.1, from coordinate 1,892,931 downwards.
ATTTCTAATGGGTTTACATGACAGTTTCGATCATATTAGAAACCAAATTTTGCTTACGGAACCTCTCCCTAGTGTCAATAAAGCCTATTCTATGACTTTGAGGGTTGAAAAACAAAGAGAGGTCAACTCGGAGTTCGTTACTTCCAACCAAAATATGGCTATGCAAGCTAACGAAAATAGAAGGAATAATAGTTTTATTCCAAGAACAATGCAGAAAAGGAAATGTCTAGCTGAAAACAGAATATGTTTTGTGATCATTGTGGCAAAACTGACATTTAAAAACTACCTGTTTTGAGATACATGGTTACACCGATTGGTTTAAGAGCTTGGTTGAAAAGAAGAAGGGATCAGCCAATAGTAACCAAGATTTGAATACTGGACATTTGGAAAGTCATTTAGCTGCAGCAGTTGAAGATACAACAGATACGAGGATGCTGTCAAGATTCATCAGAGATGAATTTCAGAAGTTGATGTCTGAAAATGAACACAGGCAGGTTGGCATTTCAGACGTTTTTTACCATTTCTCAGGTAAGACTCCCCAGACTAACTGTTTTAATGGTTTTAGCCAAGATTTTTGGATAATTGACAGTGAAGCCTCTGCACATATGTGCAGGGACATTAATCTTTTCAAGACTTTATATGATAATAAGAATAACACCTATGTTTGCTTAGCAGATGATATAAAGAAAGTTATTAAAAGATCTGGAAAAATCATTTTTTTTATCATATTCAGTTGGAAGAAGTTCTCCATGTACCAGAACTATAATATGATTTACTGTCTGTGAATAAATTATGCTCCTCTTGTGTATCTTTTATTTTTTCTAACTCCTCTTGTGTCTTGCAGGACCTCAAGACTAAGGATGTTCTGGCTATAGGAAAAGTTATAGGAAAGCTATATGTTTTAGCTTCAGAATCTTTCAAGAAAAGCACACTTCAGTCTGCTCACCCACAACATCAGAATTATCTTTGTTGTTATGCTAATGTTGACTTAGGATTGTGGCACAAAAGACTAGGACATGCATCACAAAATGTTCTTTTACATGTTCCTTTTTTGAAAGATAAACAAAACAAGATGAAAGATTGTGATATATGTCCTATGGCAAAGCAACAGAGGCTTCCATTCAGTCACAGCCAATCTTTTTCTGAAGCTCCTTTTGATCTTGTACATATAGATGTTTTGGGTCCTTATACCCACCAATCCCTGTGTAACTGTTCTTATATGTTGACTTTGGTCGATGATTTTAGCAAATGTACCTGGACCTATCTCATGAAACATAAAACTGATACTCTTCCCTTGATTGTCTCATTTCACAAAATGATCATTACACAGTTTGATAAAAAGATTAAAACCATTAGAACGGAAAATGGTAGTGAATTCTTAAGCAAAGAATGCCAAAATTTTTTGATTAATAAAGGCATTATTCACCACGAAACCTGTATTTACACTCCTCAACAAAATGGAGTGGTTGAGAGAAAACACAAGCATCTCTTGCAAATTGCAAGAGCTCTCATGTTTCAATCCTCCTTTAAGTATTTCTGGACAGAATCTATATTGAATGCCACATACATTGTCAACAGGTTACCAACCCCTATTCTGGACTGGTGCACCCCTTATGAAAGGTTGTATAACAAACCAGCCGACTACAAAACATGAAAATTTTTGGAAGTCTTTGCTTTGCCACAAACACTTACCCTTCAAATCCAAATTTGATTCAAGAGCATCCAAATGTGTATTTCTTGGATATGCTCATGGTAAAAAAGGTTATAAATTATTCAATATAGAAAAGAAGGTCACCTTGATCAGCAGAGATGTAGTCTTTAATGAGAATATCTTCCCATATAAGGAAGATCAATCTGATCCGGTTACAGATTTTTCTGTTTTACCTTTAAGCATTGCAGATGATGATGAAATTACACCTGCAGATGATGATGAAATACCACCCATTGAGACTGATGCAATAGAACAACAAATTCCTGTGCTTAGGAGGTCTTCAAGGACATGAAAGAAACCTTCTTGGATGGAGGATTTTGAATGCAATTTTTCCAACCATACTTTTGTGCCTGTTTTTACTAACATATCTGACTCACATACAACTTTTCTCTCTTCCATTTGTGCTTTACAGGAACCTTACACATATGAGCAAGCTACTAAAAGAACTGAATGGGTACAAGCAATGCAAGAAGAACTTCAAGCTTTAGAGCAAAATGAGACATGGACAGTCACTTCACTGCCACCTAATAAGAAAACCATAGACTGTAGGTGGGTTTATAAACTTAAACATAAACCAGATGGCACAATAAATAGATATAAGGCAAGGTTAGTTGCAAAAGGTTACACACAAGTAGAAGGCATAGACTACTTTGAGAGTTTTTCACCCGTAGCCAAAGTTGTCACAGTTACAACTATCATTGTTGTTGTTGCTTGCTTAAATTGGGAACTACATCAACTAGACATTAACAATGCCTTCCTACATGGACATTTAGATGAAGAGATTTACATGACACCACCAGAAGGATATCAAGTACCTCCAGGGCAGGTTTGTAAACTCAAGAAATCCATCTATGGATTAAAACAAGCATCGTGCCAATGGAATTGTGAGTTTACTTCAAAATTGGAGAACTTCGATTTTAAGCAATCTAGACACGACTATTGTCTCTTCACTAAGGTTTGCTCTAATGACTTGATTGCATTATTGGCGTATGTTGATGACATATTGCTTGCAGGTACCTCCATTACACAGATTTCATCAGTTAAAGAATACTTACATCAACTGTTTACTATTAAAGACTTGGGGCCAGCCAAGTTCTTCTTAGGACTGGAAATTGCCCGAGCTTCTGAAGGCATTATGATCACACATAGCATATACATACAAGATATAATTTCAGACATGAATCTGAACAATGCAAGAACTACTTCTACACCACTACGTGCAGGTAGCAAACTGACAGAATCAGCTGATCATGTGCTACCTCATCCCTCTACTTACAGACGTCTGGAGGGAAGGTTACTTTATCTAGGCTTCACCAGGCCAGACCTGTCTTATGCTACGCAACAACTTAGCCAATTTCTGCAAATCCTTGCAAGGCATATTGGGATGCAGCCATTCATGTGGTCAAGTATTTAAAAGGGACTTCCAAAAAGGGTCTTTTCTTCTCTTCCAATGCGCAAACTACTCTAACAAGTTATTGTGATGCAGATTGGGCATCATGTTTAGAAAGCAGAAAATCATTGACAAGATATTGTGTTTTCCTTGGATCATCCTTGATCTCATGGAAAACGAAGCAGCAAAATACTGTGTCACGATCTACAGCAGGGCAATGGGTTCAGCAGCATGTGAACTTGTTTGGATTTCATATATTCTTAAGGATTTTAGTATCATTATCCCTACTCCAGTTCCGTTTTATTGTGACAACAAAGCTGCATTATACATTGTTAGTAACCGTTTCACGAACGAACCAAGCATTTAGAGATAGATTGTCATTCTCATTCGTGATCACTATAAGTCCGGATTTTTGGTTCCTACTCATGTATCTTCCAAGGATCAGTTGGCCGATGTTCTTACTAAGGCTCTCACAGGACCAGTTTTTCACTCATTTCTTGTCAAGCTTGGTATGGTGGATTTCATTCCCCTTCCAGCTTGAGGAGGGTTGGAAGAAATAATGAAGTTGTTGCAGACCAAAAAGGGAACTGATTTTGCGAGATGGCTGATGAAGATAATGAACAGAGCTAAAGTTGTTGTTCTTGAGATAGCACTTCTTATAAGTGATAATGCGCTTTCTGCGACGGCAACTCTTACTAGCCGTTAAAGTTGGCTGAGGCTTAACTGCCATTTCTTGCTGCTATATTAGTAGAAGCAGCAGCATATTCTGTATTGAAAAACTGCAAGTTACATAATGAAATTTCTTCCTTCTTGATTCTTGACAATAATTGATAATTCGTTTGTTCCACATCCTTGGTCACTTACACATTTTAAGCTAATTATATCAACAAACGTGCAAAGAGAACAAGCTGAAGCCCCAAAAACCCACCTGAATCCGCAATCACCAAACACAATGGAGCAAAAAGCAACAGCAAATTCAGCATCCCACACCCCAGGTCAACTAATTAGGGACCTTAAGTCTCTATATACGAACAAACTTACAGAATTAAATAGGGTATAGGGGAGATTCACACAAAAACAGAAAGCTTACTTGCGGAGTGCAGGTGCCATCTTATTGGTGAGAGTTCCAGCAACAATCATGCAATCCGACTGCCTTGGGCTGGGCCTGAAAATGATTCCGAATCGATCCAAATCGTAGCGGGCAGCCCCCGTGTGCATCATCTCCACGGCGCAGCAGGCCAGACCAAAGGTCATGGGCCAGATGGAGCCGCGGCGAGCCCAGTTCATGAGATCATCGACCTTCGAGATCACGTACTCCGCCGCCTTGGATATGCCAGCTGGGGAGGAGGTGGATGGTGGAGGGGCGGAGGCGTAGGGGGTAGGGGCGGAGGAGGATGAGCCGGCAAGGGAAGGGATGGTGGTGTGAATTGAGGCGAGGGAGGAGCGGTAATGGTGTGGCGCCGTTTGAGGGAGTATCCGGGCGGCGTTTCTGGCTAGCTGAGCCATTTTCTCTTTTTCTCTTCTGTCCAGGACTTAGGGAGAAAGGGGGCTGGCTTTGAGCAGGGCGGATTGTGGAGACTGGAGAGTCGCGTTGTCGTTGAGGGTGAGAGCTCTTATTATATTCTTAGGTTTAATTTAACTTAGAATGCTTACTTATAAATAGCTAAAAATATTTATATTTTCAATAACTATTATAAACTTATATCATAATAACCTTAATTTTGAGATAACATAATAAATCTCACCAAAAATTTAATAATGAAAAAATAATTACAAAATTTTTGGGTACAAAATAAAAATTGAAGAAAACATTAGTTTACCTCTCAAATATTATAAAAAAGAATAAAGTAAATTACATTTTAAAATTCGAACTACGCTGGTGTTTGAATTTTCATTTAAATATTTTTTTATGTTAATTTACTATCTTAATTTTGTAAATTTTACACTTTGTTATATATGATTGTTTTTTAATCGATTTTTCTATCAAAAGAAAAATCATTATATGCACTACACATGTGATATTTAATGCAGTGTATGAGTAAAATATCATATGTGCAGTGAATGTGATGTTTTTCTTAGCAAAAAATTGATTGAAAAATGATCATATATGCCAAAATGCAAATTCTGATAAAGTTGAAATTATGAATGATAAAATATAAAAATAAACATAATTTGGAGAGAAAAATATATATATATATATACATATTTTTTAAAATGCCCGAAAGTAAATGGACTAAATATTATTCTTTTATCATAAAAGAATAATTTGCTCATTTATAATATTATCAGGAAGATAAATTACATTATACCCTATTTGGCTTTTGAGTTCA